>NC_139598.1:15058428-15705928 GCF_946808225.1 Silurus aristotelis | reverse complement strand
CCAATTCATCCCGAAGGTGTTCAATAGGTATGAGGTCAGAGCTCTGTAGCAGGCCACTCAAGAGTTTTCATTCCAACCCATATCTTCATAGAGCTGGCATTGTGCACAGGGGCATGGTCAGGCTGGGAGAGTTTTGGGTTTCCTAGTTTAAGTAAAGGGAAAACATAATGTTCCTTACAAAACATCCTATACAAATGTGTGCCACCAAGAGTTTGGGAAAGAACTACATATGGCTGGAAAATTCAGGTGCCCCAATACTTTTTTTTCATATAGTTTGTATATGCTGTGTAAAAGATGGGTGCAATTATGGGTAATGCTTTAATGAAATCTTTCAAACAACAAATAATTTTGTGACTTGTTTGCCTCTACTTTGGTTAATTACAGGCAGCAATTAAAGAATCTCTAGCAAAGAGCAATTCATAAAAAATAAAAAAACAAACACAATAGAAAGACACGGCTGAACAGATCCTTTACACAAATTGAGTGTATAGATCGAATGTTATATAACCGGGTTGTAATTTAGTTCAGGTGTGTAAGATCAGCTATCTGGAAAACCTTAACATCACAATGAATGAGAGCCGTTTATTGGTGGCCATATTTGCAGGCCATGGAGTGGTCTGGGAGATGGAATTCCATGCCAATCCTTAGTGTCTTAAAAGTCTCCATTGGCACATTTTTAAGAAAAATGCATTCCATACATGTTCTTACATTTTTCAAATAGCTTCAAAGAATAAAAAAAACCCAAAACGATACAAAACCACTTGCGTCTGTACCAGGAAGCTGTTGCAAGGTGATAGACTTTAATAAGGAACATGTCAAGTCGATCACACACGTATACTGTTGCCAAACCTATTATGAAAGTCAGAAAGACGTGAAAGAGGAGTGCTTTGGACCAAACAAGAAGTACAAACATCCACTGACAAATACACAACTGACGTAGTGCTGACATACATCATCTCCCAAATCTGTTCGAGCATGACAATGGCCCTGGGCACAGCTCTGTGGAGATATGCTTTACATGAGTTTTAAGTGGAAAATACTAAGTGGCCCACTGTAGAGCGCTGACCTCATCCCTATTGGGATGAATTGGAATTACTGCCATCCAGGCCTCCACACCTCACCTACATCAGTACAAAAACCAAATCTCGTTGCTTTGATCAAATTGCAAATGCTTTAGAACATTCATTGAATCGACTGTGTAGAAATATCTGCTGTTTTCTACATTATCAGTTGTTTATGTCATGTTGATCAAAAAATATTATACTAGTTTCATCTGGATAGTCTTAACCCCTAAAACATCTCAGCATCAGTTCAGTGAATGCAAAATGGTTAAACCAGTTGTCATATTCTCTTAAGCTTCTATTAAACTTTTGTTTCTTGAATTGATGAATTGTGCAGATGAATCTTGAATTTCACTAATGAATGAGAGTAAACGCAATCAGGTCAACCAATAATCATCTAGTTCTCTAAAATAGGACAAAGGTGAATCTTGTGTACCTTTATTTGGCAACAAAGGAAAACACAGAATTACAATTTTAGAAAATGGATGAACAGACACTAATACAGTACAGTAAAACTGTAAATCCTGCCTGGTCTCTTGCAATGAGCTGATTATATAGCCTAAAATCTTGAATGTGAAATTGTGCATGGAGTCTCTTTGACAATTAAAATCTTGACAATTTGCTTTTGAGTTTCTTTAATGGTAAGAAGGAGATATTATATAATTATTATTATTACTATGATTTCACATTGTACAGTGCTATAACCAATGCTAAATCCTCATCATCAAGCTTATTAACAGCCAGCTTTATACATTTACAGCAGTACATAAAAAAAAACATTCTTTACTTACACTTGCAAAAAAACTTCACATAAGCACATTCACTTTGAAGGTTTTTACCCAGTGACATGACTCCAAAGTAACAACCTTTTAGGTTCATATTAGATGAACCACTTTTTACAATTTCACTCTATATATCTATTTTCATATTGCATTATTTCCAAGTTAAAACAGAAAAACAGGAAACAGTGGATAAATATTGGGTTTTGTTCTAAGCCTAGTTTAAAGTGAGTTAAAGCCAGGGCCTATGCTCTTCTCATCTTTACATTCATATTTCCAGACTTCTTATGCAGACATCAAACACAGCATCGTTCAGCAGAAATACATTAAAATCGAAATTATGTTCAGTTATATAGGAGATATTATAATTTCATTTATCTATATATAAAAGGTGATTTCTTTTTCAACATAACATCAGTCAGCAGTGATGTTTTAACAGAGATAAGATTTAGTTATACCCCTGCCCTCAGTGCAACCACCCCCAAACCAGGACGAAATAAATAAATACAAATAATAAGCAGAAAAAGAGAAGTAGTAAAATCTCAATTGACTAATTATGCAAATCTTAAGATTATGTTGGACTCCAAGCAGGTTAACTGGACTTAAATAAAAATATAATGCACTATGCTGCCAGTGTATACCAGTGACTGTGCAAACACCTCAGCAGCTAATGCTATTGTGTGGTATAAATAGGTGTCAAAACACTGATCAATACTCTTGAGTATTAAAGGAAGCACAAGTGTATACATGAACAAAAAACCCAACAACTTAAAAACAACCAATAACAAGACATTGCAAAAGACAATCTGTATTTACATTACATTATCATTATCATTGTCACATCATATTATAGCGGAAAATATGCATACACCTTAGCAACAAATACAATTGTGGCACCTAGCTATGGTTTCTGGATGTAAAGTCATTTTAAGGTACTGGAATTTCCTTCCTTATATAATGAATGTATAGGCGAGCATTGCTAGTTAAAAATGTATTATATTGAGAACTTTGGGGCGTCATGATCGCTATATACAAACATAAGGTCAATTCCATCAATAGCTTACGAATAATTTATTTTCCAGTATAATTTTTCTACATATTGAAGAGTTTTAGAATAATTATTCAAAAATAACATTTGTACATTCAATGTGCTTCACATTCTCAGGGTTTTTTCCCAAAAATCCTTAGGTACACTACTTATTGGCCTTATTGTGATTGCAACAAAGAGCAAGTGCTTTGACGCCATGAGTAAACATCAGACTTTGGTGGGAGAAACGGTGGCAAAAAAGTGCCAAATTGAAGTGCTAAAAAAGTGTCCATTGTGCACTAACAAAGCCAGAGCTGAATATAGTGGTGTCATTTCTGGGTCATTATTAGTTTGGGAATGTCTTCAAAACCCAGCTTAAGTCATTGCATTCTCTGGCCAAGGTCGCTGACAAACACAAGCGTCCATGCTGCACACTCTTACTATCAAAATCAAACAACTGAGCCACCATGTTGGCTTGGTCAATGTGGGAATCTGTGTGGGACATTCTTATAAAAATGTATACTTCAAATGGTTATTTTCATAGGTAAAGTTTTTTCTTTTCATATATTTATTTTTAGAAGGTCCAAGGTCCAGTTTCTGAATCCAAAACTAAACATGATGCAACATTTGAACAAACATGTTCATTTTCTGCAACATTTTGGATCAGTTTAGAAATATTTTTTAAAACACTGCTATAGGCATCGAATTCACTGTTCAATAAAAGCCAGTAATGAGCACTAAGGACCTTGTTGTTGATCGAACACAAGCATTAATGCTTGAAGTGGATGGTCATGGCTTTAAATCCCAGTACCACCCAGCTGTTTCTGCTGGGCCCCTGCTCAAGGCCCTTAACCAACTTCTCAGTTGTATAAAAATGAGACAATTGCCAAAGGATTAGTACAGTTCAAATTTAAATACTGTAACAAGACACAGATGTATTATTTTGTACATTTAATGCACTGATGAATTTAGATTTCTTGCAAAGTTTATAGATTTATGAAACATTGGCTCTGGGAATGTAATTTTTGTTATGGCTATACTTTGGTGTTTCTTTGCAACTATAGTTTCTAAATTGTGCTGTCATTGGAACTCTGTGTGCTTTCTTCAGTTGCAGTACAGTTTAATTGGGGACAGTTGAGAAATTTCCGGCAGCTGGAAGAATGCATTCGTTTGTTGGATCCCCGTAACAGGTGTTTTACAGTCCCCCGAAGTGCTGCAGAGGAGAAGTAAAAAATAAGGGGGTCCAAGCAGGCGTTGAAGGTGCTGGTAAGGAGGGCGTACACTCTCCAGTCAGGACTTTTCCATTCGATATATCCCACCACATGAGACACGTTGTAAGGTGTGAAACAAATGATAAAGACCAGGAGGGTGGCTAGGGCAAGCCCGATGGCCCTGGAGCGCTTCTTAGGTTTGATGTTAGGTAAGTTTGAGAGAATGTGGATGAATCTGATGTAGCAGAAGCAGCAGATGAGAAACGGGCTGCAGAACAGCACGAGAAACAATTCCAAGCGTACAGGCAAAAGGACCTTCAGCTGTTCTTCGCTGAACTCGTCATAGCAGACGTCATTTTCGGACACCTTGGTCTCATTACTTGGCTTATAGTACTGCATGATGTAGACAATACTGCAATGGGCCATGGAAATGACCCAGAATAGGATACTGGCGATTACAGCATATTTGGGATTTCGCTTGAGTTTGTATTTAATCGGAAAGGCCACTCCCAGGTAGCGCTCCACGCTGATAGCTGTTAAAAGGAAAGTGCTGTTGTAAATAGTCGTGTAGAAGAAGAATCCTGAAAGCCCACAGAGAAAGTAGCTTATGGTCCATTTCATGTCGGCCGCCTCTATCATGCGGAATGGAAGAAAAGAAAGGAAGACCAGGTCTGAGATGGTGAGGCTGAGCAAGAGCACATCAACGGGTGTCGCTCGCTGCTTTATCTTTTGAACAAAGGTGTAAAGAGCAAGCAGGTTTGCAGGAAGACCTGTGATCAGAGTGATGGCATCAACCGCCAAGACCAAATTGCTCAGATTATTTGTCCACTTCATGGTTAGGGTTGATGGTAATCTGTCCAAAGAAAAATGATAATATTAAATTAAAATATAAAGAATAATTCTTCATCTTTTGTGTTGTTTTAGGTTTTGTTTAGGAGACCTGAGAGGCGAAAAAAAAGATACAGAACTTTGCTTAAAGAGCAATTCTACTTTTATTTCCATACCGACTCCGTTATTTGACATCCATTACTGCTAGCCAAAATTTGTTCTTTTTTGTTTACTAGAAACAGAGAGAAACTCTCAAATGCTGAATGACATCCAATTAGCAAAGGCCCTAAAGCTAAAAAAATGAAGAATTGCTTGTCAGTCGGAAGCAGCTCCAAATTTAACAAGAGGTCTACTTTTGGAAAAGACTCCGTGTTCCAAATGCTTCCAGAATGATTTTACCAAGAAGCTTAGCCTCTATTTACACACTTTAGAAATAACATCATTGCATCATAGCGAAGGCTTTCAGTTCCTCAAAGGATCATATAAAAATTTGTTTTGATATCAGTTTAAACCTTTTGTGGAGGCACATTTTAACATCTAATTAATTGTGTGGTACACACTCCAAAACATTTATTTCTTCATCTTGGGTTAGTTCTAAACGTTCTTTGGTGGAAGACTATCCAAGGAACACTGGATGCAAGG
Organism: Silurus aristotelis; assembly: GCF_946808225.1. Taxonomy (NCBI): domain Eukaryota; kingdom Metazoa; phylum Chordata; class Actinopteri; order Siluriformes; family Siluridae; genus Silurus; species Silurus aristotelis. The sequence goes on along the minus strand of NC_139598.1, from coordinate 15,700,380 downwards.
TGGGAATGTCGGTCCATCACACTGTTACACAAGTTCACCGACCTGGAGATATGAGGAATTCCTGTGGTCCCAAAATCTTGTAATTTAATTATTTTTAATGCCATAGAACATTTCAAGGACTTAAAACTGACCTGAATTAGACTTGGGAAATAATACAGGTGGCTTAATAGGGAACTATAAGTCTCCATCAGTGAACAGTTAAAAACCTCAACAATGGTGGAACTTTAATGATGGAATATCCAGATTTCACCCTGATGAGGTCTGGATTCTCTTAAGGTTTTGTTTACTACTGTCACATCAGGTTTACTCATTTGGGGAAAAAACTTTTAAAGATAAAGCTATAGTTAAAAATTCATGAATTTCAGATATTAGATTCTTAATCTATTGATTTCTGCAAAGCTGCTTCATGTCCATTGTCCATTCTTGTAGCAATTGTTACGTCCATAAGCACAAAACAAATACAATTTAACTGAAAACGTACTTAGCTACAAAACAGAGTTCTACTGGGGTAAAACCTTTCTGAAAGCGATACTACCAGAACGTTAGTAAACTGTGAGATTGTAATGTACTCTTAGAAAAAGGGTACTTAAAATGATTATTTGTAAAGGAACAGGAAGAAGAAGTGTTCTGCTGTAGGGCAGCAGACTGAACCTTTAAAGGTTATTCCAGATGAACAACCAAATAAGCCTTCAATAGTGTAGCATTATGTGTACTAATAATAAAACTTTATACTACTAATAAAGCTTTTTTTATCTGGTGATAACATCAAATATTAATTCAATGAATTCATTATTCAAAACTCATCCTACAGTCATTCTAGGCATTAATTATTTACACTACTAAAGTTCAGCGGTTAAAGTTTATCATCATAGTAAAGGGTTTCTGTAATGGTAATAAGGAGAAAGTCCTTCGAGGGAGAAATTAGAAAATGTTGGGGAAATTTAATATAAATGCAAAATTGCAAACTTCTTTCAAAAAATGGAGTCAAGAAAGTCGAGCTAATCTGTAATTTCCTTTTTAGGAGAAATTGAAACCTTAACACAAATTTCAGTGCGAGAAGATCTGTCTCAGGTGAGGTTCAAGGTAAGGGGTGAGTTTACATTCATTTAACTGCCATGATTTTCTTTTCTTCTGTAAAACTTTTCAAATTGTGAGGAATGAGAAAAAATTGTATCAGCACCAAGGCACTAAAAGTTATGCTAAGGTTGACCTATTAGGTGCAAGCATGCCAAATTCTCCTTCAAATTCCACTGATTGCAAACTCACATTATCTTTTAATAGCCTAATAACAAAGGTGTATTTTTCCACTCACATTTTCACTTTTTTACTTAAACCTTGATTATGAAAAATGATGTAGATTATCCAGATAAATCGTGCATAATTATATATGAACAATAAAAAAATTATGATCTAAACATAATTACATAAATCAATATTAAACAGTTTAAAATTCAGAGCTAGATGAAACAACCCAAGAGCTTCTTACCTTTGTTATATCACTGTGATGTCTCTTGGGTAGATGTGTCCAACCCAACTGATGAGAGCTCTATATAACTATTTGCCAGAGTTGACACACACACACACAAGCACACGCACACAAAAAAAAGAGAAACACTTACATCCTCTTTAACTTGCATCTGATTATCTGGTATTTAATCATCACTTTTGCCAGAGTTACATGTTGCACAGTGTAGACCTATTTTCTAATATTCCAGGAAGTTAAACTACCGTTCACTTCCTGTAAGAAATTGAGACCTACTGTATCAAATACCCAGTAATTTATATATGTCAGACAATAAATAGAGGTTACTATTTAACATACACTAACCAGGCATAACAATATGACAAAATAAAATGATGAGCGGTGAAGTGAGTAACACTGATTATCTCTTCATTATGTCACCTGTTAGTGGGTGTGATATATTTATTAGTCAGCATTTCGTCCTCAAAGTTGATGTGTTAGTAGCAGGAAAAATGGGCAGGCATAAAGATTTCAGTGAGTTTGACAAATTGTGACGTCTAGACGACTGGGTCAGAGGATCTCCAAAACTGCAACTCTTGTGGGCTGTTCCTGTCTGCAGTGGTCAGTGATCTAATGAAGGTACAGTGGTGAACCACCAACAGGGACGTGGGCGTGATGCATTTGTTGGGCGAAGGCTGGTCTGTGTGGTCCGATAACACAGACAAGTGACTGTAGCTCTTTTCCAAGAAGTTAATAGTGTTAATGTTTAAAGGGTCAGGACTGTTTTGGCAGCAAAAGGGGGAAAACACAATATTAGGCAGGTGGTCTTAATGTTATGCCTGGTCAGTGTACACTATATGACAACACAGAGGTATATGATTATTTTGTAGTTTCATAAACAATATTTAATTGCATTTTTTCACTAGATGGGCTCTAAGGTGGACACTTGTTGATAATAATGAGATATTCTGTAAGTAGATATATTAAATTTATGGAAGGTCCCGCTATATATTCACTCCCCATTCACAGTTAGGTGAGGTGAGGAGGCCGTATTGCAATCAGCATTCCAGTTCATCCCAAAGGTGTTCAATAGGATTGAGGTTAAACTTCTATGTGCCTTCAGCTTTGTGGTAATAGCTGAGAAGAACCAAATATGACTGGAAAAGTGAGGTATCCTAATACTTTTGTTTATTAAGTGTATAATACTCCAGGATGCTCTGTTCAGTGTTTTATTTTTTTTCTCAATATTTAACATTTGAGCAATATTAAGCAATTCTTAATAGCTGTTCCTCAGAGCACTTGGTCTAAACATCCGGCTTACGTTTGCCATGCCACTAGCAGAAACGTTATTGCACAACTAAATGCTGACACTAAAACGTACACGTCTCTTGCAGAAGTGCAACTCGTGTTGTTTTGCGTGGGTCTTTGCTCCCCCCACCATCATCTCTCCCCTGTGTTTCATTTTTAGAAGTACACAATAAATCCATTCGGCTCAAATGCTTTGCCTTGAATTTGTTTGGACATTGGTAAGTTCCTAATTTAGTACTGTTTGCATTTACTTTTCCACAGATGCAAACTAGAATGATTCCTAATCTCTCTATGAATCTAGACTATGGGTTTCACTTCACCATAGTCTGAATCCTATCAGGTTTCTGCATGTCATCTCAGGGTTTTTGACCCTCAGTGTCACATCTGTTTATGGGTTCTTTACAGATCGAGATCTTCATTTTATATAGCTTTTTGTGAAAATGTTTATTCTTAAAGGTGCTATAGAATGAATATTTAATTGGAAAGTTTATCTTTACTAAACCTGACTAGTTTTAGAGAGGTGGTAGCTCAGTGGTTAAGGTGCTGGGTTATTAAATGGAAGGTCAGAGGTTCAAGCCCTGGTATCACCAAGTTGGTGGCCCATACACAAGGCCACTAACCTTTTGTGCTTCAGGGATGCTGTATTATGGTTGATCCTGTGCTCTTACCCCAGCCTTCTAACATCGCCGGGATACGCGAAGAAAGAATTTCACTATATAGAATAGAATGGAATGGAATAGAATAGAATAGAATAGAATAGAATAGAATAGAATAGAGACATAATGTGAGGAATAAAGCAGATAATTAAAACCAAAGGAATGAGAAATGCAATGTTCAATGGTTACTGGTCCATCCACAGGGAAAGGCTAGCAGACATCTTTGTTGTTGATGGTATTTCATAATGTAGACAATACTGGACAATAGAAACCAGTCAGAATTGACACTGACAATCACATCATGTCAGAGATCATGGAGAGGATGGTACTGTTCTTAATCCTGCTAAAGAAAATCAACCAGTCAGTGGTCTATTTGTTCAGTGAAGATATGTTGGGTCTATATTTTATACTCATATTGCTGACAAGCGCTAAAAAAGCTCACAAGATGACCAACAGAGGCCTCTAGTGGTCATTTGAAGTCTTGAAATGTAAACTTTTTTTTTCAGCACAATCAGCAGGGAAAATTTAACACTTCAGAATCATCAGATTCAATCGCTGAATTGTGTTAGTTTTATGAAAACAAATCAAGCAAAAAATAAGTTTAAGGCAATTAACTCAAATCACTAATCTATGGAAGTCCTATGAGGCCATACATTATAATACTTTTTTTTTTCGTGATCTCGACATAACATTCCTTGTGATCAGTAATACATTTTTCTGTGTATTCGGCATAAGGGCATGTTCTAGAGGCAGCATCATGGATAATAACCATAACCATTTGTGGCAGCGGGGACATGGACAACTGGCTGCCACAAATGATTATGGTTATAAATATACAAAAATTTCAATACTGATCACAAGAAAATTATGTTATTAAGTCAAGCTAAAAAGAAACCAAGAAATAAAAAAATATTATAGTGCATCGCCTCTTGTTTGAAATAAAATAATATGATTTATACACTGAATTAAAGTAATAATGTGTATGTAAATTTGGATGTGTTAAAGTTTGAAATTTATTCTAAATATTGCACATTTTATTGCCAGTATTCCCAGTTTTCAGGCAAAGTCATATTGTAATTCCTAGAGATTGTTGTGAATGAAAGTTTCACTCTTTGCAATGACATGCCATGGTCACTGAAATACTATTTTATATTTTATTTTCTGAGATTTAAAGTTTGATTAACAGAAAACCTTGACCTGTATCTCAGAAAGGGTTAATGTGCACTTTTTACAGAACAATTCAATTACATCGAAATTCTGTTTTTAAATATTAATATTAGTTATTCACATTTACGTTTTGTAGGACACAAGACATTCCCTCTCCCAAATACATCTCCACGTTTCATCTAAGAATTTACTGGTATACAGACATTTATCATTTATATCGACACATTTTTTTAGTACATCAACATTTTCCCTCCCATGAACCTGCTCACTTACCAGAAAAGCAGAAGTTTTAGTATTTTATCTTGTATCATTTGGTATATTTGCATCATACCGTGTACACTTTTTCTATTAACTGGTACATAGACTTTTACTGTGATCAACATGCAAAAGCAAAATTCTTTGTATTTTTTCTCGTATCTGTGGCTATATAAGGGAAAAAAAAAAAAAAAACGATGGCAGACTCAAATCCTGAACTGTTTCTAAAGGTGTCCATTCTGTCATGTTTAAGTGCATCAGCAACAGGTAGATGAATTAAGAGCTACTTATATCCTTATCTAAATGTAAAAGGCATCTTAATGGAAAATTGTCTCCATTACCACTTTTGAATGGCTGCTGATGCTGTAAGATTTAAGAAATTTTTTCCCTAACAAGGACGATCCATTCTTTTTCCCACTCTGCCTCCAAACAAATGAGAAATAATAGGCAAAACCACAAGCTAAGGGTCTTTACCCCTGATAGTTCTGAGGACCCTGGTGATTAAAAAGCCTACACCTTAAAACTTCTACTCCCAAATGGCATTGGATTTTTTTTTACTACCAGAATCCCAGCATGGCATCGGAGACATGGCCAAGCAACAGGTTGTGAATAGAAGGCGGAGCTTGAGGATTTACACATCTGTTGGTGATCTGACTACTCTGTGTTCTCTGTGTTGCAGTAAGTGCTGAAGAGCTTAATGTGTACATGTCTGTATACATGTGCGACTTCCATTTTTCAGTGGATTAAACCGCTGGTCTGCAGCCAAATAAAGCCAGTTCTGTTTGGTGAACCTGCCGCCTTCCTTCGACCCTGAGCCAGTGCTCTCCACAATGGTGCCAAAACCCAGGATTAGAGAGAAGAAGGGTGCCACCATGGAATCTTTGCCCCTGAGTGAGCTGGACCAAGGGATCACAGAGGTCCAGCAGACACAACATCAAGTCCTTCCACAGCTCTGTGCGAAACAGGATCAGTGTTTCCAGGATTCCAGCACTGGAAGGCGTTCCAGGATGCACTGGAGAAGCAGAGTAATCCAACCAGCTACATTTCACTCAACAAGATTGGGCCGGTGTCAGATCTAGGCCAGTTCTCTCCAGGGATGCCCAGCTCATGGCCAAGCAGCTCTTAACCGACCGCATGCTGAATTACACCGGCCAGAAACAGGCGGCCCAGGTGGCTGAAGACCTTCGGCGGTTTACCCGGGGAAAGATGACTCCATCTCGTCTCTCTCTCGTTCCCTTTCTCTTTCTGAATCTCCTGATGCAAGGCAGAACTGACTGTGTGTGCAGGTGTGCATTACGGTTTAGCCGACTGAAAAGTGGGATTATGTTGCGAGTGTGTGTCTGTGTGTGTGTGTGTGTGTGTGTGTGTGTGTGTGTGTGTGTGTGTGTGTGTGTGTGTGTGTGTGTGTACTACAGTAAACCCATCGACTGTCTCCTCTTTCTTCCACCCTAGCTCTCCACACTTAAATTAATATCACAATGGTGATTATAAAGAGATTTATGATAGTCAGATACCCTTAGACAGATACTATATGAATTAAAAGTATTGGGACACCTGACTTCCGCAGTCATACCTGGTTCCTCCCAAAACCTTTATCACAAAGCTAAAGAGACATTATTTTATAGGGTGATTTTTGGATGCAGTAGCATGAAATTTTCCCTTCACTTGAAGACTAGACCTGTTGTGTACAAAGCAAACTCCATGAAGATATGCTTTGCATTGTTTGGAGTGAAACTAACAACCACAAGCAACTAACAAGCACACTCCAAAATCAGTGGAACACCTGAAGAGTGGAGGTTATTATAAGAGCAATTTTTCAAAATAGTGTACGTGCATGCGGGAAATAAATGTACCGGTTTCACAAACTTTAAGCCAAAAAACTGAACCCCAATAACATTAGACCAATGAAATTTCCGAACGGAAACGAAAAAACGCATCTCACCTGTGTTTTGAGCTGCACGGCATCGGGAGAAAAAACGGGTGATTTTTAAACGCACGACGATGCCAAAAGATAAACTCCCGAAATAAATAGTTGTGAAAGGAAGGAGGAAGACAGTGAACTATGACTTACTTGGTCGCCTACTGTTTAGATACAAGCCGTTGTAGCGCGTTGAGTCTGGGTGAAGGGAGAGCTCGCTTCTGGCAGGATATTCCCAAAATACCGCTATGCTCCTAAAGGAAGCGCAACATATTTCACCCGTTACACCGTGTGTAACGTGTCTTTCGTTAAAGCCTGTGTAAAGCACATTAGTGTAGACGGCTTATAGACAGGTGCGGCTTATTTATGTTAAAAATAAAAATATTTGCCAAATTCAGTGCGGCTTATATATGGGTGCGCTTTATAGTCCGGAAATTTTGGTATTTATGTCAAATAACAAAATGTCATTTATTTATTCATCTTTATTGGCTTTATTTATTTATCTTCATAGATAGATAGATAGATAGATAGATAGATAGATAGATAGATAGATAGATAGATAGATAGATAGATAGATAGATAGATAGATAGATAGATAGATAGATAGATAGATAGATAGATAGACAATCAGACAGACAGACAGACAGACGGACAGACAGACGGACAGCCAGCCAGCCAGCCACTGGAATCTTCTGTGCAGTTTCACTGGAGACATTTAGTCAATTTCTGGTAGCAGGATTGAAAGAAGTGATTGAAAGTCCCCTGGACAAAATAAGAGGAAAAATAAAAAATAAAGGGGTCCAAACAGGCATTAAAAGTGCTAGTGAGCAGTGCGTACACTCTCCAATCAGGACTGTACCATTTGATATAACCGACTACATGAGACACATTGTAAGGCATGAAGCAGATGACAAAGACCACGAGGGTGGCTAAGGCAAGCCCGATTGCCCTGAACCGTTTCTGAGGGTTGAAGTTAGGTAGCCGGGAGATGATGAGTATGAATTTGAAGTAGCTGAAGCTACAAATGAGAAATGGGATGCAGAAAAGCATGATGGACATTTCAAAACGCAGAGGCAAAATGATTGCCAGCTGTTCCTCAGTAAACTGGTCATAGCAGACCCCTTTGTCCAGTGGATTAGCGATGGTGTCATTGAATTTATTGTACTGAACAATATAGACTAAACTGCAATGAGCCATGGAAACGACGCAAATGATTATGCAGACGGCCACGGCATATCGAGGATGTCGCTTGAGTCTGTACTTGATTGGAAAGGCCACTCCCAGATATCGCTCCACACTGACAGCCGTCAAAAGCAAGGAGCTGTTGTAAATGGTCGCGTAGAAAATAAATCCTGAAAGAGAACAGAGGAAGTTGCTCAGGTTCCATCTCATATTGGATGCCTCTATCATGCGGAAAGGAAGAAAGAAGAGGAAGATCAGGTCTGAGATGGTGAGGCTTAGCAAGAATACATCAATGGTGGTAACTCGCTGCTTGGACTTTTGAATGAAGGTGTAGAAAGCCAGAAGGTTGGCAGGAACGCCGGCCAACAGTGTGATTCCATCCACAACCAGGACCAGTTTGCTGGGATCCCCTGTCCACTACATGGTATTCAATAGAAAGTAGAAACAATGTCAGAAGTTTTAATGGAAAATTAAGTTCATTATTAAAATGAATAGTGTGGTTGGATTGTCCCACCCTGTAGTTGAACATTTTTCAGTAAGTGCACACAAGTTCACTACCACCCGCACAGAGAATTGCTGTCATATTTCATGTCTTATTGCTCAAAACTTTTTTTGCTGCTCAAACTGCTCAAAAGCAGATGAATTAAACTGACCATTTTAGTCAAGAGGAGTTATGCTGGAGAAAGATCCATAGTAACTCATGCTTGACTCTAGACAATGAAGCAAATAAATGATCCCATGATCTGGGAGGTATTTGGTTCAGAGGAACGGTTGTAGGTTGAAGCAAAAGCCATTCCGGATAAAATCTCTCATAACAGACTTTTCAATAGAGATAGAGATCACACAGATCAGCCTGCTGTCAGACCCAGAGGCAGGTCCTGTTGCAGAGGTGGTTAAGCTTAAAGAGCTGCAAGGTTTTAAAGGCAAAGAAATAATAGAAATGTTTATGAATATGTAGACCAGTTAGGGAGAAACAATTCTCATTGTCATAAAAAAATCCGTGGGTTTTACTTCAACCTGGTTTGTGAATTCTTCCAAAATTGTAGTAAGTAAGCATTTAAATATAAATATCATTGTACACAAATAAAGGCATAATAAGGAATGTAGGGGGGGATGTACACAAGCAAAGCAATGTCTTCTTACCTTTGTTAATCCTTGAGCTATCCCTGGCTCAGTTGTCTCCATTTTCGTTCTCTGTATAATGATTAATGTAAGCATGAAACAGCCTTTTTTTATTTACAAGATTACATTATCTTAATGGCCGTTGTGTCATGCATATAAACAATTCTGCAGAATAGAGCTTTTTCCAGGTCAGGAAATGAACAAATAACTCACAGCTGACACATTTTTCAGGAAAGATCTAGCTGAAGTGATAAAGATGCTTGCACAACATTTATATTTATGGCATTTGGTAAATTTTTCAGAGCAACTTACAGTCATTTATATAGCAGAGCAGTTGAGGGTTAAGGGCCTTGCTCAAGGGCCCAGCAGTGGCAGTTGTAAGCATGTAGACTATATTTTTATAAAGCTGGATTTGTGCACAGGGGTCCACATTGTCCTTCTTGAACAGGTTTGGGTCTCCTAGATTAAGTTATTTGAAAATTGAATGCTCATCCAAACACATCCTATACAGTTTTGTGCCTCCAACTTTGTGGTGAGAGTTTGGGGAAGAACCACATCAGGTGTCCCAATACTGATGCCCATGTTATCTATATGCAAAGGGGCAAGTGATGTGCTGGAAAAATAAACAAAATGGCAAATAAATTAATGAGTAGGTCAAAAAGAAAGCTACAGTAATACCGGACTTATACAGTTGCGTAGCTTTTCTGTAAAAATAATGTTGCAATCAATTACCGGAAAGCAGAAACACGTACAGTACTTCTTCTTTAACGTACCAGAAAGTAAAATTTAGCTGTGCCTCTGTGTGCATTTTGTGTATACACATCGCACAATTGGACACACTGATGATTTTTACATTAAATCCAAACACCTGGAAAGGTTTCCTTAGCCTTTAAGATTTCTTCCATACCTGTACATATCTTCCATGTGAGGCCATCCTTCTCAGCAGCAAGTGGAGCATTAGGATGAAACAGGTAGGTCCAGAAAGAAGAAATAGACAAGATCACTCACTCATTTTCAACAGAACAGCAACACTCAGATCTACAATAAATGTTTTTCTGCATATACCGTATCCTAAAAATTTCCTTTTTTCCTTCTTCTTCTTTCAGCTTCTCCCAACAGGGGTCGCCACAGCGGATCATCCGTCTCCACACCCCCCCTGTTCTCTACATCTGCCTCTTTCAAACCAACTACCTGCATGTCTTCCGTCACCACATCCATAAACCTCCTCCTTGGCCTTCCTTTTTTTCTTCCCTCCTGGGGGCTCCATCCTCAGCATTCTCCTACTGATATACCCCATGTCCCACCTCTGCACATGTCCAAACCATCTCAATCTCACCTCCCTCACCTTGTCTCCAAAACGTCCTACATGCTCTGTCCCGCTAATAAACTTGTTATTATTGTTAAAACAATAAAACCCTGAATAAGCATATTCTCACTTCTATGATAGAATTCTTCCATCTTTTCTTTTCTTTTAACACATTCTGTCATAAGAAACAGTCATGTGAGTATTTGTGTATATTCTAAGATTTCATTGTCATAATTTTGTGTAATATGTAATATTAGGTTTTTTTAATTATTTTGTTGTGTTCTTTTTATTAGGCGCCCACATCGCTGTAAACAGTTGAATGATTTCACATTGACATTGAACGCATTTAAAAAGAAAACAAACAAAAGGGAGAAGATTGCACTGCCACCAATAAATCCCACATTTATCAAATTCTCACTCTCCAGATTCTAAGAACTATTTAAAGTATGATAAAACATTGTATTTGTAGTTGTTATATTATATTTGTGGAGTTAAAAAGTCGTTCGTTGGTCACCCATTCCAGGCTTTCATGTCTCATAGACACTCTTAAAGTTAGCTAAAGAATTAGTTATTATTTTAAACTTTTTAGTTAGATTTGATACTCAGTATATTAGGGTGGGGCATTAGAGGGCACAGATGGCTGGGGAGGGGGGATTGGTGATTTTTGGATCTACACTATATTCCAGATGTAAAGCGAATACCAACAGACTTTAACAATGAGATTTGCATTTCACTCACTCTATTACTACCAACGTTTTAAACAAAAAGGGATCCTTGGATAATTAAGAGGACTTGGCAACCAAAAATGGGTTATGTAAGGAAATCATCCTAAATGGTTCTCCCAAACAACAACCAAAGAACCTTATGTCTTAAGGGTATAGCATTTTATGAGTTCCTCCTAATAAAGATTTTTAGATGGTGGCTACAAATTTTTTGATCAATACCATCTGAGGAACACAAAAAAAAAAAACTAATAAAACAACTCAACTTATATTTTTCAGTGAGACAAAGTAGCAATGAACATGAAGAAGAAGAATACGTCATTAAAGGCTTCATCTCCACAAATTCTAGCTCATTACGATGATTGATAATAAGATTCAAGTGCTGGGTATTTGAACCTCCCGACCTTCTGCGAAAAATAATGCGGAAAAAATAATGAGTGCTGGAAGTGTACAGGACAAAAACAGCAGATGGCTGATAGAAATGGTCTGTTGTATAAAATATAATAATTTCTCAGTGGATAGAAGGGTTATAGATCTAAACAGTTGCCTGTACATTAACCAGAGACCTGCAGAGGGACCCCCTCATCTGAATACTATACAACACCACATCAATTCCTGTTTTCTTGCATCTTGAAATTGCCTTATTGTCTGGACCTCCAGGAAATGAATTCCTCCACATTCCCATGACTCTCCAGACTAGTAGTTATGATTGAACAGCATCTGGATCTATGGATCTATCTCAAGTATGTTAAGTTTCTGGAAAACAGATGAACAATACTTCATTAATGGACCATGAATGTGAAAATACACTACTGAGTCCTCGGAAAACATGTCCAAATTTCTGAAGAAGAGAGGCCACTTCATTCAGGCATGTAAGTCACAAACACAGGACAACAAAAGTAGAATAGTTTCCAGGAACATTCTGGAAAAAATGTCTATACGTAGATATATCAGTGTATTTTTTATTAAGAATTTTGTCCTTTAATAACCAATATCCTAATTTACATATGGTGCAATTTTTGAACCATCATTTCCACAGGTAAATCATATTAAAATAAGCATTAAACAAACATAACATTCAAGTTTCTTTAGTGGAGGAAGTAAAAGAATGCCAAGTAATAGTGATAAACAGCTAGTGTCAAGAAAAAGGCAAAAAAGAAAGCAGCCCTTCAAAGAAAAACAAAAAAAGTGATGACTCGTATCTAAAATATAGTTCTGTCTCTATGGGCAGTTCACATACTCCAAACCCCATGTGTGTAATATGTGGAGATGCATTAGCTAATGAGTCAATAAAATGCTTAAAATTGCTTTGCTATTTTGAAACTAGGCAACCCCCTCCCGATACACACCCCACCAGCCGATAAGCAAAAATACTTTCAAAATGAAAACTGGTCTACAGTTGTGAAAAAGTTAGAGACCCTTGGTATAGACCATAGTGAATATTTGGACAGAAGCAAAAAATCTGAATGATAAATAGCTCAGTATTACTGTTTTTAATGGGGAACACTGTTCTGAGTAGGTGGGTAGCTGATATACTGTAATAATTTAGTGGTGTACACAGGAATTCATTTCGAGGTGAGATCAGGATCTGTGTTGTGCATTTGAATGGATGGCAGCCAGTAATAGAAACTGTGCTGTTTTCATAATTTGTTATTCAAATATTTTAAGCTACGACGTATGTATAGGGAGGTTGTAGCTTAATGGTTAAAGCATTCAACTTTGGATATCAAGTTCAAATCCTAGCCACACCAAGCTGCCAATTCTAAACCACCAAACAAGGACATTAACCCCATAGCTGCTCAGCTGTATGAATGAGATCAACCTAATCCACTGCCAAATGCCTTAAATATAAATGTACTTTCAAACAAACTTTCCATATTAATAACGTAAAAAATAGATCCTCCTCAGCCTTTAGCATTTGATTGGCTCTCAGGTCAGCTTGAGTAGCTAACTGAATAGTACAAAATCCCTGATTGTGATTAGTCGGCCCTGTTAAACAATAATAAGCAACTAACAAACCAACTGACTAAAAATGTTTAACATTATGGATGCCTAAATATGTAGAGATAAATATCCTTCATAAACATAATAATCTTCCAAATACTGTGCAAAACAATGACATACATGTGTGAGTTAACATCCAATGTATATGATTTAAAAAAGTGTCATAACATCTACAACTTTACTACTTGAAATTGCTCCCTAGATACACTATATGGATAAATGTTTGTGAACTCCTGACTATAAGATTATTATGTGCTTTTTTGAACGTTCGATTCCACATTTAATCCTCATTTGCAAAGATGTTCCAAAGGTGTTTAATAGAAGATGAGGTCCGAGCTTGATAGTACCCTCTTATCAGGGTTAAATTATACTTGCCCTCAACAACTGTGGGATTTGTGACCTTTCTTTGTGTGTCCTTATACAGACTGATCACATTTTATACTTGCAAAATAGGGTCGGTGTCTAAATACTTGTGGACCTGAATGTATGTACCTACTTGCAGTTCTAGCGAGAAGTATCATTGGAACTCTGTGTTCTCTCCTCATAGGCAGTAAAGGGACCTTTTTTGAACATCAGACAATTACATTTCTGACTGAAGGTACGGTCAAGCCAGTTGAGGAACTGTTGCACTATGTTGATAAAAGTTCCCCGAACTGCTGATGATGAGAAATAAAAGACAAAAGGGTCCAAGCAGGCATTGAAGGTGCTGGGTAGTACTGTATAGTCTCTCCACGGTGGACTGTACCATCTTACAAATCCCACCACATGAGACACATTGTACGGGACAAAGCAGATGATAAAAACCAGGAGGGTGACCACAGCAAGCCCAATAGCCCTGGAGCGATTATGAGGGTTGATGTTAGGTAAGCGAGAGAGGATGATGATGAAGTTGATGTAGCAGAAGCAGCAGATGAGAAAAGGAATGCAGAACAGGACGATGAACAACTCAAAACGGACAGGCAAAAGGAGTTTCAGCTGTTCAGGGGTAAACTCTTTGTAGCAGGAGGTTCGGTTCAGATCCGTGAACGTGATATTGCTGCCTCTATGATACTCCACTATGTAGACGATACTGCAATGACCCATGGAAAGTGCCCAGAATATGACACAGGCGAACACGGCATATCGGGGATTTCGCTTGAGTTTGTATTTGACGGGGAAGGCCACCCCTAGATAGCGCTCCACACTGATAGCCGTCAAAAGCAAAGTGCTGTTGTAGATGGTGCTGAAGTAGATGAATCCCGAGAGTGGACAAAGAAAGAAGCTCATGGTCCATTTCATGTTGGCTGCCTCATTTATGTGGAACGGGAGGAACAAAAGGAAGATAAGGTCAGAAATGGTGAGGCTGAGCAAGAGAACATCCAGAGGCGTTGCACGCTGTTTCACCTTTCGGAGAAAAGTGTAAAGAGCCAGCAGGTTGGCAGGAAGACCAGTAATCAGGGTGATGCTGTCAACAACCAGGACCGAATAGCTAAGCGTTGGTGTCCACAGCATGGTCGCTGTTATAGATTATCTGTAGAAGACAATAAGATTATACATTTATTAATAATATATTGTATGCAATATATTTTTTTTTCACATATTAAAAATGTTCCTGGTTAGGTTCTATTTTTACATCTTGGATTCCTACAGTGTGATGTCCAATAAGCATAAAAATGCTGGTGTATCTTTAAAAGACCTTTGCTAATATATTTATTTATTTTTTCCATACAGTAAGTCCTAATATTAGTCCTAATATTTGTGTACTGATGAACCTTCATATTAGCTGTGACAGGACTTTCCGGATGAGATGAACTGCGAATTTCCTGTGCTGAAGCTGCCCCTCCCCTTTAATTTAGGTTTCCTGATGTTGTAATGTTACGTGCGCTTCAACACGTCTACTACATAAACCAAAACCCCCTGAATCAAGCAGATATGGTGGTTATAGTCAGTAAAGCTGATAAGGATTCACAGAGGAATAAAAAATAAGTATAATTAGAACAGAAAGTATCACCTTGTCTAGCAGGAAATGTTGTCAAGGCAAACTAATGGGTGTGCTGTGACCTGAAAAAGCCTATATATATATATATATATATATATATATATATATATATATATATATATATATATATATATATATACACACACACACCTAGCTGTATGAAGTGGTTTGAGCTGTGAACATTTAGATAATGTCAGAAATGTTTTTTTTTTTTTTATTTTGCATGTTTTCTGATTAAATATATGATTCAAATTAATTACATCTGATAGTAAAATAATACGAATTGTTGTCAAGGAAGTGATGCAATAACTACAGTGTTTATTTTTCATAGCAACAAAAAAAACCTTTCCTCCTGTTTGCAGATGCACAAACCGATAATGTACTGTACTTTCATCAATTTTGGTCTGCCTGTTAAATGGCAATATGACAGCGAAGGAATTATTTAGAAACAAATAAGCGTACTCTGAAATAATCGAATGTACTATATGTGGGTGTGGGTGGGGGTGGGTTTGGCCTGCAGTTGCTCTAAAGATGTAAAGAACAGAAGATTGCTTCAATTACTTGAATGTAAAATGAAATATATTTCTATATAATAGAAATCTCGGCTGGACAAAGCTGCATTATCCATCCGGACGTAAGTGTTCGCTACTTTTAAGCTGTAAACATATATATAAACAGTGGTTCTGACACCAGCATGGGTTTATCCTCTCTTTTTCTTTTTGCAGCATGGTATAGAAAAAACTCTGAGTACAAGTTACTGCTTTAGACACAAGGCAAAGCTTTGACCATATCCATAATTCAATTTTTATCCATTTAGGGCAACCAAACAAATCCACATGAACCAGTTAGTTTAGAAATAATAATGTATTAGCACATGTATATGAGGTCCAAATCCTCCAAAAGATCACTAGTTATTTTACCAAAAGAACAACCTGACAGAAAAGTTATTACCATGACATTAAAATTAAAAAGTAATATATTTTTAATTCTTGCCACAGAGAAAGAGGATTCTTACCCTCAGCGGAGCTGCGATGGTGTCACCTCCGATGTGGTTACAAAATTGAAAATCTCCAATGACACGGCATTGTCATTTATAGATCACACGGGTTATTATATCATAACCTTAAACATAAAATAAAAGTTGCCATTACCGTAGCAAATATTAGGATCAGAAAAACACTGCATAAAGGAACATTAAAGAGTTAATGATTGTATATGTTTTGGAGATGCTTACATGGTTTTCAGAGTTTTGAGGGTTTTTTGTATGTCTTCTTCTTGCATTGGTGCACTCGGAGTCAAAATATTCATCAACTGACCATCTGAGTGTCACCTGAACGTGTCAGTAGTAAAGAGGAGGCTCAGGGAAAAACTGACCTTATGGTGAATATGATATATTTGCTTGAATTTCAATTTGAGACAAAGAAATAGTGCTGGATTTTTTTTCCCGTGCATTCCTTTTTTATATTTTAATATAAATATTTTATATTTTAAATATTAATAATACATAAAAGCATTATTTTAAGGTTTAATTTTGAAACTGGCCCTGTTTTTTTTTTTTTTTTTTCTTTAACAACATCATGGTTATTTACAGCATGTGGCAGACGCCTTTATCCAGAGCAATTTACATTTATCTTATTTATACAAATGTGTGTAAAGTGACAAATTGACAGTGCTGGGATTTGAACTCATGACCTTCTGATCAGAAGCCAGACACAATATGAAAATACATACATGACAAAACTCAAGATTGTGTTGCATTATGCTATTTACAATTTATTCAGATTAAAGATCAATATCGCTCAGGTTAATGCACTACTTTTAAGGTGTAGACTGTGGCCCCCTGGTGGGCTGCATCAGTACCTTAGAGGAATCGTGGATTAGGTCAAATCAATCAAATAAAAGTTTTTTTTGTTCTGTTTTTAATATACATGTCAGAATTATTTATTATAGAGTTAAGCAACTACGTGCCATTTCATTTTCATCTCATTACAGGTAAACTTCTTGCTCATGCCACTGTCTCCAAACCATACAACATCGCAGGTCTCACCACAGTCCTAGAAACTTTCCCTTTCACTCCTCCAGATACTCTTCTATCAAAATCCCATTACAGTTCAACAAGATTTGTAAATACAGTGAGGAATATCTGACTGAAAATCAGGCACTGCTCATTGCTTTCCCAAAACCATCCCAAAAGTGAAGCATGGTGGTGGCAGCATCATGCTGTTGGGGTGTTTTTCTGCAGCAGAGACTTGGCAACTGGTCAGGGTTGAGGGAAAAACTAGATGAAGCAAGTACAAATCCTCAATAAAAAAAACTGTGTGTGTGTGTGTGTGTGTGTGTGTGTGTGTGTGTGTGTGTGTGTGTGTGTGTGCGTGTGCGTGTGTGTGTGAGAGTGAAAGGAACACTCTCATTACAACTGATACATTATCTATTACCACTGAAGATGAATAGATCAGTGGTAATAAAAGTAATAAATTATTTTAAAGCATCTAAAATGTGTGTGTGTGTGTGTGTGTGTGTGTGTGTGTGTGTGTGTGTGTGTGTGTGTGTGTGTGTGTGTGTGTGTGTGTGTGTGTGTTTGGTGTGTGCGCGTACACACAGTATTTCATCTATACATAAGGACTATTGATGTCACATTGTTGATGCAGACGTGTTGTCAAGTTGCTAGAATACAGTGGGTGGCTTTTTTCCAGTAAAACCCCTGATACATCATCACATCCTGAAAATGAAGCTCTGCTTTCACGAGAAAGCTGCTAGCATGCATGCAAAAAGTTTGCAAACCAAAAAACAGCTGAAGTCTTGAGTCTGGTCACACGGTTTCCATGTAACTATAGCTCTAAAGTCATATGACAGACAAGCTATAAGAAGAAAACCCTTATTTCTTCTTTTACTTACCACTGGCAAGCAGTAGATTATAAGAAAGATGTTGGATAAACCTAAGTATCAAGAACGAGTTGTTGTCACGTGCTTGTACTCTACGAATTAGGCCGTGTTCTTTAATTTGAGAACTGATGAGTTTTATTTTAGCACGAAAAACTGAAACTGCATCCCACCAACCCGCTAATTAGCAACTTCGGTAAGTCAGTAAATAAATAAATAAATAAATAAATAAATAAATATAATCTTGTCTGCAGTTTTCTCTGTCGAAATATTTCATTCTTGCCAAATAACTTCAGCGTATGATATGTCTTCATTCTTTCAGAGTATTATGGTGCAAGCCTTTCTATTTAGTTTTACTATCAGTAGAGTTCTTTCCTGTGTATGACTTCTTTTGACTCATAAAGTTTCATGTGACTTCTGCAAACGATAATTAGATAATTCAAATAAATAAATAATTGGATGCCAACTGATGGTGCCAAATCTTTGTATGCTTCCAAAAATAAGCTCTGTAACTTTATTTCAAACAAATACAGTCATGTCTTAAAATAATTCCATCAATATACACACACACACACACACACACACACACACACACACACACACACACACACACACTAGTTAGAAGTGAAGGGAACTTCCATATTACAGCTTTGCATCCTACAATCAAACCCAGTAGCAAATTTGTGCCTCCTCCACTGACATTTCACCTGATACATTCCCTCGTCTTGCTCTGATAGATGATTTGATGTGATAATAACACTGTCTTGTATTTTATCTAGTAATCACACTGGAGTCGAGTTTTCGTGCGCAGCTTGAACAATCAAAGAGCTGTACATCAGGGCAGAACCAGAGGCAAATTCTGAAAATTTTCCTGGTGATTGGAAGTCAACCTTTGTGTGTGTTAATGCCATTGACCTTTAATGTGTGTTTGTGTGTGTGTGTGTGTGTGTGTGTGTGTGTGTGTGTGTGTGTGTGTGTGTGTGTGTGTGTGTGTGTGTGTGTGTGTTTGTGTGTGTTTGTGTGTGTGTGTATGCATGCAAAGATCATCCTGATTGTCTTAATTACTATCTGCAAACATCAGAAAAAAGCACAAAATAACATTATATTAATTAGATTAAACAGCATGCTGTGCTTTTTTATAGGTGCATGTAATGGTGTAATACATCCACAAGATAGATTCGTTAAAAAGTTATTTACTTCGTAAATATTTTGTAAACATCTCTCTGCAAGAAAACTTTTTATGTTCAATAACAACTTGTTTTTGTGAATCTATACAAGTCATACTGAAGGAGTTATTACTATGAAACCAATAACAATTAGAGCTTCTGTAATACAAAATTCAAGTCAAAACATCCTGATCAATTAGATTATTCTTCAGCACTGTGATAGTTAGAAACTGTGATCTCATGTGTGTTGTGATGATTCAAGGTTTTTAATGGGATCGCTTGTAATCTACGATTTTAGATCCTACAGTATATAATGTGACAGGAGTAGGATGGGAAGTTATGGAATATACTGTTTGATGTCATTTAGATCCCACAACATTTAGGTCCCAGAATACTACTGTGTTTCATTAATTACTTTTATTTAACATAAAACCAAATACTGACAGATTTCCAAATGATTTTGTAATAAAAAAAATTTTTAAGATTATGAAGCATTATTTACTACAAAACATAAATAAAAAAAAATTCATAAAAATCATAATTGGAATGATATAAATGAGCAGGAAGAAGGGGTACATACTATTTATGCTGTTTTTTGGATAGTTTAGCTTGTACATAGGAAGGGAAGTTGTTTATTCTGTTCTATGTTATTTATTGTATTTTTTGCCACTATCACAGATTCCACCTCCGCTATTTACCGCTAGTACTGTTTGTATAACATTTAATTAATTTCTTATTGTTTCTTTTTTTTCTCCTTTCTCATTGTATATAGTCCTGTTTATAATCATTGTAGTTTGTATTATACAGTACATATGTGAATGCAAAGGGAAATAAAACACTGGGTCTTTTTTATGTTTGTTTCCTCCAGATACCATCACAAAAACACAACTTTACACCTCTTTACCTTTGATGTTAAAAGAAGAATGTAACACTTTCGATGTTTACTCCTGGCTGGCTCACTACTAATATACTATTATTGCATTAATACTAATTGCAGATAGATGTTCTCTCCTAGCTGTCTCACTAAGTTGATAATGATCTGTAGATGAAAATAATTAATTATATACAAATATAATTAATAAATAATCAGTTAAGATGCCTTTATGTATTTATTATAACCTTTCAGAAGAATAACTATGTATATTTGTAACATACAGAAACAGCAGAAATCCAAACAAAAAACACTTTAAAACAGCTAAGATACATGAGATTAAAACTATAAACTATAAAGATCGCTTTGGACTACAAATAATACAATTTTGCTTTATGATATGTACAATTTAAGTGTGTCATCAGACACACTTCATGAAAAAACTATAATGAATCTACTGGTGATAAATTGCACTTTTTGCCCATACAGGTTTACTGTAGCAGAGAATATGTATAATTGCACTATCCGGTGTCATCCAGATCAGGATGGGTTCCTTTTTTCAGTCTGGTTCCTCCCAAATGTTCATCTTTGTGAGGAGTATTATGTGACCACAGTTACTTCCGGCTTTGTATATTTCTGCAAAGTTGTCCATAATTAAAAGCACTGTACAAAATGAATTTATTGTACATTGAAATTGAAACCACTTACAACGAACACTTTCCTGCCATGATAAATCTTTGTGGTTAAAGTCTATCTATATGACTTTGTCCTTAGCTTTCTGTGGTTACAAAATGTTAAGAAATTACCTTCTGCGTAGCCGTCCCCATTTGCCACATGACTATAAAATAGATTACTTAATAATTTTTTTTTTTGTAACATCAGAAATATTATATCACAGTTCTCACCTTGTTGCTGATGCATTGACACAGCTGGTGTGGTTAACCTTTAATAACTAGGTCCTGGTAGGAATTATTTCACTGATATGAAAGTGTCTAGACACTTGAATCACATAATCTGTATCAACAGGTGGCACTTTAAAATTAGCATAGATGCTGAGCCCTTACAAATAATAATCATATACTCAATTAGACAAAATTAACAAGTTAATGCAGTAATTTGAAAACTTCATTAGCAATGTAAATGCATTTTTTTATGTTAGCAAAATTAAAAACTATATAACTATTAAACTAATATAAAGCTAGTAACAATTATAGTAAAAAATAAATTGGACATAAACTATTTCGTAGAAGCAAAACATCAATAAGATAAATAGTTCTGTATTAAGGCTTAGCTTTTTGTTATCTATCTTGCTTTAAATGAGAACCAGGTAAATTGAGTGTAGAGTATCTCAGTGGCTTAGCCAAGAATTCCTTTCCGGGTGAGTTTAAGAAATATGTAATGCATTTCGGAGGATGCAGTAGTAAAAGCAGTGGTAGCATTTACAATTTGTTATTTAACTATTTATGCCACCATGTACTTAATGTACTTGTGCCAAAAGTAATGCATGTTTTTTTTTGTGTATATGCAAAAAACTTTCATTTAAAAAAACTGTAATTTCTCATCAAATTGTATCATTGGAACTCTGTGTTCTCTCCTCATAGGCAGTAAAGGGACCTTTTTTGAACATCAGACACTTACATTTCTGACCGAAGGTACGGTCAAGCCAGTTGAGGAACTGTTGCACAATGCTGTTGAAAGTTCCCCGAACTGCTGATGATGAGAAATAAAAGACAAAAGGGTCCAAGCAGGCATTGAAGGTGCTGGGTAGTACTGTATAGACTCTCCACGGTGGACTGTACCATTTAACAAATCCCACCACATGGGACACATTAAATGGTATAAAGCAGATGGTAAAAACCAGGAGGGTGACCACAGCAAGCCCAATGGCCCTGGAGCGTTTATGAGGGTTGATGTTAGGTAAGCGAGAGAGGATGATGATGAAGTTGATGTAGCAGAAGCAGCAGATGAGAAAAGGAATGCAGAACAGGACGATGAACAACTCAAAACGGACAGGCAAAAGGAGTTTCAGCTGTTCAGGGGTAAACTCTTTGTAGCAGGAGGTTCGGTTCAGATCCGTGAACGTGATATTGCTGCCTCTATGATACTCCACTATGTAGACGATACTGCAATGACCCATGCAAAGTGCCCAGAATATGACACAGGCGAACACGGCATATCGTGGATTTCGCTTGAGTTTGTATTTAATGGGGAAGGCCACCCCTAGATAGCGCTCCACACTGATAGCCGTCAAAAGCAAAGTGCTGTTGTAGATGGTGCTGAAGTAGATGAATCCCGAGAGTGGACAAAGAAAGAAGCTCATGGTCCATTTCATGTTGGCTGCCTCATTTATGCGCAACGGGAGGAACAAAAGGAAGATAAGGTCAGAAATGGTGAGGCTGAGCAAGAGAACATCCAGAGGCGTTGCACGCTGTTTCACCTTTCGGAGAAAAGTGTAAAGAGCCAGCAGGTTGGCAGGAAGACCAGTAATCAGGGTGATGCTGTCAACAACCAGGACAGAATAGCTTAGCGCTGGTGTCCATGTAATGGGCATTTTTAAAGATAATCTGTAGAGGCAAAAACAAAAATAGACAAATCGTATGTAAATTCTGTTCAGTCCAGAACATGTATACTGTCAAATGAATATTTGCAGGGCCTGTTTGAAAACACCTAGTCTTTAATCATATTTAAGACCCATGTACGTTCCTTTTGTTCATATACAACAAACTAGCTAACTAAAGGCAAAACCAATGGACAGTGAATATTTAGAAGTTCTGTGGACTTTCTGTGGATTTTATCAGACTGCTTCACCCTTACAGTCACACATGGAGGTGGAAGCTCAATAGTTTTGGGTTGTTTTAGTGCAAGGAAGGTTGAAAATTTATTCTGCCTGAAAGAAATACTGAACCATTTTCTTCACCATGCAATTCCATCGGCACTGCGGCTAATTGGAATCGACTTTACCTTACAGTACAACAAGATAATGACCAGAAGCATACATCCTGGCTCTGTAAGTGTTATTTAGGAAACAAACAGTCGGCTGGAGTGTTATCTATAATGGAATTGCCTGCCAATTCACTGCACCTAAATCCTATTGAACTGCTCTGGGATTGAACTGGATCACAAATTCAGAAAGAAATCTCCAACTAGTGAAGAACAGCTTTGGCCAGTTTTACCCAAGTCATGGCAAAATAATTCAGCTGAATGTTGGACAAACAAACTCAATGAATGCCAAGATGCCAAAAGTTTAAAACTGTTCTTAATGCTAAGGGATGATTTTAATTTTTATGAAAATAAATTGTAACATCTGTACATTTATATATTCGGTCAAAGTAAATCTTCATATTTTTACAGCACTAAGTTTGTTGAATAGAATCAAAGGTAACATTCATGTGTCTTTCAAAGACAAGGTGTTTCCAAAGTATTTAATTCATTCATGAAATAACAATAAAAAAAAAATCAATTCATCAATTATTAGTTTTAGTACTGGATATACTTATGAAGAAATGTTGTCACATTTTTATGTGTCACACCAATTACATTTACAGCATTTACCAGACGCCCTTATCCAGAGTGAATTATCTCATGTATATGACTGAACAGTTGAGGGTTAAGGGTCTTGCTCAAGGTGGCAGCTTGGTGGTGCTGGAATTTGAACTCACAACCTTTAGAGCAGAAGCCCAACATCTTAACCACCGAGCCACCACTTTCTTGTGGTTAAACATATTAAACATAAATATATTCAGGCTTAGTGTGCAAAACGATTTTTTTTACACCTGGAATTTTCTACAATGTAATGTGTAATAATCATTCAAATCAAAACATAAACCTTTCGCTGGTGCCTGTTTATCTTTAAAAAGCTGCCCAGACCTTTTATATCAGCTGTTTACATACAATAAGTTTTACATATATCTGAACATTTCATTTCCAAAAAAGAGAAACATTTTCAAGAAAAAAACATAGTTCAAACATAGTTTTAAATTATTTTTTTTTTCCTATTTAGTTACATTGAAAAAGCAAAGTTCAGCACATTTTTTTAGAGAAAAAGAACAAATAACAGTACCTTCAGCTGAGCTGTGAAATTTTAGAAATGATGCGTTCACACCCCCTTCGGTCACTTTAACTCACGATCCTGATGATGTAATGTCACATGGACACCAACAGTGTTATCAAAGAACCTAGAATTCCCCACAAAAAAAAAAAGGGTTGTGTCTCGGAGTGAAAGAGACTTATGATGAATGACTAAATAAACGTGAAAATGAAGCAAGTGATATATAGGAGGTATATCTCCTCGCTTAGCAGGAAACTGCTGTCAAGACAATCACATGTGTGCTGTAAACCAAAATGCCTATATATACATCGAGTTCTAGGAAGGGTACAGCTCAGTGGATTGAATAAATTGCATGAATAGGAAAAAACTTAGCGGTGATATAGAGGTGCTGGTGCACAACCCAAAAAACACAGTGCTTTTTTATTAGTTATTAAAAATGACTTCCTGTTTATAGAGAAGCTAGAAACTGAGTGATTGCATTACTGTACATTACCTTTATGAGATATGTGTGAGGTTCTTAGGTCAGCCTGATGAGCTTCTGTGAGCGATAATTACACAGATGGTTATTTGAGAATACAGTTTATTTCCCAATTCCATATATAACTTGCGTAAAGCAAGCTTGGCTTGAGAGCGAAATTACCATCAACGGCATTACATAGAAATAAATCAGTATAGTGTGTATGTATGTGCGCGTGTGTCCAACAAAAAAATGTTTTTTAAATGATCTTTATTATTATATCACAAGTTATTTCAAATTGTATTTAAAAATAATCCAAATTCTATTCATTTAATTTTTTTTTATATAATAGGCATACTGAATTGAAATAAATTCTTAAATCTTTAGAATTATTTTATTTTAAGGATTACAGATTACAGTCAACCCGAAATTTGCGGGTTCTCATTTGGAACCAAACTAACTTAAATTTCGCGGGAATCCGCATCGTTCAGGAACGTTAGGGATAACATTTTAAACTATGTTTTTTAAAAACACATTGTTCAATCATTGTTGATAACTATTGTGAGAAAACATTAACATGATAAGTGTCTTCAAATTTGTTATTTCAGATCAAACTGACAACTGTATGTATCAAACTGGTAGCCCTCCACATTAATCGGTACCCAAGAAGTAGCTCTCAGTTTCAAAAAAGTTTGGTAACCCCTGATCTAGATGAATTCACTGCGGGGGAGTTCCCAGGGAACCACTGTATTAGTCATTTTTAGTTTCTATTATAAAAATAAATCCATGGTCTCCAAAAGATACAAAGTCTGAGATGACTAGTTTTTGCATTACATCATATACACTATATGGACAGATTTTGTGAACACCTGACTATTTTGAACATCCCATCCCACATTTAATCCCAATTTTCTGCTAGCATAACCTCCACTATTTTGGGACGATGTTTCACTATGATTTTGTTGTGGAAAATTTGTGTTTATTTAGTCACAAGGGTGTTAGTAAAGTCAGTGACCTGTGGTGCCATTCCAACTCATCCTGTAGGTGTTTAGTAGGGTTGAGGTCAGAGCCCTTTAGCAGGCCACTCAAAACCTTTTACACCAACCCACATGAAGCATATCTTTATAGTGCTGGCTTTATGCACATCGTTCGTTCTTATTAGTTCCAACTTCCAACATTGTGGTAGCAGTTTAAGAAAGACCAGCATATGGTTTTGATGTTTAGGAATCCACAATAATGCAAGAGTGAATATCTATATATATAAAGCTGAAATACCACTGACTGACTCACTCACTCATCACGAAATCTCAAAAACCACTGCACGGATTGCAATGAAATTTGGAACATACCTTCCTCTTGGGTCTTAGGTGCTCACTAAGAAAGGGTTTTGAAAAATTCGCCCTGGATCGCGGCTAACTCGCGAAAAACGCGATTTCTCACGCATTGTAAATTCTTCGAAATAACATTACGGATCCTAATGAAACTTAGTACATTGTTTCTTATTAGATGTTAGATGCACAATAAAAATAAATTTCAAAGTAATTTGCCCTGTATCCGTACTACAAAAAGGGGAAGTACGTTATTTGTTGACGTTACGTTCTGATCTCTGATCATCCAGTCCTGCTCAGTGCTTACTGCTTATTGCTATATTGCTTAGCGTTCTGCCTTCTGTAGCGAAGCACGGGTACTTTCCGCTAGTGTGTATATATATATATATATATATGTCTAATTCTTGCATCAGAGAAAGAAGAGAATTCTTAGGCTGAGCTGTGATAGTGTGGTCACAGCAATGTCACACTCTTCAATGTTACTGCAAAGTCATTTGCTGAGAAGCAGAGTTATTATAATACCCTTTATTATTTTTTTAAAGGCCATTTTCATGTAGAAAGCAATGCTGGTGTTAAAAAAAAATGTATATACAATAGAAACAAGATTAATTATTTACTCTAAAAAAAAATTTATTTCGTAGAGTCGAAACCTTTAAAACTCTTTGTCACAGTCTATACCAGTTCCTTTACCCTCAAGTGTGCATGAGAACTCTTGTCTTGCATGCATGTGGTGGTCTAGTGGTTGGCAGTGGGGGTGGCAGGGGGGGCGGTGGGGGTATGTTTGTGTTAATTGTGGCTGTTTTGGATTTTTTTCCTCACTTGAACTACAAGAACCAAACCTGTTTCAGCATGACATATGCTTTACATGATTTGGTGTGGGAAATGTTGAGTGGCCTGCTGTAGAGTTTTGACTTCAACTTTACCAAACACCTTTGTAATGAATGTGAACACTGACTGCACACCAGGCCTCCTCACCTCAGCTACATCAGTACCTGATTTTACTAACACCCTTGTAGCTGAATAAGCAAAAGAACACTCCAAAATTTAGTAGAACATTTTCCCAGAATAGTGGACGTTTTTAAAACGAATGGAGAGTAAATGTGGAATATACAGAGGAAACTACATCATTTCCAAACTCCTGTTATAGAAAATAAAACAATACACAGATACAATTGTGGGTTACTTTATACAGCTGAAAAAGTCATGTGGCCCAATACTTTAGTCCATATATTGTATTTGAAGTGTGCACATACATGTACATATATATACACATCCACAGAGAAAGAGAGAGAGAGAGAGAGAGAGAGAGAGAGAGAGAGAGAGAGAGAGAGAGAGAGAGAGAGAGAGAGAGAGAGAGAGAGAGAGAGAGAGAGAGAGAGAGAAGTATAGTAGCAAAAGTGCAGTACTGTCAGGACTAATAATCTAAAAAAATATTTGCAGTTATTACCCCCTGATATTATTATTTTATATTATTAATATAGTAAATCAAATGTGTGTATATATATTATACATATATACATTTATATGTATATACTCTTATATACATATATACAAGAGAATTTTTACCTTCAGCTGATCTGTGATGGTCTCGTCGCTCATGTGATCACAGCACTGAACTGCTCTTCAATGACACTGCAATGTCATTTTCAGACCACTAGGGTTATTTTCTTTTCTTTCTTTTTTTTTTTTTTTAGATCATGTGTTAAGCAAAATTAGAGTTGATAAATGTAGAATCTTCAACAGGATCTAAAGAATACCTTCTCTTACAGTTGTTACACTAAAACACACTTTATTACACTCTAATCGATCTGCATATGTTCAACTGCAGGTTTTGCACACAACCTGATTTAAGTATACAAAATACCTAGAAGTCTTTTATTAAAACTGGAACACTCACTGAAGACTGGAAACACAAGTAAAAGAAAGCAGGTTATTTATTGTCTTACATAGCAAAGTTTTTCAGGAAATCTACTTCCACATTTGCTCAGAGACAACTTCAGTGCGTGAGTGTTATGTCTGATAAGTTGTGGCCCAGATTATGGAACTAAAGTAAAACTAGAGGGCAAATCGAACAGTTTCATTTTAAAGTTCTAGGTTTTTGAGAATTCTCCTTTTTTTTTTCTGTCTATATACTTTTTTTGCACACTATATACTGTACTGGACCTTTGTGGAACCAGGAATCTTAGCAATAGACAAATCATTGTAAGAAGGTATACAGAACCAGACCCTATATCTGACCTTTGGTCAGATGTTAAATACAGTCACAGTGAATTATTTCCTCTTTCATCTGCTTTTTCCTTACAATGGCTTTGAGAAATTAATGCAGACAGATGAAGCACACACCATCCAATCAAAGTACAAAATGACACAGGGGATTCAACTGGTTTTTTGTGTGTTTTTTTTGTTTGCTCGAATAATTGAATAAAAAAAACAAATTTCATTTTTCACATTCAAAGAAACACATTTGATTGCTAGAAAAGTTACTGCTAGATAGTTGATAGTTGTCACAAATTCCCCCTTTGTACTGTGGGTTCGATAATAAAGGCCACCTTTTCCAATCACATCATGTTACACATATAGAAATAAAACTTAATTTTTATAAAATCTCTTTATTATTATTATTATTATTATTATTATTATTATTATTATTATTATTATTATTAATAGTAGTTATAGAAGAAGTAATAGTAAAAATCTCAGTCGAGTTGTTGAGCTACAATTTTATGCATTAGGATTTATTTATTAATATAAATATAAATGTAAATAATTGTGTAAAGCTGATTTGGGATAATTTCCATTGTTAAAAGAGCTATACATTAAAAAAATTGGATTGAAGATACAGAATTCTTACTGTCGACCAAGACCTGATTCTCCCTGAATCCGACGTGGTCATCATTTCATAGCAAATGAGCAATAAGTCCAATAAAAGTCTAGTAATAATAAATTAAATCAATGATTCAAAATGAAAAAGACACGAGTCATGAAATCAGGCAAAATGTAGATCCGCAAGTTCTAAATATAAAGCCATTTTAGGACACAAACTAGAGATCTAGCACTTTTTTTTTTAAGGTTCTCATTTCACTTTTGCTCAGTCTTACCCAGATATTCTCTATAAATTCATTTCTAGGGCAGGGGTAGCGCCGCATGGTTTAGTGCACGTTTTGGGAATTGAATTCCCAGCACTACCAGAGAGCCACTAAGCAGCACTTTAACCCTTAACCATTCAGTGCATTACAATACTCAGATATTGATTTTCAGGTTTGTGTGTTGCGTCTATTTTGTAGAGCAAGGAATAAAATGCTTGTGTCTCAGACTCTCAACACAGAAAAATATACAGGGAGGAAGGAATAAAACCTGTATGTAGTACATATGTAGTAAGTATGCATAAGAAAAGTAAAGAAATAAACAAATTGGGAAAACAGTCTGAATAAATATGAATGTAAAAAGTCAAACGTCTGTGTGTGTGTGTGTCAGTGTGTGTGTGTGTGTGTGTGTGTGTGTGTGTGTGTGTGTGTGTGTGTGTGTGTGTGTGTGTGTGTGTGTGTGTGTGTAGAGTAGTCCAGGGAGAGAGTTCCCACACCCACAAGAGCCATGTTAAAAGAAGCCTGTAAACACAAATCTAGATTTAATACCAAATTGTATCGCAGCATTATTTCTTGTAACCCCTTTAAAGGAGAAGTCAGTGCTTTGTTGAACAGCACATGGTTTTATAAAGATGGTAAACTTGGGGGGGAGACGAGGACTCCACTGCTCAGCGTCTTATGCAGTTTCACAGACTGTAAAGGACAAAATTATATTGAAAGCTTGTCATTAAAAGTGACAAGCTCAGGTTTCTCAGAATCGCGTACAGTATGTAATGAAAGTAACCTTGCTTGTTTATATCACTTCCGAAAAGAGAAAAAAACCAAAAGTTTTGATTCCTTTTTTATGCTTCGGTGTAGTTGTATTATAGAGTAGAACTAAATAAATAATAAGCCGTAGAACATTTTAACTAATAGCAGATGTACTATGGTGCAAAATGATTTAGCATTGCATCGAAGTCTACATGGTTTTACTCAGGGTTCTCTAGGTTTTTCTGATCATCCAAGAAGACTTTCCTCTACAGTATGTCAGAATGTGTGACCGCTGAGAATAAACATGAATATATTACTTAGGTTAAAAAGGTTTTATTTGTTGTATTGTTTTTTGTTTTTTTTTTACCCTGATGTGGTCACACTTTTTAAGCACTTTAATGCTCGTCATTGACACTACAAGACCGAGACCATATTCAGGGCTGAAGAGCATAAATAGCTTTTTACACTGAACTTTGTCTTGCAGATGTGCCTTTTCACATATGCATAGTGTGAGCCAAAGATTTGTACAGCAAACTTAAAACGCTATATTAACATGCAGAATTGTTGCCACCTTGCATGCAGGCACACAAAAAAAACCCACATACATCATTCAGAAATCTTCTCCCAAGAAAAAAACTTTTTGTCTAAAAAAATTGCATAAATCGCAAAAATTATTATAAAGCAAAAAAAGATAAATAAACACTTGCACAAACGTTTAAATAAAATTTCGTTTGTTTATTTGTAAAAGACACATGAGACATTCAAGAGACAACCGAACAGGACGCCTTTTTCAATTTAGACGAACCTTCGTCTCCATTCGTAACCTACAGAATTACTAATAATAACTTTTTTCCACTTAACATTTAAAGGTACGTGCATCAGCAATAAAAAATTTTTGCCATTTTCTAATGGCAATAAGATGTATATGTCCCATCCCCCACCTTCCTTCCTGTATCCTTTCTTCCTTGCCACCTTGCATGCAAACAAACATAAAACACATCATTCAGAATTCTTCTACCAGAAGAAATATTTTTGTCGCACTCATTACTACCAACAAGGAATAAATATAAAGCAAAAAATAAATCAAAAACGCTTGCACAAACGTTTTAATAAAATTGAGTTTGTTTGTTTTTCTATTATTATTTGTAAAAGACACATGAGACATTCGAGAGACAACCGAACAGGACGTCTTTTTCAATTTAGACGAACCTTCGTTTCCATTCGTAACCTACAGAATTGCACGTTCATGTCACCGTTACCAATAATAACTTTTTTCCATTTAGTATTTACAACTACGTGCATCGGCAATAACAATTTGTTATTTACTAATGGCATTAATATGTATACGTCCCATCCCCCACCTTCCTTCCTGTATCCTTTCTTCCTTCCTTTACACTTCTCACTTTTGAACGAAACTATTTTTTCTAACTTTTATATAGCTGCAGGCGATACATTAACAGATTTAGTCAACTGACTCCTGTATAATTTGGCTCTTTTATAAAACAGCTCTTAAAAGTGTGACGTTTTTACACGTGTGCTTTATTTCAAGACATTTTTTTCCTTGTTGACAGAACATTTATCCCCTGTGAGCATCCTGAGAGGAACAATATAGAATATGGAGCATTTTTATTATTTCTTTGATGAATTGTTTAATACATTTTTATATACCAGCATACAGACACGTTCTATACGTGCAGTGGTACCGCAATTGCTAAGGGTATAATTGTAGTGAGGCAGAAAGCAAAAAATAAACCTGAAGCGATGTTTATAACCGATTTATAATGATCAATAATCATTGTGTATAAACTTACTATACACAGTATATTTGTTACAAATTGACCCCCGGTTATATCCGCTCTGTAGTCCAGAATAAGTTGTATACGCAAGATATACAGTATATTGAGTATATACAAAGCATATAAACATCTAATGTGCTGCAGTTCTGCATGAGGAAATGGCTATGAGGGCTAACCACACTTTACAGCCATGAGAAAAGTAACACATCTCAAAACGCTCATCTTTTGCACCTTGAGGTGGGTGGGCTTCTACAATTAAACTTCTTACTAACAGATTCTTTAAACCTAGAATTTAAATGAACATGGTCAAGGGTGTGGGTAGAAAGCTAAGGATTGGAGAAAGGATTAGAAAAGACATCAGGTGAGGTTTCTTCCAATCTTTCTGAATGCATTGTTTCCCTCTGTTGATTGGACAGTTGTGTAAACGTGTATGTGGTATCCTCATAAAATGGCTACTGTGGGTATAATTAGAATACTGAATCATTTTAACTTAACAAAATCTTTACACGATACTGAGCAGCAGAGGTGTGAGATAATGAAGTAAAAAAAAACCTGCTGTACTTAAGTAATTTTCTGGTATTTGTACTTTCTACTTCTTCAAACATACATTTTTCAAACAGGCTTAGTTATAATGTATGGGATGAAATGTCAATATTTCTTCTCATTGCATGCAATTTTCAGCCCATCAACCTATTTCCTCCCATTGTGCAGCTTTTTCAATCCACCACTGGTGTATAATTTCCTGGCTCTCACACACCACAGACGTAGTCTAGATTATGAAGCTAATAATGAGAAGGCAGAAGGCAACATGAAGTATGAGGTTAACGTGGATGAGACAGAGGGAGTCAGTGATGTAAACATGACTGAGAACAGAGACGTTTCTGATCACATGATCATCATCATCATTTCATTGCTTTTGTTGTTGTATAGCCTGGATACATTAATTAGATAACAAAATTAGAAATTAGTTTTTGTATTAATATATTAATAAAATTCGGTTCCCAATGTGACACTAAAACAGGTAGTAATAATGGCTGCTTTTTCACTCATGTCAGAGTCCAAACTTTACTTTTATTTGAGTAACAAGGTGTAATCAGTACTTCAACTTTTACCAAAATCTTTTAAAATATAACTAAGTATCTGTACTAAGTAAAGGAAGTGTGTACTTTTGAAACATTGAAATCTTAATGCATTAAACATAATTATGAAAACTGTGACATATACTGTAAGAAATAAATATTAATGGTGACACATGTTAACCTGAGATTTTATTACCATTTGACACAGAAATGCAAAACACTCATCTTTTTGTTTTCTGGCTCACAAAACCTGTAATTTACAGACCAAAACTGACACCAACACAACAAGCTGGAGGCGAAGAAAAACAGAGAATAAGCGCCAATATTCTTCCACGTCCGTTCTCCTTCAGCGAATTTCCCTGTCCAGCCTGATAAATTTTGCTCCAATAAATGAATGTTGCTACCCGTTTCTTCATAAAATTAAAAAAAAATGTTCTACATGATAAGGAAACCAAATGCTTTTTTACTCTTCCATGACATGACAAATAAAAAGCGATTTGAATCATATTACAGTTTTTCTCAGTTGCAAACCAGTAAGTGCATTTCGCAAAAAACGATCAGAACAAACAGCACCATACCGTTTTACTTGCAAAAGCCTGTACTTTTCTCAAAATCCATCTCTCAAAAGTAAGTATTCGTGTCAACAGACATATTGCTATCAGAATGACCTTTTTTTCAGTATTTCTTGATGTAAACTTTAGTTTGGATTACAATGATTGAAAAAGGAACATTCTTCTTTACGGCATCTATGAAATCCAACACTACAAATGTACACATTACTTTATGTGGGATATTGATTGCAAAAGACCAAACAGGATTCAGACTTTTACTGTACTGTACTAGTGTTCATTCATTTCCTGGTTCATCCATTTTCAGAGATCTGTGTTTTTTTGTCTGTATATGCTCAGCAATTCAGGGCTCATGAGATTCAACTTATCTATTTTAGAGAACTAGTTGATCATTAGTTGATATTGATGCCTTACAATTAGTGACATTCAAGATTCATCTGCACAATTTATCAATTTTTGATTCATAGAAATTTAAGATTGACAGATTACTGGTTTAACCATTTTGCACTGAACTGATGCTGAGATGTTTTGGGGGTTGAGAATATTCCGGTGAGAACCAGAATAATATATTTGGCTCAAAATGAACCTAAAACAACTGATAATGTAGGAAACAGGAGACTCGTGTACACATTCACTTAACTGACTGTACCAAAGCATTCACAATTTAGATTGAAGCTATGAGGAATTACACAAGTGACTCCATGATGTAGCGGTTGAACATGTAGTTTTGACAATTTCATTTCTGATCTGAGAAACTGTTAGTATTACAGTAAGATGGGCCTCACACTAGTTCCCCTAAAACTATTTCTATGTTGTCTGTTGAGTGTCTACAGGAACTTTGAGATGCGTATGTAAGAGTATGTAAGGTATGTCTTTGTCTGGGCTCACACATCTATGGTTACCTTGTTTTATTAGTTCAGGTTTTGTTCAGGTTTTGTTCAGTGTGTATATACTGTACATACTAATGTATTTGTCAGTTTTCTGCATTAAACTGAAGAACATATGTGCCATTCTGTGTGCTTTGGGATTCCTCCCTGATCAGAAAAGACACCATGGGGAATGTAGATTGCAGGCAAAAACTCTCCAAAATTGAATTTTTAGTTTAGTTCATAATAAAAATCTAACAGAAAACAGAGAAACAGAAATATTGTGACAATACAGGAAAAAGATTCTTATACCAGCTTAATCCAACTCGTATTTAGATCAGAAGCCAGAGTCAACTCCATAACATGGAAATAATTTAATACAGACTTACGCAATATGACGAATAAACAAACTCTTCATGTAAAAATAAGTAAAAACAATACGATTCATAAAGTATCAGGCCACTCTCCTCAGCCCAGACAGTCACGACAAATTATTACTTTGTAGTGCTTAGTTACAAAATCCAATTTGCCCGGGTCCTTCAAGATAACCTCCTCCACTCCAAGTCGTTAGCATTTTTTTCCAAGTCATTAGCAATAAACAAATGTGCATAATAAATAAGAGCGTGTCCGTTCGGTGGCTTTCCTTCATAGTTAGCCGAGCGCTTCGTCCACGGAGGCGCTGCTAATTGAGCAGCGTCAGAGGAAGCATCTGCGTACCCGTTTGCTGAATAAACGGCACTAAACTGGAAGATCATTACTTAGAGCTTAGCAGTTTCCTGAGGCTTGTCCCGGTTTTTCGCTTGGATACAGATCAAGTCCTGTGCACCTCACTCTGAATTTTGTCCACTAATGAGTAGTTGACAGCAGTACAGTTTGGCTCGTAGACTGATCGTAAAATTTATTTGTTTATTTTTTTTAAATGCATGATGTTTTATCAGAATGCAGACTGTACTGTCTCAGGGTCTGTGTCTACGTCTGTGGACCTGTTTAAGAAGAGAAAAGAAAGATTATGTATATTCAGGTCAACTCATAAGGTACCAACTGCTCCTATACAGTGGCAAAAATGAAATGTTTGAATACTTCGAGAACACAATGGAAATTTTAGAATGCTAATTCGCATATGGTAGGTCTTAATGCAAGTAATAAAGCACTTGTCTATGTGCTGTTCTAGTAAAAGAATCATAGTCAATGCTGTGTCTTTAATTCACTATACCTTTACAACAGCTAACGTGTTTTATTCCTCTTATACCAGCGAAATATTCCAATAAAAACAGGTTTTTATTTAATAAAGAATATAGCTGTGTAGTATCTGTGAAACTAAATAGTTCCTGTTATCACTTATGTTATAACAGCTTTAAGCAGTTACTCCCTAACCAGCTTCTCTTTTTCTGTCTTGAAATGAGACAACAAATATTTCAGCTTGTCAGATTGGCGAGAAACCGTAAAAGAGTAAAAGTCCTGAAAAATTTCCCTGGGCTAAAATCACGCATCGAAAAGAGACATCACCCGCCAGAATATCTTTACAGTATACACACCGATCAGGCATAACATTAGGACCACCTGCCTAATATTGTGTTGGTCCCCTTTTTGCTGCCAAAGCAGTTCTGCCGTATCGAGCATTAACAGCATTAACTTCTTAGCAATTTGAGCTACAGGAGATCGTCAGGTGGATCAAACCACACATGCGTCAATAAACTTCAGCCGCCCGTGACCCTGATGCTGGTTTACCACTGTTCCTTCCTTGGACCACGTTTGATAGCTACTGACCACTGCAGACCAGGAACATCCCACAAGAGCTGCAGTTTTGAAGATGCTCTGACCCAGTCGTCTAGACGTCACAATTTGGCCCTCGTCAAACTCAAAGCTCAAATCCTTACGCTTGCCCGTTTTTCCTGCTTCTAACATTAACTTTGAGGACAAAATGTTCGCTGCTGTCTAATAAATATATCCACCCACTAACAGGTGCCATGATGAAGAGATAATCAGTGTTCTTCACTCACATAATGATATAATGTCATAATGTTATGCCTGGTTGGTGTCCAACAACAATTAAAAAACTGTTAGTTCTGGTCCTCTCATTTGATTGGTTGAGCAATGTTTCCACAAGTGCTTATGTTTCCTGTCTGTGTTTACCACCTACAGTAAGATCCTACTTCCTAGATCGAAACAGATACACCATCAACAAGCAGATCAAACAATATTTTTCAACTTTTAAAATAACTTTTAAGCTGTCCAAAATGTAATATCTTAATTAAATTAATATTTTGTTTACAGAAATAATATTCTTTAGACATACACTATATGGACAAAAGTATTGGAACACCTGACTTTTTCTAGCTATACAGGTAGTCCTTCAACAAAAGGTCCCCTGGTGGGCTAGTGGTTAGGATGTGTCGCTCTTACCGCAGCGACCCGCGTTCGATTCCCGGTCATGGAACCAACCCCAGCTACTCTTACTGCCGGTCCCAAGCCCCGGATAAATGGCGAGGGTTGCGTTAGGAAGGGCATCCAGCGTAAAAACATGTGCCAAATCAAACATGCAGATGATCTGCTGTGGTGACCCATGATGGGATTTACGTGTTTACAGGTGGTTCTTCAACAAAACTATTACCATAATGTTGGAGGCACCCAATTGTATAGGACGTCTTTGGATGCAGTAGCATTACATTTTCACTTCTCTTATTATACTTGAACAGACCCAAACCTGTTCAAGTATAATCATGTGCATAAAGCCATCTCCATTAAGATATGGTTTACATGGTTTGGAGTGAAAGATCTTGAGGGTGAATGAACTCAACTCTCCACAAGCACACTTCAAAATCTAGTAAAACCATCTTAAAAGAGTGGAGGTTATTATAATAGCAAATAAGGACTAAATGTTGCATCGGATGGTTAAAAAGCACTTTCACAATTTATGATCAGGTGTCCACAAATGTTTGTCCATATAGTGTAGTTTTGGGAAAGAGAACATTTTTGAATTCATTTCCTGTTGGGCTAAGATAAACATTTCTGCTAATGTCTTACATTTGTTATGAATATGCCTGTAATATCCCTTACTGTCCACTAGAGGTCACAGTCACCGTGACTTTGTTTTCATGGAAAATGAATAGTTCCGCATTACCCATTACTTCTGATCCACTAAAGCAATTCTAACAATCATTACATGTGTTCATGGCCTAGTTGGATTAAGTCCATGAAATTTATTATCTGAATCAGTAAATGGAATGTTCAAGGTCCTAAGTCCAAACTCTCACATTTCGGGGCCAGACCACCTACAGTATGTTATGGGAGATGTTTGGAAATTAGATCACCTGAAAAAAAAAACTCCATACCAAAAGCAACCCAAATTTAGTCTTGAACCAAAAACATTTGAGCTGTAAAGCAGCAATGCGATTTACGTTGTTAACTGGCTAAATATAAAAAAATGAACCTAGATTGAGTGAAGCACTTATTTCCTGAGTCTTCCTGCAAGCTTAGGCTACACTGACACTAATTCAGATACATTTGAAAACACGCTCCATGTCTTAAAACGCTCCACGTCCACACTTTCGCTTGAGACATTTATTTACTTTCCGCCACTTTGGAATGTCGTAGCAATGAATAAAAATGCGTCATCCATTTTCAAAGCCTCCGTTTACATACTCCACACTGCGATTTCAAATTTCTCCAATTCGAAAAGCATTTTCAAAAAGCTACGTTTTTTTTGACCGACAACGGAGCCTCACTGTAAATGGAAAAGCGTTTGCACTGAAAAACGGAGAAAAAAAAATTAGCGTTTTCAAACGGAAGTGTATACGTGTGGGCATGGAATTAGTCTCACTTTTCTTACCTCTGTGTTGCCTTGCCATTGTGCATTGGGATGCATGTGAGGGTTTGCTGGGTGAAGATTGTGATGGGTAGCTCTTGCATGCATGGGCATTTTATGCGGTCTATGTCCATGGTGCATGCCCACAGGCCGTCTCTTCACCTGAACTGGCATAACAGCATGTGGTTTTTGTAAACGCGCTGGAGGTAGAGTTTTAAACTCTTCTGGACGTAAAACTGGAGGGGGAGCCGGAGCAGCTTGACCAGCCCTGTTGATCGGCCAAGCAGGAAGAGTTTGAGCAGGTGTTGACTGAGTTCCAGGATGCCCCAAGGCAGCTTGAGTTTGTTGATTCTGGATGTTGTGCTGCTGCAAAGCAGCCTGAGTCAGCATTCGGAAGTTTGAATGGACAGCAGCCTGCCTTTCATCTGGACCTGCCTGATTGTTCAAGTTTGTTGGTTGAACAGCCTGCATTGGAACAGCTTGATTTTGAGGAACAGAGATGTGTGCACTCTCTGGGACATGTCTCTGGGACGTGATGGTCTGCGGAGGTATCCGACTTTGACGATCAGGCCGTGGCTCAGGAATCACGTTAGGCTGCACAATTTGCGTTGATGCGCTGCGGTCTGCACGAGCACGTGTCTGGGCAGCACTGTGAGCAAGCTGTCTCAGAAAGTTTCTTCTTGAAGATCTGGAAATGTTCCGCACCCGTTCATCCACAGGAGACCTCGCGGGTCTTAGAGCTGGCGCTGAATGCTGACTGACTGATTGTGATGAACTACTTTCCCCTGTTGAATTTTCGGATTCGGAACTGTCCATTTGAGGATTTGGATACGCGGGTGTACCATGCATACGGTCCCATGGCATCTGACGCGGGTGTGTATTAGCATCTGAGCTATCGAGTGAGCGTCCCGACTGTCTAAGAGTCGGCTCATAGTTAGGATAGGTCTCTTCAGTATTGTGCCTCGAGCGTGTCTGGTTGGTGACCTGCTGGTCCCTGCGTTGTCCATTTCTTGTAGTGCTACTGTGGGAAGTCTGTGCTAAATTACCAACATCATCCATCCTAGTCTGAGGACTCGAACGTGACCCTCGGACATGATGGAGATTTGAGTGACTAGCGTTCGCTCGCTCTGGCTGGATGGTATTGGTTTGTTGATTGTTAGAGTGTGCAGTGTTCTGGTTCGGTTGTCCGGAAGGGACAAGGGGCTGAGGTGCATTGAGACTGACTTGCACAGTTTGAGGCTGTGTGGTGGCGTTCTGGTGCTGTGGTAGTGTACTAAGATTTATGAGGACTGTATGAGGTCCGAGCGCCGGGTTGCCTGTTTGTATGAGAATATTCGGGTTCTGCTGGCCCTCTTGTTGGGACAAGTCAGCGTTGCGTCGATTTGAATCACTATTTCGCTGGCTATTGTGTAGACGGGCACTGGAGTGGAGGTTGGCATTATGTGAGAATGTATCAGCATTAAGATGACCGTTGGATAGAATGGCACTGGTGTTGGTTGCTCTGTTTTGTGTCTGCATATCGGTGTTATAGTTGTTGTGTTGGCTATTGGTTGGTTGATTCTTTGATCGAACAAGTCTGTTATCGTTGTGCACCGGTGGGTCAGGCTGGTCACCCTGGCTCACAAACCCACGATTGTCAAGACCATTCTGTGGAGCTGAAAGAACCTGATAAAGGAAACAAAACCACTAAATGATGGGTTCCCATACTTTCATATATACCAGATTTAAGGATATTCAATGACTTTTTTTACGCAGCACTTATTTTATATCAAGCACCTATCAAATGTACACCCCAGCATATATAGCGTCATGAAAGACCACTTACAGTACTATTCACTTACACTTAACATTTACCTCAAAATTTCAGAGTAATAATGAGGTTTTCAATGTGTAGGTTTCATAAATGTGTATAAATGTATGAATGTTTTGAGCAGTCATGTTCAAACTGAATCAAATACATTGAAGTGAATGAGTTCATACAGGTAATATTCTAAATGCTGCTCGGGAAAGTTCTTGAAAATACAAAAAATAATAAATATATATTGCATGCTGATACACACGTTTTTCTCCTGTAGAAAACAGGTATAAAGAAAAGGCTTAGCATGACTAATGCATTAAAGGCAGTGATATTATAAGCACAAATTCAGTATCATTTTAAACAGGCACGCAGAATGTGAACTCAAAGCGTTCGTTACGTTAATTTTTTGGCTTTTCTGTTGATTGTATATAATATGCTTTATTAATACGGTGTTCTTATTAATACGAATGTTCCTTTCGGAGACAGCAAGTGTCACAGGTCCAACCTCTGCCAAGTAGGAAATCAAGTAAAGGGAAGTACAGCAAGGGAAAACACTCGAACACTGCTAGCAATGTAATGTTTAAAAATCCCAAACCAAAAATTCTACTAGTAAAGGGGGGGCCATGATAAATTTCTCTATTTCGCTATAAGCTTAGCTATCTGGCTAACATTTTATTGTATCCAGACAGACTCTTAACAAATATTTACTGATAAGATTAAAGCACTATTCTACTAAACAAAATGTTTTTCAGATTTCTTTCAAGGACCTAATTTCTTTTTCTTTCCAGACCTTGAATCCATGTGCCTGAAATTCAAATTAAGAAGGGTGGGAACCCGGGTTCTTACTGGTGGCCTTTCATTCAGGTTGTGCTTCTGCTGTCCAATGACTGTCCTGAGTCTCTGATCAGCTGCAACAGATGAAGTAAATCAGTATCAGCGAAGTAAAAAAAAAATAACATTATCAGTCGTACGTCATGACAGATCGGTTTTACCTTTTCGCTGGCGTATAATCAGTATGATGGCAACGATGATTAACACGAGAGCTACGAAGCAGGCCACGACAATTCCAGCGACCGCACCTACACTTAGACATGTACCTGTAAAAAAAAATGTTTTTTTATTATCTACAAATAGAAAGCGGTTAGTCACAGTCAGTGAAGCAAGATAAGATCCGAAACATGTACAGGTAAACCCGCCTTGCTGTATAGAATACATTTTGTGGACTTACCGTAACATTTACATTATTTTCATGATGGGTCACAGATGTTTTAGCATGAACTAAAGAAGATGCTTGTAAATACACATTAACTAGTATCTCAATTGCAAAGATTCTACTGTAGCTTGACATGTTTGTGCAACTTGCCTGCCAGGATAATTAATTTGCTTATTAGTCGTCATAACAAATGCTAAACATATTTCTGGAATGAGACACTGAGAAAAATAAAGACATGAGAGTGATAAGTATGGTGATTTTTCTCCACCCACTTACTGTTTTTCTCCAGTCAAGCATTTGAGAAAAAAAAACAAAAAAACACCTACCGCCACCAGCACCACCACCACCACCAAGCATCGCCGTTCCAGCGCCAGAAACTCACTCACGACACTGAGGCTAATCTGCTGCTGTGACGTTTGGATTGTGATGCTGTTACTAGCGGAGCATGTATACTGGCCACTCTGATTGGTGGAAAAAATCTGCAAGTTCAGCGTGCCACTGTTCGCCTGGCTGGATGTCAGAGGTACACCATTCAGTTGCCATGACAAAAGAGCAGGGGGCAGGGAGACAGACGTGCAGGTAAGTTGGACCGTCTGGCCAATGGTGGCATCTCCCCCACCAACACAATTGGAGGAGGTTCTTGTTACCTGAGGGGTGTCTGGACCATCTGTATCAGACAGAAATGATATGTATTATTATTAACATAAGTAAATGTAAATGCTCTATTGCTGTG
Source organism: Silurus aristotelis (assembly GCF_946808225.1). NCBI lineage: Eukaryota > Metazoa > Chordata > Actinopteri > Siluriformes > Siluridae > Silurus > Silurus aristotelis. The sequence continues at coordinate 15,658,858 of NC_139598.1, read as the reverse complement.
CTAGGGGACTATTTTGAAGGTGATAGTGTGTAAACGTAGATAAATACAGTACTCTTGTAAACAGAGCGAGTCTCGAAACTTTCTGATACCACCTCGTAGAAGCATATATTGTTATTGTTTTGTTAATATTGTTTTTTTATTCTTTATATTCACGTATATACTTTTACGTATCGCATCTGGTATTTGGTACAAATATCTACGTGAGACTCACAGTATACGGTGAGACTTGCAGTGGCAGTCTGGCTGCTGACTGGGTTGCTGACGGTGCAGCTGTACTGGCCGGCATCGTTCCTGTTTACTGGGCTGATAACCAGAGAGCCAGCGTTGACCACAAAGCGAGGATCTGAGGGAAGATTGGTGCTACCTTTACCCCATATAACACTTGTGTTGGTGCCTGAAGTCCAGCTGCAGGTCAAGGACACGTTGCCGCCCTCTATAGCCAGCGAGGGCACGACAAGGTTTACTGCACCCACAGCAACTGAACAGAAAAAAAAAAAATCAGAAAAGATCAGAACTTTAAGGTCAGTCTCTAAATTGAGCCGTACTGCTGCATTCTTTTGAAGTATAGAGATTGGACTATAAAGTTTGGATTCTAATGTAATTGATGTACTATTTAGTCCTGAAAAGCTTCAAAAAACAATCACATGGTTGCCAGCAGGGAAGTGGTTTCGCAAACAAGAGATCCTGTTTTATTTTAACACCTTTTTAGTGTGTTTTAGTATCACTACACATTTAAAACACTTTCTTACCAAACACAGACAAAGTGACCGAGCGTGAGTTGGTGGCCAGTCCTGTGGAAGCAAGTGGTGTTACGGTGACCGTGTAGATTCCCGCATCACTCAGTTGGCTGCTGCTGATTGTGAGCTGGGTGGCACTGATGCTCACTCTGCCTTGGTACTGTGTGATCGGATTAAGCACAGCTTGGTTATTGATCCACTGACCCAAGGTGCCTCCTCCAGGAGCGATCCACGCGATGGAAAAGATACTGGAAATGGTTTGCAGTGTAAACACGGCATTGTTTCCTGTAGCCACGAGCACGGGGGAACTTTGGAACTGAATGGGCACCAGGTCTTGACATGATGCCAGTCGACAAACTGTAAAAAATAAAAATAGTGTTGTTTTTATGACCCTATTACATTTACATTTAGAGGATTTGGCAGACACGTTTATCCACAATTATCTGATTTATACAATTGAGCAGTTTACGGTTATGGGTTTCGCTCATAGCCCAACACTGGTATCTTGGCGGTGCTGGGATTAAAACATACAACCTTCTGATCAGAAGTGCAACATCTTTAATGCTGAGCTGCCATTTCCACCTATTCTGCTCTAGTTTTAAACTGAAGTCATAACTTAGCCAGTGTTCTTCCACCCAAATGTCTTTCCACATAGCCGTTACTTAAGACATCTGGTCTTGGTGCCTATGAGCTAATACACTGCACTTTATAAACACAAGTATGTAAGTACCTAATCATCATGTCCAAATGCCTGATGCTCATCCAATTAGGGCTGTCCATTGGATTTTGATAATTTTCCCAATGAAAATGTATTATTTAACTAATTGGAAGTTTGTTCGAAATCTTTGCAAATGTATTACAAATAAAAACCATGTACATACCGGTAAGTATTCACAGCCTTTGCCATGACACTCAAAATTGTGCTCAGGTGTTTCCAATGATCATCCTTAAGATATAGTTCTACAACTTAATCAGAGTCCACCTGTGGGTAATTAAGTTAATAGGACATGATCTGGAAAGACACACGGCTGTCTATAAAAGGTCCCACAGTTAACAGTGTAAGTCAGAGCTCAGACCAAGCCATGAAATCTATGGAAATATGAGGTATTGTTTGTAGAATGTCGTTGAAAATAATGAATAATTGAATCCATTTTGCAATAAGGCTAACATAAAAAAAAGGAAAAGTGGAAAAAAGTGAAGAGCTGTGAATATTTTCCGGATCCACTGTATATATCTTGGCGCAAGGGCCTCCTTCTTTTGCAAATATAGTCCGTGTTGATTTTAAGCACCATTTGATTGACTGTGTAAGGAAATGACATTCCATGTTAGCCACAGCGGATCCTCCACGTTTGATTTGGCACATGTTTTTATGCTGGATGCCCTTCCTAACGCAACCCTCCCCATTTATCTGGGCTTGGGACCGGAACTAAGATTGGCTGGGGTTGGTTCCCTGACCGGGGATCAAACCCGGGCCGCAGCGGTGAGAGCGCCGCATCCTAACCACTAGCCCACCAGGGGACCTCCCATCGAACATGATCATTAGAAACTTTGGGCGAGGAACCCTGCATGCTGGGACGCTTCAACAGCCCACATATATAGAAAAATAAAACAAGTCTTTGATTTTAGAAATGAATGACATGAATGAAAACAAAGTCCGTTCTGCTTCAAGTAGGTTTCACTGTATATAAAATGCAGTCGAACCGGCTGAACACGTTCTACTATTACTGTGTTAAACACACCGATGCATAACTATGGGCTTTCGTTATCTAAGAAAAAACATCTAGGGTTCGGCTACATGCCATGAATTAGCTTTGATGCATTTGCATTGTAGATTTTGCGACAAATTGAAAGGGGAAAAAAAAAAATATTACCAAAGTATTCAGGCAAAAACATAACTGAATGCACCTTGGTGGAAATTCGATACGTGTCTGGAGCTGGACTGGAACTGGACTGTAGCAGAATCTGATTCCGATCCAATTCAGGCAAGCGGGTTAGACTTGACTCTCATAATATTGTGTTTCTTGTTTTTTTTGAAAGCTGTTCATTCTTGTTGCCAAGTTTACATGGAAGTCGTTTGGCTGACTTATCATCCAAATCAACTGAGCAGCTTGTTGATGCTGGGATTTGAACTCACAAGCTTCTGGTCAGTAGCATAATGCCCCTGTGACCAAAGTACCACTACCCTGAGCTGTCTTTCTAAACAGGGTGTAGGTACAGGTGTGAACGTGTTGTCTACGATGCACTGGGAGTTGGATACGGGGCATTGCTTTGTGATGCTTTTCTGCAATGTGAAACTGGGGGATGTTTGCATTTTTTTATATAGTGAATTACCATATTTAGCATATACAATGTAACTTTAGAAGTGTAAAGCATTTTCTTATTGCTCAAAACCTAAAAAAAAAGCGTTTCGACCGGTATTGTATCGCAATGCGTTAACATCACGATATGACAACAAACGATATATTGCGCAACCCCGAGTTCTAACCTCCTTTACACTTAAAATAACACCTGTGTTGTTGTTCTTTTTTTATTATTATGTCAATATGGGTAAAACGAAAGCAGAAACATGGTATACCTGTCAAAATTATGAGCACACATGAACACGGCAATAAATTCATCTCAGTCTGGACGATCTGCAACAAAACACATCTGAGATCAGATTCAATGCGTCCAGGAACTTATATTATGAAATATTATTATTTAAGTATAATACATTTTTTTGTTATTGTTTATTATTAAAATGCGCATACTCACTCAGTGATTTATTTTCCGTCATGTTTCGGTCGCACCTGCCTAAGGAACCGTCACGGTGGACACTACTCTCAATACCAGCTTCTATTAGATGTGCAGTGCACTACATAGTGTGCAGAATGCCTTTTCAGCATGCCCTATGTAGTGCATTAATGTAGGGGTTGGAGCTGCATTTGAGCGGCTTGTCACTTCCTGATTTTCCAGTTTGGTCTGAATACAATGTCACATGTGAGACCATGTTTCACTCTCAGGCTTAGAGATAAAGAGCTGTTGTTGTTGTTTTTTCATACATTATATAAAGTATGGTTTAATATTAAACAAGTTATATGAATATTTAAAATGAATCACAAGAATATAGCATTAAAAAATACATATTAAATATATGCTTTAAGCATAAAAGTTGACTTTCATTTTATTTCTTGACGTTAATCAACTTAGGGTGTTGAATGACCTTTTGTGGCTGAATAAACATGGCTTACAGTAAATGTAAATCCGGCGGCAGGCCGTGCATTTCACACTTTCAGTGGTGTCCTGCATGAATCAACCCACCTCTTAATACCATCATTACGAGCACATTATCCACGAATCCACATTAATATGAAAACAAAGCTTTTTACACAACGCTACAAAACAAAATAAAAAAATCCCTGTCTGGACCTGTTAGGGAATAGTCTAGACTCTGAGCTTTTTCCTATATTAAAGCCAATATACTGTAACTTTGCTTACTATGAATAATGCCTTAAAAAAAAAAACAACGTCTAAAGAAGTTTGTGATAAGCTTTCAATATTCCATGAAAGTTTTCTCCTTATCGCAACATCTGGTGACCGTTACCAGAGAAAAGTTTAGCAAAATAACAGAAGCTGTTCCTTCCTAGCAAATATATCCACAGGTAAAACTGTTCTAAACTAGTTTGCACTCAATAACAAAGACGAGGGGGAAAAAACAATAAATGTAACCAAGGAGAAACACGCGAAAATCTAAAAAGCTTATGCTTTTCAGAAGAAGAATAGCCTTTATTTGTTATATATTCATTACAGCACGGTGGAATTCGTTCTTTGCATGTCCTAGCTTGCTCAGAGGCTGGGGTCAGAGCGTAGAGTCGGCCATGATACGGCGCCCCTGGAACACAGACGGTTAAGGGCCTTGCTCAAGGGCCCAAGAGTGGCAGCTTTTTTTGCGATACCGGGGCTTGAACCCTATACCTTCCGATCAGTAACCCAGCACCTTAACCACTGAGGTACCACTCCCCATAAGATAAGAGACAACGATTAGGAATTGATTATTGTTTTCTCCGAAATTTGGTTTGTGTATAGCGTTACCCTGACCACAGGTCATATAAGCAGCCTACAACCACCAGGCAATTCAGCATCGCCTTATTAAGCATTGTTTTTTTTTTCTCAGAATACATGAATGATAAAACCAATCATAATGGAAAATACATCAATTGCACACATCTGCTAAGTAAAAATTGAGAAAATTGAAGATTTCTTTACAATTACACTGAAGGTCATACCTCTATATTTAGACAATGATCATGTGTGGATACTTGTGTTTTTTCACAAACCAGAGCTTTGCTGTTAATTATTTAGTAGGCTGATCAATATCGATCATTAAATCAGTTGGGAAGTAATCACTGATTGAACAATTTGCTATTTCTTTTTATTGGAGGGTGGGGTTTATAAGCAATTTAAAAACCTTTAATAAAAAAAAATGTACAGAACATTAAAACAAACTAGCAAACTAGGCTTATTTCTATTTTTCTATATGTGTATCTATTCAACACTTGATTAAAACATGAGAGAAAGTATACACACAAAGTAAGGACTGACCACTGCTGAGTTTTTGCCTCAAGAGGGTAGTTACATAACAGGAAACCACATTTCCCGCTGGAATTCTTACCATGGCAATGGATCAAGTGCTATAAAAACTGTGCCCATTTTAGACAATATTTCAGATTATTCATTGGTGTTGGAGTATTTTATAGACCCGTGTAAATGTAGCTGAGTACGTGCGATAGGTTGCTCTCGATGCACTTTATGTAGCTTAATGTTGTGTGTTGTAGCTCTATGTTGTTTAGTGTAGCACCAGGGTTCCGGAGGAACGTGGTCTCGTTTTTACTGTGTACTGTGTACCACTGTGTATAGTAAAAAATGACAATAAAAGCCTCTTGACTTGTCTCTTGACTTGACTGGATGTGGCATCTGTGCTTACTAACAATGATTGAAAACCCATTTGTGGTTGTAATGTTTGAGTGTCAGTGAGGGTTGCATTCTGGGTGCACGCTAAAGTAAAGGCAAGTGTGTAGTAAAACATATGGCAGAATAAAGTTGGTTGTCTAGCTGTTTTATTCCCATCAGTCTGCCAAGTGCTTGGATTGGCCATCCCATTTAATATATATAATTAAATGAAAATAGACAAACCTCAGACCTTCAAAAAAACCAATCCAAAAACCCAAATAGTCTAAACATACGTTATTTGTATAAGTTCTGGTTTCTCTTCTCACAGGTTTTTCTTCCAGTGCTCACTTACTATTCTTATGTAATCATATGTCTTTATATACATGATTTATAAAGTATTGCAGTACATGAACATGTGAAAATGCATTTGGACACATGGAAATAAATGAATTGTGAAAATCTGCTATGTAGCAGATCCCTGCTCAGTGCCTCACTGCCTATTTGAATAACATCCACAAGAACAGATCCTACATTATAAATGTTAACTGTAGGCCTTGACAACATGTAAAATACTTTTCCTTGAGGTTAAGGACATTAGATAAAGTCTTGCTATTCAGGTATTTGTTGAATCCAACAGCGTTTCATAACGACTAAAGTCAATACTCTTTTTTAGACACCAGGATGATTCAAAGTTTAGTTTTTCTTGTTATGTATTGTTTTTTTTTGTTGTTTTGTTTTTTGGTGGGCACACTATGCTAGACTCACACTAGACTCAGAACATAGAAATCTTGTTAAGAATCCTTGTATATGCATCTTTTTCTTATATGATACTATGTAGAAGTATTGTAGTGAGCTACAGTTACTATGATTCCTGAACTGTTCACAGTAATACTATATGATTTGATCATATTTGGATGCTTTTTTAGTTTTTTTTCAGGCAACCAGCCATGATATTTCATCAAGAGATTGCTTTACCACCTAGATTTTGCCGGTTTACCAACATTTTCAGCAAAACTATATATATATATACCATTTAACTTCATTTGAATGGAATTTAGCCAGCGCCATATATGCAGTTACCAGCAAAAACTTCACTGTACCAGCATAGAATTCTTTTTATCCTCAAAATATTTTGAGCTGATTGGTATGTTAGGTATTAAAAAACAATATAATATAATAATATAATTCTGATATTTACCTCAGAAGATGCTGTGCAGCATCACAATGATCACAGGTCTTACAAGCGACCTGCTGTCCTTCTACACCTTCATCCAAAAGGTGAAAAAAAAAGGCGAAAACAACCTGCTCCTTCTCAGCTTTAACATCTCAGATTTGATTTTCATCATCTTTCTTCTCATTCGCATGAACGAAGCAGATGAAATTGAATGGAAAATGACCTTTCTCTGTCCACTAACTTACATCTACATGGTCACCCCTTTATAATAGCACTCTTATCTTCAAAGCTGTTAGTGGGGATTGCTATATGGGAGTGGTTTATCTTATCCTTTCAAGTTCAGTGAAGATCAGTAGAACAGTTCCTGGTTCCTGGGCGTACTGGGGATCTCCATAGAGGGCATAATTGCGCCACTGATAATCTGTTGCTTTTGTTATCTCAACATTATTCACATACTTTCCAAACTAGACAACATGAAGCCATTGAGGCATTTCAGGACCATTGGGTTTACCACATCTTAACATCTTTTCCTGATTGGTTTCCTGCCCTTCAGTGTGTCCCATGTTGTAGGTTTCATTCATCGGTGCAGACCATAGTGTAGATTGAATTCCAGGCTTTTTAATGAATTTGTACTCTAAAGCACTTTTAAACACATTAAGGGAGTGCACAGAAAGTCTTCTCTTGTGGCTGCAGCTCTTTTGTGTATGCTATTTTATCAGTAATCCTAATAGGTAGTTCTGCCAAGTAGTTTAAAGGCATGGAGCTTAAGAAATTGGGTCAACTGTCTGGTTTATGTATTTCAAAAGTTTTTGCAATCAAGGTTTTTTTTTCACACTAAACAGCCTTTAGAGTTTATAATCAATGGAGCAAAGAAAACTGGAGCAACACTTCGTTCTGTAGGTAGAAATGCTTTGTTAATAAAAGAGTTCAGCAAAATCTGATATGAGATTGGGAAGGATACAGAGACCCAAATAAACTTTCTTTACAACCATGGTGAGGAAAGACTCCACCATTTGGATTGGATTGGATTGGATAGATTGGATCTGTAAACTATAGAAAAGTTTTCTTTATTAAATTGACTCCAAATTACTAAAAATTAATTGACAAATGGTTTGGGAATATAGATATGCTAAATCATATTGCTGTAAATACAACTTTTACTTATAGAAACTTATATAATAAAGTCTGTTTAATGTTTTTGTAGTATTTGTTAATTATTGTTATATTTAATGCAGTAGTTAAATAATCATTTTAGTGTTGGTTGAATATTTGGGCCAGTGGACCAAAACAGTGGCAATAAATAAACACATAAATAAATATGTGCACATTATTGAACTTTTTCCTTTAATTTAAATTCTGTTCACTTCCCATGATCTGACAGCAAACTATATTCAGTGTCAGATAGAATTTCATAAATAATGCCTACAGTAAGCAAATAATTTGTGTGTGTGTGTGTGTGTGTGTGTGTGTGTGTGTGTGTGTGTGTGTGTGTGTGTGTGTGTGTGTATGTGTGTGTGTGTGTGTGTGTGTGTGTGTGTGTGTGTGTGTGTGTGTGTGTGTGTGTGTGTGTGTCATCTCTGCACCTTGAACCATAGACAAATTCCAAGTCATTTATTTAGTAATTCTCTGGGTTGTGATTTTACTTTTAATATATATATTATTTATTTTATTTTTATTTTATTTTAAACCAAATCAGAAGTCATAGTTTTAAGTTTTTAGTTCCCTTTAATTTAAAAAACAGTAAATATTTATGTAGTAGTCTTTACTCGACTAGAGAACTCAGCTATATATAGAACAGAACCTGTTAATCTTCCTTTAAAACTCCACCCTCTAATGCCACTGTACTCTGAGTCAGTCAGGATACACAGTGTCTTGGTTTCACTACCAAAAGCCCGTTTTTGAAGCCTGGATCTTTCTTTTTATTCTGAGCTGTTGTTTGAGGATCTTTTATCCAGAGGATTTAGCAGCAAATTTGTACTTTCTGTTGCCAATATCATTACAGAGCTTCAGAATGAGGACTGCACTGAGATGTTTGGGATTAACACAGTGCCTGCTGGTGACTGTATAAGATAATTACTTTGAAACCAAGTGTTAAGTAGATGAAAGTAAATCAAACTTTTTTTGTATTTCTTTTTATGTTTTTGGCTCTACAGCATTGACACCGGTGTTATTTTTGATTTATTGTTTTCATTCCTTTGAATTCAACAGGACAATGAAGTTTTTTCAGCTGTGGATGGCTTTGTGTTTTGTTGCTTTACAGGGTGAGTCATTCTTGAAACACACTTGTCTGAGCTCTTAATTCGATACCTAGTAATTAGACTAAAACAACACATTCCTTTGTGTACTCCATCTCTAGAGCTGCACCTGTCTGTGAGTGTGATAGTGAAGTTCCCTAACAAGAAGCCTTTGTACGTAGCACTGAACAAAACTCTGGTTCTGGAAGCTGACTTTCAACTCCAGCAAAGTGAAAAAGTTCTGTTGCAAACATGGGAGCGTAAGAACAGAGACGGGGAAATCAGAGTGGCAGAATCTGGCAGAGGAAACAACGAGAGGATTTCTGTGGAGAAGAATGGAGCACTATTGAAGATTACAGGAGTCACAGAGAGTGATTATGGAGTTTATAAGTTTACGGTCACTGTAAACAATGGAGCCCAAGTGTCTGATTCACGTGAAGTGCTAAAAATAAGTGAGTGTCCAACAAGCTTGTTTTTTCCAGTGTTAATCCGGTGTTTGTATTAAATGGGAGGGAAACAAGCATAATGGTCACTTAGCCTTACGCATATACACAGATGAGTTGTTTCCCTCAAACAAACTAGTCACTGCTGTTGATTATCTGAATAATGTGGCAGAAAGATGTCAGAACAAATATGTCTTACTGTGAGAACGTTTCACTGTTAAGAATCTACAGTTTGGGCTAAACTGAAATCAGCCTCACTGTTCTTTGTCTTACTGACTCTAGTGACATTTAGTATCATCAAAAAATCGAAAAGAATCCACTTTAAGGTTTTCACAAGCGAATATTCTGATAAAAATTCAACTGCATACTCATGTCTTGTTATCACTGACAGACATCTGTGTTTTATCTTAAAAACCATAATGGGCCTTGCCCTAATGGTTTTTTAAGTTTTTAATACTGCTCTTTCAGATAGAGAACCTTATTTGCCTTATGTAAATGCCCCAGCTCTCTACCCAGCCCTCAAGTTAAAATTTGACTTGAACTAGAGAAAGAATCCAAAAAATGCACAATGCAGCACATTACAGGTCGCCCTATAAAAGCGACAACACGCTCAACCTATACCCTTGTTTTGTTACGCTTTCTTTAAGACTCATTGTTTTCTTTCTCCATGCATGCAGTCAATCCCCCAAACGCATCTCTTTATATGCAATGTAGCATCCCAAGTGTGGGCGCACAGTGGGACAAACCTGCATTTTTATGGCAGGTAAACGGAATCACAATCACCAATAGGAATGAGGAGATCTCCACAGATGGCAGCATGCTACACTTAATGAATCTGGATCAAAACTACACTTGCATTACAGACAGCAGTCAGGGGACGAGCAAAGTGGAAGTGCGCATAAACGGTAAGTACGTACAGTCTGGAAAATCAGTTTATTTTAAGACCATGCTGTTTATATATTTCCATCCATTTTTTTAAATCACCACTTGGGGATCAAGGGTAACTATTCAGAACAAAATCCACTGCGAACTCTGATCTAATTTGTTTTGCAAAAATAGCAGATGTTAATAGATCTGGTTTTAAAGAGGAAAAAAGTCATACAAAGAATTGTACAGAGGCTGTGGTTATAAATAATCTCCAAAACTGGATAGCTAGAGGTTTTCTCTTTCCAATGAACTCCAGTCACATTCCAGGATACGATATATCTTTTTTTTTTTACTGCATTCCTTTCAAATGGATATGAATAATAGTGGATGAAGGACACAACCAATGTAGTTTTACTCCAGTAAATGTACTCCCTTCGAACTTTCAGACTGTTACCACAAAGCTGGAGGCACACAATTATATAAGATGTCTTTGAATGCATTATAGTAAAATTTTGCCTTCACTTAAACTTGAATATGGTTTTCATGGGTTGGAGTGGAAGATCTCCTGCTATAGAGCTCTGACTTCAACCCGTCTAAACACCTTTGGGATGAATGTAAACACTGACTGCACTGCAGGTCTCCTCACCGTCATCAGTACATGACTTTACTAACACTTATGTGGCTGATGAACACAGATCTCCATAAGCACACTCCAAAATCAAGTGGAACATCTTCTCAGGAGAGTGAAGTGAATTATAAGAGAAAATCAGGACTAAATAAGGAATGCGATGCTCAAAAGTACATATTTTTGACAATATAGTATAGTCCTGTTGGACTGTTCAGTGTAATGTAAGAGCACTGTGAAGGAATTTAGTTTTTTACTATTTTATTTACTTTACAAACACGAAAGCGAAAGAAAAACACAGTGAAGACAATGAAATACTAAAGTGTCTAGCAAACCAAGGTCATGATCAAACGGAGGTAATAGTGTGCTACAGGACTGTTTTCATTTTGTAAATATTTATCAAGCACTGTAGATCACCTAAATCCTGTTGCTTGTGAGGAGCCCTATTATTCTTAGCTCTTGCAAATGTTTGGATTTGGATAACAGGATACTACAGGTCAAGGGCAAGGTGGCCTTAGATGATGTTTCCGTGACCAGAATTATAGAAATGATGGAGCATTAAAATGAGTCTATTGATTTAAACATTTGCAAGTTGCAAAACTATGTACATTCTGTGATCCTGTTATAGAAAATGTTCATTAGCACTGTGGTATGAACCTAAGTAGATTCACATTACATTAAATACGCCTGGAGATGTTGCAACTCTAGAAACGGATGAAAATGAATAACTAGGTTTCCTAATACAGTAATACCTCGGTACTCGTTTTTCTGCGGAATTCGTCAAAATTTGATACTCGTCATTCGTCACGTTACTCGTGAGTGCTCGCGGTAAAACAGATGCAAGTTAGCTCGCGAACAGTGCCACAAAGTGCCCTCCAAAACATGTTCTTTTGTCGCTCTGGATAAGGGCGTCTGCTAAATGCCGCAAATGTAAATGTACTTATTCAATACTAGTCAGTACCAAGGATTACTGTAATTCCACAAAATTAGATCGATGGAAAACCTTAAAGAAAGTGTGATAAATATATAAAGCAGATAAATACACTATTTGGATAAAAATGTTGTGGATACCCGATCCCAAGAATTGTATCTGCTTTTTAAACATCATGTTTAACATATAGTTCCTAAAGGTGTTCATTGGGGTTGGAGACCTGTTTACACCAGACACTTGGTTTGAGTGTCCTGGTTTAAGTGAACAGAAAAATCTTACGCACAAACACACGCATCTTATACAATTGTGCATTTCTAACTTGGTGATAACAGTTTGGGTAAGAATCACATATGACTGGGAAAGTCAGGTGTCCCAGTTCCTTTTTCTATATACAGTAGCGTATGGAGTCACTTTGGGGTCGCCTGTTATTTCTTTTTATGGGGTAAGCAACATGAAGTAGATAAAGTAGCTAATATGGAGTCGAGCTAGAAAGTGTGATTATGTCCATAGGGTTGTGACGGATGCTTTTTTACTGTAAAACACTATTTTGTATTTTCTATCACTCAATCCAGAGCAACAGTGTCCAACCTGTCATGTATGGATTGTCGTTGCAGTCATTGAATTGATCATAATTTGTGTTTTAGTTGGGTAAGCATACTCAAATATGTTATCAAATTATTTATGCATTTAAAAATTGTATATGAATTTAGTCCTAATTTTTTTATAGGTTTTACTTGTATAAGAGGCTAAATGAAGAACCTGTCCTCTGATTGCTGTCTGCTGAGACAACAACTACTGAATCAACTACTGAACACTGTACTCCTGAAATCTACACTTCTTTCCATTTAAGTGTGTTCTTATGTTATTTATTTGGATGCTAATTATTTATATTTGAGTGCTAATGTGATATTTACAAATCTTTTAATATTTAACTCCTGTATTAACATGTTGACATCCACTATCAATGATCTTGAAATCGGTTAACAGCAAAAACGTTTCTGAACGGAACAGCGTTGTTGATTTGCACAAAAAATAACTTTTTATTTATCATTAAAATGAAGGTTCAAAGAACAATGATTGAATAAAAAACAAACAATGTACAGAATATAGACAGTCCAGTGAACAGGATGCTACATAGAAGCATTTTAAGGGGCCAAACACTCAGATCCGGTGAGCTGCACATTCTCAGACCTTCTACACTAGTTTCCAAGCAGCCACACGAAAAGTAGAAGGATTTGTGTGTGTGTGTGTGTGTGTGTGTGTGTGTGTGTGTGTGTGTGTGTGTGTGTGTGTGTGTGTGTGTGTGTGTGTGTGTATGTGTGTTATTCTGAAGTATAAAGATAATGAAAAAGAAAGGATAAGTCATTTACTGTGCTCATGAAAGGGTGTTTTAATGTGATAATAAGGGCAGAACACAATCATCCTGTGGCGACATAAAATTAGTTTTGTAAGTACATACAGTTTAGTACAACACTAACTTTACACATTCTAATGATGAAGTGTATAAAGAAACATTTTCAATCAAATGAAGTCAAAATGTTTTGACTTATAGTTTAGAGACGCCATTGTTTGGAGCACTTTAATTACGCACTAAACATAAATTCAAAAAGCCTTTTAAATTTTTCGTCTTTAAATAAGCTGTCATGTAGCAGTCCGTCATTATTCCCAGAACATAATATAATAAAATTTAAAGATTTTAGGTTTTAAGTTGTAGCATATAATAATTTACACACTTAACAGTAAATAAAACATTGATTGATTAATGATCCTGTTTGTGTCTACAGTTGTTTATTTTTTAACATCACTATTGTTTCCTATTTATTTTTCAACTATTAAAAATGCAAAGTGCAAAGATAATGAGGAATGGTGTTGATTACAGTTCAGATATTCAAGAATCATAAAATAGCACAATTAATAATTAATTAAACATTTATCTGTGTGACATATTTGTTTATGAGTAGAAGCGAACTGCATATATGTGCAGTGTGGGTAAGATTTTTAGGGTATGGAAGCATATGGAACTTTTTGGAGTGCACACTTTATAAAAGTGATTTGGGACTTATTTTTTTATTTTTGTTTTTGATTTTTTTGTTGGTTTTTTTTTTATAATAAATCGTGGCAGCCTCTGATCTTATACGACTAAAAAGATTCCCACTATATACTACCAGTCAGAGGTTTTAGACACACCCTCTACCCCAGTTTTTATACAAATGTAAGTGAATAACCTGAAATGGAGCAAAGTTAATTGTTGCCCGAGATTGGTTTTAGCATATATTTAGCATATTCAGCATATATTTATCTCAATGCCAGTGTAACTCCCTTTAAAATGCATTTTCCTTTAATAAGACATGATTTTAAAGATAAAGATCATAAGTGGGAGCATATAATACTTTCCACATCTAACATTAAATAAAGCACATGAGTCAGAGATGTTAAAAATAAATAGAACACAGCAGCTTTTGACATACAGATATGTGTCAAAAGCTGCTGTGTTCTATTTATTTTTAACTATTACAAATTATGCATCAAGTTCCAAAGTGCAAAGATAATGAATAATAGTGTGGATTGCAGTTCAGACATTTAATGTCTCAAAGAAACATAAAATGGCACATTTGATCATTAATTATACATTTTTCTGTGACCTGTTTGATTAGGAGCAGAAGCGCACTGCATATATTTGCATTATGGGTGATATTATTAGTCTATGAAAGCCCATAGGATTTGTGTTATTTTAATTTGTATTAAAAAAGCTAAAAATAAAGAGCATAAAAAGCAAACTGGTGACGCTCTCCAGAAATGGAAGTAAATTAAGCCTTGAATTTTTGATGGTATCAATTCCCAACTTTTTTTTATTTGGTCAGTATTGTGCTGCAGAAAATCAGAGGTCGCTCTCATATTGGTAAGTAAAAGAAAGTGAAATGAAGAAGACAGACAGACCATAATAACCCTTTAAAGAATAGGTCTTTAGGGAAATTGCAAAGAAATCCAAAGGGATCAGTGAGTTCACTTTTCGACACTATTTTTTTGTAATTCTGTTGTCGCGATATACATTTTTTTGTATTTGTAATTGTTTTCAATCAGTTAGTGAAGAAAAAAGGACGGACCAAACACTATAGTTTTAAAGTACTAAAGTGAGTGTGGGTTGTTTTTACATATGTATGAGCGGAAAGATTTTTCAGCACTCGCACATGATAATGACAACAGAGGAACATTGCTGAATGGACTCTAAAACAGGAAACATGCAGCCAGGAAAAAGGAAATCACTCAAGATTTACAGCATGAACAGTACAATACAATACACTATAGTTTTATACTTTCCAATGAAGTGTAGAAAGACACATTTTAAATGAAATGAAGACACCTTTGTGACTTTGCGCTTTGAGATATTGAGCACTGTATGTGATCCTGTGAACATCAGACCCTAAATAAACCGCTTTAGTCAGTGATGATCCTGTATGCATGAAAAATCTCAATAAATAATAATATACAATAAATAATTAATGATATATTTATCTGTGTGACCTACTTGATTAGGAGTAGAAGTCTATGGAAGTTGTGGTAATTTTCTCAGTATAGAAAATCAGCACCTTTAATAAGGTACTTACAAAAATAATTTTTTGTAATCTTTTTAATACAATGTTAGGGGGTTCACACACTATATAAAGGTGATTTGTGACATTTATTTATTTAACTTTTTTGCGGGGGGTTAAGTAGGGTTTAATTAAACCCTCCTGGCCTTTGAACTAATGACTGATAAGAAAAGTTTTAGACACCAATTTATTAAAAGTTTCATCTGGTCATTTATCAGAACTAGCTTTGATAAAAAGAAAGAACACAGTAGGCTTTAAATCAAAAATTGTGTTTATTTATGCATTTTATATATATTTATTTTTAAATACTTTATTGATACCACAGGGAAATTGTTATTTCTTCGCATATCCCAGTGATGTAGGAATCTGGGGTCAGAGAGCCGCGTCAGCCATGATACAGCAACCCTGGATTACAGAGGGTTAAATGCCTTGGATCGAAGCAGTGAAAGTTTGGTAATGCTGGGACTTGAACCCCGAACACTTCAATCAGTAACTCAGAGCCTTAACCACTGAGTTACCACTTCACCTATGAACCTTCCTGTCCCTATGTTCTGTTATAATAACCACTCTTCTGGGAAGATGGAACAACCACAAGGGTGTTAGTAACATCAGGTAGATGAGATGAGGAGGCCTCGGGTGCAATCAGTGTTCCAATTAATCCCCCCACAGTGGGGTTGAGGTTAGAGCTCTATAGCATCGCAGTCAAGATCTTCCATTCCAACCCATGTAAACCATCTCTTTATCTTTATGGAGCTGGCTTTGTGCACAATGGCATTGTCATGCTGGAACAGTTTTGGGTCTACTAGTTCAAGTAAAGGGACAATTTGATCATCTTGACCAATTTTGTGACTCAAACTAGTAACAGTCTGGGGAAGAGAACTACATATGGCTGGAAAGGTCAGGTGTTCCATACTGTTCATATAAAACCCATAACAGGTGGGTGTGGCTTAGCACCTATCAGGTTTCTTGTCTACCCGTGAACAGGTACAGGCCTTGGAGGGTTGCCATGGCAACCCAGACACTCTACCTGTTTAGTATTGAAGTAATGAGTTAACAATTCTTATTCAAGATTATATTATGGAGAATATTTGACCACATAAATGACGACGTTGGTTTTTACTTACACTATGTCTGAATAATAAATAAATAAAAATTTAACAAAATATGCAGTCAGAGGATCTGGCAACGGCAACATGTGGGCATGGCTTATCTAAGGTTTCATTGCACTGTGCCTGTCATTGTGTTCCTCTCCAGCAGAACTGGCCTCAGCACACAAACTGCCTGCTTATAAAAACTTTATACTTTGAAAACTTCTTGCTTAATTTGATGCACTGTTTTGTTTTTTTTGCCAAAAAACATATTATCATAGAGGTTTGGACCTACTTGGCTACATCAGACAGGTATGAATTATATTACAGTAATGTTTGACTGTACTGTAAATATCTTGGTAATATTTAATTGTACAGATTTGACTTGCAGGTGAAGACTCGTGTCAGAGAATAGAGCTGTGCAACATGACTGATGTATACTTTCACCCGCAGAACAAAAACAAATGTAGAGGAAACAGCATGGGGGTTAAAGTGTGTGCTGGAAGTCAGGAGTACTACAGTGTTGCCAGGTGTGTCAGGAAATGAAATGAAGTGCATTTTTAAATAGCAGCTAAAAGGTCTCGGTGATGTCATACATGAAGAAGTAAAGTTTTTACAGACACTGTGATATGCAGAATTTTTGTCAGAATAGAAAATAAAATGTATTTCTTACCATAAAAAAGTATTTGGTCATGGCACAGTAGTAATTTGTACAAAATACTATAGTTTTATTTAATCAATCAGTGATTGGTTGATTGAAACAATAGTGTTCAGTGATTGGCTTTTGAGAGTGATTTTGTTCAGTAATTGGTTTTTAGACCCAATGGTGACCAGTGATTGGGTTTTGTGAACAGTGGTGATCAGTGATTGGGTTTTGGGGGACAATTTTGATCAGTGATTGTTTTTATTAAAACAATAGTGATCAGTGATTGGTTATAGATTAGTAATTGATTGAAAGTGATTGTTTTGGGAACAGTGGTGATCAGTGATTGATTTTGGGTAATGATGGTGACCGATTATTTGTATTTTTTTTAAACAGTGGTGATTAGTCATTGGTTGATTGGAAATAGTGGAGATCGCTGAATGGTTCTGGAGAAAGTTGGTGATTATCGATTGGTTGCCAAAGTAAAAGGGAGAACCATATTAACTGCAATGTATTCACTAATATCTACTCAGAGAGCTGCTGGGATCTATTTTTTTAAATAATGCCACTAAAGGGGTAAGACAAATGTTGCCAAATCTAGCAAAACAAATGGCAAATTGATGCCACAGATAGACACAAATACAAATAGTTGTACAATACAAAAGTCTTGTTTATGCCCAGTGTTAACAATGGAATAAGTATCCATGAGAGAAATAGGACACACCTAGAAATACTGAGCTGTGGGTGTTGATGGAAACAATGATTTTTCTTTTTTCTGTTTTTCAGCTAGCATGGACCTTGGAGCAAAGTGTTTCTGGGCCAGCATCCTGTTACACGCATTCGGTGAGACTTTAACAATGCTCTTTTTGAAACCATGAATCTTGAATCCAATCCAGCCTTAAGAACACACCTGCTGTAGACAATGATAGCCTGGATCGGGTTGGTATATCAGGCTGCCAGTAATGGCGTTGTAGTTTTCAGCCAAGTCACATTTTTAATAGAGCACAGGTTACTAAAGATCTCACAAAGGATGTATCTTAAAAAAAAAAAACAGAAGTGAATGTGGGTTTTTTTTTTTCAGATAAACACGTTGAAACAACCTGATTGCATATTCACACCATGATTTCAAGATCAGACCACAAAAACAAACAACCACTATAAGTTTGTGAACACAACAAAAAGATTGGCATGCTTTTAAACTGTTCTGGGATGATGTTTTACTAGATTTTGGAGTTTATTTGCAGAGATTTGTGGTCATTCAGACCTGTCATGCTGGAACAGGTTTGGGTCTCGTAGTTCTAGTGACATCCTAGTTCCAAAAGACATAGTATACAATTGTGGGCCTGCAACTTGGAGGTCAGAGTTTGGTAAAGAACCACCAATGACTGAAAAATCAGGTTTCCCAATGCTTTTGTCTGAAATGTGAACCTGGAGTAGATGGTGTGGTGTAGTAATCTAGTTGAGTTGGTTTTATGTTTTTCCAAGAAGTCCAAAAACAATATGTTCCACAGATGACAGTTTGATGCTCAGCATTCAGGGCATTCATTTAAAACTTTGTGAAAACCACACTGTTGTATATTTAAACATTCCTAAAAGAAATGTCTAGCAGGAAGCTAAGAAGAAATTGTGACACAAAACCACTAGTGTATGTCAGCGTTGTTTACAATGTGCTCCAAGCAAGAGTGAGAAAACTGCAAGAATGTGTGTTGTGTGGACCATAGTTCCATCTGTCTTGTTTTCTTTTTGCTTTAAAAATTAAGGCTTGGGGAATAATGAAATTATTCTGAACATCACTAAGCATCGATAGAAACAAATGCTCTCACATACATTCAGTGAATTAGTTTTTTTTTCTGAGTGATCTGCTTTTTCTACTAAACTTAACTTAACTTAACGAGGGGTCGAAAGTCATACATATTATGACTACACCTTTAGTGTTGTCACTTTCACAACAGATTTTTTGAATTTGCTATAAAAGTTCTGCTGTTTCTCTTAAAATGGTGATATTACGTAATGACGTGGAAAAAAAAGGATATCATGTACAGTATATGTAAAAAAGGTATCAGTTGTATGGACGTCCTAAGAGGCCATGCATTATTATATTCTTTTCTTTCTTGTTTTCTCTTGATGGCAACTTAATTTCTCGTCATCTTGACATATCAAACATTGTTTCCTTGTGATAATTTTCCTGTGTATTCGACATGTTCGACATAGGGAGAATCATTGAAGCATCATGGATGATCCCATTCGCGTTTACTTTGTTTAGGAACTCACTCACTGAAAAAGATCTGTGTCTGTCAGTGATAACAGATAAGTGTCTGACACTTGAGAAGGAGGCTGAGAAGGCTTAAGAAGGAGTCACAGAAAAAAAATCATAAAGCATGGCCTTTTATGACTTCTGTACTGTTGGGATTATTGAACTGTTCTTTTTTCCTGTGCGGATAAACAGCGTAACGATTAAGTTGTTTTTTTATTATTGTCGTCCCTCCAAGCAATTCTCCAAAACTGCTCTTGTGTTTCGGTTCGTTTCCTGAGCCAGAAGACCATCTATGTGGTGAACGGGGAGACACTGGTCCTGCAGGCTGAGTTCGAGGTGCCCGTGGAAGATCGTATCACCAAGGTCACTTGGGAGCATGAATCTGAAGGGAAGAAAAATTCTGGGAAAACCTTGCTAGCTGAATATCCTGCTAAAAGCTCTGGAGGAAGGGCGATTTTGGATAAAAGCGGGTCCGTGATTACGTTACGGAACTACCAGAGATCGGACAACGGCGTGTACACAGTCACAGTCCGAGACCATAAAGGAGGTCAAAGTTCAGCGCACTGTACCGTCCATGAGTATGGTAAGAATTTTTTGTCAATTTATATTATTTTATTATTATATCTACTATTGGGTAGTCAAGCTGTTTGGACCAGTTTGGTTAATGTACTTATTGCACCCAATATACACTCTATAGACAAATGTTTGTGGACTCCTGGCCATAAGATTCTTTGCTTTTTGCACATCCCAATTCACATTTAGTGCCAGTTTGCTGTTACATTAACCTGCTTTAAATTTTGGATTGTGCTTGTGCAAATTCATCCAAAGGATGTTAGTAAAGTCAGGTACTGATGTACATGAGGTGAGGAGGTCTGGATTTCAATCAGCATTTCAATTCATTCCATACTTCAACTGTCAGAACTCTATAGCGGGCCGCTCAAGATTTTCCACTTCAGCTTATGTAAAGCATATCTTCATAAAGCTTGCTTAGTGCACAGGGGCATTGTCGGATGCTGGAATAGTTTTTAGGTCTCCTAGTTTAAGAGAAGGGAAAATGTCATTTTACTGCATCAGAAAAAGTTCCTTAAAACCTTTTTGCAACATGGTGATAATATGACTGAAAAACTCAGAAATCCCAATTCTGATAAATTTCAAATCAGTCAATCAAACTTCAAAACAAATAAGATATAAGTAGTTCTTAAACTACTGCGATTTGTTGCCGTAGAAACTAGATAATGTAATAGAATGAGGGTGATTATAAAAATCCTGTAATCCTTCATGGAAAAGCAACTTCTGACCAGATTTCTGAATTCACCACGTAATGCCCACCAGAAGAACGGAAACCCAGGCACGCAGTGTAGCCAATGTAGAAAATCCTGAAGTGCTTTAGAAGTGAAATATGGCTGGAAAACGATAACAAAGAACGTGACTGCAAATGGTATAAACAAGTTATTGTACAGGAAGGCTGAGAACAATAACAGGAAATTACAATAGCAGCCCAGTATATGTTTGTCTATTCTAATCCAGTAAATACAATTACACTATGATGCCCAGCACAATCTCATTGTACTTAAATAAACTTCATTCTCATGCCAGGCTGACTGGTAGAGCTTACAGTAGTAACGTTCATTAAGATCCAGTCCTGAAGCTCATTTCTGTGAAAGTTTACTGTGTTACTCAGTTCTGTGAAAGCACTTGTTTGGAGATGGACATTGAACCTTGTCCCAAAGCAACTTTAACGAAGTATATAGATTAAAAACATATATTATTAATTCATTAATTAATACCTGTGATTTTATCTCTAATAAGCAAAGCCCGTAACGATTATGATGAGGGAAAAATATGAGAACGAAGACTTGAGAGGAACCAGACTTATAATCCTCATTTGGGTGACTTTTCAATATCCATTCATTATAATTCCATCATTATTGAGGTGATCAACTGTTCAATGATGGTTACTTGAGTGCAAAACTGTTCACGGTAATTGTAGCCATAAGCCGATGTAACAAACTCTTCAAATCCATTATCATGGTTCTTGAGTGGAACCATCCAAATAGCTAGATGTATATTTCAGCTGTTTATATTGACTGCAGTGGTCAGTATCTATCAAAGTGCTCCAAGAAAGGAACAGTGGTTAACCGGCGACAGCGTCATGGGCGGAAGCAAAGGCTGGCCCGTGCGGTCCGATCTACAATATCACTGAGCACATCAGAATGACTCTGTGAAACATTTAACTGAAACATTAACCTTTGTTCGAGCTATTAATTATTACTCTTAGACTATTTGTATTAGTCCCTGCATATGAGCTGTTGCTATAAAACAACCAGACCAGGTGATAAATTAAACAGGAACTATAAATTAAAAAGCCTATGAGTTATCAGGATATAACACAGATATAAAGGTCATTTTGTACTGCAGGATGTATTCGTTGCTGAAATCTATTTATTTATTAATCATCCTCCATTTATTGTTTGAAACAACACACAGGTGTAGGGTTTAACAACCATAAAATTACTTGTAGTCAAGTAGTCAAGATGATGTTGGTTTATGTATCTGAGTAACTTCTGATGAGGAACTGGTGAAGAGCCTCAGGGGAGTGAAGAAACCTCTTCCAGGTTACAACACAGGCAAGGACGCAAAGACTTCTAGACATTTCATAATTCTAGACACTTCTTGGTTTCAACAAGTGGAAATTTTTATTGTGTGTTCCCAAGACACAAACTGGTTATTTTTAGTGTTCGAAAATGTTCTCAAAGAACAACATGGCCTACATTCTTTTATCCATTTGTAGCTATGTTAAATGTTGTTTATACTTTTGTCATGTTGCCAAGAAACCTCAATTTGTTGATTTTCCTATATTGGAAAGTTGCAGCATTATCATTGACTAATACAAAGTGTTGATACTGGAGACTTATTCCAAAATATCTCCACAATAAACACACTTTATTTATTTAAATTTTTCGAAGAGCCAAAACTGACTAATTTCTTCACGAGGTTACCTACTGTACCCTGAGAATACAGTAGGTACATTAGTAGTATTTAAACAAAAGTTTGTATGTAAGATTTGTATGGTTTTTTTTTACATCCTGTTTCACATTTAGTCGCCATTTTCTGTTAAAATAGCCTCCATTCTTTTAGGCATATGTTCCACTAGATTCCAGAGTATGGAGGTTTGTGCTTATTCAGCAACAAGGGTGTTAGTAAAGTCAAGGAGTGATGTAGGTGAAGTGAGGAGGCCTGGGGTCACTGGCAGTCAGCTTTTCAATTAATCACAATGGTGTTCTATAGGGTTGAGGTCAGATCTCTTATGCAGGCCACTCAAGATCCACTCCAAGCCTTCATGGAGCTGTGCACTTTCTGTCATGCCAGAACAGGTTTGGGTCTCCTAGTCCCAAAGTGAAAAATGTAAAGCTATACAATAGTGTGCCCCAACATTGTGGTAACAGTTTGGTGAAGGAACCAAATATGGCTGGAAATGTCACAATACATTTGTTTATATGGTGTATGTTCTTGGACCTTCTTTTGAATTGTGTTTGTGTCAACCAGATGCTGTGCATCACGTGTCGGTGATGGTGAACGTGACACACTCCAGCCTGCACTGCATGGAGGCTTGGGGGACGGAGCCCGTCTTCCGTTGGCTTCACGAGAAAGCCGCAGTTACGGAGGCAGTGGGACGAGTGTCAGATAATGGAACGTCTCTGTACTTGAACTCAGCGCCGTGTGGCCACTACACCTGCATGGTGAGCAACAAGCTGGGCCATAGCTCGGCTACCTACACCGCAGGTACGCACGAGTGTGTGAGAGCATTTAGTTATCTATTATTTATTTAGTATTTAGTCACTATTTAGTTTGGTATTTTGAACTTTACAGTATAAATGTATGTGGAGGACACGCCATTTGACGTGCCGATTGAATACTAATGGTTTATGATATTTATGACATGAATTTGAAAGAATGCTTTTCTACTTTGTCTTTGTTAATCTCAGTTTCATTCTAGATTCATTCAAGAGGCTGTTGTGTTTTTCTCGGTTAATGCGGTGTTGAGGTGTAAAATGTAAAAGTGTATTAGGGAATGATACCCCTGTGTTTTTTTCTTTTCTTTGTGTGTGTGTGTGTGTGTGTGTGTGTGTGTGTGTGTGTGTGTGTGTGTGTGTGTTTCAGTGCCCTGCGAGAGAGAACGCAGTGGTACTGCTGTAGCTGTTGTATGTCTCGTGCTCTTGCTGCTCTTGGCTGGAGGTTTGGCCTTTCTGCTCTGGAGGTACACATATCAAATACACATCAAATGACAGCAAACATATAAAACACATTCACTGGACATTCGACATCATGTTTAATGTGATTTGTTAGAAAACATCTCCAACTAAAATAGACCAGAAAGTAGTAAAGACATGCAGATGTATAAAAATAATCCAATAATCCAACAGGATGTGTGATCACCCATGGTAACAGGCAAGTAATCTTCGTAACTTTGGAACGTCATGTTGTGTTTTTGTCCATTTAGAGTAACATTAAACGCAAGCGTCAGTCTCTCCTGTTTGCGGTGGAGGTGGAAAGAGTCATAAAATATTTTACTCAAGTCAAAAAGCAGCTCATTTAAAAATGCATTTACTCAAGTCAAATTTGCCCTATTTAACAGCGAGGGGTTGAGTGGGGGGATTCTAGTGTGGTTCAAAAAGGACAAGGAGATATAAATCTTAAACAATTTTTTTAATTGAAGGAACACCACCAAATTAAAGTGTCTGAACAAAAAAAGAAATCAAAATATTCACTTTTACTGCAAAAAGAAATCGCTTGTTAAAATGGTATTTATTATAATGAGTGAAATCGCAAATGCAGATTCGATTCAACTTTCAAACCGACGGCGTTTCATTTTCAGCTGGTCTGCATCTTTCTTTCTTGTCAGTTTACTGCGTTTTGTTCTTCGCCCATCAATCATTCAATGAATAGTTTTTCCTTCCATTATTTTTATGTATTTATTTTTGTACTCAGTAACGGATATGATTTGAAATTCATTAACACTTCATAAAAAAAAAACAATTTTAAATCTACTTTAAAAAGTAGACGTACACAAAATTGAGAACTACTCAGTTACAGTAACGCAAGTAAATGTAAACCAACCTCTGGCTGCTCGTCGTGTTACAGAGAAACCAGAGCAGTTTCCCACCTGTTATAAAGCACCGGAACTGGAGACTCCTTCTACAATATTTAAAAATGATCTTGTTACTATAGCAACGTAATAATGTTTGAACAAACACTAAGATAAACCTGGGATTTGATCAGTAGGATTCGCAAAAAAATTTATATCCAAAATTAATGACGACACGTCCAGAGGATAGAAACATCAGAATAAAAACCTGACATTGGACAAATGTTTGTTGTTTGTGTGTATTCAGGAAACACATGAGTTACAGCAACAGAGGTGAAAGACTCAGAGAACCAGAAGAAGATCTTTGACCTTCAGTCTGCATACTGTGAAGATATGAACTCTGCGGGATCAGTCCCTCCGATCATTTCACCGAGCATTTGGGCCATTAAAAAATGTTTTATATGTGCAAGCAGGGTTTCAGTGTTTTGTTTTTCTTTTGTCACAGTTGGACAAATGAAGGTATGAAAATGAATGCAATGTTTTTATTTAACCCTCAATGGACCTCAATGAAGTTGTGGAACTTTGTGAAGTGTATATTTTTATATACGATGAATGAAGGCAAATTGTGTTTTTGTGCAAATTCTACGGGAAAGAAACTGCAAAAGATTACAGTCAATGGTCCTTAAAAAAAGCTTAATGACTGATTTGGACTGTATTGGCTGATAGAAAGCACAATGGTTTTAACATTTTTAAATAAACACAATTTTAAAATTGATGGTATTTTTCTTTTTCTTTTTTAAATGTCTGCCTTTAGTTGAAGTAAGGAAGATTCTAGCAAATGTATTTTATACGTACCGAAAAACAACAAAGGATTTTGTTTTCATGACTCATAGATACAAGTAAAGAAAAGAGTGCAGGCAGGGTGGAGTGGGTGGAGAAGAGGGACAGGAGTGATTTGTGATAGAAGAGTATCTGCAAGAATGAAAGGGAAAGTTTATAGGACTGTGGGGAGACCTGAGATGTTGTATGGATTAGAGACAGTGGCATTGAGTAAAAGACAGGAGGTGGAGCTGGAGGTAGCAGAGCTGAAGATGTTAAGGTTTTCGTTGGGAGTGACGACGATGGACAAGATTAGAAATGAGTTTATTAGAGGGACAGCACATGTAGGATGTTTTGGTGACAAGGTGAGGGAGGTGAGATTGAGATGGTTTGGACATGTGCAGAGAAGGGACATGAATTATATTGGTAGAAAAATGCTGAAGATGGAGCCACCAGGTAGGAGGAAAAGAGGAAGGCCAAGGAGGAGGTTCATGGATGTGGTGAGGGAAGACATGCAGGTAGTTGGTGTAAAAGAGGCAGATATAGAGGACAGGGTGGTATGGAGACGGATGATCCGCTGTGGCGACCCCTAATGGGAGCAGCCGAAAGAAGAAGAAAAAGAAGACTCATAGATACACTATATGGGCACAACAACAAAAAATATGTGGTTCTTCCCCAAACTGTAACCACAAACTTGGAGCTATACGATTGTGCAGTTTGTAAAATGTTTTTATGCTGGATGCCCTTCCTAATGCAACCCTCCCCATTTATCTGGGCTTGGGACCAGCAGTAAGAGTGGCTGGGGTCGGTTCCCTGAACGGGGATCGAACCCGGGCCGCAGCAGTGAGAGCGCCGCATCCTAACCACTAGACCACCAGGGGACCTTCCCTTGTGACAAGGACAAATCCCCTTAAAATATAAGAACTTCCCAGATGATGTGAAGACGTGTGAAGGTTTCATAACAGCAAACACGGATGGGCTGTTCAAAAATCAGGAATCTATGCAAGTAATGGAGAATCATATTTTCTTTCACCAGAAGTGCTCAGCAGGAAGGTTTTCTGAAGTGTCTACACTCTCCCACCCGTATCCGTCTGTAAAAATACTATTTCAAGAAGAAGTGAGGGGTGAGCACTGGAAGCTCTTCAAAGCTCCACAGCCCATTTTTTTGATTCAAGTGCCTCAGTGCGCACATATTTCTGCTGTCTGTGGTCTTGCACTTATTTGCTTCACGCGTCCGGAATCGATTTGAGCCGCGGAATAATCAGCCGAAATGGATTCCTTTAATTAAAGAGCAGTTTACATGCTGCACTCAGGGTCAGTGAGCAGCTTGTTAATGATGATCTAATTCGATTTCTGATTTCCATAACGAGGTGCAATAAGCCAGAAAGTGGGCTTCAAGCTGGCCTAAGTTGCTCTTTCTCCAAAACAAAGTGGTCGATGAGTCTATCTGCGGCCGCTTCCTCGTAATCTCAGCCGAACCCTTGCACAGGAGACCAAGCATCCAAAACACTGGCTTGAATACAGCGTACTTTAGATACACAAAGCAACTGAAGAATTTGTTTCTAGACAGTATTGGACGAATATATATATGGTTCTTCTCCCTACAGTTACCACATGGTTGGAGGAAAACAGTTGTATAAAATGTCTTCGGATGTAGCAGCGTGAGAGATACATGCCTGGATCAATACAGCGCCCCCAGTGTTTCTGCCACTTCTGGAACGTCTCCTGGAAGTCTTCTTTTTCGAAGCGTGTCAAGCATCTTCTGCTATTCGTGCTGGATCTCTGCAATGGTGTC
This sequence comes from Silurus aristotelis, assembly GCF_946808225.1. Lineage (NCBI taxonomy): Eukaryota > Metazoa > Chordata > Actinopteri > Siluriformes > Siluridae > Silurus > Silurus aristotelis. The sequence continues at coordinate 15,631,643 of NC_139598.1, read as the reverse complement.
AAAACGTCTACAGGAGCCAAATCTGGCGAGTAGGGTGGGTGCGGAAGCATGTCGTTTTTAGCAAGAAACACGTGAGGAGAGCTCGGTGACTGGGTGCGCACGCGCTCAGAACAGCTGACGTGGACGGAAAAGCATCAGTTGCACCGATGTACAAAAGATGTCTTTTGGCACAGACTTATGAACGACGGTGCTCCCTGTGACTGTGTGTGCAGCCTTGAGAGGTCATCTGTTGGCGTGTTCCATTTTTTTTTTATTTTGGGGAGATGTTGTCCTTGTTCAGCCACAAAGACGTTACTAAAGTCAGGTACTGATGTAGGTGAGGTAAGGATGCCTGGGGTGCAATCAGCATTCACAGTCATCCCAAAGGTGTTCAATAGCGATGAGGTTCAGAGCTCTATGAAGCTGGCTTTGTGCACATCGTGCTGGGAGAGATTTGGCTTTCCAAGTTCATGTGAAGGGTAAATTTTATGCTAGTGCATCCAGATATTCTATACTATTGTGTGCCTCTGACTTTGTGGATATGGTAACAGTTTGGGAAAGAATCACATATGGCCGGAAAGAGTCAGGTTTCCCGAAACTCTTGTTCAAATACTGTATTTGGGGAGCAAAAGAAATCGTTGTAACGTACTATAATACGAAGTATCGCATTTAATGATTTGCTGTATAACCTCGTGCAGCACAGATCGAGCGAGCAACTTGGCTCGGAAGCTCTGCGATGGCAGAACAGGGATTGCAAGAGCCACCTGACTAGAGGCTGATAAGGACTGAGAATGGTTTAGTCGTCACAGGATGAATTTGCCGCAAATAAACACAGTGTAAACATGCACAAGCTTCTGGCTGAATTCATTACTCAAACCCTTTGGGGTTCTGCTTGTGCCAAGGAGTTTTATTACCCCCTCCAGAACAATAAGGTCCAGTTTTTTCTCGGTCAAGTAAGAATTTTACATTTTGACATTTAAAAAAAGGTTGTTTTGTTCTATGATAAAATTTACGGGCTCCTGATATATAATTTTATTTACCGATCAGGTCATAAATAGACACAAAACACATCAGCTACATACACGTCTTAAAAGCAAAGCTTCTTTTTATTGCAATTAGTAGTGAAAGATACACTTCAATCTAAGGCAAAGCAACACTAAAAGGCCATCAGAGAAAGTTACAAAACATACATAAGAAATACTTTTAAAAGTAAAATAAAAAGACCCCTTGGTGTAGCAACACAGAGATTGAGAGAGAGACAAAGAAGGGAGGGGGGAGGACAGATTCATGGAGCTCCCGGACTTGAAACATTCATGAAGAACGTCCTTGAGACCCCCAAGCTGAAGGACAGTCCTGAAGGACACTTAGCTGAAAGAGTGCATACTTTGGTTCCTCTAGGGATAAACGTTATGCTTTGAAGGTATCGTGGAGTTCGGCGTCCCGTGCCGTGGACAGACACGAAAGACGGAGCATTTTGAGTTGATTAAAGGTACTTTATTTTTTTCTAAATTATTATTTTTTTTGATCTGCTAACTCGAGACGCCAGACAGCGCCCGTAGTCATCGTTAGGAATGCTGGAGACGTTTATTAGTAAACGACTGTTTGTAAACAATCCACAAATTTAGGAACAGTTGTGCATGTGCGTTACTCTTCATGCAGGAACTCCACCGGAGCTGCATGTCTCTGTCCCCCTTGTGTAAAAAACGAACGAATGGCCGAAGACGAGACCTGGGACTGATGACCAGACGGTGGTATCGAGCTGCGAGCCGTCAGATCGGGACTGTCTTTATCGTGCTGGACTGGAGGAGCCGGACGCTGGACGAGTTGTACATTTTCACACGTGGGGATTTGCACAGATAGTGGTTTGTAAGACGCGACTGCCAGTTAGCATACTTCTCTATACAACTAAGGCATTTTAATAAACAGAACCCCCCCCCCCCCCCCCCCCCAAAAAAAAATAAAAAATAAAGGGGGGGGGGGGGGGGACACAAATATTCGACAACAGTTAAGGCTGAGGCTCATGTCACCCGAGTGGAATGGGACTCGTTTTTACTTCCTGCTCGCTCCTTAAATGGCTCTGGCACAAAAGACTCTACGACACGACTCGACTCGAGCACACGACTACGAACTCCCCACCCTCCCCTTCCCAAATGCAGGGGAACCTTTATGGCTGGAGTTTAGCAGCTCTGGGTTTGAAACACGTCAGCTTTGCTTTATTGTATTATCAGTGTGGTTCTCTGTTCCCTAAAACAGAAAATAAGCAGCATTAGAAAGGGCTGGAGTCTGGGCTGGAGCAGATCCCTTTCCTTAGTGTCAGTTTAGTCATTAACACCTAAAATGCATGTACTAATAACCAATTATTTGTCACTTTTTAATCAGGATGAGACTCTTTAACCGGTCCATCTTATTGAGTAAGTACATTTCAAACAAGAAGGCAATCCCACGATTCTGTTCACTAGGTGAAAGTTCCACTAAGGAAAAACATGACAGATGGAGTAGATGCTCTGCCTGAGGAACAACTTGATGTTACTTGGTTAAATACTTGATCTTTAACAACGGTCGATGCTTTATTGAATTATTATTATTATATACCCTATTTAGACTAAAGTATCGGGACACCTGACGTTTCCAACCATGTGGTTCTTCTAACAAAGTTGGGTACGCACAATGTCTATGTATGCTGTAGAATTCAATTTTCCTTTTACTTTAACTAGAAGACTCAAAACTGTTCCAGACAACACCTGTGCACAAAACCAGCTCCATGAAGATATGCTTTACATGGGTTTGAGTGGAAGATCCACCGCTATAGAGCTCTGACCTCAACCCTATCGGACATGTTTGGGATGAACTGATTTCACTCCAGGCCTTCTCACCTCTCAAACATCAGTAACTGACAAACACCTTCTCGGTGGAGGATCTCCAAAATCTAATGAAACATCTTCCCAGAAAAATGGCAGCTATTCCAAGAGCAAACAGGGACTAAATATGGAATGGGATGATCATAACTGTATGGACAAATGTATTGGAACACCTGAACTTTCCTGTCATATGTGGTTCTTCTCCAAATTGTTACCACAAAGCTGGGGGTACGCAATTCTATAGGTCTTTGGGTGCGATATAATAAAATTTGGTATTCGATTGAACTTGGAAACTTGAACCTGTTCCAGCATGGCAATGCCCCTGTGTACAAAGTGAGCACCATGAAGATATGGTTTACATGGTTTGGAGAGGAAGATCTGGCCTGCTATAGAGCTCTGATCTCATCCCAACACCTTTGGGATGAATTTGAATGCTGACTGCACCCCAGGTCTCCTTCATCAGTAACTGACTTTACTAACACCCTCGTGGCTGATATCAAGTGGAAGTAAAATCAAGTGGAACATCTTCCCAGAAGAGTGGAGGGAATTATAAGAGCAAATTGGGGACTAAATGTGAAAAAGAAAAACTTCATACCACACACATTACCAGGTGTCCACACACTTTTGGCAATATAGTGTAGGTGTCCATATAGTATGATAGAAATTTTGAGTATCAGCTCTCTGACGGTAATATAATAATTCCACTATATTTCAACTTGCTAAATCAACAGTAACCTAAGAACAACTTCCTGTCCATTATCACCTTCAGTGTTTAAATATCTGTCCAAAATCCAGTCCTGATAACTTCTCTCACTGATTCTATGTTTGTGAACTGTATTATTGTAACTAAAAGTGCTTATTTCGTTCAAAACAAAATCTTAAGATTGCCTTTTCCATATGCAGGTCAAACTAAGGAAGTCAAATGAAAAGAAAGTAGAAACATATAACACAGGAGTATTGTTTTATACCTGCCCATGAGAATAATACTGTCAGTGTGATCATGTATAATGATATGAATGTTCTTTCTACTCTCCAGGATGTAAAACTGAGCACCGGATACCACCCGGAACCAGACGAATTCTGGGAGACTGGTTTTCAAAAGAAATCGGCTCTTCAGCATAGGATCTGAAGGGCTCTCGTCTAAGTGTATTTGTGTGGGATGTGGAACTCTTTTCTGCCCGGACCCTCCCCCCTTTTAATGCTGCTTACTATGCGGACACTCCAGCCGCACTTAACAAGCTTTTAATAAATACACCATAAAATATTTCGCATATATATTTCGAATATATTATGAGAAAAAAATAATTAAATAAGACAAAAAAATGAAAAGTTGGCTCAATAAACAGAAAGAAGTGTTAAAGAGACACTCACACATACACACACACACACACACACAAAAAGAACACTTCTTACAATTATAACTACTCAAATACTTAAGAATAATAAATGTCAGGCATTAAGTCTAGCACTGATACTGTAATCAAAGCAATGTTTGCAGTTGAACTCGTTTAGTTAGCATTTGCAGCATACCAAGGTCAGTAAGGTGCAGTGTTATTTTTTTCCGAGATCTCTTAAGATGTAAGAGGTATTTTCCTACCGGACCGACACCCACCCATGTCAAGTGACTGATTGGGTCTTGACCCTAATACTCGAGGTCGAAAGCGAAGGTAATAAAATAAGACTCGAATGATATTAGAAGGTTTATTCTGTAGGGCATTGCACGATTGCTGACCGAACCACCTGAAACGACCTTAAAACCAGAGGGGAGGGGAGGGGCCAAGCATGAACATCTGGACTGTCAATCAAACATGTGCCATATTAAATTAAGTAGCTGTTCCAATAAAATCACGACTTATAGTATTGTAATTAATTGTTTTGTTTTTTCAGGGTGGTGGTGGTGTGGGGGGGAGATTACTTAAACTATACATGCTGCTGCTGTGCACTCTTGCGCCACCTGGTGGGCAGGGCTAATTGGCAGGCATACAGTATAATGAATAGTGAGACTGCACTACCTTTGATGTGCAAACATTGCCCGTTACAGCCACCACATCAAAGCAACCTCCTCCTACACCGGATAATGACGATTATTTTGTCCGGCATATAATCAGAAAAAAAAAAAAACGAAAAAAAAAAAATCAGGAAGCAAGCACGTCTTTAGTGCTTGTTTAGTTGGCAGCATTTAAAGTGCTGTGCTAGACTTTTTTCTTTGTGTCAGACTATGTACCGACTCCCCCTCCTCAGCACTTTCCCCGCTGGTCCTGACACAAAACCCAGAGCTCAATAACATATATATATATATTTGTATTTTATATATATATATATATATACACTCGGCATATATCATCGTTACAACAGAAAATACACAGAGACTTCACCGTGCCTCATTATTCAGATCAAAATGTGTAAATGAAAGCTTGTGCATGAATCTGCATGTGTGCAAGTTATGATAACGAAAACGATTTGATCTGTCTCTTAAATTCGGATTCTTCAGCACCGTCATGAGGAAAGGCACTTTCTAAAGGACTTTAACCGCTTTTGGCTCCGCACGTTTTTACACCGAAACACTGGAAAAGTGGGCAAAAGGGTTCGGAGCATGCGGTTCGAGTCGACTTCGGTCCTCACAAAAGGATAGCAAAAAAAATATAATAAACCTGTCAGCCAGCGCGCCGAAGGAAAACCAGAATACAACTGCTACACACCGAGCACCGTCCGGTCCGTCATGCTACACAGCTTTGTTCCGAACATCTGCTACCAGAACGTTCCTCAAATACCAATTTGGAAATACTCGACACGGGACAAAACCGAAGATCTCCGATAGTGGTTCCGTTATTTTAAGGGATACGATTTAAGCACTGGATGGGATTATCAGATTCGGTCATGTCTTTTATGCCGTGAATGTGTGGTGCTGAAATTGAACACAGATCTTATACGTGGACATTGGACATGAAATTGCCCTAAAGCACACCGACATGCTTGTGATGATTTCTAATGACCTGCAACGAAGCTTACATTGAGCAGGTTCCATTATTCACTATTGGTACAACCGGTACTAGAAGAATCGGTGTTGTTTTGAAAATGAGAGAAGGGATTTGTACAAAAAAATCTTTAGACACTACACTGGATCACCTGATTAGATGGTGATGCATTCAAGCTCACTGGGATGATTAACTTTAGCACATGCACTATCATCTCTGCTTGAAGATGCTTCAGACACAAAGGACAGCCTTGAAATCACATTCTTAGTTTCTACATAACAATCTTGCAATGTTACCACTCGTCTATAGTATTTAGGAACATCAGAAAGTCAGTACAATTCAATTTTTTTTTGTCGAGGAAATAATTTAAAAACAAACAAACAAACAAACAAAAAAGTTATAAATACGTCACCTCAGGATTGGAAAGAAAGTCAAATTTTTCCAGTAATAAAAATCGATAAACGCCATTATGTGAACCGTTTAACTTGACGTGAACTGGTTTGAGGTTAACGCATCATAGGTTCCACGTTTGTCCTCTTTAGCACGCCTAATCGAACACAATCCAAACACAAGTCTGCTCTAACAGAAAGAGATATGTAGCCAGCACCATTTGCACAATCTGTTCCCACCCTCACGTCAAAATCTCTGTAGCGTGCGCCATAAATGACGCACTGAATAGCACCAAGCTTTATTTAGCTTTAATTAGTGCAGGTTACTGTCCCCTCGGCCTACAAAACGGTTCGTGCTTTCGGAAGGGGTGAGAGAGCCTGTGAGTACAACTCCACACTGCCCTCTACTGGCGAAAAGAGTAATCACCTCGCTCTCTCTCTCTAGTCCTCGAATGAACCCCGATGCACGCCGTCAGTCTCGTCAAAGGAACCTGAACAATAGCAGCTAGATCCTGATCAGAAGTGGCAGGCGATGGTATACAACGTTTTTGCTGAGCAGGATTAAAAAGCTGGGAGGGCTACAAGCCCATAAAGGACTCGTGCTGAATCCAAAGACGACCTAAAGGCCACGCAATACTGATCAGTGAAAGAAAGTCTTAACGTTGTTCCGTCACAAAACCGAAGTTTAAGAACAGAGCATGGCTTTCTGCAAATGAATAAAGTTGTGTCCTCTGAACCTTATTAGAACGCACAACTCCAGCGAAATTGCGTGCTTGGGCATCGTAATGCACTGCATTAACCGTTTTCTTAAAATCCTTATTTAAAAGAAGAAGAAAAAAAACCCTTCTAGAAAATATTCCTTTTCTAAAACCAGGCACTTGATTTGAACCCTCATTAGAGAGCTTTTTTTTTTTTTTTTTTTTTTAACTACGCGCATTACATCAGTAAAAGTGCCGAACGTACAAGTTTTCCACCTAATATTCTCCAACCCTCCATCCCCTATTCATTTTCCTCACATTCTCATCCCCAATTCCATTCTCACATGATCCTGAAAGCTGTACTCTACATAGGCGCTGATCAATTATTGCACTAAAACCAGAATATCACAATCTGTCCTATAACATGGCCTCTACTTGGTTTTTAAAACAAAAACAAAAAAAAACAAAAAACAAAAACAAAAACAGAACACAGAACACAGGGGGAAAAAAATTATTCTAAATTCATCGAAGACTGCAAATAAATACGGGGAGCAATTAAAAATAAAACCAAACAAGACAAAACTACAATTTAATACACAAACATAAAAAAAAAAAAAAAGATCACTTTGCATTGTAGTAAATGTGAAAGCTCAGTGATCCGGATCAACGCAAGAAGACTGACTCGGCACTCGGGAAACAAAAAAAAAAAAAAAAAAAAAAAAAAAAAAAGCTCTAAGGAACACGAAAAAAACAAAAGTTTGTAATAATATCTGGCCCTAATGGGTGGCACTTATAATTATTAATTGTGTGAACATTATATATATTCCTAAAGTATAATTCAAAACGACTGATGATCGTCAGTCGAGCAGAAGACGAACCACCCCGTCCCTTTCCTGACTCCTGTCGCCTTTTCTTGGATGTCGTTCGGCAAAAACTGGGCGGTCAAAGTGCTGCTGTTACAACCTTGAGGTAAACAAATTAAGCAGACAGACGAGGGGTGGAGTTGGGGGAACTCCCTTCTTTTGTTTGGTGCAGGGGTCACCTTCCTCCGAAATAAATAAATAAAATAACGTGGTTGGCTGGTTTAATATTGCATAACAGTGCTGAGTTTTGGGTGTGGGATATAAAGCAGGTGTGAGCTATCAGGCCGGATTTGGGATTTGACGAGACCCTCCGAACTACACCCCCCACCAAAACCCCCAAACCCCCACCCCGCTTCCTGCCGCACAGTGTCAGGTCCGCAATTAGGAGGAGGTGTGTGGGCGAGCGAGTGGGATGAATCAGGGCTCTCAGGCGAAGTACATGGTCCTCAGGGTGTCGTGGTGAATCTGCACAGCTTTGGCCAGAGCCTGGGGGTCTCGGCCGTTACTTTGACCAGAGACGTGGCTTCCCTCGGCACTGAAAAAAAAAAGGGTAGAAAGAAAGAGACAGAGAGTCAGATTAGTTTTTTGTTTATATAAAATTCTCCAAACGAAGTCAGAACGTTAGGTAGCAAATGCCCCTCACCTATCGTGCTCTTTGTCCACTAGGTGGTAGCGGGCACGGAAGGCCACCAGGTGGGCGTAGTAGGCAGGTGCGGGGATTGAGACGGAGCGTGTGCAGCGCACATACGTGTGGCACAGCTGGTAAGTGAGCAGCTGGAACTCGTCGGCTGTGAAGCAGTTGTCGTCCCACAGCACGTGGTAGTGAGACGGACGACTTGTGCCCTGGTGGAGAAAATGTGAATAGATTATATTAATTGATCAATATACTTGATTCAGTATAAGAGATAGAATTATGCACATCCACAAGGGGAAAATAATTCTGATGTATTTGACATCAAATGATGTGTAGGGATTACAGTGTGTGCTAAGAACTATATAAAGCTTGACATGTATAGAATCTGGTGAACAGCTTCAGGACCAATATACACAGATCAGGCATAACATTTTGACCAACTGCCTAATATTGTGTTGGTCCCCCTTTTTGCTGATAATTCAGTCCTGACTTATCAAGCATTAATTGCATTAAATTCTTCAGCAATTTAAGCTGTTTACCACTGTTCCTTCCATGGACCACTTTTGATAAATACTGTCCAGCGCAGACCAGGAACAACCCACAAGAGCGGCAGTTTAGGAGATGCTCTGACCCAGACGTCTAGACGTCACAATTTACGCTCGCCCATTTTTCCTGCTTCTAACACGTCAACATTAAAGAACAAAATGTTCACTTGCTTTCTAATATATTCCACCAACTAACAGGAGCAATGATAAAGAGATAATCAGTGTTCTTCACTTCACCGCTAATAACGTCAAGAAGTTATGCCTGGTCGGTGTATGTGAGCGCAAACTGCACTCCAGAATCCAGTTTTGCAAACATCACTCTGCTTTGTTACCTTGTTTATCTGGTTTTAAAACCTCTAAGGCTTCAGGGCAATTTATTCTTACCAGGCAAAACCCACAACAAAATCCATTTAACTATTGTGTAGTTTTCGTCTTTTTTGTTGCCTGAGAACCTAAAGAATCTAAAGCAACCAAAGAGTTTTATTATTCCTGAACTTTCCACAGACAGAGCACATGTCAAACATGACATTATAGGCTGACTTCTTTAGTGAGAATTTGAATAAACCTATTCAATTCAGGTGACCTGTCAAAGTACAATGCGAGTATATAACACGCTCAGAAAGCTCTATTGTTGGGAGCGTACTAAAAATTACCCTTTTCACACCCACAATGCACTGCAGCAGGTGATTGTTAACAACAAGCAACGTTAAACGTGAAGGTTTATTTCAAGTCTGGATCGGCAAGCAAGAAAATAATCTACAGGACACCACAAAAAAAAATTACAGAAAGTATTTAGCTTTATTTTTCAGGCTTGTTTTGAACTAACGACCTTTCTGAACTGGTAGAGACTTTTGCAACTAGTTAAGCAGTGACAGATGGTTATAATTAGTCGAGCAACCGACATACTGATTCACTCGCTCAAAACAAAGCGTGAGAAGGGAGCGCTTAAAGGCGATTCCGTTTAGCCTCTAAAGTGATCCCCTCCGCACGGACGCCTAGTTGAAGGACTTGTGTGTACCTGTATTCCAGCATGGCTGCAGAGGTAAAAGTCGAACTCGTAAGGGTGTGTGATGTCCGTGTCGACAGTCGTACCAGCAGGAATGTTCCCGCTGCGTCCAACCTGCGAACAACATTCGTATTGCCATGAATTAAAAACAAAAAAATAATTGGCATAACATTTTTTTTACTCTCATTAATTATCCATTTCCAGATGGAATCCGAGACATAAACAGTTGCAGTTGTATGTACAGAGGTTACCGAATAAAAACCTGGACTATTATCATCTTTTTATTTAATTTTTTCCCCAATTACAGCTTGATTTCTTTTGAAAAGAGTGAACAGGGAATGTAAATATCCTAAATCTCACCATTAGAGCTCTTCTCTTTTGTATTATCAGTGTTAAGCTTCATCAACCGGTCGATTTGGCAATTTGAAAGAACTCGCTCTCTTTTAGAGGTTTCAGCCTTTCTAGTGGCTCTAATACGCTCGAAATAAAGCCGTTGCTCAAGTCTCTTTGGTGTGTCTTAAACATTTTTTTTTAGAATTACAGACTGTAAACAAACGTATCAATGAGCGTAATTAAGCATGCAGCTGATAGAGAGACGGTAGGGATGAGTGAAATGATGCCCCTCCAAACATCTACTAATCCATGTGCACCTGGTGTGGAGATGATCTGATGAATAATATGTATAATGTGTGTCTTGTAGCGGGAGCTTTTCAATATGACAGCCTGGCATCAATGACTACAGGCCTGAAGGTCAACACACTTTTTATCTGACGTCTATATTAATAATTATTTTTATCAAGTCGTTGCAACCCGAAATAATGTGTGATGTGACAGAAACCATGATGATAGGTGAGACCTTTATCGGGAATATAATCCGAGTGTCTGTGTGCGAGCTCACCCTCTCGTTGCGGTCGGCGCAGAACAGGCGGGTGTGGTGGCGTTTCTGCACCACGATGTAGGTGATGCCCGGCTGATACTCCTTCTCCAGGCTAATGCAGGCCTCCCTGATAGCCAGCAGTTCATAATACAGCACCTGAAGCCATGCATACACACGCAATCGTTTGTCACACAGTTTTCTCTTTATCTTGTCATACTGGGCAAAGCTTGACAGTTTTGCGTTGTGCCACATTGCTGGTTTAATTGGGAATGCTGTTAAAAGATGCCTCATGGATGTAAGAAAACGCAGTTGTTGAAAAAGTGATCACTGACCTGCCTGAACTGGCCCTCAGACACCCCGTCCCTGTAGAAGATGATTCGAGTTGGTTTGTATCTGGTGGACTTGTAGAACTGGATAAGGAGCTCGCGTACCATGGAGGCCAAGTCCTGGATTACTTCCTGCCGTGGCCTCTGTACCCGCACAGTGGCGCAGTACCGACTGGGATGGGCGTCCATACTGCCTACCACCTACGGAGAAGGAGACGGAGAGATAAAAAACATGAAGACACAGGAATTACTGGAAAGTAAAGATAGAAAAAAAAAGATGATGAAGCACGCAGTGAAAAGATGACGGAACCACTCACGGCAGCGATGGATGGCTTTTTCCCGTCTCCGGCAGGAGGGTGTGTGACATCTGCACCAAGGAAGATCACGGGCTGCTGGAACACTGACGGCCTGAAGAACAAACGCACACATTTGCCATGGTATTTTTTGTGAGAACTAAAAACCGAAGTGAACAATGAATCCTGTCCTCTTCCCCCGCAGGAACACTATGGACATGCCGATAAATCACGCACTACCGGTTCGTACCTGAACACACAGTTCACACTCGCTCACCTCCACCCACACACTTACACTGGCGTCTCTTCCTTTCTGTTTCATGATCTGTCTCTTATTCTCTTTTTATCCTCTTATAGACAGCTCATTCAGTACTGTCTCCTTTTTTGCATGTGCCTCTTCTATTCACTCCATTTCTCTCACTCTGTCTAGCTTTCTCTACATGTCTCTTTCTGCACATCTGTACACTTCTCCCTCTGCCCTCCCACACATACGTCTCTCTCTTTCTCTCTATAATCAGTTCTCACCGTTGATGTGGTACCAGGATGTTGTTGATGCCGCCGAGTTTGACGTTGATCTTTAGACACAGGTTGGAGAGCGTCTGCGGTGACGTCTTGACCACGTTCTTCACCTGCACGCACTGAGTGGCCATTCCTAAAAGAGTGTCTCCTACGCGCTTCACCTCCGCTAGACAGACACACACACACACACACACACAGAGTGTCACTTTCAGAGGACTTTAATTTGTTTGATAAAATATCTATAACACACATTTCTCTCTAAGGAACCAGAGATTATTTTAGTTTGAAGTCTTTCAAAAAAACAAAAAAAAAGAAACAAAAGAAAAAAGAAAGGCTCCAGCTGGAGGTACTGAACATCACAGAGTGTCAAATGTAAGCTTAAGGAAAAGACAGTCGGTCACACTCTTTCACTAGCAAGAGAATCCTGAAGCTGTTTTAATAGGAAACTTTTAACCAAACTACAGACTTCAGGTGCGTTTCCACCAATCAGGGAGGATTTCAGTTCCTGGTTCATAGTTTAAAATACTGTTTTAGTTCCTGTTATGTGTTGTGCTGAACATTTTTTATTGAACGGGTTCAAATCTACAGGAGTTTTGTAGGGATCATTTTTAACATTACAGAGATAATGTAAAAATTATATACAGTATTATGTTATATTATATATATAAAATATATACAACGATCAGGCATAACATTATGACATTATAACATTATGAGCGTTGAAGTGAATAACACTGATTATCTCTTCATCGTGGCACCTGTTAGTGGGGGTGAGATATTTATTAGGCAGCAAGTAAACATTTTGTCCTCAAAGTTGATGTTAGAAGCAGGAAAAATGGGCAAGGGTAAGGATTTGAGTGAGACAAATTGTGATGTTTAGACGACTGGGTCAGAACATCTCCAAAACTGCAGCTACTGTGGGATGTTCTTAAAAGTGGTCCAAGGAAGGAACAGTGGTGAACCGGCGACAGGTTCATAAGTGAATGAGGCTACGTAGGGAGCGAAAGCTGGCCCATGTGGTCTGATCCAAAAGACGAGCTCCTGCAGCGAAGAAGTTCATGCTGTAATGCTCAAAAGGGGTCCGGACTGTTTTGGCAGCAAAAAGGGGGACCAACACAATATTAGGCAGGTGGTCATAATGTTATGCCTGATTGGTGTATAATATATTAAATATACATAAACACTGTCTACTTCGGTAAACCATTAATGGACAGACTGCTATCAGAAAAGTTTTGTGATTTTGTGTACCATAAACAGGTGTTTTCCCGGGCAGGATGACGATGATGAGCTGCAGGCCGGCGTAGGTGTTTTTAAGGTGCCTGAACATGGGCTCCACGCTGTCGGCTCCTTGTGCGTACTTACAGAAACACGGCTGGCCCTGGATGGGCATCCCGGCATCCTTCGAGATCTTGCGCAGCTGATCTGTAAACCCCCTAAAAGACAAGAAAAAGTGAGTACGAAACAGAACCGATCGTTCAGAACATGACGCCGTGTTACTGACAGCACTGGAAACGTCTTCGATTAGAGCGGAGACAGAGGACGTACTTAAGGATCTCCTCTCGGCACTGCCTCTGAGTGGCGAAGCACGCGATGGCCCACATCTTGATCTCTACACCGGTGTGAAATTGTTTTCCTCGCATGTCCCACACGCCATGACTGGGCGTGGCCACGGTCCGATTCTGCAAGAAAAGCACAGGTTTGATCTGCTGCATGCTAGTTAAAAAGCACACACACACACACACACACACACACACACACACACACACACACACACACACACACACACACACACACACACACACACACACACACACACACACACACACACACACACACACACGTATGGAGAAATACTACTTTATACTGTTCCAAAGGAGAATTAAAAATGCTTTAACACATTTAACGTTAGATTAAATACAAAAATATAAATATATTTTATATATAAATAAATAAATAACAAAAAGAAACTAGAAACATGAAAAATCACCGCCATGCATTTGTAACTACTTGCGATTTTGATTTTTTTTTAATGTTTTTTAAATAATTAGCAATTATATAACACTCAAATTAATAATATAATAATAAGATAATTTGAATCCGACTTATTAATATAAGTTATATTGTGTTCAGACATTCATTCAAAACTCTCCATTTTACTATTCGTTTAATATGTTGGAGTGCCATGAAGTGTCAGGAAGCTCAAGTATCGGATGTTAAAATCCAAAGCTACTTTAAAGTGTGCTTTGGCGTGCAAACGTGATCGCTGCGAAAAATAGAAATTAGCTTCGGGTTAACTCCAAATGTGGATCGTCATCTGCCCTCATATACATGAGAAATTGTCTTGACATTGAACGTCCTACACTATCAAAGTAAAAACAATTGATCCTTGACTCATGACAGAAATGATGGTGAATTGCTGACTAATGGCCGCTGGGTAACAGTCAGTGGAATTAGTCTGACCCTATCGCAGTGAGATGGTTATTGTTCAACACACACGTAGTTCACACCAGCAGAGGTTAGAAACGGGGTTAGTTCCTCCAGTGGAGGGCCAGACAGGCAGACGAACAAAGAGAAATGAGCGTGATTTAAAGGAAGGGTACCAGAAAGTTCTCTGAGCTCACCCTGCCCCCGTACTGCAGCATGGGCGCGGGCAACACCCGACCTGTCACGTGAGCCATCTCGTCCCGAACTTTGAACTGGAACTCCTGAACGAACGGGTCGGCCTCGTAGTTGGCGCTGCGTACCTGTAAGGGGAGAAAAAAAAAAAAAGACAGGGAAGAATAAGTATGAAGAGAACAAGATATGATGAATTGAACAGAAGAGAAATAAAGCAAAAAAAAAAAGAAGCGAAGAAAGAGAAGAAAAGAAGCTGCAAAAAACCCCAAAAACAAACGTGGACCTCAAAACACTTAAAAAGCGTTCTTCTGAAAAGCATTCTGTCCCCTGATAGAAGAATCCTCTGATGTTTGGTTTCAAACAAAATGTTCTAAGAGTCGCGTCCACAAAGTGGGGACATTTTGTACGCCGGCGATGTCTGGTTCATTACGCTCACGGCCCATTTCACACTGTTACCTACTAAATGAATCGACTGACATGTTTAAGAAAAATGTTTAAAAAAAAAAAGCATCTTTTTCATTTTAACAAAATGCATTTGATCGACCCTCAATATGTTCGGTGTTTGAAGTAAAATAAACAATTAAATATTACAGCATAGTGTTCTAGTATTGCACAAGTCACATGACAAGGTAATCAACTCAAAATATGAGAGTATAAAATTTTATACATTTACATAAATTTTTATATAAAAAGACTCACTAACGTGGCTTCGAATTGCATAGCTGGTGCGAGTACCTGCAATGTTATACACTGATTACACTGCAAAGATTATATTGACTTTTTTTTCTTCTTCAATTGAACGCAATGCAAATTAAGTAGAACAAAAGTAATGGCACACTTCAGAACAGGAAGAGGAGATAAGATCTGTCGGTGGTAGCTGACACGACGCTCTGGCTGAGCTGAATTACTGGAAGCCGTGGTTAACCGGGTTAGTCATTTTGCCGCTCTCTGCTCAGTGAGCTTTTTTTTGTGTGTTTTGTCGGTGAAAATGCAAATCAGGTTTGCACCAAACCACTTGGCGTTGAGCAGCAAATAAATATGAACACAAAGAAAACTATTACTCGAGTGTCAGTCTGGCGTTAACATTAACTGGTAAAATGAAGCTTTGTGTTTCTCTTATTAATGAACATTTCAAAATACCAAACCAAACTTTTGCTATTATCTAAACCTCTTCTGACCCAGAATTCTACCTTCATGAAATCACACCTGCTGCCTAAGAAAAATAACCACTCCGGCTTCAAAAAGCCTCCTCCTGTTTTATATATGCTTAACATGCTACATTGCAATGTGGTATCGAAACGTTTCGAAACGTTATTTCTTTACATCCCCGAGCGTTGCATTAAGTATCAAGGGTTGAGGGCCCCAGAACGGCAGTCTGGCCATACTGGGGCTTGAACTCCCAACTTTTGATCAGTAACCCAAAGTCTTAACCACTGACCTACAACTTCCCCCAATAATGCATAATTATGCCAATTATTCCTTAATGTGAACTTGAATTTAAGTTATAGCTTTACATTCAATCCATTAATTTGACTCAAGACACAGGCTTTTATACCAGAGTTGAAGATATCACCATTATTACAAAAAAAACCTAATGTAACTCCACCATTGTGGACCTGCTAGACCATGCTGCATCTAAACAGCAGGGGGTGCTCACCAATCTGCTGATCTCCTCCTGTCGATCGGGTGCAGAGCGAGCCGTGGCTTTGATCATAGTAGACGTCTGATTATCAGTCAGTTTCTTGATGCATCGCTGCCCTGCTACGATGTTACACACCTAAACAACAGAAAGGGTACCAGACCATTTATTAGTTTCATGTATAATTTAATGTAAAAGCATCAATGAGCGCATTTCAAGAAAACCTGATCACCTCCAGGGGCAGGTAGGTGTGTTTCTGCTCCTGGCCGACCTGCAGACACGGCAGGTGAGGGTACTTCAGCTGCAGGTTGTACTTTTCTCTAAAATACTGAGCGACTGTTCGTTCCACCGTTTGGCCATTTTCTAACTGCAAGGGGAACCTGCAGGATAGAACGAAGGGAAGTGATCTATCACATCTAGTCATGTCATTCGAGCGATATTGGTCATGTGAGAAATCAAAGAGAATTTTAAGTACTTGCTCAAATATTGTCTAAATATTTTCCTGAGAAACAGAAGACTTAAAAACATTGCACACGTCTGAAAAAGCTGTAAATCCCTGTTAAAATCTCAGTATTAAGTTTTCATGTGAACAGAAGTCATGTCAGGTTCCCTCAGGCCTTGCACTGTCCCAGCTCGGGCCCCTGCTCTGGACCACAATGAGGCTGACTCACGTTTGATGGCTGGCAGGTCGGCGGGTCACGTTACACACTCTGTACTTCCTCCGCATGGTTCCGCAGTGTGTCACCTCCACTTTAAGACCTAAACACACCCACACGATGTAGGAAAGGTATCAGAAACACATTGTCGTATTATTATACTGTAGCGAATACGTGGGCGTGTAAATATTGAAACGGTTTGGAAAATAATTCACTGGTTTCTGAAGACTTTACAAGCATCACATGCTTTAAAGGTCCAGATTTCTCGCTCATTGCACCAGATTATACATATTAATGTGACGGTGTGATTGTGAGTCACACCGCTGAGTGAAAGCCGTATCAAAAAGAGATCGGCTACAAGAAACAGATGACGCATAGGTTTGGGAGGGGTTAGGGCAAGAACAAGCCAGACTAGAGTACTCATCCTTTCCTTTTAGTTTTTTTTCCTCTCCCTCTCCCCCAAAAATGCACCCTTATGCACCCTGTAAAAGACTTGCCTTTGATTTCTTTGGTGAACTTGACTCGGTGAGAATCGGTGAGGGGGCGAGGCTGCTCGTCGATGTTGTGGATATCCAGGACCTCGCACATGAACTGGATGACTGGCTGTGCTTTGTAAAAGGCCGTGGCGGACACTAAAAATAAATAAATAAATAAATGGAAAAACAGGAAATCATTAGGTCAATCGAAGAAAAGGTTTACCTAATTTTACACAATATGAGGTCAAAACCAGTCCACATGTTTGCTTTCTTAGATTCTGAACTGAACCGGATAAGCACCGTTTTAAAACATGGCCTGGAGGAATCCCAAGAGTCGAAAGCCTAGTCAATAATTCTTTTAACTTTGTTCGAAATCACAATCCACAATTAGGAGTAGTTACTAATGTTTGACTGGTCATACCATTTGATTTTTGATTTTTTTTGTGTTTTATCCAAACCTTAATAACACAAAAACAAGGGGGTGTAAAAATGTCTAAATAAGTCAAACAGACGCTGACAGATTTTTTTTAGGAACTCAAAACATTATCCATTTCCTTTACAGACCTTAAGACGAAAAAATGATTAATGGAAGATGGTAGAAGTGAGCTGGGGACTCTAGAGGGGGTCAGTTAATAATCAAAGACATACGCAGCTGTCAATAATTTCAGAGTCGTATATTGTTGAGGCTGGGTTTTTTTTTTTTTTTTTTCATTAATCAAAACAGCAAAAAATTCACCAATCTAGTTTTTTCTTCCTTTACTCAATAGTAGAGGTCGACCGAATAATCGGTTTTGCTGATCAATTGGCATTAATAGTTGATTGCTTGAAAAGACATCCCGAATTTTCAGGTCAGGTGTCATTACAAGAGCGGCCTCTAGAGGCGAATCACTGAAGGCATGAGACTCCGTGCTGCACGGCGAGCATTATAATATATATACACATTATTATATTATATTATATTAATATATTCATCGGTTATTGGCAAGTACGATCTATTCTAGCTATCGGCAAAATCCACTATCGTTCCACTGCTACTCAGAAGTGTAATGCGATGATTAAAGCCAAATGCATGCATGGTCTGGCATATGCGTGACACATTATTAAAACTCCGAACAATGTGCATGGGCGTCCATGATAATTAATGCAAAACATATAAGTACTGCATTTCTTTAAAAAAAAAAAAAGAGCAAATTATAAATTGATAAATAATAAATATAAAGTGTAATTTAGGGAGTGTTTATTTCAAAGGGCCCGGTTTGGACACTGGTGAGACGTAATGCTGACGTTTGCTGCAACTATAAATGTAGGCAATGTTTCTGGAATAAGTTCGTCAAAGACGTATCAGAGGGGTGGATGCTTTTTAAATTCCAACCATTAGAGCTTCAAAACCTTAATATATTCATTATATCCAAAGAATCAGGAGGGAAAAAAATGCATCTGTAACAGAAAGAAATTCGAGCCTCACTGGCTTTTCCTCTTGAGAGAACGAGGACAATCAGCTGCTTTGTACTTTTAGTTGTTTTCCTACACACTTGCTGAGGAGTGTGAACAATCAGATGACAGCAGCAAGGAATCGATAAATCTTAGTAACGCACTTGCACCCAGGAGTGGCGTGAACTCGAAGCCGAGCCACAATCGCCCGCTTTCCCGCCTTTTCTGCAACTATTCACCCCATTATAAGCGACACAAAGAGAGTGTAAAGAGAGAGGTGCTCTCAGACAGGAGGGCTTTTCCCAGTGATGGCAGGGGGGCGGAGCAGGAGGAGTGGGCTTAGTCAACTGAAAAATGTCTCGAAGTGTGAAAGAGTGCTGTGTGTGTGGTGGGGGTGGCTGGCAGGGGGGTGTTTGTGGGGGCGACCCTTCAGACAAAGAGAGACACTAAGCAAGGAGTGAAAGCGTGGCTGAAACTCCTTTCATACGTGCACGACGATATATAGACAGAGTAATGGTTATGAGGGAATTATAACAGCAATTGAGGACTAAATGTGGAATAGGACATTTAAAAAGTATAAAGGAATCTTACAGTCAGGTGTCCACAAACTTTTGTTCATACTGTGTGCGTCTTTCATTAGAACTAAATTACTATTGTTTACTAGTCATATTGTGGGCAGGAATCGTATCTTTTTGTCGCAAAATTAATCCTCAGACTTTCTTGGCCTCGCAGTGCTGCTGCAATGGGATGTGGGTGTGAAAGGAGTGAATCTGCCAGATTAACTTTTACACCAATGCTGGTGAAGTTTTATATGTGGTGTTAAGTCTGAAAAGGTAGAGATTTGAATTCTGGCTCTCCAACGCCTGTTTACAGAAAGAAAAGTACCCTTACCATCAATGTTGAGCATCATCTTCCACATAGCGGGACGAACGGACTGATGGAAGCCGAACCAGACCTCTCTTCCTCCTCCCAGAGGATGGTCGTATCCCTCCGGAGCAGAGAAAAACGAGCGGCCCACTGGAGTGTATCTGCAGGAGAGTTTCAAAAAGAATTGAGCAACAAGCATTAAACATTTGCTAAACACCTCTACCAGATTGACAATTTTTTTAGCCAGATTATCAATAAAACACTAAACGTGCAATAGAAAGGTCTTCAAAATTAGAGGTTGGCCGATTAATTGTTTTGCGGATTAATCGGCACGCATAGTTGATTGCTGGAACGGCCAAAATACATACAGATAGTTTTTCCGGGTTGCGTAATACAGTACAAAAGCGGCCTCTAGAGGCGAATCACTGACACCACGTGCTGTTTATTTTAAGTGCTTTTTATTCATTTTGGATGTAATTATTTGTATTTATTTGGAGTGTTAATTTTAGTTTAAATGCTTGTCATTAATTTTAACCAACATTTATTAACATAATTAATATATTCATATTTATTTATTTAAGCACATGATTTAATACAGGTATTTTTGTAATAAAGTTCAGCACTTTTTTTAAATGGAGTGTTTGCGGTTTTTAAATTTTGTTTTATCCAGTATCCATTTAAAAAAAAATTAGTAGATTAATCAGTTGACCGAAAGTACAATATAACCTAGCTATCTGTATCAGTAAAATCTACCTCTATTCAAAGCTATTCCTAAACCTTTAAATTATAATAGGTAAATATATGCAGAAAATTGTCGTATAGCACAAAATATAACCTCAATATGATTTTTTTCGTTCCGTTTCCCGGCTTTCCCCCTGTCTAGGGTTGCTTGTTGGATGCTCCGATTACAGCACAAGCAACTTATGAACCGAGGTCAAACAGAGTGCCGAGCATTCCCCGTCCCCAGACACTACAGAGTGAGGATCCACTCCCGGTTTAAAATAGCCTCTGCCTTAAACCTTGACAGAGAACATAAATAACACGATCTGAATAAGTGATTATCGAGCAGGTCATGAACAGAATGAAGAGCACAGGTGTGTACAGTACGGTGTGCAATCATTCTTTGCTATTCGTTGGTTTCACTTGGATTTATTCTTCTGTACTTCTGCTATTCACTCCTACCCCCCTCGGTCATGCAAATTACACCCTACGCTGCTTAGTTATGAAGTCATTCCCCTGATATTGAGAGACTTCATTGCAAGTTATAAAAACCAAACAGACAAGATGATCACTAAATGTTTACTGCAAGACTCCTCTTTGCCCTATCCCTCTTTCACCCTTTTTTCGATGCAAATATTTTAACCATCCCATTAGACCATTAAAAGCAATTGAGCTCAGGAGTCTCCTGTTGGAAATGTAAGCAGATCCTACATTTTACGTTTGCAGTAAATTGCTGTGACTTTGCTGTAAAAACGGCAGGAGGTTGGGATATATATAAGTATATGTATGTGGTGGAAGATGCTTTGCTTTGACATATAGTGTGTGCCAACGATGCTATTTATGTACACTATTTCTTTACTGGTTAAATGATTCAGCTATGATATACTGAAGCTTCCTGGATATACAGTATAAATATATTTTTAATACATGCTATTTTCTAGTTTGCATTTTGATTATCTGCTACATTACATTAGATAGCCAAAAGTAACTGGACACCAGGGCAGTGAACAATCCAAAACCATTAATATAGAGCTCCAAGTCCATTGGTCAAATAGGTCTGGAATGAAGTTTTAAATTTAAATTAATCCTGAATGTGTTCAGAGAGCTAGAGTAATTCGTTACTGTACTTATGTAGGTTTTTCAAGTAAGTGTTTCCATTTGGGAAGACATTTAACTTTAACTTCACTACATTTTGCGAAATCAGTCGTTCCTTTTTATGAATGACCGGATAAAAATGTAACTGGTCAAACACGCAGCAAACCACCAATCAGAGTAGTGCGCGCTCTGTTTGAACTTGTTTTGATTGACGCTTGGTGGTATCTACTTACGCTGACATACAGTTCAACAGCAAGCAGAACATTTTGAGAGGAATAAATGCTG
This sequence comes from Silurus aristotelis, assembly GCF_946808225.1. Classification (NCBI taxonomy): domain Eukaryota; kingdom Metazoa; phylum Chordata; class Actinopteri; order Siluriformes; family Siluridae; genus Silurus; species Silurus aristotelis. The sequence goes on along the minus strand of NC_139598.1, from coordinate 15,609,896 downwards.
GAAGAAACTCCTGACAACACCAGTGACCTTAATTGAGCAATTTTTTTTTTTAAGTAGATGAAAATAATAGTTTGCCCTCAAGATAATTTAAATAGGTATCAATCAGTGTTTGACTCTGATATAATATCATTCTATTAATAGATCAGTGTGCTGAGTAACTGCAACTGAGTTGATTAAGCAAAGAGTCTTGGGACAAAAATTATATTAGGAACATTATAGCCATTATAAATCATAGTACTTTTGATACTCAAGTACATTTGAATGCAAATACTTTTGTACTTCTTTTTAAGTGAAAGTTTAAAGAGAGCATTTTTACTGGAGTAATATTTTATAGTGTATGTCTGCTTTCTGCTTGTCTCATTCACCGCTAGTTCTTCCACACAGACCTTGGCAAACCATGTCTTAATAGATATGTTGGTATTTGGGAATCTTAATTCCACATCGGTGCCATGTTCAGGTGTTGGCCATAAAGGGTCGCTTTTTTTTCCTGCATATTAACGTCCTTTAAAACAGGACAAATTGACGTTCCTAAAATATCCATGTTATTTTGGCTCGGATATATATTATGCAGGGTGAAAAAAAAATCCGTCGAAGAAAGTTTAACACCAGGTCTGGCAGTCTTCTCGATCGGTTCACAAGTTGCTAGTGTTTACTCGAAGTTCCCAGAGAACTCACTAAGAGCCAAGGATTGCAATCCAATACGCACCAGAAATGGATCATAATGAGCCAATAAATATTGACACTGACTTGGAAAGCTGCCGTGTTCCTGAGAATTGGCACGGACAAAACACAAGTGCCATTTATAACTTTAGAAAAGCGCCGAGCTGCCAACAAGTACACAAATGTATTTGCTGGCTCGCTCGTATCCTTTCACCTGTGTGTTGCGATCAGTGTCGTTTCGTATACCTCGAGCACATGCTGCCTTCATGCTCACACACCTCGTCAGAGAAGCGGATCTGGTAAGCTTTAAAACTACACACTCTTTTCTCTTTAACTCCAAATGAAAAGATCCACTATTTGGACACCTGACCATAAGATTTGTATGTGCTTTCTGAACATCCCATTCCATATTTACTACACATTTGCTCTTATAGTAATCTACACTATTCTTTTAAGATTTTTTCACTAGATTAGAGTGCTTTTGGAGATTTGTGCTCTTTCAGCCATAAGTCTGTTAATAAAGTCCAGGTACTGGACTGACTGCGGTGTAGTCAGTATTCCAATTCATCCCAAAGGCATTCAATAAAGCATTATCATGCTGGAACAGGTTTGAGTCTCCTCGTTTAATTGGAGGGAAAGTTAAATCCTACCACATCCAAAGACCATATACGATTGTGTGCATCCGATTTTGAGGTAACAATTTGTGGGTTAACAGCATATGGCTGGAAAAGTCAGGTGTCCCAATACTTTTGCTGATGTAATTTAATGGTTCCTGTAAAAATTTGCATTCTTTTTTTTTTTTTTTCTTTGGAGCTACAGAGAACTATGAGAAGCTTAAAAATGGCGCAATTCCGTCTTTGAGCCCTGCGCCATGTCTCCTACAGTGGAAGTGGGTACAGAGAACTAAAGTGGTTTGACTCAATGATGGATGCTGCAGTAACTCAAATCTAACTCAAACTTTGCAGTTGATGACCTTTAGACCAATAAAAAACATGTCCACAATAACCCATAAAGTATAAACCTGGACACTGTGAAATAAATAGCAATTTTTAAAATGTTGCCTTTTTTTTTTTTTTTTTTTTTTTTTTTAAGTTCTTACATACTAAAATGTGTTAAAAATAGCTAAACTGGACATGCGTAAAGGCTCCCGAGCTCGATGCCGTGGGCAGAGCTTCAAGGCTACTCTAATCACTCTCAACGAAGAGAATGTTGCAGGTGTACAAATACTCGCAAACAGCGTTTGGTGTGTTTGGTGAGAGCAGTTGGGGGTGGGGGGGGTGCTCTTTGTACTCTTTACTAGTTGGATAAGGCTGCAGCCGGGCTTCATATAGCAAGATGGTGCAAATCAGCAGCAATTAGTCCTTTTTCATTCTGAAGGTAGAAACGGCATCTAACTGGAAAACAACGGACTGAACTATTTTGAGAAAGATCAGAAAAAGATTTCCACTATTGGTCTGGTTGGAAATGTATATTTAGATGGATAGTATATATTTATGACCACCTGCCTAATATTGTGTTAATCGCCCTTTTGCTGCCAAAACAGTCGTGACCCCTTGAGCATTACAGCATTAACTTTTTGAGCTACAGGAGCTCGTCCGTTGGATCGGACCACACAGACCAGCCTTCTCTTCCCACGTGCATCGATGAGCCTCGGTCACTGGTTCACCACTGTTCCTTTGTTGCAACACTTTTGATAGATTCTGACCACTGCAGACCCGAAAGACCACACAAGAGCTGCAGTTTTGGAGATGCTCTGACCCAGATGTCTAGACATCACAATTTTTTTTGTGCATTTTATTACCTCCAGTTGAAATGGACAGAAGTACATACTCCGTGCTGACACAATGCTAATTATTGAAGGTGCCTTTTTTGAGCGCCGTCCAAAACAGCTCAGAGGAATGCAGGAATTCTTGAGGTGTAAATTCCACTGGTAGTACTGCCCGGACATGTATTGCTGCTGCCACAGGCAAGGTGAGTTTGTTTCATAAATACAAGACAAGCATTCCCTTTGAATTCAAAACCACGCAGATTTTAAAACATGCATCGTTGTAGACTGCGGCTTTGTACAACCAACCGACCAAACAAGCTCGTCTCGATTGTGTATGGGAGTTAATAAGATACTCGGTAGCTAATAGACCTGCTGCTTTGCATACCCTACATGCAAATGAGAAAAGGGCAGGTGTAACAGGTAAACCCTGCTGAGCAGAGCTCGGTATACCAGAGAGAGAGAGAGGTACTCAGTCATCGAGAAGAAAACAAAACGTTTGTTCGCTTACTTCATGGAGGGCAGGTGTCTGAGGACTACATCCACCGCATGCACTGGGTTGGTGCTGATGGGCTTGTCCAGCTCCAGGGGCTCGGGCATGCTGCGTCCGGTCAACACCTCATGCAGCAAGTGCCAGCTAACCAGAGAAACAAACTTAATGGTGACTTTAAAAGGCCTGTCTTTGCCCCCTTCTCCCGGCAGCGTGACGTCCAGGTCCACCTGCGACACACAAGGCACAAGGTTCCTACACAATTTTCATTTAAAGCTTCCATACTGTATTTAAGGCTGAATTTATCATCTGAAATTATGATTTTAAATATCAACTAGGGCTGCATTTAACAATTAATTTGATAATCGATTAATCAAAAGACCCCCCCCCCCCCATATTATTCCTTTTTTTTTTTCTTTTTTTTTTTAATTAAATGTTTTGCTTATGTTAGCTATATAAAACACAAATTCAGGGGATGTATGTATAAAAGTATACTTGGAAGAAAAGAAAAAACACTGAGTTTAACACTTTAATTGTAACATTTACATGATTATAGTAGCTGCTTGTCGGGGAGGGCACGAGTGATTTCCCCTTGAACAAATCCGCTCATGCTGGGTTCATGTAACGCATCAATGTAACGCATGAATAATGCTGGATGGAATGAAAAGTGGTTTTGTCAGTCACTAGTCAAAAGGGTGTGGCCTGTCACTCAAAACGAACTTGTAAGAATGCTGCGGTGATCTAGTAGATATACACCAAAACAACATTCTTTACATTTTTTTCTTGTTGAAAAAAAAACAAAAAAAAAAAACAATCCAATACAAAAATTCTTATTCAGGCGCGAGCTCAATTATCGATGCGGTATTTCCTTTGGCCATTTTTGTCAGCCTTAAATAAATCACCGTAATAATAAGATTAAGATATGAGATGAAATCGAAGAGAAATAAACTTGTGGGTCACACATCATCTTACCCCTGCAGGGGCCACAGGAAGTGGGTTTGCTGTGTACAGGCTCCTCTTTCCATCATAGACTGGACGGCGATCCCCAAAGATGGTCACCTTAAAGTGCTGCACCATGGAGTCCACCACTTCTCTATAGACACAAAAAATAAATAAATAAAAACTGTATTATGAGAGGATTTATATAAAAAAATAAAAAATAAAAAAATAAAAAAAAAAGGTTTACAGAGTCTCAAAAAAAAGCATTCAAAATCTTCAATGTATAAAAGTGTCATTTTTTTGTTTTTTTGTTTTGTTTTTTAAATCTATGAACCTTTGTGGCTTCTGTAGCCGGTCCTGAAATAGTCTCGTTTATAAAAAAAACTGTACTGCTATTTAAAAACCTGTACCTGTTGACTCGGCGTGGGCACTTCTCGGGTTTAATGTCCACCTCGTAGAGGTAGACATCCATCTTGGGGATCTCCACCTGGAAGCAGTTGGCCAGCAGCTTGATGGGCTTCCCCATGGTGCCATAGCCAGGTCTCCGGGGCATGGAGAATAGGGACTGGGCCCCAACGACTCCTGCAGAGAGAGACGCAATGTGGGGAGAGGGGAAAAAAAAAAAAAGAAAGAAAGAAAGAAAGAGAGGGTCAAATACCTGCTCATGAAATTTAAATAAGTAATATTATAATCATTTTAAATGATTACTTTCTCCCTATGCCTTCAAAACAATGTGTTTATTATATTCTTGACTAAGTGGCTTGAATATGTAAAGCAATTGTGCCACTTTGTGGAAGTATAGAACAAATGTGCTTTACTTTTTGAATGTAGAGGTTATTATTACAGAAAATGGGAAATGTGAAATGAGATGTAAAATAAATAAATAAATAAATCACATGATCAGGTGTCCACTTATGCCGATCTCAAGCTTTACAGTTGAACCCGAGTTTGCATAAACGCCTTAAGGTTTGTTGTGAGCGTCTGTTTGTTATTTTCTACAAGTGGCACTTTTATGCAGCAGTTACTCGAAATTCAGTTCTCAGAATTAATATTGCTGAGGAAAAAAAGTGCATAACTGGATGTACTGCTGCAGACTGAGCCAGCTCCGGGACAGCTGCTAATGGTTTCATGACGCTAAATTACCCACAACATGTCGACGGCAGCTCTTTCGAATCATCAAAAGCTTCTCTGAACTCCGCGGGCGTGTGGAGGAAAAAAAAAAAAAAAAACAGTTAAATAAGGATAGTATCTCGCTGTGAGGGAAAAAGGAAAGAACACTGTGGTCTGAAAAAACGCGGCGACTCGCAACATTTACAGAACAAGGTGCCAGCCACGTGTACCCTGCCCACACACGTGGGACGTCTCAGTCTCTCGAATCCCCTTTTGTAGGGTTTTAAATAACACCCTCAAGGCGTCATACTGTTTTACGTGCCTCTTACTAAGCGATGATGAATGTGGTTGATTCTCTAATTTCCGCGGCAGAAGAATACGGAGAAACCCTCACCGATATCAGAAAAGGTGGAAGGGAAGAAAAAGTGATGTCACACCTTTGACACGTCATTATGGTAAACAAAAACTGTCCCTAGTAGCGTTCGACTGTAAACCAGGAAAAGAGGGTGTAGAAACATTTCTCCGGAGACATGACAAAATAAAGTCAGACCGTGTGTGTGTGTGTGTGTGTGTGTGTGTGTGATTCATTCCTGACTCATAACCCCCTATTTCAGAGGCCCATTTTGGATCTCTCTCTCTTTCTCAGGAGATCAGAGTCACATCCAAAATAACCAAGAATCAAAAAGCCGCTGCTGAGCAACTTTGGCGTGAAGTATGCGCCAGGCATGTGGATCTGTTTCAGCTGTACAGTATGGGAGGGAGGGGGGAAATAAAAACAGCTAAATAATATACTTTATTTATTAAAATATACTCCCACTATATTAAAAATACTACCATATACTACCATGGCTGAATGCTGGAATCTGATTGTTTAGAAAGTGTGCAGCCTGTTCGTATTTACGGCAGGAGCAGCTCATGTTAATCCGCTCGTTCTATTATACGATAGTTTCGTTTTGTATAATAAAACATGGTACACGGGGGGGCTGTGTGGCAGAAATTAAACGGTGTGTTCAATGAAGTAAGACGTACGACCACTGACGTGGCACGTTTGATTTTTGCTTACGGTACAAGTTTCGATTGTAACAAGCTTTTTAATGGTAACTGTGATTTGTAACGTTTTTCAGTACAGGAAAAAAAAAAGGCTTGAGGACAGAGGGGTCTGTCCTGCATACGCTTTGGTGTTTCTCGTTAAAAGGACAAGCTGTTGCTTTTGTTTGTTTATTGTTTTATTTGTAAAGAGAGAGAAAAACAGAAACAGAAAGAGTGAAAGAGAGAGAGGCGGAGGAAGAGAGACAGAGTAAGTCAGAAAGACCAAAAAAAAAAAAAAGTGTCCGAGAGACAGCAAGAAACAGAGGCAGAGAAAAAGTGAGAGAAATACAGAGAAAGAGACAGAAAGAAAGAGACAGCGAGAAAGTGACTAGCGAGGGCCTGATGGTTGTCGGGGATCGTTAATCACAACTTTACCATTCAAACAGAAAACAAACGATCTCTTGGATGGAACAAAAAAACATAAAAAAAAAAAAAAAAAAAAGGCACAATGATTCTACACGCTTTGTGTGTTTATTGAAAATAAATACTGAATACAGCTGAATGCTTTCTTGGGAGTTACAAGCTTGGTGCATCTTCTGCAGGTTCCCTCATTCATCACTGCATCTCTCTGTATGATATAACGGAGTTTGGTCATACCCCCCGTCCTCTACATCTGCCTCTTTCAACCCAACTAACTGCATGTCTTCCCTCACCACATCCATTAACCTCCTCCTTGACCTTCCTCTTTTCATTCTTTTTGGTTGCTCCATCCTCAGCATTCTCCTACTGATATACTCCATGTCCCTCCTCTGCACATGTCCAAACCATCTCAATCTCGCCTCCCTCGCCTTGTCTCCAAAACGTCCTACATGCACTGTCCCTCTAATAAACTCATTTCTAATTCTGTCCATCCTCATCACTCCAAATGAACACCTAAACATCTTCAGCTCTGCTACCTCCAGCTCAACCTCCTGTCTTTTACTCAATGCCACTGTCTCTAAACCATACAACATCTCAGGTCTCACCACAGTCCTATAAACCTTCCCTTTCACTCTTGCAGACACACTTCTATAACAATTGATGAGGCTCTAAATACTTTCTGAATACACAAAATCCACCATTCTTGTGATGAAACTGAGCATGTTCTTTCTATTGTTTTCTTTTGTGCAAATATCAAGAATAAAAAGGGCACCTGGCTTTTTTCCAGCCATAAGTGGTTCCTCCCCAAAACTGTTTCCCCAAAAGGCACACAATTGTATAGAACATCTTTAGAACATCTTTCATTTAAACAAGGAGACCCAAACCCATTCCACCATGACAATGCCCAATGATCTACACAGGTTGGAGTGTTTAATCTCCTGCCACAGAGCTCAGATATCGACCCTATCAAACACCTCCAAAATGAATGTCCACACTGACTGCACCCCAGGCCTCCTCACCTCACTTACATCAGTACCTAACTTTACTAAAACCCTTGAAACTGAATAAGCACAAATCTACATAAAATCAACTGAAACATCTTCCCAGAAGAGTGGAGGTTCTTATAGGGATAAAATGTGGTATTGGACGCTCAAAAGGTCAATTAGATTCGATTTAACTTTATAGTCACTGTGCAGAGTACATGTACAGGGCCAAGGAAATGCAGTGGTATCGCATATCCCAGTTTGTTAAGAAGGTGGGGTCAAAGCAGCCGTGATATGGCACCCTTGGAGAAGATAGGGTTAGGCGCCTTGATCAAGGGGCCAACTGGAAGTTTAGCAACGCTGGAACTTGAACCGCCGACCTTATGAGCAGTTATCCAGAGCCTTAACCAGTAAACCACCACTAAAATATATACAAAACATAAATACAAATCTTATGCTCAGGTATCCACAAACATTTTTCCATATAGTGTTTCTGCCCATGTGGTCATAACCACAGAATGATTAAATGAACATGTTCACACTTTGTGTTTGAGTCGGTGGTGCAGTCAAATAACTTTCTCAAAAAATGAGTAATTTCAACCCCATGACCTAAACAAGTCTGAAGTCCCCAAAGCTTCTACTCAAGTCTTGAACTGAGGTGGGGGGGGGAGGAATGATATATTTGGGGTTTTCCATATAGTTTATTCAAATACTAAATAAAACACACCTATTAATGATTGGAAAAAAAAAAAAGAATGAGAGACTATATGTCTCAATGTCTCAGAATCTCTGTTTTCCATGTGGGGCGCTGTACTTTCATGGAAACTGCTGCCTCACAACATACCAACCAATTAGGGTTGTGCATCTGATCTGATCTAGCGACAAACTTTTAACAGTGCTGAGAGTCTGCTCCTAACTCCAGAAAAAAACTGTTTCCTTTTGAAAAATGCATATTTTTCCCTCCGCTTTTTTTCAAAACCCTCTCCAAAGTGGATGAATTTGTAACCGGAAGTTCAGAAAAGCCGGAAAGAAAATAAACAGCAGGCGGAAATGATGCGTCTTAAACTTTGCTCATGCACGGTAAGCGTTTTTCGGACGTTTCCGGGTGGATGGGCAACTTTTGTGAAACGATAAACTGTGTAGGGCAATAGTATGGAAACACAAATAATAAATACTAATTCAGACCTGGAAATCACTCAAATCAAATTCCATACTTTTTCATAGTTTTCCAAAAATGCGCCCTGGTAGCAGGGGTGCATTACTATCAACTTATCTTTCACATTCCAGCTGGAGTTAATTGTGCTGTTATTTAAAAACTATGCAAACCATCTGATCGGTCAGATTTTTGTATATTCCCTGAATACATTTATATAACTATCACAGGCGTGTGGTATCAGTGAACAGAAAGACTTTTTATGGAAAAATCTTTTCCGATTTCATCAACCTGTAGGGTATTTTTTTTATTATGCATCGAATAAACTCGAACACATTTACAAAGCATTCAGTGTGGATTCAAATGTTCATTTAAACCAAGACAGATATTGCATGTCATTATTCTTGTCATCAGACCCGAAATCCAAATTCAGAACTTGAGAGCTACATCACTGACAGCAGGTCGTCTCGAGCGGACACGGGTCATGCTGACGATCCCGTTAAAAAGATCCTAAACAACTGTGAAGAAACTGATCGGTGTGCTTTAACAGCCCACACACACACAATTCATAGGCAAACGCAGAACAGAATGCTCACCACATATTGACTTGCTGATATCCCGAATACATTGCAATAATCATCCAACCATGATGGTTTTTCATTTTCTCATGATCAGATCAACCTCCAGGCTTCCAAGGTCAAGCATATTTTGTGTCGCTAATAGCTAACGAACAAAAAAATGTATTGCTCACTTTATATGTGACAAATAAATGCTATTCTATTCATTTAAACCAAATTCACAATCGATTAATAAATTACATTTGCACTTTCCTGCTGGACTGGTGATTAAACTTCTGTATGGACATGCATCATATTTCAATTGATAATTCGGGTGTTAAATCTCTCTAGTGTGGACATCATACGTATACATGGATGTTTTTACCAGTTCTTGTGGGTCAAGTATACAACCTGCATTAAACAATGCAAACAATGCGCTACGCATGCGTTTTGTACAAGCGCGTGGTTTGGAGTGTTATTCCACTCATACCACAGCATTTCTCATCTTTCTTTCTCCCTGTTTCTCAGTGTTAGATCGAGATCTGTGTCTGGGGAACATCTGGGTCTGCTTTGTTATATATATGCTGTGTGCTTAGGGTCATTGTCCTGTTGGAAGATGAACCATCGCGTCATTACGGGGTATTTGCAGAATTTTTAGTAAAATAATAAATGTAATCCATCTTTGAATAAGGCTTTCCGGATGCACTTTATACAAGTTCTTTATCTATCTATCCATCCATCCATCGATCCCTATATGTATGTGTGTGTGTGTGTGTGTGTGTGTGTGTGTGTGTGTGTGTGTGTGTGTGTGTGTGTGTGTGTGTGTGTGTGTGTCTAAAGCAGTATTTGACCAAAATGAATTTGAATAAACTGTGATTTATCAAACGGCATTCTGCTTTGACACTGTGACGAGAAACAACCCAGGGGGAGGAGGGGGGATTGCGGAGGTTGCTATTTTCCTTTTTATCTTCCACTCGCCGACCACGTAAAAAAAAATCTCTGCTCGTGAGTCATCTGATCAACTCTCAGAAACACACACACATGCGCACATACACACACACACACACACACACACCCCCGCACATGAACCACCCCACTCCGCTGCCTCTAGTCCTGAGGTGAAGCTTGTTCTCCTACGCTCACCTACTCACCACCACCTCATTTTCATTCACACATACACACACACACACACCTGCACACAAAGAGTGGTGGGAGAATGACGTCATCAGATCTTCCACAAAAACGTAGCCTCGTGTATCAAGGTCATGAGAAACGAGGAGAAAAAGATCCCCATATCAAGTCCCGCATATCAAAAAAGAAATAAACAAATAATAAAAGAACCATGACGTAATTTCAACACCGTTTTTAATACCTGTAATGACGTTCAGCAAACAAACTGAAGCCCACACACAAAAAAGTTGTCTAGTTAATAGTCATGTACTTCTGTTGTCGTTAAAACAGATCCGTGACATTTTTCAACGTGATAAAATGAATCGTTAAAACAAAAGTATATTAAGTGACTTTTCCAGACTCAGATATGCAGATTTGTCTAAAAGGCTTTTAAGACCATATTTAACATCTGAAATATTGATTTTGAATAAAAACTATAACATGCGTTACGTTACAATCTAACGTATAAGATTACCAAATATACATATTATATTACCAAATAACGTATAAGAATTTACAGCTGGAAAAACCGTGCTCGTGCTTCCAATCGGGTCGCGCGTGCAGAGCTTGCATGGTTAAGCTAATGCAAATTTTTGTTTGAATTCGGTCTGACTGGCATGATAAACATGGTAACGTGAGGCAGGAATAAGCCGAGGGTTTGGTTCTACGACATTTGGCACGTCAGACGGACTAAGAAAAAAAGTGCTGTGTGTCCCTGAATTTGACCATATGAATGACTTCCATTCTGGGCCTGGGATGGTGAATGAGACTCTCTGTTACAGACGTATCATAATGCTATAGTAGGGAGATAGAAAGAAAGAGAATAAAATGTATACTGCTGGTGGTTATGGGGGGGGGGGTGCAGAAAGGCTGGTGATGGTGAAATGAAGAGAAATAAAGAGTAAAAAGAGGAAGAAAAAAAAAATAATAAAATACCTCGATCACCTAAAATCAACAAACTTGTGCTAATGTCAGCCTTCAGGCTCTTTTCCTCTTAGTGTCGGTCTCCTGAGCACAAAGCGCCTCTCTAAACTGTCCACTGACTCCATGTTACCTCTACAGAGAGGCCCCTCACTCTCACTCTCACACACACACATATACTTTTCCCCCCTCAGACAAACACACACACGGTACGATCTGTTTGCCACAGAGTCTGAAACGTTTCCCAGGCCAACAGCCGACTCCAGAGGGCCCCAAGCTTTGCGTGAGATAGGCACGTCCAGTGTTAGACTGAGGACAGCCATAGAGGTAAATGTGGAGAGAACATTGTGCAAGAAACCTTCAGAGCTGGAGTGCCTGCTTATGGAATGGAAAAAGCAAAGCGGAGAGAGAAAAATGGATGAACACACTGAAAGAAACGGCAAGAGGGTCACCTGAGAGGGAGACACACACACACACACACACACACACACACACACACACACACACACACACGCGCACTTCTCGAGACGTGGTTGTGAACACAAACCAGCTGCATGGGACAGAGACTGTGTGAGCTTGGAGATGCAGAAAAGGCCGTTAAAACACACACACACACACCACCGGGACATCCTTAAACGCTAACTCCAGGACGTCCCCCCTCTTTTGTCTTTTACGCTGAGTGACGGGAAACACCTGGCACCTTACGCACCGTTAATCACGCCACGCCCAACGTACAGTGAGCCACCAGTACCGCAGTGCGAGTGTGGATAGGAGTTGTGACTATTGTGCATTTTCACAATCCTACTGTCCTACAGGTTTCATCAGATGTGCTTTGATGAGCTCTCTTGAAGAAACATGGAATGTTTGGAGGAAATACATTTATCCAGATAATTCTGGGAAGATTTTGTGGAGGTTTGTGCTCATTCAAGCGCAAAACGCAACAGCAAAAGTGGACACCTGACCATAACATTTGTATGGGGATTAAAAGGGGTTGTGGTCAGAGCTCTATAGCAGGATCTTCCACTCCAAACCATGTAAACCATATTTTCATATGCTCCTGCATCCAAAGACGTCCTATGCAACTGTGCGCCTGCAACTTTGTGGTTACAGTCTGGAGAAGAACCACATACAGCTGGAAAAGTCAGGTGTCCCAATATGTGTCTATACTGTGTATTTAATGACTTTTTGTCCATGGAGCTCGGTTTGCTCCATTCTAACAGTTTCCCAACATTACCCAAAACGTTTGTGCGTAACTCTTGGTTCATCTCTACGTAAAAATAAGAGCGATACGGGGGTGCTTTTCTTCGTTACACTCCAGCTCTCACAGCTCATTTCATGTCATTTTCTTTTCTAGTCATTACTAACTATCGCTTTCTGAATGCTGAGTCAAGCGGTTTCCTGTTAGTATCTTCTACTTAGAGGTTGGAGTTCTCATATGACCTTGTTGCAAAATAGTAAGCCTGATAAGAAGCATTTCAAGAATAAAGATGATGTTCTGGCGTTTATCATCGTGTAGCCCACAGACGGATGCTAATCGAGCAGAAATCATGTGTAGGCTGTGCGTTTCTTTCATTCGTGGGCAGGATGTAACCGTGATGTAAGACTTAATAGTTCAGAGGTCAGGTGTAGGATCACTCGCACGCACCAGACTGAAGGTTAATGAAGATAAGAGCATTCGGTGTTGGCATTAAGGTGAATTTTGCCCTTTTGTGTGAGATACTGCTGAGATGTCTTGTAGATACAGCAGATGAATTAACTCGGGATTGCAGCATTACTTCATTCAGACTATACAGGTTAGTCGGAAAGGGGTGTTAACCGAGTATGACTCAAATGTCCAGAACTTATCTACAGAATGACATTCTCTTCAAGATGACAATGTTCTTTAAGGAGATTTGATTGGAATTCCCCTCCTCCCCCACCTCATTGATTTCTGTTGAAAATTAGTCATGTTCGCATTGCTGTGGGTTTTTCCAACAACTGCCAGGACAGACCCACATGTCCACCATGAGAGCAGGTAGGATATGCGATTTACACCCCTGTGCTAATAATCCTCCCAACAAGCACCTCGAAAACCCCCCCAAAAATATTTTCATCTAGCAAACTCGTAACACTTGGGGTCTTGGAAAAACAATCGATGACAAATGATGCGATCCGATGTGAATTACGGTAACTGCTATATTTCCCCAATAAATGCACATTCCAGTGTTTAGTTTTGAGCGTTTGGATATTTAAAGAACACCACAACACACTTTTTAACCACGTCTGGATTCACCCTGACCTTAAAGCAGGATAAAGCGGTTACAGAAGACGAATGAATGACCTTTATAACATGATGCTGATGGGAAGTATAATTAGATGAAAGTGTGCTCCATTGCAGAATAACTTAATCCAGTTTTGAGGGTTCTGCTACGATGACCCTAATGACCAGAGTTGAAACATGGACTACCAGGTGATTACGGAGGCCAGAGAACTGACACGTTAACCCTCGTTCCGGCTCTACCACACCGTTACAGGATAGCGCCTGTACTTCTCTGATGGTAACAGCGACATAAATCAGAACCTGAACCTGGAAATTGTGTGTGGTGGTGTACAAATATATATATATATATATATATATATATATATATATATATATATATATATATATATATACAGTGAGGAAAATAAGTATTTGAACACCCTGCTATTTTGCAAGTTTTCCCACTTAGAAATCATGGAGGGGTCTGAAATTGTCATTGTAGGTGCATGTCCACTGTGAGAGACATAATCTAAAAAAAAAAATCCAGCAATAACAATGTATGATTTTTTAACTATTTATTTGTATGATACAGCTGCAAATAAGTATTTGAACACCTGAGAAAGTCAATGTTAATATTTGGTACAGGAGCCTTTGTTTGCAATTACAGAGGTCAAATGTTTCCTGTAGTTTTTCACCAGGTTTGCACACACTGCAGGAGGGATTTTGGCCCACTCCTCCACATAGATCTTCTCCAGATCAGTCAGGTTTCTGGCCTGTCACTGAGAAACACGGAGTTTGAGCTTCCTCCAAAGATTCTCTATTGGGTTTAGGTCTGGAGACTGGCTAGGCCACGCCAGAACCTTGATATGCTTCTTACAGAGCCACTCCTTGGTTATCCTGGCTGTGTGCTTCAGGTCATTGTCATGTTGGAAGACCCAGCCTCGACCCATCTTCAATGCTAACTGAGGGAAGGTTAGGGTTAGGGTTAGTTTTTTAGTTAGTTTTTTAGTTAGGTTTTGGGGGGAGGTTGTTCCCCAAAATCTCGCAATACATGGCCCCGGTCATCCTCTCCTTAATACAGTGCAGTTGCCCTGTCCCATGTGCAGAAAAACACCCCCAAAGCATGATGCTACCACCCCCATGCTTCACAGTAGGGATGGTGTTCTTGGGATGGTACTCATCATTCTTCTTCCTCCAAACACGTTTAGTGGAATTATGACCCAAAAGTTCTATTTTGGTCTCATCTGACCACATGACTTTCTCCCATGACTCCTCTGGATCATCCAAATGGTCATTGGCAAACTTAAGACGTGCCTTGACATGTGCTGGTTTAAGCAGGGGAACCTTCCGTGCCATGCATGATTTCAAACCATGACGTCTTAGTGTATTACCAACTGTAACCTTGGAAACGGTGGTCCCAGCTCTTTTCAGGTCATTGACCAGCTCCTCCCGTGTAGTTCTGGGCTGATTTCTCACCTTCCTTAGGATCATTGAGACCCCACGAGGTGAGATCTTGCATGGAGCCCCAGTCTGAGGGAGATTGACAGTCATGTTTAGCTTCTTCCATTTTCTAATGATTGCTCCAACAGTGGACCTTTTTTCACCAAGCTGCTTGGCAATTTCCCCGTAGCCCTTTCCAGCCTTGTGGAGGTGTACAATTTTGTCTCTAGTGTCTTTGGACAGCTCTTTGGTCTTGGCCATGTTAGTAGTTGGATTCTTACTGATTGTATGGGGTGGACAGGTGTCTTTATGCAGCTAACGACCTCAAACAGGTGCATCTAATTTAGGATAATAAATGTAGTGGAGGTGGACATTTTAAAGGCAGACCAACAGGTCTTTGAGGGTCAGAATTCTAGCTGATAGACAGGTGTTCAAATACTTATTTGCAGCTGTATCATACAAATAAATAGTTTAAAAATCATATATTGTGATTTCTGGATTTTTTTTTTTAGATTATGTCTCTCACAGTGGACATGCACCTACGATGACAATTTCAGACCCCTCCATAATTTTTAAGTGGGAGAACTTGCAAAATAGCAGGGTGTTCAAATACTTATTTTCCTCACTGTATATATATATAAAAAGTAAAACATTGCTAAAACTAGCTAAGGGATCATACCAGTCCATTTTATTCCCCCGACTGCACGTGATCTCTTAACACCACCTTCACAAGATCGTAAAAACAACAAGATCCCAAGTTTTTTGTGGGGGAAATCTTAGCCCAGGTAGATGGAGAACAGCAGAGTCATTACTGAAAGGATTTGAGTGGTGGATGCCTAACAGGAAGTCCTGCCAGGTGTGTAGAAACTAAATCAAGCATATTAAATAGAAAAGGTCTCTGAAAGCTCACATCACCATGGCTTGGCTGACTGTCCATTTAAAATACTTGAAACAGATTTAGCCATTTTCCGCACCCAAGAGACAGTAAGAAAAGGGAATAGCGTGGATAGTAAACAAGAATACACCCATAGATAGAGATAAGTACCATGCTTAGTGCTTTAATGCAGCATTCCCCAAACCTTTTCATGGTTTCCACAGGTTTTACAAAGTAAAATAAGAATTTTGAAGACTTTTTAAAACCAAAATAAAAGCGTAAAAAATACACACAAATATGTTTTTAGCAACTGGCCTTAAACGAGCCCTGTATGTATTGTTTTCGAGCCGAGTATCGCTAAACTTACACTTACAAAAACTACACCACCACACAAACAAAAACAATGTAGTGACATTGGTCCAGGGACCAAAGCTGTGGAACGCACTCCCAGCTCACATCCGATCCATCACTGTGCTGAGTGTTTTTAAATCACAGTTGAAAACTTTTTTTATTCATACAAGCTTTTAACACGTAGCCCTGCTTCACTGCTATTTTACTTATATTTTGTGTTCTTATATTTGTACATTTTTATATTTCTTATATTTGTATTGATTGTGTTGTTTTTACTGGAAAGTGCCTTGTGCTCCTTTTGGTTGCTGTAAGGCACTATACAAATAAAGCTTGATTGATTGACATTGAATTAGAAGACATTAGAAGTAGCTTTACATGGACATCAGAAGACTAAAACTTGCTTTTTTTGGCCTGTGTATACTGTCATGGGCAATAACGTACATATGACATTAATAATGTATGATTTCATTGCATTATATAATGAAAGCAAAACTCACCATAATGCAGAATTAGACCAAGCTTAATTTATGAATGAACAGAAAAGAAACTGCTATTGAAACGTTCGCCAAACTGACAAACGAAATTGAAACAAAAACTCTAAACGTTTTTGTTCTTTCGTACCAAACGATTCATAGGATCGCTGCTTTAGTGCTACTGTAAGAGCGAGAGTTGCTATCGGGGGCGGGACTTATGCTGACAACGATTCTGATTGGACAAACACACAATTAGTACAAGATGAGTAATGAAAAAGTTTTATACTTTTCCCAGAAGTGATCAACTATAAAAATGTCATGAAAAATATACCCGAAAGTATTTTAACTCCACATTCTACTGTATTATACCTTCTGGAGGGTTTTAGATTTACTCCAGAGATCTAATTAAGTACCTCAAAATATACTACAGATACACACTAAATATGGCATCGAGAATAGTTTCTTTCCAACTATCAGAAAAAAAACAATTGAGAAAATAAACATACTATGACACCTTTAGACATCTGAGACTCTCATTGATATTTTTTACCTGAAGTTCCGATTTCCATTCATGAGGCTCTCTGTCCGGTTCCTTCCCCGGCTCACAGAAGAAGAAAAGTCCGGCTTTGCGAGAAAGAAATCCAAAGAAATTCCCAGGCACAAGGCAAATGTGCCGTTTGGTCAATATTTCCGTCTAGAAATGCGGTGGTGTTTCGTGCGTTCAGAAAGAGAGAGAACGAGACTGGGAAAAGGGGACCGCCCCGGGCTTCAGGGGCTCTACCGTCTCACAGCGACTCAAACCCGGACTCAGGGGTCAGTCCTCACCGCTGACAGACCGACAGACCTAGCTTACTGTACCGACACGGTATCTCGTTGGCGTCCGGAAATTCGTCTCAACTAGCTATAAGGAGAATTACAGCCAAACATTTTACTTATTTATTAGTGCGTTTATTTCTTTATTTTATTCGTTCGTTCGTGTCTCGCGCTCGCGAAGTAGGCTAAAAGTTTAGCTAGCTCGGTGCCATGCTAACTTAGCTAGCTTCCTCGCTTAGCCGAAATTCTCATCCAAAAAAAAGCGGAAAAAACCAGCTCTTTAAATGATTCGGAAGGGTTTCTTTCTTTCTTTTTTCACCCCCCTGACACTTTATCTCATCCTCAAACGCTGTCAAAATCACGTCCCGAATCCGTTTTTCTTTTTGGTCGCGGTTGAACAAGCAGACGCTCGCCTCACCTCCTCGGGGGCTCTGACTGGCTAAATATGGAGAGAGCGGAGATCTATGACGACCGACGCAGCGACGTTTGACAGCTGAGCGCTGATTTGACGACGGCCCCCTAAAGTCGGCGAATCAGATAGCTTCTAAAACCGATCGGTAATCGTGTGACGACATTGGAACCACTGAGAGGAGAGCGCTGATAGGGCGAGAGCGGATGAGGGCGGTTATGAGGAGGGGGTTTGGGCAGCAAAGTGAAAAGAAACCTACGTCAGAGGAATTGAACTTTCTTTCTCCCCTTTTAATTGTTCATATGATACATATTTTTTTTTTTCAAGTAAAAGAAAGACATGAAGACAATCCTCCAGAATAAGTTGAGAAGGTGGATCTGTTCTAATCCATAGTCATCTAATGAGACTCTATGAGATCCACAAGCCGGTTTTGAGATACGATCTCCCAGAAAGGTCCTGGGTCTTTCTTGGTCTCTCCATCCAGTGAGAACTACCTGATACAAAGACACTTTTTGGCTTTTTTCTTCTTCCAGAAACCTTTCAAATTAGTGAAACCATACTAATCAATACAGAACACGTTCATATTTTCTTTCCTTTTTTGCCTCTGATGAGATCATGGAGGCAGCAAGCTGAGAAGTTTGAGCTTTCCCAATCCACAGACTTCTATGAAAGTCTGTGAGATCCCCAAGCCAATTTTGAGATACGATCTCCCTAAAAGGTCCTGGGTCTTCCTTGTGGTCACTTTCCCATGAGAGGTACTTGTTTTTATGATGCTTTTTTTCCTTTGACCCTTTTGCTTTCTTTAACCCTCTATTTGGATCTCACCCAACTAGACAATAATGACACATACATAGGAATGCTGTTCATAGACTTCAGGTCAGCATTCAACACAATCATCCCTCAGCGGCTGATCGAGAAGCTGAGCCTACTTGGCTTGAACACTTCCCTCTGCAACTGACTGGGAGACCTCAGCATCTCTAGCACCACCACACTGAGCACTGGGGCCCCTCAGGGCTATGTGCTCAGCCCACTGCTGTTCACTCTGCTGACTCACAACTGTGTAAAATGCACTCGAATCACATCATCAACTTCGCCGATGACAACACCGTGGTGGGTCTCATCAGCAAGAATGACTAGTCAGAATATAGAGAGGAGGTGAAACAGTTAACAGCCTGGTGTGGAGCCAACAACCAGTCTCTGATTGTTGGCAAAACCAGAGATGATTGTTGACTTCAGGAGAGCAAAGAGAGGCCGTTCTCCACTGATCATTGATGGATCATCCATTGAGATCCTCAAGAGAACCAAATTCCTTGGAGTACAGCTGGCGGAGATTTTACCTGGTTACTCAACACGAGCTCCATCAAGAAGAAAGCCCAGCAGCACCTCTACTTACTGAAAAGTTTGAGAAAAACTTATCATCTTCTTCCCACAATCCTAACCATGTTCTACAGATGGACCATTAAGAGCATCCTGAGCAGCTGCATCACTGCCTGGTTTGGGAACTGCACCATCTCGGATCGCAAGACCCTACAAAGGATTGTAAGGACAGCCGAGAAGACATCTTCCCTCTATCATGGACATTAACACCACACGCTGCCTAAAGCAAACAGCATTGTGGACGACCTCACACACCCCTCACACACACCCCTCACACACACCCCACAATCTACTACAGTCAGGAAAGTTTTTGAAGCATTCGGGCCTCACACACAGACTGTGCAACAGTTTTTTCTCTCAAGTTATCAGGTTCCAGACACAGAACTGAACTGTACAAACACACACACACACATACACACACACACACACACACTCAACTGTGTGTTACTGAACTGTACAACCTGAACTCAACACACACTTATTACTCATCTCAATCCATTCCACCACCATATTATATTTATATTTAATCATATTATACACTTTACATGCTGTTCTGTAGCTCTCCATTGCTGCTCTTGTTGTTTTTGCACATCATTGTGTTTATGTTTACAAATACACTCTTGTAAACAGTTCTCAACATATTATACAGTAGGTTTACTGGTCGCCACTATTTTGTGTTTTGTGTATCTGTCCTACACCGTCTTGTTTTGTCTGTCTGCACTTTATGTGGCGAGGACACTTACTTTAGTTTTTAGCTTTGTGTTGTTATCTAGTTTTATGCTGTTTTATGTAGCACCAGGGTTCTTAAAAAACGTTGTCCCATATCTTTGGGTACTGCCTCAGCTTTATATAGTTGAAATAACAATAAAAGCTTCTTGACTTGACTTGGCTCAATGGCTCTGACTAGATAAATATAGAGAGACCAGCAATCTATGATGACCAATGAATTGACATTTGACATTGGAACCCTTGAGATGAAAACACTGATTGGTCAAGAGCGGATGAGGGCGGTTATGAGGAGGAGGTTTGGGCAGCAAAATGAAAGAAATCTACGTCAGAGTAATTAAAATTTCTCACTCCTCTTCAGTTGTTCATATTGTATTTTTTTTCTTCATCTCAGTACAAGAAAGTACCCAGAGCAATCTTCTAGAATAGTAATGTATTTTCTTTCTTTCCTTTTCCTCTGATAAAATCATAGTGGCGAGCTGAGAAGGTCTTCCAGTCTTCTCTTTCCCAATCCACGGTCTTCAAATCTATGAGAGTCTGTGAGATCCCCATGCCAAATTCTGAAATACAATCTTCCTAACAGATCCTGGGTCTTCACTGGGGTCTCCATCCAAGAAGAGGTACCTGATACCACCGCATTTAGCTTAATTCTGTCTGGCAAATCTCTAAACAAGATTGTCAAATTGAGATCTCCTGAGACCTCTGTGCCGCACCACAGATATTAGTGGAAATCCCCAGATATTCCCAAAACGAATGTTTTTGAACAACCTAAACCAGATTTAGTCTCCCATTGACCATAGTAATGTACGATGCAGTCTCATTATAATCTTTCAAAATTGGTTAGATATGGCTGATACTTTAAACCAATGACCGACAATTGATACAATGCAATTCACACCTTTCTGACCAACAGCCCAATGCCTTAACCACGAAGCTACTACTGCCCCGAATCACCTCACCTCACCTCACCTCAGACTGTTGAGAAAATCAGCCCAGCTACAGATTTCAGCCTCCTCCCAGGAGATCCCCAGACGTTCCCAAGCCAACTCTTGAAATTTAATCTCTCCAGCAGGTCCTGGATCTGGTTAACACAGTTCAACTGGGCACTGAATAAAGGACACACAGATTTGTGTTCTATTTCATGTAAATTACCAACAGGGGCTTTGTGAGCTCCTGCTGAAAGGTCAGTGATTGGCTGAAATTCACATGATGCCACACTTCATAAAAAACAACTTTTATTTCAGTATTAAAAAAATAACCGTCCCAAACATTATTACATACAGAGCCAAAATAACTTCGTTCACATGTACTTCCGAATCAGCCTACTGGGAAGTGCTAAGATAAGGGCTGTTCTTTTGCAGTGGCTTTGTATTGCTTTTACAGTGAGGCTATTTTGAGTCCAAGTTCAATCTTCAGTTCCTTCTCTTTGGGTCTGAGGGGCTTGTTCCTCCCCTCTCTACACTTGAGGTTCCTTTGACTTGTGATTTGACTACTGCATCATGATATAAAACTGCTGGATCGGATCGGATCAGATCGGAGCTCTCACAATTCTGGCCACCGGAGGCCGTATCAAGTTATAAATACATTTCGAGTTGATATTGGCTGAAACATAATACTCATTGCAAGACGTAAACCTGTACAACCGAGATCCCTTTCGAATTTCAATGGACCGTTTGTGAGGCGATACCATTTCGATTTGAGGTGCTTTTTGAGGCTAAAATAAGTAAAAGTGAAGACACCCCTCACCCCACCCCCCCTTACAGTGACCCCTTTGGTGGGAACCGAGGGGTGACAAGTGCAGTTACAATTAATAAGAACAATTTACGGCATAGAAACGGAGGGAACGTGGTTACTGAGGATCCGGTCACAATTTAAACATGCAATACATGAAACCACAATAACATGGATGGGTAAAGAAAGAATGGAAAGAAGAAAAAAAAAAAAAAAAAAAAAACGCAAAACGTTTCATCAATTCCTGTGTACATGGTACACATCTGGCAGAAATCCAGGCAGATATACGTGTGTGTGTGTGTGTGTGTGTGTGCATGCAAGTGTATCGTGGCTGCTCCATGGGAGGAGGATGCGACTTGGGCTTTGAGACTGGTGGGTTGTGCATGACCCGGCCTATGGCAGAGCTTTCATGTTTTGACGTAGGAGAAGGAGGTGGGTAGCTACATGGTGGGTATTACACAAAAAAAAAAAAAATAAAGCAAAAAAAAAAAAGAACATGTTCATGTGTCCTTTGAGTTAGTGCGAGAATAAGCGAAAGCAGGAGGGGAAGTTTGTCATGTCCTTCTCAGATTGTGGAATGTGCAGTGTGAGCAGAGAGCTCTAACGACGGCTGTGAAAGATCTTGTATTGCTTTTGTGTACAGACCAGTTATAGAGATGCTGGAAGGCTCTTGTGGAAAAGGAAGAAAGATTTGTTTGTTTGTGTGTGTGTGTGTGTGTGTGTGTGTGTGTGTGTGTGAGAGAGTGATCTCGCCTCTCTGTTATTTATCTACAGAGTGCCAGAATGCTTGCACGGTCAGTTTCCTCACATACAGACGAGTCTGTCTGGAACAGATGCACGTTTCTGAAAAGATAAGAGCCTCCTTGAATGGTTGGCATCACATTTGGCTAGTTCAGAATGCTGGTTTGTGTGTCTCACACATAGAAGGAACTTATTAAAAAAAAAATATGGATGTCCAAAGAGGTCATGTGTTAATTTTGAATTATTAAATTTTTTTTGGGTAATACCAAGATTTTGACTAAAATACGAACATTGCTAGAACGTTAGTAGAAAACCAACATTGCTAGAAACATCCATTCATCTTAAGCCTGGTTCTGTGGATCAAGGACTCTATCCTGGGAATGCTGGTTCGAGGCAGGAATACACCCTGGATGTTAACTCAGTCGATCACAGAGACATAAAATATCCAATTAACCTATTTTCTATTGTTTTTGGAAACTGGAAAACCAAGCAGAAACCCATTTGGACACAGGGGGGGACTGTACCCCCAAATCACGTCCAAAAGAAATGTCCACAATTTCCTTTTTAACCCAGAATATAACTTCACTTTGTACCAGTCTAACACGCAGTTTGCCCAATGCTAATCCGGAGGCTACTAGCTTTCCTTATTTTTTAGCTCCATTAGCCTCAGAGCATCAGTGCAAAACTGGAGAAGCAAACAGACTTTTTTTTGGGTTGGGCTAAACGATATTGGAAATTGTGTACATTCATGTCAGGTTGAACTGCTGCTTTTTAACTCAAGAGCTACCACTTCAGCCTTATGCCATGTGGCATGGAGTGGAGCTTAAGATGCCTGAATGATTCAGGGAAGAAAAAAAAAACATCATATGACCCCTTTGGAGTTCCATAAAAAACGCACTATCTATAGTAATGCTAGTGCCGCCCCTGACTACGTAGGCATGTCTACATACGATCGGCTACACTCGAGAGCGCTTAGCACAGCGATGCGTCTCCAGCATCCACGGTTTGCTACGGTCCAAAGGACAGAGAGAAAGAGAGAGAGAGAGAGAGAGAGAGAGAGAGAGAGAGAGAGAGAGACAAAGAGAGAAACCGCTTAGCTCACGGTGTCTAAAAGCTAACTCTAAGTGCTAAAATTTTTCATTCAAGGCTGCTCGAAATTAAAAAAAGACAAAAAAATTAAAAAAAAACATAAAAGTGTCCGTAGAGCAAGAATTAAAACAACACAAAAAGGCGTCGACGCTCGTTTTCCCTCCGACACTGATACGAGACGAAGCGTCGTACGTAGTGGCAGTCAGATCTTCAGGTGGATTGTGCCTTTGCTTCTCCTCGGTATTGCATACGAACATACGTATACTGTGTAAAGGTAGTAAACAACAATACACTTTAAAAAACAACAACAAAAAAAGAATAAACATGGTAAACGAGGCTCAGGCCTGCCAGATGAGGGCATGATGCTGGATCAAGTTCTGTTGAGGTGCGTCGGATTTGTAGTGTGTACTGGCTCGAGCGCGAGAAGCTGACGAGGCTTGTGGTGCGCGATCGACCTTGGTGTGAGGTGAGGTGAGGCTCTTAGGCGAAGTACATGGTCCTCAGGGTATCATGGTGAATCTGCACCGCTTTGGCCAGAGCCTGGGGGTCCCGACCGTTACTCTGACCTGAGACATGGCTTCCCTCGCCACTGCAGAGAAAGACACGATTGTGAGCGGATGCACTACAGCCGGAACACACTGTATAAACGTTCGGTATGGGAACTCAGGAAAAAAGAAAAACACAATATTCCTTATATTATAATAAGAATACAGAATAAGCTCAGCCACTCTTTGCAACTGCATTGAGCAGAAAAACCAAACAATTCTGAGGTAGACATGTACTAGTAAAGGACCAGGACACTGAAGTGATATTTTTCATGGAAACCAGAGTCCACAGTAGCCTCAGGTTATGTCTACGAATACATTTAGAAATCTGAAAACGCTCACGTCCCTGTACTGCGCATGAGTTTATTGACTTTGCGGCTCTTCGAAATCGCCGCGGCAACGGCTAAAAACGGGTCGTCGTTTTCGGATTTGAAAAAGTAACTAGGTAAAATATTGGTCGAGGATTATTACGGCTATAATGTTCCTATTATCATCATCCTATTAATAGACTAATATTAACGAGTCAAACGCTGATTGATATCTATTATAATAATCATGAGCCCAAAACCTTCACAAGGAAACCTTTTAAAAGAAAACATAGTAAGTGTGGACATGGCCTCCGATTCCTGTTTTTGGAGAACATGTGGATGTGGTCTTGAAACACAATTTGGTGAACAAGCCTGATGAGCATCAAAGGCAAGGAAAAAACCTCTGTCATAATGGGAAAGAAACTTAAAAAGCAGGACAAAGTGTATTCTTAAGGAAAAGGAAAAGGGTAGTATAATAAAAATTCATATAAGAATCCCTGGATGAGCAACAGACGGTGTTCATGATTACAGGTGCAGCTCTTAGGAGATCCAATTCCACAATGTCTCTGGAGGACTCACCTGTCGTGCTCTTTGTCCACCAGGTGGTAGCGTGCACGGAAGGCCACGAGTCTGGCATAGTAGGCCGGTGCTGGGATGGAGACGGAGCGGGTGCAGCGTACGTACGTATGGCACAGCTGGTAGGTGAGAATCTGCAGTTCGTCGGCGGTGAAGCGATTGTCGTCCCACAGCACGTAGTAATGTGATGGTCGACTAGTGCCCTGAAACACGCACGTCAGATTCCTTTAGAAAACGCTGGTTTGTTTTTCTTTCTCTACTACGAACAATGTCGTGTTGTTTGCACCTCACACTGTCGTCGTCACGGTTACTGTTTTTGGTTTGTTATTCCTCATTACGTTCCATGTAACTACCATGATGTCATGATCTAATATGTTTTCTTTGATTTATGTGCATAGTCCCTTTTATCTAATGCACATATCCTGTATTCTGTATACAACAATCTTCTGAACTCACCTGAATTCCTGCATGACTGCACAGGTAGAAATCGAACTCGAAGGGGTGAGTGATGCTGGTGTCAACTGTGGTTCCTGCTGGAATGTTACCACTTTTTCCAATCTGCCGGAAAAAAAAAAACTCAGGTTTCAGGTTCATTTTTTTTTTTTTTTTTGAATTTCTCAAACACCTGGGTTCCACCCCCAGCCATTCGAATTCAATGAGTGTGACCGTGTTTTTGCTCGAGGTTGGCAGACCGTTGCTTTCGGTTGCTGACTCATTCTGGAAAACTCACCCTCTCTGACTTGTCTGCGCAGAACAGCCGAGTGTGGTGGCGCTTCTGCACGACGATGTAGGTGATGCCGGGTTGGTAATCCTTCTCCAGCTTGATGCAGGCGTCCCGGATGGCTAGCAGCTCGTAGTGCAGAATCTGCAGGACATAGAAGAGCCGTGAGTCACGCTGCCTCATCATCTCCATGATCTCACTTCTCCATCATTGTTTAACGGTGTTCCCAGCGACTCTGCTCGCCTCATGCCTCAACCAGCATTATTTAATACTTTACCACGAAGTCGCTGATAATGAACAATCCCAATGTCCAGATTTGGGCTTCTTACACAATAAAGCAATGAATATGAAAACATTTGCTTTTTCAACAGGTTTTTTTTTCCTTTTAGAAAATTGTGCTGCTTTAAATAAAGACAGAAAGAAAAGAAAATATAAGAAAAGGAAAGGAAATTTCCCCCAAAGACTATACTGTGATGGATTGTTATTAACCCCTAACACTGGAAACTTCTTGAAAACAATCGACAATAAAGGTTTTTCCATCTGACTGAATCAGGATCTGATTGAGTTGTTGCTATAGTAACAGATTGCCCAAACCCCCCCCCCTTTTTTTTTTTGTTGGACCAATGGGATACAAGAATTCAACACTGCAGTCTTGGAAAATTGTGCATTATGTAAACTATAACACGAAGCAGCTTTTAGCACAAATTAAGTGCAGGTTTCTGAACCGCTGCCTGAGAAGAGATAGAAATGTGGGAGAAAATGTGAGTATTGTATAAAAAATGTAAAAAAAAAAAAAAAAAAAAAAAGCGTTCGGATAGAGAGAAATTAGTCTCGTCTTTGGATTTTTGATTTTTGCAAAATAATTGCAGTCGTGTTCTGTTATTATTGTAATTGAGGTGAACTTCGACAAGAACGCATTAACACGAGGCTAAAAGCACATAAAAGTCGAACTCGGAGGGACCTATACAATTCGGAGAGCAGATCTCCAGCATCTAACCTACGCATCGTGAGAACCCGTAACGCTGTAACGTATACGACCCGTTATCGAAGCATTACAAAGAAACAGAATCGAATTCTCGAACCAGGACTGATTAATATCGATACTGAAAATGTGCCACATCAAACCCTCCTGAATCAGATACAGCATTTTGGGACCAAGCGGTTTAAGGGAAAGCACTTTCTGTACCTTCATGAGATTATAAACTCCCTGAGCCAGAACGACAGGCTGCAAACAACAGCTGGGTGCTGCTGGGGCTATTTTTAGCAACCCCCTCGCTGTAATAATACACAATCGTGCAGTATGGCGTAAATCAAACTGCATGGAAATCTATTTGGTAACATTTTACACTAGACTGCTCTTTAAATTGAAGTATTTATTACATCCTTATTAGCATGGTTTAATATGCCGGAATGCATCTATATAATTTAATCCTCCAAACGTCTGCTATTACCAGATCTTATTTATAACAACCTATTAAGGCTTAAAGACCCAACAATGACAGCTTGGTGATACTGGGGTTTAAACCCCCAACCTTCTGATCAGTAACCTAGTGGTCAATAAAGTTTAAATGGTGGGTGCCAATATTTATAAACAAAGCACTATAATAAGCCATAGACACATTGAAGAATCATAAACGCGAGTGTATAGATAAAAAAACAAAACAAAAAAAAAACACTACCAGTTACTACACTTTATGATATCGCTAACACGTCCAATAGTTGTCAAATGTGAATAGTGCAGTAAATAAATATATATAAATAAATATATATATATACATATATATATATATATAAATAAATAAATAAGTAAGTAAATAAATAATTAAATAAATGCATGTCCTTTGCTTTTTTATGTTTTTCCTCCTACAGATTTAAAAAAAACAAACAAAAAAAAACACACAGGATTAAGTGTGATGACCTGTGGTAGCTGGCCTTCAGGAACGCCGTCCCTGTAGAAGATGATCCGGGTGGGCTTGAAGCGTGTGGACTTGTAGAACTGGATGAGGAGCTCACGAACCATGTAGGAGAGATCCTCGATGATCTCCTGCCGCGGCCTCTGCACCCGCACAGTGGCACAGTATCGGCTGGGGTGGGCATCCATACTGCCCACGACCTACAGGCAGAGACGGAGAGTGCGAGGCATATGAGGAGGAGTTCTCAAGGAGGTTAACAAAAGCGAGCGAAACTGAGATTGGGCAAAAGAGTAAAGCATTATTAAGTTCGCGGTTGAACCTCTTTCGGGTTTGAGGAGGTTTAATCGATTGATTCGTACACTATGAATACACTGTAATGTACCCCTTATAGATACATTTTGGCATGCTTCTCCATACATTATAATACAAATGCTGCCATCTAGTGGCCAATGCAATCTAGTGAGTCATCATTCCACTTTCCGGCTTGGGGAAATGCGGTCAGTGCTGCTCACCACCACACCCTCCACACACACAGCTCTCCTCTTTCATGTTCATCCTGTGACTCAGCCGTTTGTCACCATCGCCCGCCAACCGCAAGCGCTCCAGAGCCGACAGGATTTGTGAGGTGACGTAGCAACCTGATCCTGCGTGATTCATCGAGCAGCCGTACGCTCTCCCTCTCCCTTCTTACCGCTCCTAATTCCTTCCTCCTCCACCTCGGTTCCGTCCCTCGCCCACTGACGTGCACTTTAAAAGGCACGAGGGCTGAACGGTAGAACAGGGTGGGGAAACTGGGACAGGACGCAGGTTTTGTCCTCTAAGGACAGAACGTTTCACTACTCAGCTACGGCCATGTGGAAAAGAAATGCATCTAGGGTTAGGGATTATCCATCTTTAAAACAAAGAGCAGAGTGCAAGGTTACAAGGTCCCCTAACAGCACGAGAGCAAAATATAATATCTGGCAAATGAACCTTAAATAAAAAAAAAAGAATAGTTTTTTATTACATTTTTTGTATTAAAATAAATGAATAAATATATAAACGACATAAAGAAGACGGGAAATGAAGAAAGGAAAAAGTAAGCAGAAAGAAAGAAAGAAAGAAAGAAAGAAAGTAAAAAGAATTGGAATAGAAAAAAAGGAGAAAAAGAATATACACATTCAATATACGGATGACAAATACATAAGATCTATAAACAAGACTAATAGAAAACGATTACATTCTAATTAGGAAAAGACACAAAAAAAATGAGAAAAAGTCAGGGAAAAGATCGATACATTTATAAAAAATAAATTGTTTAGCAGCTTTTAAGCATTTAAAACAAATTACAAAAGAAAGCAAAGAGAAGGAAGGGGGGAAAAAAAGGAAGAATAATAAAAGATATAATTTAAAAATACAATTTAGAGCAAAAGTGCGATTAAGAAAAAAGAAGAATTAAAAAGAAAAGAAAGAAATATATTAGCAAAAAAAAAAAAAGAGTAAAGTATGAAAGAATTTAGAGGGGAAAAAAATAAATTAGAAAGGAAAGCTTTTGCATTTTTGAACTTGCAATAATAATTCAAACCTGCTTTTCTGAAGCCTGAGTTGACTTAATGTCACGTCTGGACGAAAAAAACTCGTGACACGTGACTAGTTTCGTGACTATCTAGTCACATCTGTTTGATTTTTAGCCATTTATTGTTACAGACTCACATCTTTATCAGTAACGTAAGTGGATGGAGGATGAGATATCATAACGAGAGAGAGAGAGAGAGCGAGAGAGAGAGATAGAGAGAGAGTTGTGTTGCTCATAAATGAGTCGTTCATTCTGAACGAGGCAACTCAATGCGTGATTTGTTCATTTTCTCCTGGATGCACTCGAGCGAACTCTTCGTAAGGTTATGTACAGGAAACAGACGAGTAGTTCATCTCTGAATTGAGTAGTCCTCTGGTTTGAGTCATTCGTTCTTTTGTCATGTGACTCCCACAATAACACAATGCAATAGATCAGGGTTGTTGTTTTTTTTCAGTCCGAACATTGACATTATTGTTACAAAAATGATAGGATTCTTATGGGAGAACTAACGACTACTTATTCTGTTTATCATCATTTCTCCTAAGCCGCAATTTTATTTCTAATTAAAAGAATGAAATAAACTAACTAAAAAATAAATTAATTAATAAATTAATTAATTAATTAAAAAATAAGAAGAGTCAAAAGAAAAAGATTCATTTTGCTGAACAAGATTCAAAGAACCGATTCACTAAAATGATTCCCATGACTAAAAAGCACCTTGTTGATCATCATGTCAAATGTAAATAATCCTGTATACAGAGACATTACTTACTGCAGTAATGGAGGGCTTTTTCCCGTCTCCAGCTGGTGGGTGTGTGACGTCTGCACCCAAAAAGATGACGGGCTGCTGGAACACTGCGGACCTGTAGATTAATCACACACAACCTCTCTCAGGATCTGTCTGTCTTTTATTATCTCTCTATCTGCTTATAGACAGTTTACTCTCTTTCTTATATACCTCTTACACTAGCTCTTCCTTTTGATGAACAAGGGAAATGAGAGAGAGAGAGAGAGCGAGAGAGAGAGAGCGAGAGAGAGAGAGAGAGAGAGCGAGAGAGAGAGAGAGAGAGAGAGAGAGAGAGAGAGAGAGAGAGAAGCTTGGATGGTGTGGAGATTGTGAAGCAGGAAGTGTATAGGATTAGTAAGGATGAAGAGTGGAAAGTCGGTTGGACCAGAGGACATACCGGTAGAAGAGTGGAGATGTTTAGGAGAGATGCAGTGGAGTTTTTACCAAGATTGTTCAACAAGATTCTGAAAGGTGAGATGATACCTGAGGAATGGAGAAGGAGTGTGCTGGTACCGATCTTTAAGAATAAGGGAGATGTGCAGACCTGCAGTAACTACAGGAGACTAAAGTTGATCAGTCATCATGAAGTTATGGGAAAGAGTAGTGGAAGCCAGGCTGAGAGAAGAAGTGAGCAGCAGTATGGTTTCATGCAGAGGAAGAGCACCACAGATGCCTTATTTGCTTTAAGGATGTTGATGGAGAAGTATGGAGAAGGTCAGAGAGAATTGCATTTATGTGTTTGTAAATTTAGAGAAAGCGAACAACAGGGTGCTGTGAGAGGAGTTGTGGTATTGTATGAGGAAGTCTGGAGTGTCAGAAGTATGTGAGGGTGGTGCAGAGCCTGGAGAGGTGAAGGTACATGCTGGAGAGAAGGGGAATGAAAGTCAGTAGGAGTAAGAC
Organism: Silurus aristotelis; assembly: GCF_946808225.1. NCBI lineage: Eukaryota > Metazoa > Chordata > Actinopteri > Siluriformes > Siluridae > Silurus > Silurus aristotelis. The sequence continues at coordinate 15,579,131 of NC_139598.1, read as the reverse complement.
AGAGTACATGTGTGTGAATGAGAGGGAGGGCAGTGGAGGGGTGCGGTTGCAGGGAGAGGAGGTGGAGAAGGTGGAGGAGTTTAGGTACCTGGGGTCAACAGTGCAAAGTAATGGAGAGTGTGATAGAGAAGTGAAGAAAAGAATGCAGGTGAAGTGGGTGGAAAAGAGTGATAGCAGGAGTGATAACAGGAGTGATTTATGATAGAAGAGTATCTGTGAGAGTGAAAGGGAAAGTTTATAGGACTGTGGGGAGACCTGCGATGTTGTATGGATTAGAGACAGTGGCATTGAGTAAAAGCCAGAAGGTGGAGCTGGAGGTAGCAGAGCTGAAGATGTTGAGGTTTTCAAGGTTTTTAGGAGTGACGACGATGGACAGGATTAAAAACGAGTTCATTAGCGGGACAGCGCATGTAGTAGACGAGGTAAAGCAGGCGAGATTGAGATGGTTTGGACATGTGCAGAGGAGGGACATGGGGTATATCGGTAGGAGAATGATGATCCACCTGTCCTTTTTTTCTCTACATGTCTCTTTCCTAAAAACATCTCTTTGTCTCTCTCTGCACATCTGTACACTTCTCCCTCTGCCCTCCCACACATACGTCTCTCTCTTTCTCTCTATAATCAGTTCTCACCGTTGATGTGGTACCAGGATGTTGTTGATGCCGCCGAGTTTGACGTTGATCTTTAGACACAGGTTGGAGAGCGTTTGCGGTGACGTCTTGACCACGTTCTTCACCTGCACGCACTGAGTGGCCATTCCTAAAAGAGTGTCTCCTACGCGCTTCACCTCCGCTAGACACACACACACACACACACACACACACACACACACACACACACACACACACAGAAAGTGTCACTTTTGAAAGACTTCTATTTGTTTTAATATGAATAACACACATTCCGAGAGACATTCAATCACACTCTTTTACTAGCAAGAGAATCCTAAAGCTTTTTTTTTAGGAAGCTTTTAACCAATCTACAGAATTCAGGTGCATTTCCACTAATCACAGACAAATTCATTAGAAAGGTGATTTTGTGTACCATAAACAGGTGTTTTCCCGGGCAGGATGACGATGATGAGCTGCAGGCCGGAGTAGGTGTTCTTAAGGTGCCTGAACATGGGCTCCACGCTGTCGGCTCCCTGTGCGTACTTACAGAAACACGGCTGACCCTGGATGGGCATCCCGGCGTCCTTCGAGATCTTGCGCAGCTGATCTGTGAAGTTCCTGCAGGAAAAAAGAGAGATAGAGAGAAAGCGAGAAGTTGAACGAGAAGAAAGTTCTGTTATTCTTTAAGAAACAAAAAAAACAAAACGGATGAAACATCAGAATATCTGTGGCAAGCAGAGCACAAATAAGAGTGAAGATTTGGAGCACTACTCACTTGAGCACTTCTTCACGACACTGTTTCTGCGGGGCGAAGCAGGCGATGGCCCACACTTTGATCTCGATGCCGTTGTAGAACTGTTTCCCTCGCATGTCCCACACTCCCTGGTTGGGAGTAGCGATAGCTCGGTTCTGCAGAGAGAAAAGCGACAAAACCTTATACTACACCTGACACTGCACTCGCCAACACGCTTTTAGACCTGGATGCTGTCTGAGGCATGGTTCTCCTTCTGTCTGTCTGTCTGGTCTGTCTGTCTACCGTTTATCAAGCTACGTTTACACACCATCACCTTCAAAATAGAAATCTGGAGAAATCTGGCAAATAGGGTGGGTGCGGAATTAAGATCGTGTGGATTGTTCTCCGTCGATCATCAGCTTTGTCATTTTTCTGGGGTTGAGCTCTCTGAAGGTCTTCCTGCTCTCTCGTGATGTTTAACTTCTCTTGAAGCGCGTGTGCCGCTTTTTCTCTTTGTTCTAACTTGCTGTCTGTTACAAAATCGCAGACGTGGTCAGAATGGCACCAGTTTCCACCATTACTCTCTAAACATTTTGATACCACCTTGTGTCTGTCTGTCTGTCTGTCTGTCTGTCTGTCTGTCTGTCTGTCTGTCTGTCTGTCTGTCTGTCTGAAGACTAAAAGCGATTTAATTATTTGTAATGCTTGTAATAAAAAAAGAATTTATAGACTAATTAAAAATGGCTGCTAATAAACATGAAACCACTATTTTCCTCTCAATAAACAAACATGAATAAAAATGAAATAAAAGCTATATAAAAATATTTAATTACAATAAAAGTTTTAAAAAGTCAACAAATACAGATATCTTTTTTTTTTTCTCTCTCTCGAATTTTTACACTCTAGAACCAGTAGTCTGATTCCTGATTCAGTTTTTAATACAACTACTAAGAAAAAAAACTTAGTTAATTTATAGTAGTTTACATTTTTTGCTTGAATTTAACTTAAACATTGAATCATTTTAAAAAGATTTACCATTTTGTTTTACTATCGTTTATAGAAATGTTTCTATCACATACCCGGCCTCCATACTGTAGAATGGGAGCAGGAAGAACTCGGCCCGTCACTTCCGCCATGTCGTCTCGCACCTTGATCCCAAACTCTTGGATGTAGGGGTCCAGATTAAAATTAGCGTTCTTCATCTGCACAGAGGCGAGGAATCGCTGGTTAATCATCGATTTTGCGAGAACGTATGCTGCCCTGTTTACAAAAACTTTAAAATAATAATAAATAATTACATAAGGTGTATGATATTATCTTCAAAAGACTTGTGTCACTTCTTACCAAATTTCTATACGGATGGTCCTGAGGTTTGATCGCTATGATCGTTTATAATAGCGATACGACAAAATTGTAAAAAATATTTAATTGTAGCAACAAACAAATATGGCCCGAGTCCCACCATCCCACAGATCCTGCTAACTGTAATGTTTTGTTTAAAGTTGTTTAAAAGTTTTGTTTTTTTTAAAGCTAATAAATATAATATAAACAAAAATCGCAAGGTGTTTGTCATATGTGGTGCTGTACTTTAGCATTACTTTCTTTTACTTTATTTTATCAGTTTAATGGTTTATGTCTGTTATTTTTCTGTAAGTTAAACGTAACCCTAACATTTGTGTACATTTTTACACAATCTTTCAAATCAGTGACAGTGTTTTCAGGAGTAGGCGAGAGTGAAATAAAGAGTAAATAAAGAACTTGTACTTTTGATCCCTTTCTTTCTACATTTAATATTCCGAATGTAATCTGGGAACATCTAAATGCATTGACGCTCTACTGAACTTTGTTCTGAGGTTTATACGGGTGTCGCTTTGCATAAAAAATATCTGCCTGACATAAAACTAAAATAAAACTGTGTTATATTCCTACCCCTGAACACTAGAGGGCAGTGCTTACCAATCTGCTGATCTCCTCCTGGCGATCGGGTGCGGAGCGAGCCGTGGCTTTGATCATAGTGGACGTCTGATTATCGGTCAGTTTCTTGATGCAGCGCTGCCCTGCTACGATGTTACACACCTAAAAAAAAAAAATTATAAAAAAAAATTTGTTTTTTTGGGATTTAAAGATTGTAACAAACATACTAATTCAAATCATTAGCCTCTGGGGACGTCGAGCGAGGACGGCTCACCTCCAGGGGCAGGTAGGTGTGTTTCTGCTCCTGGCCCACTTGCAGACAAGGCAGATGAGGGTACTTCAGCTGCAGGTTGTACTTCTGTTTGAAATACTGCGCCACTGTACACTCCACTGTCTGTCCACTCTCCAGCTGCAGAGGAAACCTGCGAGAACATGCGCAGCCTTTACTTCCCGATATCCGAGTTCCATACGATCATCTTCATAGTATTGGAGAAGATTCTGCGGTTGGTTTCAATAACATGGAACGCTATTATAAAACTAGGCTTGGTCAGTTTTTTCATACATGTTGCTGATTCCTGTACTCTAGAAGGTCCTCGAGTCAAAGAACATTTAATAAGAAAAGACAAAGAAAGGTGCTTCTACTTCTGTTCGAAAGTTAGGAACATCAGAGCACAGGATATGTTAGAGCGCCCCTGAAGCACAGAGGGTTAAGAGCCTTGCTTAAAGGAACCCAAGAGTGGCATCTTGGCGATGCCACTTGGGCTTTAACCCAAGACCTTCAGTTTAGTAACCCAGAGCTGTAACCATTAAGCTGCCACCTCTTATATATGCCCTCCCATGAGATCTTTCCTTCCGGGAGAAAACCTGAGGCCCAGGAAGAAACTCATGTTTAAAACTTTGTGGGACTGATGATCACACCCCATATGTGCTTGTTGAACCCCCTTTTGAGTATACAAATGGTGTTAGTGTTTAACTCACTATATTTATTACCACTTCATATATTTTCAATACGTTTAAATATCTGCAAAAGACAAAAAGCTTCCCAAGTGCTACAGAGACACACTCGGGTCCACACACTCACGTCTGGTGACTGGCGGGACGGCGCGTGACGTTACACACTCGATACTTTCTCTTCATCTGACCGCAGTGCGTCACTTCTACCTTCAGTCCTGAAACACACACACACACACACACACACACACACACACACACACACACACACACACACACACACACACACACACACACACAACAAATGTTAATAAAAGCATTGTATTATTCCATAGAGAAAATATAGTGGTGGTGTAAATCCATTAGGAATGTGGATTTAGGATATTACATGCAATTTCACGTTTTTATCAATTTCTTTCGATGAATGTGGTTCAAAAAGATTGGGGATCAAACCGCTTCACAGCTGTATGGCACGGAGATGAAATGGTCGAGGCGACTGAAGCGGCAGTAAGTCTAAAGGCTGTTCGGCGAAGATGAAGTAAACGTTAAATTGTTGCTCGGTGCGTAGGCCGCAGCTCACCTTTGATCTCCTTGGTGAAGCGAACCCTTTGGGAATCGGTTAAGGTCTTGGGCTGCTCGTCAATGTTGCGGATGTCCAGGACCTCACACATGAACTCGATGACCGGTTGCGCTTTGTAGAACGCAGTGGCTGACACTGGAGTTGAGCAGATTTCAAAGACATTTTAAAACTTTTTTTTGTTTGTTTTTTTAATCTGGGGGGGAAAAAAATGACAAAACTCTGTTTCTGAGCAAATTGTTTGTTATAAGATGAACTTACTTTTTAAATCAGAAGGAAACAAACCAAAAAATAACAAGAGTCATTGTTGATTTGCCAATAACAGCTTTTTCCCTCCCATCACTTTTCCCCCACAACACAAAATACATACAAATGCTTTTCATGTTACAACATTTTTTTATTATTATGGTTCGGTTCAAGTTCGGTAGAGTTAGCAGAAAGAAATGCAAAATATAAAATATATCTTTTTTTTATATTATATAAATTATTTTATTTACATTATCATTATTTTACAATATATATTATATTCTATATATAATAAATCAAATTAATGCAATTTACTTTTTTCTTAAATTAAAAAACCAGCTCAAATTAAGTTGATAAAAAATAATAAAAATTTCAATAAATAGAAAAATGTAATGAAATAACTTACATTTGTTAGACCCCATTTGGGTAATACAGATGTGTATATAAATGTGTGTGTTGTTTAAATTTAATATTTAATATTTTAAAGATACATTCGACTTAAACGTTCTACTTATTTCAGCATAACAAATGTCTGCGTTTAAGAACACACAAGTTATTTATTGTTTCATTTATTTATTTATAAAGGAATTCATTCCACCGATCATTCGTTTATTCCCTCGATATGTGGACTTGTCAAGACTTTCTTCTTTTAAGAGAAATTCTTAAAGCTGTACATAAAAAAAGGATTCATAACTCTAGACTATCGTAAAGATGTTGACGACAAAATCGGAGTTTTCACGCATGCAAATAGTGTTTCTGGTATGGATCGAGTAGCCATACAAACTAAACAAACTTTCGTCCCACCACTTAATATGTTCGTGAAGGACCTCAGTTTTTGTTCCACATGTAAAACAAGGATTGCGTTCGGTACACATACTGAAAGCTCTGTACCGAAACGGTTCGGTACGAATACGTGTATCGTTACACCCCTGTCCAAGTAAAATGCATAATTAGGTACCCTTGGCCTATAGATGTAAACTTTCTCAACTCCTGACCACCAAATAAACAAATCATTTACAGTATACAGTAAAAAATTCTGAAATTCACACGGCGCAAAACCAGTTTTAAACACATTAAATCACACAAACCATATAAAGCACATGACCGCAAAGTTGCTTACCGTCAATGTTGAGCATCATCTTCCACATAGCCGGCCGTACAGACTGATGAAACCCGAACCAGACCTCTCGTCCTCCTCCCAGGGGATGGTAGTAGCCTTCAGGTGGGGAGAAGAAGGAGCGACCCACTGGAGTGTATCTGTGATGGTGTCAGAGTGTATAAACGAGTTGTGGATTAAAATGAGAGAATACTACACAAGACACAAAAAAAAGTTTCTTGTTTTAGCTAAAAGGATAGTTGGCTGTCAAATGAGTCATAAAATAGGACAGTGTATCATGTTAGACAACATCCATAGAAGTGAGTGGACACGGACTCTAAATGAGTAATCAAACGCAGGGCTTTCTGCATTCTGAACCTGTTTCTGGACAATTGAGAATTGCAAGAATATACAATAGGGGTGTAACGATACACACATTCGTACCGAAACATTTCGGTACTGGTCTTTCGATACGGTGCAAATGTGTACCAAATGAAATCCTTGTTTTGAAATCCCTATGTGTGGCGCATAGTTAAAATCCGAGTTCCCTCGTAAAACCGAAGTGGTGGAACACAAATTTTAGTCTTTGCCTCGCACTTTGAGCGCAGTGTCTATGTGGCTACTTGATCCGTACCAGAAACAAGATTTGTACTGCTAGAGATATTGATTCTTTTGCGTTTCATGTACAGCTGGATTCATTTTTTAATAATTAAATGGAATTAAATTAAATAAAATACTTAATTATTAATAAGTTATAAAATAAATGTAATAAGTTATTCAATGGATGAATAAAAATATTGTTTCTTAAATGTTGACATTTGTTAAAGTATGCCAAAATAAGTAGAACAGTTAAGTAGTACATACTTAAAAAATTAAATACTTAAATAAAATAAAATAAAAAACACTTTTTGAAACACACCTGTCTAAGAAATGTAAACTATTTTATTTTATTTAATCAATTTAATTTGCACTTTTTTAATCAATCACTCAAATCAATCAATATAACAGAAAAGTGTATTACATAAATTTTTATTTCGTTTTATTATTTATTTAAAACAAGCAGGCATTTTATATAAATTTGTAAAAAAAAAAAAAAAAAAAAAAAAAAAAGTAAACTGTTGATGTTCACAAATGTTAATAAAAAACCTTCCCCCTAACTGTACCGAAAATTGAACCGAACCCAGATAAAAAAAAAGTCGGAAGTATGTGAATTTTGTGTACAGTTACAGCCCTAATACACAAAAATAACACCACACATCAATACGTTTAATATTCTATCATGGTTCTCAAAAGTCATTTCTATATACACATCATAATGTCACAATATCTTGTTTTGCTGAATATTTACTTTTGCATTTATACAAAACATATGATCCATTATCTCAAATGAAGTCTATTGTGTGCATAATTCATCCAAGTACCAATTATTTACAATTATATTGTCCATCTCTTGAGAAATCTACACACAGCAACGTCCATCATTCATATCTCATGTACCTCATAGAAGCCAGGTGTCTCATGGCCACATCCAGAGCCTGGACTGAATCCAGAGGAACCTGGAGCCTCCCGCTCACCAGCGTCTCCTGCAGAAGCCGCCATGACACCTTCGCCAGCCAGCGGATGGACACCTTGAAGATCCGGTCTTTCCCTTCACCTGGAATGGTCACCTCAAAGTCCACCTGAAATACACCGGATAACAGCGTCAGAGAGTTTTGCAACACAATGAGGTGGGCAGAAAAAACTCAGACTTTTCCTGACCTTCTCGCTTCCTATAGGAAGGGCCAAAACTGTGTAGATGTTCTTCTTGCCATCGTACACCGGCTTGCGGTCCCCGAAGAGCTGCGGTTTAAAATGCTGTACCATGTACTCCACGACTTCCCTGAGCACGAGGGTGTGAGGTGTTTTAGTAGCTGCCATGGTGCACTGGACAGGAATTCATTCATCGATAGGATACAACAAAGTACATTTTGTAAAATGACTGGGACAGTACCTGTTGACTCGACGAGGACACTTGTCGGGTTTGATGTCCACCTCGTAGTGGTAGACGTCCATCTTGGGAATCTCCACCTCAAAGTAGTTGGCCAGCAGCTTGATGGGCTTCCCAACGGTACCCATGCCCGGCCTCCGGGGAGCCTGGAAGACCTGCTGCAGGGGCGGGGGGTACAGCCCCATGGGCACTAAACGACAGAGTTGAAATAAAAGAAAATGTTTATCACATCACTCACAACTGGGCACAAGATAGAATACAAATTTCTCCGATACCGCAGTACAAATCGCTGTGGAAAGACTGCTTCTCTTTTCAGGAGCATTCGGTACAAACACTTTCTTTCTTTTTTTACACTAGAGGTAGTAACATGCACAGCAGGAAGCGAACTGCCTCAAAGTTGTTTGATCGGTTATCGAAAAAGTACGATGCAACCTATCTATGGGTATAAAATCCTATATCGCTCGATCTCTAGTCTGAAACGCAGGTTGCAATTGTTTCCTGTGTGCTGCACCTGATGTAATCACACTCCCATCTCAAACTCCCGTCTCTCACCACGTACAGTTATGTCAGTGTGATAAACACTGAAGCGTAACACCATATCCATATTAAAACAAAAAACCAAAATAAATACATATATGATACATTTCCTGCCCAACTAATACAACATATTGTTTTTGCAGTGCTTCCATTCGCTTTCACAACAAAATGAATGTAATAGAATGTCACCGTGTTTGTATTTAACGTTCTCCTGTGAAGCCTGTAACGGGATATGTCTCGGGCCTAATGACAACGCATCAGCAGATGTTAGCATCACTGTGAGAGTGATCGGGTTTGAGAGGAGACGGTGTCTACAGGGATGAGATCACATACATCAACGAGAGAGAGCGAGAGAGAGTGTGATGGAGATTTGGTGTTGGAGTAACGGTAAGGATGAGATCATCATTACAGCATACAGAAGAGAGTAGCTAGAAAGAGAGGTAGATAAAGAACAAGGAGAGAAAGAGTGAGCAAGAGCGAGAGAGAGAGCGAGAGAGAGAGAGAGAGAGAGAGAGAGAGAGAGAGAGAGAGAGAGAGAGAGAGAGAGAGAGAAGGGAGGGGATGATGTCAGTAAAAAGAGATCAGGAGAGACGGGATTAAACATGCGACATGTGTAGATGTGTGTAGACAAGGGGACAAAAGACAAAAAAAGGGAAACAAAGACAAAGACACGAGGGACGGATGGGGGAAGGAAAGAGACTTTAGAAAAGGAAGGCATATCCCCCGCCAAAAAAAGGTTGTGTTTGAAATAATCCAGCTTCTCCCGAGACAAAAAACAAAAAGGTTTGAGTTGTTTGACCTGGCCTACAAGTCAAGCCAATCAGTTAAACATAAACAAACAAAAAAACTATTTAATCACCATTTTCAATGTCCTAACCATCCCTAGGATCCAAGCCAAAAATATTCCCTTGTGTGTCTGCTTAGCTTGACTGGGTGCTCAAATTGCGCTCATTTTATGAATCCGCAAACTTTTTATTGGGATACTTTTTGGATCATGAAGTATTAAGAACTTGAATAAAAAAATATATATACAATTTAGGGTACAAACATGATGTTTTAGTACCTCGGGGCTGAGCAACCTAATCGTTTGTCCAGGTGGATTAACAAGCTTGGGAAAAGTTTTAGGGTTTGGTCTCACAAGTAGAAGCAATGCTACAGTTATATTACCACAGAATCAATTGACAAATGGTGTTAGTATGATAACTAACACTCAGTGGTCTAATGTTTTGAAACATGGCCAAGAAGTCAAGCCAATAGTTGTAAATAAATAATTTAAAAAATAATATTTCAAGTACTATGTTGCCATCTTGATTTTCTTCATTTCCTCATGAAAAGTTCCTTATTTTTCTTTACATTTCTCTCAAATGAAATCAAACTAGCAACATTTTAAAACTATGGATTTGAATAAGCTTCAAGCTTAGTATTCTTGTATTTCTAGCATGAGCCATTAAGTAATAAATGTAAAAGCTCCAACTTCCCGAAACTTCAATAAATAACATATTTACAATAGTAAAATCTTCCGTTATGATGAAATTATCCAATTTTTATTCCATCATCACTCGCTTCTATTTAACATATAAGTTAAAAATATAAAGAATTTCACAAACACTTCCCATAATTCACTATTGCACTTCAACAAATTTACTACCAAAAACAATGCTAAAAATTCCACAATGAGAAGATATCAACGTTCATTCGTTTTTAGCTTCCCACCAAAGTAGAGAACAAATCAAACAATAGAACAATAACATTTAGCCCTGGGTTTTATTTGATCTTTTACAGTACAGTGTAACCTTAGTAACCTCTTAAATTCTCTCTGCCCTGATTGGCCAGATTCTCCTGTCTTTGTGTAGGAATTCTTATTCCTAAAATATAATTCAATTCAAGTTTATTTCTACAGCACTTTTCACAATGGACATTGTCTCAAAGCAACTATACAGAATGTAAATGGCATTATAGTGTATAGAATTGTATAATGTCATTTCCCTAACTAATTATTTTGTTTCATCCTGATTTACAAAAAGAATAAATCCTTTCACGTCCTCACCACTTAAAAGTAAAGGCTATTGGTTGATTTGGGAAACACTTCATATTAAAGTATTAGGAAATCTTATTTTATGTTGGCTTGCCTTCAAAAAGATGTCAAAAATTGTACAAAAATTTGCCATTTGCAATACACGTTGTATGTTACTGGGTCTGGTGTGTTGGGCTGAACCGGCTGGTAAAGTGCATTCAGTTATTGCTATCATTCGGTTTTGGGCTTCTGTGTTTGAATGTTGACTTTCTTACTTGCAGGTATGTCGTTTGGACAACTCTACAATAATAACTTTCCCAAATACAGGTAATCTGCAATAGACATTATAAATCGGGTTGCATCGGGCATCACTGTTTGTCTTTACCAGATTTTATCCCAGTTTCCTCTCACTTTAACATTCTGACATTAAAGAACATCCCAAAATTTCAAATATTTGCCATTTACAACAAGTATAGTGTGCTACTATATATAATTTCCTCGTATTTCGCAATTACCAGAAACAAAGTTCAAGCTACAAAACACAACATGTTATGGTGAATCCCATGTTTTCAGTGTTTAGCTGTAATCAGTGTTTGGCATGATTCAGTGTTGGGCTTCAACCTTACCAGCTTTGCCCCAACTTTAGTCTTGCTTGCACATACTGACATTGAAAAACACTTTCAATAATTTGACATTTATAATACACCTTGTGTGTTACTGGGTTAAATATTAGGCTGGGTTTGGCATGTTGGGTTGAACTGGCTTTCAGGCTAGACTCAGTGAATGGATCTTTTGCTCCAAGTTTTTTCTTACTTGCAGGCATGACATCCAGACAAGTCTACACTAAGAAGTTCCCAGAAACACAGATCAAGCTACACTACACACAACTTGAGGTAAATCCTATGTTTAGGGGTTAGTGTTTGGTATCATTTAGTGTTTTGCTTAAAATTTCCCAGCGTTTGCCCCCAATTTTTTTTTTCTTGGCCATATAATGTTCTGACAAGTTTTCAAGTTTGCTCAGGGGCACAGGAGTTGCAGCTTGGTGTGGCTGTGATTTGAAAGTTCTGATGCCTCAACCACTAAGGGTTGGGCTGTGTTCTGTGTGTTTGGCTGCACTGGATATGGGGCTTCAGTGTTTGGATTTTTACTTGCTTGCATATTTGATAATTGGACACAAATTCTTAAGAACACACCTTATATGTTGGGCTACTTTCTGTGTTGATATTTATACATTGATTGGGTGCAGCATGTGTTTGATTGGATGCAGTGTTGGAATGTATTCTACATTCAAGTTTAAAATTAAGTTTGGTTAAAAACGTACCTTACGCTTGCGTGTAGGTTGTTCAGAAAAGTTCAAGAACAGTAAAGAACAAAAAAATAAGTTATGGGTAACTTACATTACACATTACTTTGTAGGGCTGGATTTCATTGTTGTGATTTAAACTGCACTTATGTTGTTCTGACAAGTTTAAGAACCCCCTCGCCAAAAACACTACTGACATGGTGGTTTTAAAAGGTTTTAAAACTCGCTCTGTTTACAAGAAAGTACCTTATTTCTCTACATTTACAAACTATCAACCAGAAAACACTATTGCACAGCAATAGCATTCCTGCCACTTCTGGAATGTGTCCTGGAAATCTTCTTTTAAAAGCATGACGAGCATCTTCTGCGATCCGCACTGGATCTCCGCAATGGTGTCAAAAGTGACCATTGAGCCGGATCTTCATCTTCGGGAAGAGGGCGAAGTATGCAGGAGCATAATCTGGACCGTAGACTGGGTGCGGAATAGCACGAGTTGCAAAACACTGACTTGAAGGTCGGTGCTCCCTGCGACTGTGCGTGCAGCCGTGTGCTGCCATCTGGCTTGTTTTGGTGTGTTTCAAAACTAGTCTCGAAATGTTTGATACTGCCTCGTATCTACAACACACATTTTTACCCAAGATGATCTCACATGGAGTGTGTTTTCAAAATCTGTTGCCACAAGACAAAAGTGTTGACAAAACTATTTCTTTATGAAAGAGTGTTTTCTCTCTCTAGCTGAACCTGCCTCAATGAGGTCAGATATCTGTTTTCACTACGATGTATCCATCTGTGAACTCGGTCTATCCGTGAATCAGGGATGTGAAACACAAGCTGAGCGCTGACTCCTGCTGTATTGAGTGTGTTTTGGGTAGGGAGAGAGCGAGGGAGTCAGCAAGCGAGAGAGAAAAGACGTTTTGAGAAAGTACGACAGCGAGACTGACGCCCCCACATCACCGACACGGCGCGCGAAAACGCAACTCCCCCCCCCTACACGCACACCACATTCCCAGCCTCACCATGGCGACTCCACAGCAACACACATTGTCATGGAGATGAGGCGACCCGCGGGTGTGCGGGGGGTTCGGAGCGCTCGTTTGCGCCATCATATTGGGACGAGGCCATCAATCTTTCCCCGCACGTCCACTCTATGAAGGGATGCGAGGGGAAAAATTTTGATTGAAAGAAATTAAAATGCTATGTGCTTGGGTCAGTTGCAAACAGGTAGCTTATGTGTGTGTACGTGTGTGTGAGTCTGTCTGTGAGGGCCAAGAATTTATAAAAAAATAAAAAACTTGCTTTTCGTCACACACGTACATAACACACCCTCAAAACTCTGGCCAGAATGAAGGCAGATGGTTGGAGTGGGAGCCAGAGCAACAAGAGTGAAGACAATAGCCCGTCCCTTATACCCCACCCAACCCCTCCTTGAGGAGCCAAAACAGGGTAGAAGTGGAGGGCAGTAGCAGAAACTCGAGCACTCATTGGTCCGCTGTTTTGAGTCCAGATGTCTTGCTGATGGGTGTTGCCCCTCACCTCCCATTTAAACTTCAGAAAAGAAACTTCAGGAACAAATGTGGTGAGATCGGACAGGTGGTCCGTGCATGGACGCCGTGTTACGCTCTCAAACTCCGACATAAAGGCTTCAGCTGCCTCAGCGAACTCGAAAGCTTTGCTGCTTTTGCATCTGTTAACCCAAAATGGAGCAATGTTTTTTTCCTTTTCATTAGCGCTCATAAAATCTCAACTTCAATATAACCTGGAACGATTGCGCGCTTTTTTTCAAAGTTTGTGGTGTAAATCAACACACGAGCATCATTCGATGATGTCAGACTAATAAAAACGAAACCTAAACACGTTAAACCCATGTTTATCAAACATTTACATTTTGCCAGATGCCTTTATCCAACATTTGAGAAGAATCCATTTCAAGGCCTGAATTGAACAGCAGAAAGACCACTTAATGGCTTTGCTGTTTCTGATAACACTGATCATTAATAATCAGATCTTTTTGCATGGGTTTGCTCATTTCTAGTTCATTCTAATGTCACTGCATATGTTGTCTATAATGCTGCACTGGTTTGGATTTTATTTAGTACTTATATATTGCTAAGTGTAAACAGATACAGCATTCTAATTACGCCAATGTTCCCTTGTGATATAATTCACAGATCGACACTGATATTTTTTGAGTTTCAGCTTACTGAAAGATATCAGAGGTGATCAATTTTTTCCAAAAATTGTACATGACATTGTAAATTCACCAGTCACGATAGTCAGTAATCGACTGAAAGTTGCTATTACACCTACCACCTGTTAGTCTCACACATTCTCCTCATTTTCTACAGCACACTTTATGAGATTAACATGGAAAAGTTTAGAAATTTTTGTAGTTTTCAATCGTTCAACTTTTCATTTTAGCTCCGCCCACAGGCTCTTAGAAGCCATTTGATTGGTCTCTGCGCATTAATCCGCCATAATGGTGGGGCTGTATTCTAATAGTTATTTCAATGAATAATCAAATAATCGGATAAGAAGTAATTTTTTACTTCATAAAAAAAAAGCAATTATGAATATAGAAGAGAAAATAAGCCTTAAAATTAACAAGAAATTTGTTTCCTTTTTGGAAAAATTAACATTTTATTGCTGAAATTTAATACAAGAAAACCTTAAAAAACTAAACCCATTTAGTGCATTTAATTGCAATATTACATCAAATAAAAAAACAAATAAAAATATTTAAATAATTCAGGTTACAATACAAACTTTGTAAACTTTAGCCTGAATACTATGGAAGCCTGTTTCCGGCACAAAAAAAGTTTTTTTCTCAAAATTCCAATTCGCAAGTTGGACTTTATTCTTTGTAATACCAGCATTTCTGGTGCATCCACCCTTAACCATGTTGCCGGCCTGAAGTTTAAAACAGTTACTGTATGAGCGAGGCTCCTCTGCTTCATCTGCTTTATTCCGCTTTCTCCAGAGCAGATTGTTAGACAAAGTTCTCTCCAGGGATTCTATTGATTGTAACTTATTTCATAAATTAAATGTGTAAAGCTTTCTGGCACTACAAAGGGTTCCTCCTTTTTTTCATTCTGCATTGTCTTCTGTGTTACCTGTCCAGAGCGCTGTGTGTGTGTGTGTGTGTGTGTGTGTGTGTGTGTGTGTATATATATATATATATATATATATATATATATATATATATATATATATATATATATATATATATATATATATATATATATATATATATTATATATATATATATGTATATACATACACACACACACACATACATATACACACACATTTTTTATATTCTATTAAAATTCTATTATATTAAAATTCTATTATATTATATTAAAATACACACCAACAAAGTTCATTCTTTATTATTATTATGTCATAAACTATGAAAACAAAAAAGTGTTATACAAGCCAAAATACATTTTATATTTTAGACTGTCAAAGTAACTACATTTAGTTTTGATGGCAGCTTAGCAAACTCATTGCATTTTCTCATCAGATTTAGAAGGTAGTCACTGGAATGGTTTTCAATTTACATGCGTGTCTTTTCAAGAGCTCATTTGTGACATTTCTTGCCTTATTAATATGCTTTGGCCTATCAGTTGTCTTGTGTAGATGAAAGGGTGACCACAGAATCAGAAGCCCTATTAGTGCTCCTACGACTATTGTACAAATCCATATTATTGCAGGAATCAATCAGTTAAGTAAAGACAGTCGATCGTTACTTTAAGAAATGAAGTTCAGTCAAACCTCAAAATCTCAAGTAATTGACATATATTCTTAGTCTCCAAATCCATTAATTGCAATGAGGAAACAGGCTCTCAAGAAGACCGTCCCAGGAAAAGACGACCAAGAGCTACCTCACAGAAACCGCTGAACTGCATAAAGATTTCTGAGTTTAAGTCCCAGATATATTTTAACATCTACTGTTCAGAGGAGACTGAGCAAGCCAGGCCTTCATGGTCAAATTGTGCTTAACAAACCATTACTTTCTTACTAAGAACAACAGAAAGAAAAGACTTGCTTGGGGCAAAAAATAAAATAGGTCAGTGGAAAACTGTCTTTTGGTCAGAAGAGTCAAAATTTGAGATACTTGGTTACACCCAAGGTGTCTTTGTTAAACTTACAGAGGGTGAACCAACATTTCTTTAATGTATGGTTTCCACTATAAAACATAGAAGCGATGTTTGAGTGCTTGGCTGGTTGGTGTCTTGTCAAATCGAAGGCACACTTAACCGGCATGGCTACTACAGCAATTTGCAGGGACATGCCACCTCATCTGGTTTGCACTTAGTGAGGGCATCATTTGTTTTCCAAAAGAACAACAGCACTCAACACCTTTAGGAGCTCCTCAAAATTGTTGGAAAAGCATTGCAAGTTAATAACTCATGCGGCTTTTAGAGAGAATTCTCAGAGTGTGCAAAGTTGCAATCAAAGCGAAAGAGGGCTACTTTGAAGAACTGAACATATAAAACATTCTGGGTTGTTTAACATTTTTGTTGGTTACAGAATTCCATGTGTTCTTTCGTATTCTGGATGTCTTTAGAATGAATGTGCAATGCTGAAAATAATCAAAATAAAGAAGAAACACACTAAAGGAGATGATGTGTTTAAACCTTTGGCTCAAATATATATACACACATACATATATATAAACACACACACACACACACACACACACGTATACATGTATGTATATACTTTCGTGTGTTTTTTTAAGCGTCGGTCGGCTTTAGTTTTTTTTTGTTGTGTTCTGCACAGTTGGCTCTAGTTGTTAACTGGTTTCCGGCCAATTCTGCACGTCGACTCGTCAGCGGATCTCGTCAGCGACAAAAAAAACCCTCAGATTGGCTATTCAGCGTAGTGAACGAGCAAACGGAACTGACGAAAGCAAACAACGACGGAGTAAAGAGGGAACACAACAACACTTCTCGTCATTCTTGCTCTTGTCTTTACAACTTAGCGAATCCGTGATCGCGGCAGGTGTGAACGCTGCTTGCTTTATGTATACGCAGTTCTAGCTATTCCTGTTTCCCTGTTTGAATGGTGAATATAGACTACTGCCACCTGCTGGGATGGGAGAGTAATGTTCTCTTACACAAGTGCAGAATGTATATGCTAGCTGGCGGCCGGCTGTAGTCTGTCCGGTGTGTTCTAATCCAACTTATTTTTTCAGGCGTTGTCCAGTCGGCTTTCCTTTAGAGGTTGTTCTTTGGTGTCAGTTTGATGTGTACCTGTAAAACGACAGTCACCGATACTGAAACTAGTATGGGCTAGAAAGAAATTAGCCCCAGTTTCAGCTTGAATTCTCCATTATATTTTGCAACAGGGTCTTCCGTTGCACAGCATTTATACCACATGACCATACACCTGACCACATTTCTGCATAATGCAACATTGCACAAATATGATTAAGGTCTAAAATCTATCCCGGGACCCTCCCGTACTGATGTGTCTTTAAGGCATGGATTCAATTCTCACTGCTGGCCCACTCCCATTGTTTGAAGGTCAATGACCTTAAGCAGACTTAATACAAACCACATCTGCCCCCCCCCCCCCCCCCCCCCCCCCATTCCACCAGGATCAATTATCCCTTGGGACCGGGCAGGGAGGTGCAAGACAAGGGTGTGCATGGGCAAGAGGTGTGGTTTAATCTGAATGAAAAGGGGGTGGGATGGGGCAGGGCAGGGTTCTCAGGACTTCACCTCACCCTGTATTCCCACGACCCCCCATCACCACCACCACCACCACCACCACCACCATGTCACACTTTCCCCCCCAGGTTCTGAACTACTGTGGGTATACAAGGCTTTTTTAAGGAAAGCAGGAGGACTTTTGGTTTGCTGTAATGTGATTGGATGCATGTCAGCCTAACAAACAAACAATTAACAAATAAACAAGTTCCTAACCCAAAGCATGGTTGCTGTTATTGATGTTAAATATTAAACTATTCACACTTTGAGGTGTAGTGCACGCGCACATGCATGTATAACTAATGCAATGCATATGTTCTGCATGTTGTATGGGGTATTTTTGTGCAAATGCATGCATTTTTTTTTTTTTTTTTCGGAGAATAAACCCCTGTCTAGGGTTGACCTACCAGCTGCAGATGGTCCCGGCTCCATCCCATCCACTCAGGCTCCCCGCGGCTTCCTTCTGAACTGTTCAATCGCCACGGCGGCGAGAGCCTGGAAAGCGTGTCCGACTATCAGGCTCCTTCCCTCGGCGTCCTAGAGGCTCCTTTTTACCCCACCCCCTCTCAGCTCCCGGGTGAATCCCCCAGTCGGAGCCCTCCGCGGACCCCGAACACAATAGCTTCCCTCCGGCTGCTTGCTCCCTCTCCAGACGGACCTCCGTCTTCTTTCCGTGCGTCTTTTTTCCTCCTTCCTCAGCGGTGTGTTTATGCTCCTGCTCACCGTTCAAACACCACTCTCCAGAGGAACAACAACAAAAAACGGCTGAGCGACACACAGACAGACACACAGACAGACACACAGGCAGGCAGGCAGGCAGGCAGGCAGTTTCCCCATTAACCACCTCCTCCTCCTCCTCCTCCTCCTTCTCCTTCTTCTCCTCCTCCTCCTCCTCTTCCACCTCTACCGCCTCCTTTCCTTCTTCTCCTTCTCCGAGCGCTCAAATGTGCGCTCCATCAGCGCGCTCGTCCTGGGTGCTGCCATCTAGTGTTAGGAAGTGACTACTTCACGTTCATTCAAGTGATTCTTTAATTATTCATTCTTTCATTCATTCGTTCGTTTATTTGCTTGTTCGTTCTTTCATTCACTTAATAATTCATTAATTAATTCATTTATTCGTTTGTTGGTTCATTCTGTCTTTCTTTCTTTCTTTTTTCTTCCTTTCTTTTAATCATTCATTCATTTATTATTTTGTGCATTAATTCTTTCCTTCTTTCTTTCGAAATTTGTTTCTGTTTTTTGTTTCCCCATTTGTTTGTTTGTTTGTTTATTCATTCTTTCTTTCTTTCTTTCTTACTTTCTTTCTTACTTTCTTTCTTACTTTCTTTCTTTCTTTCTTTCTTTCTGTCTGTCTGTCTGTCTGTCTGTCTGTCTGTCTGTCTGTCTGTCTGTCTGTCTTTCTTTCTTTTTTTCTTTCTTTCCTTCTTTCTTTCTTTCTTTCTTTCTTTCTTTCTTTCTTTCTTTCTTTCTTTCTTTCTTTCTTTCTTTCTTTCTTTCTTTCTTTCTTTCTTTCTTTCTTTCTTTCTTTCGTTTATTCTATCTATCTATCTATCTATCTATCTATCTATCTATCTATCTATCTATCTATCTATCTATCTATCTATCTATCTATCTATCTATCTATCTTTCTTTGATTCTTTCTTTCTTTCCTTCCCTCTTTCTTTCTTTTTTTTCTTTCTTTTTTTTTAAGTCATCCAATTTCATGCTTTATATGTCCTCATATATGTAAATGCTTCTATATGCAGTATACATGTGCATACCACAAAACATATTTATATTTTTATTATTTACAACCATATTTTATCTTTGGTATTCTTTGTATGGTTTGTATTTGACAAGAAAGACTGAGTTGGATTTCTTAAGCTGTTTTCAGACTTAAAGCAACTCACAACAATAAAGCAGCCAATGTTGTCCTATTGAACAAAAAAAGACAGTGGCCCATGGGTGACTAGATATGGGTGTGGCCAGTGACACAACAAAGTTAGAAAAGTTTTATGCAAATGTATTCAAATATGGAGCAACTTATTGCAGCCAGAACCTATAAAATCACAGCAAACGTTAATGTAACATTGTTAAATTTCTTACTTTAGTCCTACTTGCACTGTCACACCTGATCTTCCTGTTATTGAACTGTATTTAACTGCTTTTAAAAAGACAGATGCTGCTCTGTACAGCCACTTTGACCTCTTCTGCACTTGAAACCTGTACACTACATCAAAACTGTTTGTTTACATGTATACATTCATGTTAACAAACTGAAAATCCAAAATAAAGATACAAAATAAATGTTTATTTATTAATAAATCGATTATCATTTTATATTTTAGAAAGCTGAACTCTGTATTGATGATGAAGATGATGATGATGATGATGATGATGATTACATTGATAAAAATACAAATGAGCCATATGAAAAAAATAGACAAATTAATAAATAAATACACAAACAATATCAACTAATATTATTACAATTATTATTATTAATGATGATAGTAATACTACATCTATAATACAAAATAAGTACATACATATAGATAATAATTAAGAGAAAAAGAAGAAGAAGAAGAAGAACAAGAAGAACAAGAAGAATTACTATTATTAACAATGAATAAATAAATTAATCATAATTTTTCGGCTTATTCAAATGTGAAATGATAACCGATCACTAAAAAAACGTGAATTAAATATTAATAACTAAATAAAATTACATTCTGCAAATCTATTTAAAAATTACCAACAAAATTAATAGAGTTACAATTAATTGGGAATTTTTTTTTTTTAGTCTCTGTTTTTGACGTCGTGCCGCTTTGAAAACCCGTTCATTTCCGGTACGTCACTTCCTTTCCAGAGCAGAAGCTGACGTCACCCTACAAACAGGTTAGTGAGTTGGAGCTTCCGATATTTGCTGTAAAATGGCTGGAAATCGGGCAGAGGGGAAACACGGAGCGGTCTGAGGTTTTGTGCGGCTTCATTTGGACAGTTTGTCACAATGTTACGTGTCAATTAAATGTTTCCACATTAACATTTTTTGTAAACTAGACTGGGATTGGGACAGGGACATGTGTGTTAATGAATGATCAGCATTGAAGTCACATACACGTCCATCAGTACTGAATACTGAGCTGAATTCAGGCTTGTCTGAGTTATAACCTGTTATAAGGTTGTGTCTCAGGTGAAGCAGGAATTCCAGTACTGTACTGTACAGTGTTGTAGGATGTGATTTGGGGAAGTACCCTGTAAAAAAAAAAACACCATGATCAGCTGACCAGCAATTACTGCTTCCCAAAATGTTGTGGGAATGTTAGTTCTTGGTTCTGAGAGCAAACCTTTTTTACTTAATTTAATGTTAACATTTTAGGGAATGTTTTGTAAACATGTTACAGAGAACGTTCCACTAATGTTCCTATAATGTTCAAAAAATAACTTTCCAGTCACCCTGAATTGGTCAGGGAATGTTTTCTCAATGTCCTCGTATTGTTCTTGTAATATTCTCCTAATGTTCTGATGGAATAATTCAACCATCTGCTCTGGCTAAGTAGTCCTGAGAACATTCCCCTAACATTCTGGTAATCTTTTAAATAAGTCACACTTTTCAAATAACTTGTAGATGAATCTGAGGGCGTTCCTCTAATTTTCCAGTAACCTGCAACTCATTCTAACTTTTCGGGAACCTTGAAACAACCTTTCTCAAATCTTCCAGGAACGTTGATCTGACCTTAAATAACTGAAACCTCCCAGGAACCTTGCACTTATACAGGTTTTGAAGAACGTTTCAAACCTTCACTGTCCTACCAATCCTATAGTAGCATGGGATGGTTCAGAGAACGTTTCTCTTTTGGTCCTCTCAGGAACCCTTTAAAGGGGAATCCCATAGATCTTGGTATTATGGTCTTGCTCGTGGTCTTCATTTGCTTTTGATTGTCAAAATATAGAGTACCAGTAAAAGGTTTGGAGACACCTGGCCCTTTAAGAGACACATGCATGTTCTTTTTGTTTCTAGGGTAATTTAACTGTATGTAAATTTACTTTGACCAAACAAATATATAAATGTACAGATGTTTAACTTTGCTGGTTCCCTGGTGGTCTAGTGGTTAGGATGCGGCGCTCTCACCGCTGCAGGCCGGGTTCGATCTCCGGTCAGGGAACCGACCCCAGCCATTAGGGTTGCACAAGCCTTAGTGCCGGTCCCAAGCCCGGATAAATGGGGAGGGTTGCGTTAGGGAGAGCATCCAGCGTAAAAACATCCAAATCACACATGCGGATGGTCCGCTGTGGCGACACCTAATGGGAGAAGCCGAAAGAATGTTTTACAGATGTTTAACTTTATTTTCATTGAAAAATCCTTCCTTAGCATGAATCATAGTTTTACACACTCTTGGGATCTGAACAGTTTATTTGTCCAAACATTCTGCTACAATACTTTGTTTTACTGTCTTGTAAAATGTGTTCTTCACTGATTGGTGTTTTCTTTCACCTCAGAGCAGTTCAATAGGATTTAGTTGCAGTGACTGGGAAGGTCATGATAACACTCCAACCGAATGTTTGCTTTCTAAATGATGCTTAAAGAGCTTGGACGTCATTAGCTTGTTGTATGGAGAAGTTGTTTCCAATTAGCCGCAGTGCAGATTAAACTACATGGTGTTGAAGTATGAAATGGTAGACATGTTGGATCAGTATTTCTTTCAACCGGAGTAAATCTCCAAAGTTCCGTGTTCCAAAACAGCCGCAAACCATTAAGCTTCCACTTCTATGTTTGACTGTGGGGGGGGGGGGGGGTGAGGCAGTCTGCTGACATCTTCTCTCCTGTTCTCCATCTCATAGAAGTTCTTCTCATAGAGGCAGTAATGTCAAATTTGGACTCATCTGCCCACAAAACTTTGTCCAGTTCTTGTGTGTTCCTTTTACCTTGTGTGTGTGAAACAAATGAACATTCATGTGTTTCAAAAGCTGTAGAAGACGGGGTGTTTCCAAAGTTTTCACAGCTGCTGTCTATATCTTATTTTGAGTTCTCTGTATAATAGTGACCAACAGTTATGAACATTCCCATAGTGTTATGAAACAATACCTAAAATCTAGCCTAAGGAAATACAAAGGCTAATGTGTGGGTCAAATAAAATGTTTCGGGGTCCCGTCATTGATTTTAAAAAGCTTTTTGTTTTGGCTTTAATGTTCTTATTTAAACCTACTTCTCACACTTAGATGTCTTGGATCCGTGAAGGAGAACTAAGCCTTCTTGAAAGGCTCTCTGCCAACATCTTAAAGGTGATTTTATATATTTGTGTTTTTAATTACCTTCTGATCATGTAATGGGAAATGAAGGCTCTTTTTAGTCAGTTAGTGCATTTGGCTCACCTCACCTATAAGATTCTCTTGGGTCATAAACAGTCTTGAATAAATTGAAATAGTTATTATTTATAAAAAATGTAACCCTTAAATATGGGACATTTAACAATCATTTGTCTTGTCTGATTCCCTTGACGATGTTTTGCTTATGATTGTCCACAGGCAGGACCGATGCCCAAACACGTGGCCTTTATTATGGACGGGAACAGACGTTATGCACGTAAGAAACACGTGGAAAGACAGAAAGGCCACACTCAGGGCTTCGACAAACTGGCTGAAGTGAGTCATTTAAAACCTTTATTACGTGTAATTATAAATGGAGGAAAAGCACCAGGTGTCATTCATTAATAAATAAGGACATGTTTTAGAGTTTCCTATAGCAAAATATCCCATGTGTCTTACTCCTTGTGTAGTACTTTAAAATGGAGTGTGTTGATTACTGGGATCTCCTGCCAAGCATTATATCAACTTCTTGCTTTACAGGTCCACGTTTTCATAAAACGGCTGGCAGAACCACCATTAGTTGTTGGGCCTGTTTTTTGAGTGTTTTTGCACAAAATGAATAAAAGAATGTGGGTGTGGCTCCGTTTTCAGGGAAGTTTTTGTTTTGTCACGTCTCAGCCCCGGGTGTGAGAGACTTTTGGAAGGCGAATCTTTTCCCGCCAAAAACCCAGTTTGAACAGTTTGCAAAGTGATGTGTGAGAAATGTGACAAACCTAAAAAAAATTACAAAAAATCTAAAATAATAATCACAATTAGTGAAAGTATTGAAATTGCAATTCTTTAACTTAATTTTTCCCCTTCATTTCTTTCATTATTTTAAACCTGTAAAAAACTGATTTACTCTCCATTTGTAAAAAAATATAACCAAACTACATTATTTTATCACATTGATTCCAAATCATTTTTTTGATTCAATATAAAGATAGATAGATAGATAGATAGATAGATAGATAGATAGATAGATAGATAGATAGATAGATAGATAGATAGATAGATAGATAGATAGATAGATAGATACATACATACATACATACATACATACATACATACATACATACAATACACCTTTATACATGGATACACAGGAAAACAGCAAAGAGATTTATTGTACAAATGGATGCAAGTGCAGATGAATATTTAAATATATGAACAGCAAATTCATATAAAGGCTGTGGGCAGTGAAACAAGTGCAGAATCTGTTGAGCAAGTACAGTAAAAAAAAATATATGTATATAAGATCTTTAAGAAACAGTTCACAAAATGTGTGTAAGGCACAATATATGTAATGAAATACGAGACATGAATTAGCAATATGAGGTAGGTACATTGTACAACAGTGCAAAAGGTTATATACGGTGTATATACGGATTGTATAATATAAAAATGATATATAATGTATTTATCGCGGTGGTTAAGTTCCAAACTCGCCCACGATAAATGAAAAACCACGACAAACGAAAAAAAGCTATTTTATGTACACAGTACTGTACTGTATTAACGTTTTACTTTACTTTATAATTCATAATTATATTTTTATTAATACATTTTATTGTTTCAACATTAAACTCCATAAAAACCATTTCCTATAAGAGACCGGGAAAATCAGCCAAACAAATTTATGTGGCAAATTCCTCAAAAAACATGCATACATACTACCACATTGACAATGTTCTCACACAATGACTTAATTTTGTGAATGTAAAGTGTAGAAGGTGTAGAAAAGTAAAGTGTAATGAAAAGGATCTTCAGCAGAATGTGATTACCAAGATTACATCATTTCCTTTAGATATTCTTTGTCTCTCTCTCTCTTTCTCTCTCTCTCTCTCTCTCTCTCTCTCTCTCTCTCTCTCTCTCAGGCTCTTCGATGGTGTCTAAACCTGGGCATCCACGAGGTAACAGTGTACGCTTTCAGCATAGAGAACTTTAAACGCTCCAAAGAGGAAGTGAATGGCCTGATGGAGCTGGCTAAAGAGAAGTTCCTCCGGCTGCTCGATGAGCAGTGAGTCTGACTAAACTCACATTGTGTAATAGATGCTGGTTATACACAACATATTCAGACTCCATGTGTGTTTGTTTTGGGCTTTTTTTTTTTTATTCTAGAGAGAACCTTGAGAAGCATGGGGTGTGTATTCGGGTATTGGGAGACCTCACGCTACTTCCTGAAGATCTCCAGCATGTCATTGCCAAAGCTGTGGTTTCAACTAGAGCACACACGAAGTAAGGACATACAGTAGCTTTGAATAAGAAACTAAGCTGAGCTCTTCAGTTTACTTATAAATAAAATTATATAAAATAAAAAATTATATAATTAATAAATAAATTACAGATGGTCCCCGAGTTATGATGGTTCTACTTGCGATTTTTCCATCATATGATGACGAGAGCGTTACGACAAAATTTTTAAAATAATTAAAATTCCATGCAACAGGCAGCAGCGTACGATGTACGATACATCGGACGCGCAGTTGGAATGAGCGTATCTCTCTACCCTGTGAGATGCCCCACTCTCGCTAGCGGTCGACAGAGTAAAGTTGTCTCGGTGTGTGTTTTTCTGTTTCAAACGGTTTCAAACTGCAAGTCTTCCAAGCGCCAAAGTACGTCTCCTGTTGAAGTGAAAAAATAAGAATAGGAACTCCATCAGTTTAGAGCAGAAAATAAAAATTATAAACCAGCATGAAGCAGGAAAGACTGTCACAGTCATAGGATATTTTTGACGATATGGAGTCGTCTGTTATCTCCATTTTGAGTAGAGGACTACCTGTGTGTATATAAATAATTTCTTGTTTTCTGACAGGTGTTTTTTGAACGTTTGTTTTGCGTATACATCACGCTATGAAATCGCAAATGCAGTCCGAGAGATGGCCTGGGGAGCCGAGCAGGGCCTCATAAAGTCCAGGTAATTTTTCTTCCCCCTCACATTATTGATCCTTATTGTAGTCCTGTATGAATAAGACACATACTGTAATGCAGATGTTTGAAAATATCTGAACTCCCCCTGTAATCATAACAATTCTAGCCATACTCCGTCTCTGTAGATTTCTGTGCTGGGTGATAGTGAGGTAACGTCACACTGAGATGCCATGATTTTTGGTTTATGAACAGTTCTGAAGCATAAGCATGTGATAGAAAGCCCTCTATCTGGGTGACTTGCTTCAAGCAATCCAACTGCGGTAACGTTTTAAATTCAGGGTCAAAAATAGACACTGAGATGCAATTTTAGTTTTCCTGCAAGAATGAAAAAAGCAGCAATATGAGGTGACAGACTGCAAAAGTTCTCAAGTTTCAGCAGTAACATGTTTTACTCACTCACACATTTTCACTCTTTCTCTCTCTCTCTCTCTCTCTCTCTCTCTCTCTCTCTCTCTCTCGATCTCTCGTTCTTTTTCTGTCTTTCCCGTTACCCTATTATTCATTTTTTGCTTCCTTTCTTTTTGTCTGTTTCTTGGTCTCTCATTTTCCCTCTTTTTTTTGCCTCCATGTTCTGTTTGCTCTCACTTTTCCTCTCCTCTGTTTCCGAGTAGCTCTCTGCCTCTTCGATTTTTTTCTTTCTTTCTTTCTTCCATTCTTTCTTTCTCAACTTTCCCTCATATTTTGCTGTCTTTCTTTCTCAAAATCCCTCACTTCCTCTTTCTTCAACTCTTTCTCTTACATCTTTCTTTCTTTTTCTCTTTTTCTCTCTTTCTCTCTCTCTCTCTCTCTCTCTCTCTCTCTCTCTCTCGCATCCTTCTCTCTCTCTCTCTCTTTTGCATCCTTCTCTTTCCCTTTCTCTCTCATAGTTTATTTCTCTCATATTATACTTATAGTCTTTCTCTTTCCTACTTCCTCTCTTACTATCTCTACATCATCCTTCTCCTCCCCTACCTCTCTCACTTTTTCACACTTGCCATTCTTTCTCTTTCTTCACATACACAGTTTATTACCTTGTCTTTTGCTCTCTTTCTCATACTCCATCGCTTTTTTTTCTCACTCTTTCTTTTGCATACATGGAGTCTCTTTACCCTATCTCTTGCTGTTTTTCTCTCTCATACTTCCCCTCTGCTACTCTCTCCATCATCTTTCTTCCCCCTACCTATCTCTTTTTCCCTCCCCATCTTTCTCTCTCACTTTCTTATTCACATGTACTGGGTCTCTTTCTCTTATCTCTTGCTGTCTTAGATTTTCATGCTTCCTCACATCTCTCTCTCTCTTTCTCTCTCTCTCTCTCTCTCTCTCTCTCTCTCTCTCTCTCTCTCTCCCTCCCACCATTTCCATCTTTCTCACTTTTTTATTAACATACAGTGAGTCTCTTTTCCTTTCATACTCCCTAGCTTCTTCTCTCTCACACTATCTATCATCCTTCTTTTTCCCTTTCTTTTGCTATCACTTTTTCCCTCCAGAATACTGCCTGTCTTTTGGTGTTGCTCTCTGCTTCACCCCACCTCTCTCTCTCTCTCTTAATCTCTCTAGTGTCTGTAGCTCTCTGCCTCTCACTTTCTTTTTTTTAATGCTTCATATTTCCACAGAAATGCTGAAAGCTTAAAGGTTCAAAAAGTCACTGCATTGATCATGTATCAATCAGGACCAAATACAGATCTCAATCACCATCAGCTCATTTATCACTTTCTGTAAAGCACTTTTACATTCTGTCACCTGCTGTGTGACTGTGGACCAAATTAAAAACTGAGGAAACTGTACAAGCCCTCAAACTGACCTAAACGTATTATACATTTAGCTTTCAAACACACACACTTCTCTATAATTATGTTAAAATGAGTATTACAATGAGAAAAATTAGTTTATTTTAATTTTATCAAATGAAAATGTAAAGTTTTCTTCTTTTTTTTTCTTCTAGTGATGTATCAGAAGCACTGTTAAGCCAGTGTCTGTACACCAGCAACTCTCCCAACCCTGATCTCCTCATCCGCACTTCTGGAGAGGTGCGCCTTAGCGACTTCTTGCTCTGGCAGGTACGGAAGCCTACAGAAACCAAACTGAATTTCCAGACCGCCAGACCTTTTATAAATTTTTTAAGAAATTTAAACAATACTGCATGGAATGTCATGGGATCTAACTTGTACTTGCGTTATCCCAAATTAACCCCACCCACACATCCAATTTACATCCAATTTCTGTGCATCTGTGCAGGTTCCTGAGGTAAATTTGACCGCATTCTTGCTTTTTTAGAATTGTATGTAGATAACAGTGTTGGACGAAGTACACAAACAATTGACCTAATTAACTTGACCTAAAGTAGTGGTGCACTAGGTAAAATATTACTCCTGTAAAAGTGCTCGCTTTAAACTTTCACAAGATATTTACCTTCAAATGTATTTGAGTATCCAAAGTATTCACAGCGCTAAATTATTTCCACATTTTGCCACATTTTGATATGTTGCAGCCTAATTCCAAAATGGACTTAATCTATTATTTTATAGTTATTGTCAGCAAAAGATCCAGGAAGTACCATGACCAGGAACGCCTCAGAGATTAGGATTTTAACTTTATGCAAATGAGAAGCAAAGCGTTTTGGTGAGTGTCAGGTTGATAGGACTTCTTTCCCCCAACCCCAACCCCCCACCACCTGTTGTCAACTTCATCTCCTTCCACATTTGGTCTAGTGATTTCTAGATGGGTAGTATAGAATAAACATGTGGTGGGGGGTAACCATACACTGTACAGTCAAAAGTTTTTGGACACCTTACCATCACAACCAGATAGATTTGTTAAGTTCCTCATTGATAGTACAATAATACTCTTATGGGAAGGCTTTTCAATAGATTTTGTAGCGTAGTTGTGGGATTTGTGTTCATTCAGCCACAGGCGCATTAGTGAGATCAGGTATTAGACTTTGGATCTGAAGGTTGTGAAACCCCAACAAGCTGCCACTCCTGGGCCCCTGAGCAAGGCCCTTAACCCCCCCAATAGCTGCTTAGTTGTATGAATGAGATAAATGTAATTTCATGTTAATTTAAAACAAAACAAAAAAAAAAACAAGGTAAGAAAACTCTGCCTTACTTCTGACTAAGGCTGCAACTAACTTAATAATCGATTAATCTGATGTTCTTTTTTTTCTGATTAATTAGATTTAAAAAAAAGTGCTTATTATAACTATATAAAACCTTAATTTAAAGTACTTATGTATAAAAGTGTGATTTAAAAAAATGCACAAGCCACACATTTAGTTTTGACATTTTATAAAGCTTATAGTGGCGTACATGAGGGATTTCTCCTTTGAACAAATTAATTCATGCTCTTTTGCTTCTTTTTGTAAAAAACAATTAAATAAAAATTCAAAACACATTTGAGTATACAAAGTGAAGCAATTTGTGTTGATCAACATTTGTATTGTTTTAATGATAATTACAGATGGCAAGTTGGCCACCATGTTTAAAATATCAATATAAAAATATAATGCGACATTGTTTTGACAATTTTTATTAAAAAGAACAATTCACAGACATTTTATAAAGATATCTAGAATACATAATACATTTAATCTTGTATAATAATTAAATGATATATGCATAACTTGAATATACACATTAAAAAACAAGCATTTAAACGTAGTAAAGCCACAGTAAATCACGTTTAAAAAAAGATAAGTTACTGTTGTAGTGGACAAATGCCATAAAAAAGAGAATGGAACGGAGAAACGCAGCAAGCTGATGGGGAAATTTTTTATTGTTTATTGCTGCTTCTAGATTTAGTGTTTGTTCGCACAGTTTAATTTTAATCCATCACTATGTGATGCTCGATGCATCACTATGGGATACTCCTCGATGTTCGCGAGTGACTCCAGAACAGATCCATTGCGACTGTCCCAAAGTTAGCAAACAGTTTACACAATAGCACTTCATTAAACTATACCATTTTCACATGATTAGGAAATACAGTTTTTCCCTACCGTGCTGATGTTTCGCCTTCATCCGTGACACACACTTTTTTCCTGCTGCCGGTTGACCCTGAACTCTCCGCCGTCACGCTAAACCGTTACTTGAGCAGCTCAACTAATCAATAAAGCCATTCGTTGACAAGGAATTTTTTTTTCAGTTAGTTGTTGCAGCATTACTTCTGACTAAATAAAGCAGTGGGACTGGAGATTCTTTTCAAAAATGCTTAATGAACATCTCATGCTTTTTACACATACTAGACATCCATATATTATATTGAGTATGCTGATATAATGATTGCAGAAGGTAATTTTTGTCATAAAATTCTCCTGACCAACCAGAACTGAATGTTCTACAGCATTTTGTTTCTAAATTATAACTAAATTAATGTAATTTTTATCAATTATCAGTTTTGTGAGACCTCAATCATATATCTGCAATGTGTCATTAAGGGAATGAACTCTCATTATATAAACTTTCCTTTCCTTTCCAAAGACGTCTCACTCTTGCATAGTGTTCCAGTCCATCCTGTGGCCAGAATACTCTTTTTGGAATCTCTGTGAGGCAGTTTTGCAGTACCAGCTGAACTATCGCTCTATTCAGGTAAGACGGCAGCCTGTCAACCAGGAAAATTATTTGTCACTTGTACATTAAGCAGAGTGCATATATCCCAGCTTGTTTGGAAGTTTGGTTTAGAGCACAGGGTGAGCCATGATACGGTGCCTTTTTAACAGAAGAGGTTATGGGTCTTGCTCAAGGGCTCAACAGTGGAAAGCTTGGTGGTGCGGTGGCTTGAACCTCCGACCTTCTGATCAGCAAACCAGAGCATTAATCGTTGTGACAGATATGAGGTGGTATCAAAACGTTTCGAGACTAGCTCTGTATAAAGCGCCCAGCATTCCTGCTACTTCTGCGATGTGTCCTGAAAGTCTTCTTTTCGTAGCGTGTAAAGCACCTTCCTGCGTTTCGCGCTGGATCTCCGCAATGGTGTCAAAATAATCTTTGAGCTGAATCTTCCTTTTTGGGAAGAGGGCGATGTCCACAGGATCCAAGTCTGGTGAATAGGGTGGCCCTGTGGTCAAGTAAGACCATGTGGATTATTCTCCGATGATCATCATGCACAAGTTGCTGAATGGTTTCGACATTTTCAGGGATTGAGCTTGTTGAAGGTGTTCCTGATCTCTCGTCGTCATCTAGTGATGTTCTTCCGCTCTTGAAGTGCACGTGCCACTCAACACTCTCGGACGACTCATTGCAGCGTCTCCGTATGTCATGTCATGTCGTGGCAGATTTGCCCAGTTTCACGCAAAATTTCACGCTTTGCTCTTCATTCTAACTTGCTGTCCATGATTAATTCACAGATGTGGTAAAGCACATGGTCAGAATAGCACTGGTTAGCACCATTAGTCTCTAACTTTTTGATACCACCTCATAGATCACTTTGTTCATCAATTGCAGTTAATACTATGGTTCTGTTTTGTTTTGGGTTTTTTTTAAGTAAGGGTGTGAATTAAAATTTTTTATATTTGGACCTGCATTTAATAACACTTTTCGAGTGAGCTCTCTCGTTCAACCCAACGTGGCCACTAGGGAAAGTGGCTCGGTGGTTAAGTTTCTGGGTTACTGACAGGAAAGTTGGGGGGTTTAAGCCCTGGTATCACCAAGCTGCCACTCTTGGGCCCTTTTTTAAGGACCTTAGCGCTCTGATCTCCAGGGTCACTGTATCAACCTGCACGCTGACCCCAAATTCCTAACATTGCAGGTATATGCGAAGAAAGAATTTCATTGTGCTGTAACATACATGTGAGGAGTAAAAAGCACCTTTACCTTTTTGGCTTACCTTTAAATGCAATGTGTGGTGTCGTGTTATGTTCTAGAAAGCACGGGAGCTGCACAAAGAGGCTGAAACCGCGCAGCAGCTGGAGTCCGATCGTTCGTGTGTAGCCGAACTTCTTCGGCAGGGCAGAAACGGCAAGCCTATAGACGCCCACTCTCGTCACTCAGCACTGCTAAGCTATACGGCTGGCCGTGAGGAGCGAGTGAGCCGCTTCCTCGGTGCCCTTCAACAGAAAAGAGACAATTTCTTTGAGCAAATGAGCAGCCTGACTGCTGTTGCTTAAACTTTGATTGTTAAAATGTATCCAGTCCTGAATCACTAACTGCTTCCAACGTGTCTGATATATTTTGGTGGCTAATTCCGATCCCATTGGCTGTGTCAGATCGGAGAAGCATTGTGTAGGGCTGTGGTGCTGAGTCCAACATGGCTGCCTGTAGATGTGGTTCCAAATCCCAATAAAGTAAGAAGATTTTTTTATAAATTTACAAATTTGTACATAGTTTCGACAACACGGATGATGTACCCCGTTTTATGGGGATTTGAGCTATTTAACTTTGTCTTAAAGATGGTTCTCAAAACTAGGTATGTGAAACTATATGTCAACATCGATTTAAACATCTTTGAGGTGTGCGAGTTATGAATGTGTAGCTCTAATATGTCATTATTGAGCTGTGTCTTAAATCACATACCTGAATTTCCTATTTTTGATTATTTTTAAATCTCAACCCTACTTGAACACCTTTGGGATGAATGTGAATACTGACTACACCCCCAGACCTCCTTACTTTACATCAGTCCATGACTTTACTAACACCCTTGTGGCTGATAAACACAAATGTCCACAAGCACACTCCAAAGTCTAGTGGAACATCTTCCCAGAAGAGTGGAGGGAATTATTAGAGCAGATCGGGATAAAATGTGGAATGCAATACTCAAAAAGCACATACCAAACTTATGACCAGGTTTCTGCAAACGTTTGGCAATATAGTGTATTACTTACAAAGATTACATAAAATTCTTGAATTGCATTTTAGGAAACTGGTTTGGGAGTCTATGAGCACTGGTCATGGTTGGCAGGGATGGTGTATTATCTTTCAGCTTTCAGTCAGCGCAACATGGGCATCTGTGAGCAAAATAATTTAGAAGAAGGCAGATAGTCCTTTCCTCCGAGGGTGACCCGGCAGGAGTTCGAAAGGTGCAGTGGTTTTACTTGTGTCACAAAAAGTATGCTTTCTTTTTCGCCATCTCTGGTTGTTAGGTTTCATGTTATGAGGAGAACTAGCTGGTGAGTGGGAGCTGGTAAAATGGCAAATTGGGCAAAAATTGGGTAAAAAGAAAGATGAGAGATATAAAAGCAAGGGACAAGGGTCAAAACTTTCAAACAAAAGCCTGAAAGGAAAAAAATAGTTAGATCTAGTGCATTGCAAAACTGAAAATCACAGTATATCAGGTACTGTTGGAATGACATGAGTGTTACAGATCTAGAACACACTTATGTTTGTGTTATTGTTAGTTTCATTCCAATTTGAATCAAGCTGCCTCATTATCTTGAATCTTTGGATTGAATAAATCCACTTAAAAAGTATGATTTACATGCTATCATTTTTTTTTTCTTTAAAGATTACTACGTATTACATGTACTTTTTTGCGATTTGAGACACAGCTCTTGACCAAGTTAAATGGACACCATGGTTACACCATTAGTGGAACTTTTGCTTAGTGATTTTCTAAGCAAACCAGTGCTACTACATCCTCAAAGGGCTGAAGACATTGGACTGCTTGAGATTACTGTGACTACATGTGTATTTAAAGCCTTGTTTCTCTTACAAAATAAAAGATTTTAAAACATTTATTTGCATGTCATTTTTTGGGCTTACTTCAATAGGTTCTGAACAGTAAGGAATTTAAAAGCCTCACGAAGTACAGATATTTAAATATTATGTCAAACAAGCTGACAAATAAAATTGCATAAAGTTTAAGAAGGCTTATAAAACAAGTAGAGAAATCTAATTGGGTCTGCATTTTTCCACACTGATTGTAAAGGGAGTCATTACAGCGAAGGAACATTTGCAGTCTGAATGAACTTGGACATATATTTTTTTTACATTTGCATCAGGGTTGTGCTCATTTCTAGATACGTGTACCACCATCAAGAAACTGACAAGAAAACTAGCATAAAGTTTAAGAAAGTTAAAAAACATAGAAATCTAATTGGGTCTGCATTTTTCCACATGGAATGTAAAGCGAGTCGTGAAGGGGAAGAAACATTTGTCTGAATGAACTTCGACTTTTTTTTACATTTGCATCAGGGTTGTGCTCAGTTCAGGATTGTTGTACCAGCATCCTAGTTCTAGGACACATTTTCACGTCGTGTTGATGGAGTGTGAAGCGCTGTCTAATTTTTCGCTTCAAATTTTCTATTAGGTGCTCAATCAGATCAAAGCACAGTATTTGTGTTCTCATTGGATCAAGGTGATTGTTGATCTCGACTTTGGTTCAAATTGGCAAAAAGAATAAATCTTACTGGGGTTGAATAGAAGGAGGTGCAGCCACAAAGACCTACTCACCTGGCTTGTGTTTTAAAAATCAATTGGGACATTCTATTGAAGAACATTAATCCATGATTTGAACCAGAGGGAATTTGAATCAGAACTAAAGCTGGTTATTTTCGGCATATCCCGAAGTTTTTTTTAAGTGCATTTAAAATGGATTCTTTATTAAGAAAAAACCTATTGCACTAAACCATTTATAGCTATATTCAACGTTACAAACATCCGCATGGAAAATCATTTGTTCCATCACCTGACCTGAACCATCACACCCATATGTGGTTCTTCCCCAACCAATATGGAAGTAAACAATTGATTGGTTTGTCTTTGTAAGCTGTCACGCTACAGGTTTCCTTCACTGGAAGTAAAAGACATAAGGAGTGTTCCAGCACGATTCTGTCCCTATGCACAAAGCGGACCATAGTATGTTAGGGTTGTGTTAGAGTGGAGGATGGAGGGTCCTGCACTGAACCCTAAGCACAACCTTGACTTTCCAAGACACCTTCAGGATGAACTGGAATGCTGGAAGCCTCGTCACCAAACATCAACCTTACCAATGCCCCTGATATGATGATATGATGCTTTCATTAAATCCCCCTCGGCCAGTCTCCAAGATCTAGTGGGAAGCCCTTCTCAAAAGAGAGTGGATCTCATTATAAAAGCAAACAAGGCTTACATGTGGAAGGGTTTGTTCAGAAATGCACATGGGGATGCTTGACATGAAGGTGTATGAAGGTGTCCACAAACGTTTGGCCGTAGCTTTTCGATGGCAAGGCCACACACACACACACACACACACACACACACACACACACACACACACACACACACACACACACACACACACACACACACACACACACACACACACACACACACACACACACACACACAAAGACAGACAGACAGACAGACACAGCGCCCCTCCCGTTGAAACCATGCTTCCTGCCTCGTTTATTCTCTGCGCATGTCTCTTTAAAAGCTAAACGCTGCCCATGGGCACGTGATCACCCCCTCGGCCAATGGCTGAGTTCGAAATGGGAAATCTGGTTCAAACCGGTTTCCTATCTTAATATTTCAATATAAAAAACTAAATAAACATACACAGCCGTTATTGTATTTAACACAGCGTGAGGAGAGCACGACGGTGTCTCGCGTCCGGAAACCTTAGGTCCAGACAAAAAAAAAAAAGCCTGATTTTTTTCTAATTTTTTTTGTGTCCTTTGCCTACTTAAAAGCCAGGATGCCTAAAAGAAAGGTAAGACCTTTTTTAACCACGACATTTCTTGTTTTATTCTGCAATTAAAGCATGGAATTATATTTAATTTTGGCGCTGAGAATTCATATATTTAGCCTTTAAGTGTAAAAATAAATCCTTTCCACACAATGCTGGTCGCTTTACACTCAGGAAGGTGTGTGGGGGGGAATAAAAACAGCACCATTAAGTCGTTTTTCGTGTAATTCTAAAACCAAAAACTATCCCCAAAAAAATATATTGTATTGTTTTTTGGAATAAAAGTGAAAAATGTTTGTTATTACGTTTGAACTAATGCTTAGTGTTCAGCTTTTTTTTTTTTTCCCCAAGAATGGAGGCGACGTCAACTGTCAGTTTATTAAGCTGACAGGATTGATAACCTTAAATAAAATGATAAATAATATTAAATTGTGTGGTTAATTTGTTAAGCATAAATAATATATAAATAAATAATGGTGGATTCGACCGTGTCTAACATTTAAAGTAAGGATGTGTACCTCATGTATTTGGTTTCCTAGTGTTTTTTTTTCTGAGGGGGTTAACTCGTTAATAGGACGTGTTTAACTTTTATTTAAAAAGAAATAGCCATTTATGGTTTTCTATTGGTCTTTAAAATGTGAAAAATACCATACTAAAGGACCACCTGTCGGGTGGAGGGAAAAAAAAAAGAACGAAAACAAGCTAATCCCTTATTTGTTTATGCATATTTGAAAAAATATATGAATAAGTACAAATGGTTTGGCAAATTGTCGTATATAAATATCTTGGTTTTTTTTTACTATTAAATGAAAATAACACGATATTCCCGCCAAACGGCGACCGTTATAAATGTGCAGGTTTAAATTTTAAACGTCACGCGGAAGACTTTTTTTTTTTTTTTCTTTTTTTTTGTGCGCGCGATGAGTTTTTATTAGGCGCGCGCGCACTCTCTGGGCTTCTTTTTTTGTGAAAGGAAACGTCGCGCGCTCTCGCTCAGATTTGAATTTGAATAAGCGCGGGAAAGCTGAGAGTGCTGAGGAGGAATGAATAAGGGGGGAAAATGCACACAAAATGGAGGAGTAGAGCAAATACATGAAGCTGTCTTCGGTGTTTTCTATACATTTTAAAGAGTTTTTACATAATTATAATTACAATAATACTCTCTATATCTATACATATATGTATAAATGTATTTATAGTTGGAAATATTAGTTTATATGTATATGAGGAACATATTTTTGTTTTTAACGTTTTGCGGGGTTTTTTTTGTGTATATGTGTGTGTTTGTAAATTTTGTTTTCTTTTTAATTGAAAATAAATGCATGCAAATTCTAATTGTTCTTTTCTTCTGTTTGATTTCTGCAGGCCGATGGAGATAAGGCTGCCAAAGCCAAGGAAGAGGTGTGTGTCTTTTTGATCAAACATTTCAGATATTTTTTTATATAAATTATTTCAGATATAATCAACAGATCAGAATTTTGAAGTGATGGAAAATTTTTTCTGTATCTATTTGTTTATTTTAATCTACCATTTCTTGTCTACATGTGTGTGTGTGGGGGGGGGGGTGCTAAAATTCTGACTATTTTGTTTAAAACAAAAAAAACATAACTCAAACAAAGACAGAGTTTTTTAAAAAGCAGAATGACTAATAATCTTATTGTGTCCTTTTTGCAGCCAACCAGGCGCTCTGCAAGACTCTCTGCCGTACGTCACTGTGTTTCATTTGCTTCTTGCACTGTTTTTAATCGTGTGTTTTTTTTAACCCCCAAATACGATTCTTTTAAAATTAACATTATATATATATATATGTTTGTGTTTGTTTGTTCATTTGTTGCTCTTTTGTTATTTGTAGAAGCCTGCTCCTCCCAAGCCAGCCCCCAAGCCTAAGAAAGCTGCCCCCAAGGTAGTATATTACCAGGCTATTACACTTTGTTACTTAAAAACACAAACTTGCTGATCAAATTTGATTGCTATTAATGCATGTGTTATAATAATACAATTATCTAAAATAGCAGAAAGCAGCCAAAGGGAAGAAGGGAAATCCTGCTGAGAATGGAGACGCCAAGGCAGAGCAGGTGAGTTAAACGTGCTTTACCATATATATATATATATATATATATATATATATATATATATATATATATATATATATATATATATATATATATATATATATATATATATATACACACACACACACACACATACAGGGTTATTAAAAAAAACGATATCATGACGCATTGCTTCAGTTCTCAAGCATCGTCATGGAAATAGTCAGTGATCAAATGAAAAATGAAGTTTGTAAGGAATCTCAAGCACTCCTCTGCTCATTGGAATAATGTCATGGAGTTTTGTATTACTTTTCCTTAATAAAATAGTGTGTAGTGAAATCGGTTCATTATTTTTAAATAACCCTATATATATATATATATATATATATATATATATATATATATATATATATATATATATATATATTTTTTTTTTACTCTACCGATCAGATTGAGGGTCTTTTTATTTTTAATCGCCACCCCAGTATGCCAAAAATGTCTCTAGTAGTCATTTGACATGCAAATGAAGCTTTACTATCTGAGCAAAATGTAGGTTTTGTTCAACTGAACAACTTCAACATGAGGTCCAGGTGGATGCTGAAGTATTTTCTGTGCATTTTATTTTACCTGCTATAACATTTGCAATTGTGCCTGCAATCATTCCATTTCTATTTCTTACAGGCGCAAAAGGCCGAAGCCGCAGCAGACGCCAAATGAAAAGCCAAGCAATTGTTTAATGCTTCTGTGTCTTTGGTGACTGTACAGTTTGAAATAACTATTTTTTACCAAGTTTTATATTAAGAATATCGTTTATAGTTTGTTGTTTGCCTCCATGTCCATTTTTAATGAAGCCACCCATGCTAAAATGTTTTGCCCTCGCTCAATTGGTTTTCAAACTCCTGGACAGTTTTCTGGGTCTTTTAATTATCTTTTAGACACCAAACATTCTCATAAGGCAGCTATAGTGTGTTTTAAACTGTTCTTGTGTGCTTACAGAAATACTGTATTTTAATTCTTGCATTATGTTCTTATTAACATAGATAAAACCATAAAAGCAATCGATAAATTTTGAACAGAAATTCAAACATGAATAAATTCAGAATATGAAGTCTCCAAACAGTAAGAAAAAGAAAAAAAAAAAAAAAAAAAGTTTTTATTTTAAGTTATATACACCTGTATTGGAAAGATGATTTGTGAATTCTAAAATCACTTGTTCTAAATGGTTTTCAATAAAATAAAGATTTCAGAAAATATACAAGCTTTTCAATTCTCATATAATATCAGTAATGTTAAAAGCATTGTTTTAATGAGCATTCCACACATTTCTGGTGAATCTTTTTCATTGTTAAAAATTAGTGTGGAGATGCTAAAAGGGCCTGTGGTGACATTTGATTTGGTCCACCATGCCATAAATGACAAAAGGGGGGAAATGCCATTTGTAATATAAAGACCTGTTTCATTTCTCATGAAAGGCCACTGAATAGCTGTATTAAGCAATAAAATCTTTTATAATAAGAATTTTATTTTATTATTTTTTTGCATTGTATTATCAGTTTTACTGAACTAGAACTTTGGAAATATAACTGCATTAGTTAAGCAGATTACAGAGCTGGGCTTAATTCACCACAAGATTCACAAATTTGATAAATGTGCAGGTCAGTGTATTACAATGGTGTAAAAAAAAAAAAAAAAGGTAGGTTTTTTTTAAAAAAAATACCATTTAATGTTAATCACTATATTGTACAGAGCTTTTTTGAAGAGCAGATTTTTTTAATTAAATGAAATTCTGCCATGAAATCAGGACATTGTGCCTACTGTATGGTGAGTGTGATGGTGTTGATGGAATGAACAGAATGGTTTGGTTAATTTAAGATTAAGAATTAAGTGCTACTGCACTGATCTCACTGGCAGCTCTATTAGTAATATACTGTATAATAGGAAGTTACAATATAAAATCATTGGCCAGAAGCAAAAAATAAAAAATGAATACTAATTGTATCTTGGTTGTAACATCGATTGATCGACTTTAAAGTGCTTCATGGTGCATTTTCAGCTACCACTGCCCTCATGTCTGAAGAGGTAATCTATTTTACCATTGCTAGAGGAACTTTAGGATGTGAGCCACCAAAGCAGAAGAGCCCAAACCTTTACCTATGAAGGACCAAAGATCAAACTCTGGGCTGAAAATAAATGAATTATACCAAACATATTTACATTTTTTCCACGTTTCCTGTCATTTATAATTTCATAATATTTAAAAATAACATGGCTGTAATTTTCTTTACTTATAGTACAATTAGTAACAATCCAATTTATTGTACAATAGAGTTCCTAACTGGAGACGTAAAACTGTTTTTCTAAAGTTTTTTTTTTTTTTTTTTTTTTCAAAAGTCACCACGGACCGACTTACGCCCGTAGTTTGGGCATCTCTGTGTTAGAGCATGGAAAAGCCGAAAAAACACGTTTTCTAAGTACTATAGTTCTTTGATCTTCTTCTTTCGGCTGCTCCCGTTAGGGGGCGCCACAGCGGATCATCCGTCTCCATATTATTCTGTCCTCTACATCTGCCTCTTTCAAACCAACTACCTGCATGTCTTCCCTCACCACCTCCATAAACCTCCTTCTTTTCCTCCTTCCTGGGTGCTTTATCCTCAGCATTCTTCTACCGACATACCCCATGACCCTCCTCTGCACCATCTCAATGGGTCCATTATCACTTTGTCTCCAAAACGTCCTACATGCGCTGTCCCTCTAATAATCTCGTTTCTAATCCTGTCCATCCTCATCACTGGCAATGAAAATCTCAGCATCTTCAGCTCTGACTATAGTTGTTTGATGCATTCTGAAATTGCGCCACTAGAGGACAGTATAACATTAAAAACAACAACAACAAAAACACTCAATGGGCGCATAGTATGGGAAATTATATGTCAACAAGACAATGCAAACTAAAGCTTTTTTGCATAACTTTGTGTTGTATATACTGTAGGTAACGATCTATTATAGGGAGAAGCAATGTTTGCATTTATTGTTAAGAGAGATTTGCATAAAAATTAAGTACAACCGAAGCTGGTTGAGCACTAAGGAGTTTTGGTCAATGGTTAAAAAGTGTCTCAACTGTCAGCCTCAAACCACAACTGTGACTCTGGGAGTGAATCTAAATCTCTGACCTACAGCCCCAATATCAATTTTTCATAAGGATAGTACTTGCACAAATCATCAGCTCAGTGGTTAAAATGTTTGAATTCTGAGCAAAAGGTGGAGTTAAAATCCCACCAAGCTGCTACTGCTGCATCCTTGAGCAAAGCCCTCAACCCTCAACTGCTCAGTTGTATAAAATGACAAAATGTAAGTCACTCTGGATGAGAGCGTCAGCCAAATGGCACAAATGTAAACCTAAAAGTATGTGAATATAGAACGATGTAAAACAAATCATTGTTTAAGTATATTACCAAAGACATTGATTTTTTTTTTATTGAAGGGCTTCGTTTTTTCCAGTGTCAGATGCTGACCAGGTTTAATATGATGACTTTTCAATGGGTGTTCTTGTTAATCCTCAATCAAATCAAATCGATCTTAAGTTTTATTTATAACAGCTTTTATAATGAGACATTAACAAAACATGTTACAATAAAAAGTCATAATTAAAACAAATGCTGCATTCACAAACAAGTATCAGTCAGGAAAATAATAAAAATTAACATTCTTTAGGAATTAAAAGCCAAAGAATAAAAGTAAGTTATTAACAAAGATTTAGCAAAAGATCAATCACCTCTGTTTTTGTGCTTAATTCTTAGTACATGTAAAAGAAGCTGATGGGAGGATCTACGTGATCATGATTAAGAATGGAGCTCTGGTATGTCGGGAAGGTATTTGCGAGCTAAAATATTAAAAACTTTATAGACAAGCATTAAAAATTTCAAACAAACTCTTGACTGAATCCTTCAGATAAGAGACTCCTAGAAGACACTGCTCACAACTACCACCCCAAATATTCAATAAATGTTCAAGCTCAAGATCTGGGCCAGAAGAAATGGATTCTTCTAAACTTTTTTCTGAAATCTTCTCACACTTTTGTCCTCATATACTTTAACCATGACTGGAACTAAAATGTTTTGAAAGAAGATTACACAACTTCTTAACTTCTTAACTTAAATCTTCTTCTGCCGGCTTCTTCCATTAGGGGTCGCCACAGCGGATCATCCGTTTCCATACCCACTTGACTACATCTGCCTCTTTCAAACCAACTACCTGCATGTCTTCCATCACCACATCCATAAACCTCCTCCTTGGCCTTCCTCTTTTTCTCCTACCTGGTGGCTCCATCCTCAGCATTCTTCTACAGATTTACTTCATGTCCCTCCTCTGCACATATCCACACCATCTCACCTCCCTCACCTTGTCTTCAAAACATCCTACATGCACTGTCCCTATAATAAATTTGTTTCTAATCCTGTCCATCCTCATTACTCCCAACGAAAACCTCAACATCTTCAGCTCTGCTACCTCCAGCTCCACCTCCTGTCTTTTACTCAATGCCACTGTCTCTAAATCATACAACATCTCAGGTCTCACCACAGTCCTATAAACTTTCCCTTTCACTCTCACAGATACTCTTCTATCACAAATCACTCCTGCTATCACTCTTCTCCACCCAATCTCTCCATTACTTTGCACTGTTGACCCCAGATACCTAAACTCATCCACCTTCTCCATCTCTTCTCCCATCTCTTCAACCGCACCACTTCACTGCCCTCCCTCTCATTCACACACATGTACTCTGTCTTACTCCTACTGACTTTTTCATTTCCCTTCTCTCCAGCATGTACCTTCACCTCTCCAGGCTCTTCTCAACCTGCTCACTACTCTCACCACAAATCACAATATTATCTGCAAACATCATAGTCCACAGAGACTCCTGTCTGACCTAATCAGTCAACCTGTCCATCACCACTGCAATCCAATGTCCACCTTGAACCAGTCTGTCGTTCCTACTGCACACTTCACTGCTGTCACACTGTCCTCATACATGTCCTGCACCACCCTCACATACTTCTCAGACACACCTGACTGAGTGTGTGTGTGTGTGTGTGTGTGTGTGTGTGTGTGTGTGTGTGTGTGTGTGTGTGTGTGTGTGTGTGTGTCTCTAATGGTGTGTGATTAGGGTTTCACTATCTGGCTTTTACAAATTCCAGTGAAAAGTAAAACAGTTTAGTATTTCTTTCTTTCTTTCTTTTTTTCTTTCTTTCTTTCTTTCTTTCTTTCTTTCTTTCTTTCTTTCTTTCTTTCTTTCTTTCTTTCTTTCTTTCCAGGGTGCAAAACATAATGATAAACATATTATTATTATTTTTTGCTTGCTTTCTGTTATTACATTTAGTAAATTTCTTTATTTTACATTTGTGATTGTTTTCTTTCTTTCTTTCTTTCTTTCTTTCTTTCTTTCTTTCTTTCTTTCTTTCTTTCTTTCTTTTCAGTGCAGAAAACAAAACAGTAAACAATTAATTTCTATCTATCTATCTATCTATCTATCTATCTATCTATCTATCTATCTATCTATCTATCTATCTATCTATCTATCTAAGTGGTAGCTCTACTTATTAATTATGCGCGTGCCCTGTAGCCCCGCCCCCTCAGTGAAATGGCGGTAATGGTGATTTTCTATATAACCAGCAGACTGAATGGCGCGTGCTTTTAGCGTTTACACGTACACACACGTATACACTTGTCCCCGCACGTCCTCTATATTCCTCTCCGTACTCCTCCACAAGTACCCCATACTGCTCTCCCAGGCAGCGGTCACTCTTTCAGGTAAATCACAAACTTTACTTATTTTTTAATGTGTGGATTTTTGCCAAATCTCTTTATCCCTGATAAACTGCAGCTTTACGGGGGTTTCATTCATACATGCATGCATTACTTCACCGAGCTCGTGCACCCTGGGGTTATCGGTTTGCTCGGATTATTAAGAGGTAAAAAAAATAAAAATAATAAATTTGCACAATACTCCTCCAACTAAAGCACTAATGCATGCTT
The DNA here is from genome assembly GCF_946808225.1 of Silurus aristotelis. Classification (NCBI taxonomy): domain Eukaryota; kingdom Metazoa; phylum Chordata; class Actinopteri; order Siluriformes; family Siluridae; genus Silurus; species Silurus aristotelis. The sequence continues at coordinate 15,535,526 of NC_139598.1, read as the reverse complement.
TCTCATTCATTTAGCATGCTTTTAATTTTAAAAACTTTGTAGCATGGGCAGGTTTTATTTACACTAAACTTTTGTGCCCTTAAAAAAAATACATTTAAAATTTGTGCCTCTAGAGCTTGAACTGTTTGTAAATTCTTGGCAAAATGTACAAATTCCTGAAATGAAAAATAAAATAAAATGAGAAAACCAACTATTGTGTGAATTCCTTGGTTAGTTTGTTTATTTGTACTTGACTCTGGGGGAAGGGAGGGTCTCATATAGTGCCCAGTGTTCTGTTCTTGTGAATCTGCAGGCTGCGTGTATGTGTGTGTGCGCGTGTATATGTGTGTGTGTGCGCGTGTATATGTGTGTGTGTGCGCGTGTATATGTGTGTGTGTGCGCGTGTATATATGTGTGTGTGTGCGCGTGTATATATGTGTGTGTGTGCGCGTGTATATATGTGTGTGTGTGCGCGTGTATATGTGTGTGTTTGTGGAACTACCTGCTTTATCTCAGCCCTTCAGGTACCAGCATTTCTATTTAAGTCACTTGTCCAAGAAAGTGAAGCCCATACACACCATTACATAAATGTAAACCCATCAAAAGCGCATGTTCTCCAATATATGAGCTGCTTCTGGTATCTGAGATTTTTACATTCATGCCTCCTACACAAAAAAAAAACAAATTCAGACAAATGAATTTCATGCTGTACAGTTTGTACATGCTGCAAATTGTACTTTTGCCCTTTAAAAAGTCTTTTTGGTGGAAATGGTTTGAACAGGACTGGGAGTTTCTCCTCATTTGCTTTTATATTGATTACATTGTGAATCGGCGACATCTGAACATCTCTCACGATATGCCTTGATTCTGTTTGTGGCATAATTTCAAAATGATTTTCTAACAATCCAGAAACTGTACAACTTTCCACCTTTCCCTCCTTACCCACAATTCTTTGGATCTGAGAATAGCCCAAAACACCACTTATACAGCTGTGTGTGCAGCTGATTCATAGTTTCTGAGGATCTGGATGTTGTGAAAAGTTGACTTTGGTGTTTCAGTGTGAAACACTTCAGTCTTTTTATAGCACCAAAGAGACGTCTGTATGGTCAAGCTATATTGGTCTAAAGAGATTTCTCCTAGACCAGGGTGGCTTTAATCTGATTAATCTAATCTAATCAGACTTGCTTTGAATGTGTTTAACAAACTCATTTGTTGAACTGTTAGCATTAGGGTGTAGATAAAGAGAGAGGTTGTGTATAATTAGCATTTTAAAACCACGTGATTGTCACCTTTTTACCATCTTTATCACCTTTTGGACTCTTTGCATGGAGATCGATTGACACTGGCTGGAATTCTCACTTTTTTCCACACAGTGTTTGGGTTGAATCAGAATTCACAAAGATGTTATAATTGTCTTAAGTGGGTCAAGACATGATTAATTTATATATATATTTAAAAAAGTCATAACTCGACCACATGGGAGCTTTTAAAGTGTTTCTCTATGGGAAATATTCATTCTCACAGACACACATGGCAGCCATGTTGAAGACTACATAGTTAATCAGAGTAAACCATGGCAACTGCGTCTTGCATGCCTCTGAAACGTGAGGTGGGGTGGAAGGTGGGGTAGCGAAGGCGGTCCAAACTGGTAGAAGGGAGGTTCTTGTTGAGCAGCATATTCAGAAGAGAGGACGAGGGTGGGGTCGTCCACAGAATGATCACGTTTAGAAAAATCCATCCTGGTTATATTTTGATGCAGGACTTCATGATCAGATGAGTAAGATGGAAATGTCAGAAAACGCAGCTACATAAAATACACACAATGGATCAAGCAGAGATTAGATTAAAGAAGAGCCTGTATATCACATCAGGCGTTGGGATGCAAAAGATGTTTTGGAAACTAATGACTGGATGGTAGTAATACTACTTATAGTTCCACAGATATCTGAAATGGTATTGGTCTAGAAGGAGCACAGGCACATAGTCCAAAAACGCTTCGATCTAGTGACTGCAATTGCGGTATATGTTGATATATGAACTTCAGTTATCTTTCCCATTGACATTAAGCTCTTGTCACTACTAGCAGCTTTTGGTTAATAGCTTTGACTCTTACAGTTGAATGTTTTTTTTTTCTTTCAGTATTGTACTAAAAAGTGAGCAACAGGACAGTTAAGTTTTATAATTGTGTGCTATGAAGTTCACACACAAGATTCCTATGTAACCTCATCAATCTAACTTGAAAATGAAATACATTGTTTGGTTGTGTAACAATCACATAATGGAGTGGAGGTTATATAATAGTAAATCAGCTTAAAAATGGTCATCTGGTCCGTCACTCTAGACGGTGTGCATGACTATACCAGGACACTATTTGTTAGCATTGGCTTAGCTGCAAGTTGTTCTGGAAAGACTGCTGCTTGAACCAGAAGACTTTGATAGTGTTTAATTATACAAGGTCCGCGTGTCTTTCAACACTCAGATGTTTGTGTCTTGCCGAGAATCCGAGCAAAAGCCTGTGTGACAATGTACAGAGTGTTTCCTTTTCCTTGTGTAGCATTTTGGTGGCTGCCACAGAGAGCCTGATGCATTCTGACAGCTGTGTGTGTGTGTGTGTGTGTGTGTGTGTGTGTCAGAGAAAAAGAGACAGCCCCATGTTCTGATTGGTTAAGATGATTTTTTTATAAAGGGGTTGGAGCTTGAGTGTTTTCCCAGTTTCTTGTGCTTCTAGTCGGTGTGTTACTACCCATTTTAACCACAAAGGTTTCGATGGTTTTTATTTACATCCGTTAGTGTTTTGGAAGGTGTTTTTTTTTTTTTAAGCCTGGAGGAACTTGTTTTGTTTTTTCCTCACGTATATCCGGTCATTTGGATCACTTTTACCTTCTGTTGTGGAAAGAGTGAGAGTTGCAATCAGGTTGGTCAGGTCTGGGACATGTAGTTGTGTACCTTTCCCTGCACCTCCTTTCCCTACACTTCCTATAATCCACAGATCTTTGAATTTCAATAAGATATTTGCAAGATTAAAGCAGCTCTTTTTCTCATTTCTTGTTTTCCCCATGTTGTCCACCAACTTCCCAAAACCTTCAAACCTGCACACTTCCCTTTTGGTTTTTTTTCTTGTTGAATTTATGGAAGCTTCTAAAATTGTGCATGTTGTTAAAATCGCAGCCATGTATGTGTTTTGCTTCGCTGTGCTTCCATCGCTGCTTCGATCCTGCACAAATACGTTAAAGAAGCCTTGCGCCCCTTATATTTAGTGTCGTAGCCACGGGCCAATCAGTTCGAGCCCAAACCTAGACCACATGGCCGTCGGAGACATACAGGCACACAGATCTGCTCCTCAGTACGAGCCCGTGTTGAGGATCAAGTTGATTTTAGTCTGATTTGACACTTTCGCCCCAAGGCTAGTGACGCCCATTTTCTCAATCTGTGACTCGTATATAAAATGACCAGAGCAAAGAGTTGAAGAGCGCAGATCTTTAGTGAGAGACTCTGTGGCTGGTAAAACACTGTTTGTTTCCATGTCTAAAATGATCTGCCTTACTTGGATATATGGACATCCTGTTTTTTGTTTATCATTTTTTTCTTTTCAGGTCCAGACCAGCTTCGATTTGTGCAAAGCCAACAGACATGATTATCAGACTGGGTCGCCTGACTCCTGGATACTTTCGACTCCTGCAGGTACGTGTCTTCATTTTAACTAATGCTGTCTTTCTATAGGTTTTTATTTCTAAAACAACCACAATTGAATGACTTGCAACCCTTTTTCCTGTCAGAAAGTAAAATTTTTAAATTAAAAAAGTTAAATCCTCCTAGTTGTCATGTTCAGTAACAGATTTTCAGACAACTGATTGCGATTCCATAACGAATGTATGCAGGGTTCCAGTTTGCTGTAAAAGGTGAAGGGTTAATCCTACACTGGCTTACTGCTGGGTTTAGGACAATAGTCCTGGTATGTCAAACAAGCATCGTGCTAACTTTGCAAACTGACCCATATCCTTTGGTATTCGTATGGTCTGGAACGTATAATGGCGCAAAACCCGTAGAGCTTTATGCGAATTGTCTTGTATTTTAGTTAGGATTTACATTCATGTTATAGACTCAGGCATTGTTCAGGTTGCCAAACATTAACAATAAATACATCTCAATACAGTAGGATGTCTTTGGTGAAGAAGGGTGTTAATTTAATAGTAATCATCTTAGTGGCTGCCCTTGTTTTGGTCCTGTCTTGATCTGTTTTCGAATCGTTTTGTCTCGTTATTGAAGCCACCTTGTTGTAATCCATTATAGTCTCTCTTTCTTATTAATTTGATGCTCTTGTACCTTTTGTGGAAGTGCATTTTAGTGGAACAGACTGTGCCTTTGTGATAGAGTTCAGGAAGTTACATTAGATTTTATCCATAATATTTGACAAATGCTGGATATAACCTTTCTCGGTAATCAGTTTGTAACCTGTATCGTACTTTTACCAAAATGCTCTTTCCATTGAAGTGGATGGCTTTATTTTTTATAATATTTTATTAAATGACTCTCTTAGTTCAGTGATTTTGATTCCTTTGGTACATATGTGATTAGCCTAAAACCCTTTTTTGTCTTTTTAAATAGCAGTCCATGCCCTTGGATTATTCTAGCTCTGAAGCTTTATTGTGCATCTAATTGCTTTATGAAATGGACTAAAACCTAAAATTCTTATTAAATACCTGTTTACAAACTTAACCAGCAAAGCCTGGTCTGACCTATTCTTACTGTTTCCTTTCCCCCATGTGTGTTTATAGAGGCAGGTAGCTGGTGAGGTTCAGACCCCACCTCAGGATCGCTCTCTTAACAAGATTGCCATGATGCTGGCCATTATGGGTCTAAGCCTGTCTTACTACAGTGCCAAACAGATGACCGAGAAGGTGCAGCACGACCCGGTGCCCTGAACACAATTGTGACCTGAGACCAATTTGAATCCTGGAGAAAGCCAAATTAGAGATGGAGGGTTGGAGAAGACCTTATCCATCACTCTTTTATTCAATTCATCATGCTAAGTCTGTATATTCCTGGTTCAGTTGGCATGTGATGAATTTAAGGGGTTTTAGCTAGAAATATTAACACAAAATTCATTGTACATTCACCAAGCTCCCTTAAGGGTCCTGAGACTAAGGCCAAAGCTTTGGCTTATAATCTTTTCAATAATTCCTGTTTGAGAAGAAGGAGATAGTCACTGATGCTTTGGCATAGAAAAATTCATTTTATAGGGAAACCCTCTGCCTTATGTATTAAGCAACTGTTGAAAGCAAGCTGCTTAAACACTAAAGATATTTTTAAGGCTGTCAATATAGAAACAAGGCATAACAGGAATCCTGTAAACTCACTGGAAGAGCAGTAGCAGACTACAATGTGTGGTGTTAAACCTAGATTTCTTTTACTGTATTATAAGTAGCCATGTTTGTTTTATGAGTAAAGACATTCTCTTTAAAGGAACATCAACAAGTGCATGTGTGAACATTTTTAAAGAATCCAATATGTGATTGTGACCTTTATATGAATGTACGTTTTGTTTATATTTAAAACCTGATTAAATAAAGCTGTGAAGTCATGGACGATGGCGTGCTGGCGGAAAAGTTTCGAACAGACACGAGTGATGAAATATCGCATGAAAGTCCATCTACCCTACGGCAAGGGCTTTACTGTGTATTTGCCAAGCACATGATAGGACATTCCTGTGATATTTAATAAAATGTGGAATTACTGTATTAAAACCCTCATTTGAGGAATCTCCACACAGGCTATTTTGGCAGGAAATGGATTCAAAGGCTTTGTGAATTTTTTTTTTGGGTCAGATTCAATCTATTTGATTACATTCACACAGTTTCTGTGCTTAAGGCAAAATTGATTCAGCTGAATGTGTTTCACATGTGATCCGGCTCAGCAAATAAATTTCCTGTATCAACACAGAAGCGTGACATCTTTTAAACAGGAAGTGGTCATGCTTGCAGACTGGCACTTCCTCTATATGCTGGCCCAGGGGTAATCTAGAACACATATGGTGCTATGTTAAATTTAATATATGGGTAATCAGTAGTTAAAAAAATCTGAAGCTCCAGATGGATTGGATATGGATTAAATCATATGATCACACAGGAAAATGTTCTCACTACTGCTTATTGCCAAAATGCATATTCCAATTTTTTTAATAGGTCACATCTTTATATGCTTCTTTAATTTGCGTCTCTATTTTTAATGCAGCAGCCACAGTTGTCTGGCAACTGAGGGCCAGTCAGATTTGGAAGTCTCTGATTGGTCCAAATTTTGCATGGGTTTACACTGTAGATTTGCTGGGGTGTGGGCAGATTTTCATTCCAGTGAAGCATAAGCCACACCAGAGTCTGCTCAAAGCCAAGATCAACTAATTGAACAGGTTGTGTGGCTCCTGCTTGATTGGAATGAATTCCTGCACGTACACAGACTTTTTTGCATCTAGAATTGGCCTGATTAATTTGCTTCCACTTCACTGCTGTGTGTTGCAATTTTATCCATTAGTGCCTGCACATTGTTTGAAATAAAAACATGCATTAAGACTAGCTCTTTTTGCAAAAGCAGTGCTTTGTGTCAAGCACTTAAATAAGAACTGAGTGCTTCCTCTTTACTTCCGGGTGTGATCATGCAGACATTTCATCAGCAGTCTCATGGCCCCAGTATTGTTTGTATGGGAACAGGTAATAGTTTATTTGGAAAGCTGACATGATTTGATTGGTAGGTGATCTTTAGCTTGAAAGTTGCATGAGACTAAAGATCCTTGCACATCTGCTAGCCTAGAAATTATAAAACGAAACAATGTTCTGTTCGTGTTTGAGTGATATCATGCACAAAAGCCCTTCTAATTTCCTCTCGGCCTGCAATGCCAGATCATACAAAAACATTTTGTTTATTTGTGCATTGTAAAGAGGTCATGCACGATGCTTCCTTCCACACATGGCGGATGCCGTTGAGTATTTTTACCCCCTCCCAACATGTGCTGATTCATTTCTGAAAGATGTGATGCACCCTGACAGGGCTGAACATTTTCTGGGTAAACATGAACCTCTCCCACCAGTATGCATGACTGGGCAATTTAACAAAAAAAGAAAAAGCAGGCTGGAAAGGCTAGTATAGGACACAAGAGCTGCTTTCTCATTGGCTGGTGTGATGAAGCGTCAGGAAGTCATCACAGTTTTAAGCCATACACAAAACAAAGGGATCAAGCCAGATATAAGGAAGGGATAGAGAGTTTACCATGTCTGTTTTCAACAACAAAAAAAAAAGGATGGAGGGATGAATAAGGATGTAGAACTACTATGTGCTCAGTTGTGTATCTTCTCAGCTTAGAAAACTGGAGCCGTAATGATAATGTCCTGGTCTTTCAACCTTATGTTTCAAAGTCAAGTTTTGTTTAAAATAATTTAATCTCATTTTTATTTTGCCTTTTTTTTTGTCCTTATTTTTGTATGCTCTAGCATTCAATGCACTATTAAAATTGTTCACAAAACTGTTGAATTCTCAATTCTGTTTATTTTAAAAGTGTTGATTAATTATTACATTGATTACGTTTTATGATGCATTAATTCTAATATATTTTTATTTTTCTAGTAACAAATTTATTTGTATGAAAGTGTCTTGGAACACTAAGCCAATCCAATTCTAATATTATTATTAACAAGAAAAGTACTAAAAGTAACTAAGTGTAAGTAAAAATAATTGTAAATGGAATAAAACACTATGGTTTTCTGATATTGGAGAAAAAAAAATCACTTTCTTTGCACAATCTGGATACTATGAAACTCTACTATATACTGTATTTCCTAGGCCATATATACAGATTTTTAGGCCATAAAATCTGCTTTTTATACTTCTAAACACTGCTTGTCTCTGGATTTAAAGGTTACTAACTTCATAATGTTTTGTTTTTCACACTTGTTTTTGTGATCTTATGTTGATTTGAAGGTATTAAAAACAGAAACGCTTGATCATAGTTTTTAGAGCAAATCTTACCATTACACCACCACTTTAACAATGGAACAGCATTGGTGGTGCATCAAGGAAGTCTCTACTCAACCTCTTCCTAAGAACAAACTGTACTCATCACATTTCTTATCCGTATGATATAGCCATACCTCTGCCATGTCTTTCCCAATTTTCTGCCATTTCACCCCTTTATCTGACACTAAGTAAATATTCTACTAATAGGAAGATATTTGATAACATTCCACCTCTAGTCTCTCCTCCTATGGGACTTTAATAATTTGTGTTTACCACTCACTTGTGAGCAAGGTCCTTTAGGCGTCTTTAAGGAAAATGAGCTAGAAATGAAGGAAATGGTCAAAGTTAATTAGTTTTAGGTAGAATTCATTTATTTATGAGCATTTTAAACATACTTTAAATATTAGTTTCCCTTCATTATTTATTCATAATGAAGGGAATATCATTGCCATATCATTATGGCATAGTTATATTTGCATTACATTGTATTCACCTGTTTAAATCAGTTGGAATGCTTTACATTCATCTCCCATGCAAAGAAATGATGATCTGGTACATTTTAACAGATATGGAAATTTGCCTTAGGTAACCAACCCAGTTTATTCTCCTTTCTACACCCCCCCCCCCCCACCCACCTTCCCTTATCCAATACGCTCATGGTATATTCAAAGGCTTATTTTTGTCTCTCAGGTTCTTTGGAGACTTTCGAGATCTACTGTCTGTCTAAAAAAATGTCTGACATCAGAAGGCTTGACTATAGAAGCACTTATGTTGTCCAAGCCAAGAAAGCTTGTTGTTTTTTCCTTGAACTGTAGTTCATAACAGCCTGAAGCGCAATATTAAGGGAGGGGTAACAACTGGTTCTGCTCAGGTTTTCACATGCCTTCAGTTCACCTATCCATTATCTTTCAAAATCGGTTAGAGTAAGGAAATTCATAAAAGTGGAAACATTCAAAGAACACTTCAATATTTCCCTTGCAATAGTCTAAAGGTCCTTGCAGTAAAACTGGTTCAGTTTACTTGAAGATCAGTAGTCAACCAAATGTGGTCTTATAACCTATAGATTACTTATTTTAGATACTGTAGCCTTGCTGTAGTTTTCAGATTTTTTTCCCCAGCATACTGTAAACTCGAGATCGGCAGTATCTGAAATATATCTGCTACAATCAATATCGTCACTGGATTCACAATTTCTCCCCAGTTGAAAGTTTTCAAAGCTCTTGACCTGCATCTGCAGGATTTTAAGTGTTTTGCTACTCCAGCATGATTGGCATGAATTTGCAGGTGTTCAAGTGTATCTAATAAAGCTGCTAGTGGTTGATATTACAATCTTTGTCCCAGCTGAAAGCACAAGATCTTATCCAATTAGATAGGTGCTTGGTTTGGGGCTGAAGTGTACAATTTATATTCTGTGGCGATTAGGCGAGGTCCAAATTATTCTCTAGAAATGGGTCATTCAGAGTCAGACCTACAGAGAGAGTAGAAATTAGTGAAAGATCATGGAGGCACTTAATATGATGTGCATTTATAACATCTTGAGTGAAATATTCCATCAAATGTAACACCCATCTTTTCTTCTCAGGAAAACGAGTTGCGCCAGATCTGCTGTCTTTAACTGTTTTAAACAAGAACTTTGGAATCATGGGATATTTTCATACACTAAAAGTAAGATAAAGGACATTTACTGTGACTAACCAGTATACAATCTCACTACCATTAATATATTTCGACTTAACATGACCGCACCATGGATTCCCATCAGCGGCTATTTAATTCAGTGCAATCATATATTTTTTTATAGCACTTTTATCAATTAACATTGTACCAAAAAGGCATTTTATGACTGTTGATTACTTGGTATTACTTATAGTAATATCTATCCCTAAATTAGAGCAGGTTAAGGATATTAAATGTCTGATTTCTAGGCCACCTTTGGATGCATAGTAACTACCTCATTAAGCTTCCACATACATAGAAACACAATCCAACCAAAAATAACTGAGACAATTGAGGGCTGAAGTGATTTTTAAGGTTTTTAATTGTCCCACTCTTGTAAAATCACAACTATAATCTTCTAGTCATTAGTACAGAACATATTCATTGTGCAAATCTTGGACAGTCTAGTGTACAATAGGTAACTATCTATTGGTATAGAGTTTCTTGGTTAGAATGCACAACTGTAGTGATAAATCAATCAAATTGTATGCTTAATTTGAAAATGAAGATCAAAATAAGTTGTTGAAAGCGACAGCTGATATCAGACCTTTCAAACATGGCTCCTATATCATTAAATATTTGTGCAACAGTGATTTACGTGTGACCACTGAATTATTTAAAACCTTGCACGGAGACTAAACAGCTGCTGTGCCTCTGATCAAAACAAATACCATTAGTTATTTGGACAAAGAGCCAGAAAGTGGATAATCGTGGACAGACGCCAAAACTGACACCCAGCTACTGAGAGTAGTGTACATGGTACAGGCCAAAGAATTTATATCCACTCACTAGGACGTCATGGGATCACCACAGTAGCTATCAATTACCCTTACTGGTGCATAGCACCATCTATAATGCTGGAGATTTAGTATGAGGTGCTTGGGCAAACTTTTTTTCCATGTGAATAGTTAGCAGGGTCACACAGTGGCATTTCATGTAATTATTCTAGGTTATGCACATAAACTCTTACTTTATATTCAGTTTGCTTTCAAATTATAACTTTGCAGTATCTTTTAGTCGGAGCATGTGCTGTTTTCTGTGGGAAATAATTCTTGCTCTGGGCTTTCCCTTTAAGGCAAAGGGAGGTGTCTATCATGGCTTAAATTAAAAAAGCTCAGTGTTTCTCCAAAAAAAAAAAAAAAGAGACTGTTAACAACTGCTTTAATGTAAGGAATAAAAGTTATATTTCTTTGGTAATCCACAGCATTAAATTTAACAAACTGGATAAATAGTACAATGCATAATTAACTACGGCCTGGAACCACTCCTTCACAGCCCATTATGTTTTACACCTCAACAAAGCAGCTTTGAAAAGAGAGCTCTTTAAAAAAGTGTACACAGAATATCTCATTAGTCTGTCATTTGTCTGCCACTTATTCATTTGGCTGTTGACAGAATGCCTATGATTTTGTCTAACCAGATGTGCAAGATTCAGAAGTTGAAAAGTTGAAGATTTGGAATTAAGTATTACAGTGCAATTACTATATTAAGTTCATATATAGTATAACTAAGCATTATTGAATAATACATAAACTGATATAATCAGATTTAATTATGAATTAATTTATATGCAAATAAATGCATCCATTGAAAAAATAATTCATAATTTATTGTTCTTTTTTTTTTCAGCAGTCCATTATATGCTGCAGATTTCTGAATTGTGGAGTGGCAATAAATGTAGCTGTTGATTAACTCTATATTTGTCTGCAAGGTCACCCTTTACAGTATGCACTATATAATAAAAATCTGACACATACTATTTGCTGACATATTAAAGCCTATAGCGGTGATGGGGATTGCTGCAGGGACTCCAGGCATGCGGTGAACATGTCTGAACTAACGGACAAGGTTAACGCAACAAAAATAAATAAGGCTTTAGTTCGTGGAGCGCTGAACACAAATCTTTTTATTAAAACCCATGACGCAACCCTAAGAGTTAATGAAAATCCTGTCGATTGAGGAAAAAAATACCTCCAGAGTCTTATTTTAATTTGTAAGGTTCATGATCATTTCCTTATTTACATCCCAAGCAGGAAGTTTCATCAGTCAATAGAATTGATACTCTTTAGGCTCCTACACTGTACACACAGGTCAGGTTTAATTTCCAAACGTACCTAAAATACACAGTTGGAAGAGAACTGGTCTTATTTATGGCCCATATGTAAGGTCTAAAGCAGTGAAAGAAACATGATACCGTGAGTTGTAGAGGAGCTTGCTTGATACATACCACACGGCCATGACAGCACGCTGAGATTGTGACCTCCCATATTGAGAGTCGTATATCTGTCGATCCTGCTGAGGTCAGAGGTCAGAAAGTGGTGATCTAGCACAAGTGGCAATAGAGGTAAAAGGACTCCAGGTCTCCTCAGAAGACAGATATGACTTGCTATACTTGCCTAATACTAATTTTGTTTACTCTGTGAAGAACATTAGCTGAAATTGGTAGATTAGATAGATATGTGTTTGCTAGTTTTCAAAATCACTTAATGGAGTTCTAAAGAACTGTGAACTACTGCATGAGTTGAGCTTTATTATTGTCTGTTGGTAACCTCCTCAGATTTCTAAAATCTTACAAAAAATTGGCAAGTTGAGTTGGCATTTGCATGCAGACATGTGTTGTGGTAAGAGACAGTGCAGGCTAGTTGTAATGATTAACATGCACTGAAGTCAACAAACATCTGTATGCCTTTTTATAGAGGTTAGCTCCGTTTGTTAATAGAGCTTAGGACCAGGAAATCGGCTCAGCATTGTGATATATGATTTATTTAACTTCAGTCATCATGTGATTTACGTGGATTTACTGAGCACTGATGCTATTGTTGGTCAGGTACATCTATCGTACACAGTAGTGGCCAACATTTGGGCATACAGCTGTGTGAACGAAGTGATGAAGTACAGTGAAGAAAAAATATGAACTTGTAGTCAACTACCAGTTAGCTTGCTGTTGGTCTTTTATCATATAAAAACTCCTGAATAGTTCTGTTTTCAAACACTAAGACAAGAGACCCAAACTTACATGCAAAAGTTGCAACTACACTAAATCAGTGTTTGGAGGTTTAGAATCGCAGGGTGCCAGTGAAGGTGCCAATAATGTTGGTGGTAACTAGTGCAAATAAGGTATCCAGTTTCTTCTGTGTTATTCAGTACATAATTGAGGGACGGGCTGAGTTTTCCAAGCAAACCTGGCTAATAAAAAATTGGGAAATTGTTAATTGATCTGATTTTGAATTTAGTCGCGGTCATTGTGTTTGTTGTGGAAGCTATTTCAGGATAGAACATTCCGTGCAGTCACTGAACAGCCATGCAGGTACATACACACATACATATACATTTTGCACAAAATGATCACAGACAGTTGTGTCAGTCAGACAGGACTGGTGTTATATAAGAGAAAGACTAGTAAAAGACAGAGAGAAAGAGAGGGAAGGTGACATAACAAAAAATAAAAAATAGGAACAACTCATGCATAGGAAACTTGGAGTCTTTAGCCAAGCTGTGTACCTGTATTACAAGATACCTACACTAACACTAACTGAAACCAATTTGCTTCCTTACATGGCTGCTTACAATTGGACACGTGGCTGTATGACAAAAATACAGTGGTTTTGTGGTACAGTGGTATTGAGTGTATGTGTTCATTCAATGTGTTTGGTTTTGCCAAACATGGCCTGTGCATGATGACCAAACCTCAGTCCAAAGGACATTGCTTTACAACATTTGTGGTTTATTCAAATGCAATTTTGCAAACCTTTGTGATCTTTTTCTTAGCCACCTTTCCAAAGAGTTTTATCTTTTTTTTGATTGTGCTGTCACGTACATAAACATTAATGACAGAGCTTTTTGTGGGGCTTTTCTTTATACCTCTGAGCAGTCTGAACTAGGACTGAATTTACTAGGAAGCCCACCCCTGGCAATTGATTTAAAGGCTCAAACATATGTATATGTTCCAGTATTCCAGCATTAGCTCTCATTGTGTTAGTGAGATCTAATTTGCTGGAGGCACCCCTTTATACAATTTTTGTCAAAAACACAGAAAACCAAGAGCCATGACCAAGTTTGCATGTATCAGTGGCAAGTATATAACTTTAAACTTAAATCCTGCTGAGACCTCAAGAATGATCCTTAACCCCTAACTGCTCTGCTGGGTTTGATGAGTGCTTCAATTTCTTATTATACTTATCAGTTTAGTTAGTTTGTTGTAATGCTAGTTGATGTTTTGTTGCAATGCTAGCTTATGGTTTAGTTAGTTGCAATGCTAGTTTATCATTTAGTTAGTTGTAATGCCAGTTTATCATGAACTTGTTGAAATGCTGTAAATTTATATATATATATATATATATATATATATATATATATATATATATATATATATATATATATATATATATATATATATATGTATATATAAAAACCATAATGAGTTTATTTGGATTGGTCTGCTTGTGCATCTGGATGTCCTGTGCTCCAGAACTAAATCACCACCTCAAGGCCGAGGACACACAAACAGAAGAAGGACACTAACAAGCCCACAAATATGTACGGAACCATATGCACATGGCCCACAAGTGAGCTTTCTCCAGCTGGAGGAGGGTTGAGCAAAGAAGCGGAGGAACAAAAAACAGGAACACAATGTTCCATTTTTGTTTATGTTTAATGTATAGTTGTTCATGGAGCGGGTTTCTACCGCCATCTTGAGGTAAAATCAGAGATGGAAATTAATGTAACAAATACTTTGTTACTGTACTTAAAAAGATTTTTCTATCAGTACTTTAGTTCACTGTTTATTTTTCTGACATCTTTTTACTTTCACTTTTACACAAATATCTGTACGTTCTACTTCTTACATTTTCAGTTTTGTTACTTTACTTTAATCTATTTGGCGCCGTTTTCAGCCCATCAACCTGTCTCTTCTCATTGTGTGGCTTTTTCAATCTACCACTGGTGTATCATTTCCTGGCTCTCACACACCACAGACGTAGTCTAGATTATGAAGCTAAAGATGGGAAGGCAGAAGGAAACAAGAAGTATTAACGTGGATGAGACAGAGGGAGTCAGTGATGTAAATATGACTGAGAACAGAGAAATTCCTGATCACATGACCATCATCATCTTTTCTCTGCTTGTGTTCTATATGGTGGTTCAGTCTGGATACATTCATTAGACAACAAAATGTTAAGTTTTTTTTATTAATATATTAATATGATGTGAGGTCTAGTTTCCAGCGTGACACTAAAACAGGTAGTAATAATGGTTAATTGGTGAGAGCCCAAACTTCTTTAATTTAACTTGAGTGATAAAGTGTAGTCAAAACATCAACTTTTACCAGAGTCTTTTAAAACATGAGTATCTGTACTGGATGTGTGTACTTTTGCCATCTCTGTCTAAAATCCACAATTAGCTATAAAAGAGTGTTTGCCGTACAGTACACATTAACACATTACATTTAATGTTTTTTCCTCCACTACAGTAGAAGTTTATTTTTTATGTTTGTTGGTGTTTTTTAATGTTAAAGCCAATCCAAAGGACAAAGGAAACAATTTCTTTAAAAATGTTGAATTTGTTGTCAATTAAAAATATGTACAAGAATCTTTCAAAATGTTGACCCACACTTTCCACCACTGCATGATTTTAATATTCATTTGAAAATATGTTTATGCACAGCTCTTTAAACTTCTGCCACAACATCTCATTGTGGTTGAAATTTTTTTTCACGTGGCCATTCCGATACCTTAGGCTGTGCCACATCGTCTCAGTGACTGCTAGGTCCTGTGAGAGCAAAACATACAATCACTTGTCACCCACCATACTTTATTTTTTGTATAGGGTGTTTGTGGATATGTGCTGTGTTTGGTTTTTGTATGGTTTATGACCAAAAACTACCACCTTGGACTTATCAGACCAAAGGATTTATTTCTAGAATATTGTTTATTCAGATGCAATTTCGCAAAACTGGGTCATGCTGCTATATTCCTTTTTTTAGAGAATGACCTTTTTTTCTAGCCACCTTTCTGTAAAAGCCATAGTGGACTTATCCTTGACTGAATTTGCTGGAATACCGACTCCTGGAAGGATTGTCAATTGTCTAGAATGCTTTCATTTTGTAGAAAATGTCTTTACCTGTATAATAAATTGTATATCAGAATCAGAATCAGGTTTATTGGCCAAGTGTGTTGACACACACAAGGAATTTGGTTCCAGCTGTTAGTTAGTGACTCTCAAAAGTACAGACATAAATTAAACCTATACAAGACAAAACAGACAAGACAAGACAAGAACAGACTATACAAGACAATACAAGACAATACAGACAATGTGAGACAGTATAGACAGTGTGGTTATTAAATAGGGATACAGATCAGTAATGTACAGAAAGTGTGAGAGTGCAGGGTAGTGCAAATGACAGTATTGTGTGTCAGGTATGATAGAGAGTTTACTATAAAACTTTGTACAGTAAATAGCAGCCATAGTGTGTGTAACATATACAGATAATGTGATGACTGACAGTTCTGTGCAGTACTTATAGATATGAGCAGGGAATATAATTATGGTCAGTTGTTAGTGAGGGTGATTGCTTGGGGACGTTATATATAGTTTGGAGATGGCTTTATAACCTTTCCCAAATTGATGAGCAGCAATAATTGCTTCTTTGAGGTAATGCTGATGTCCTTTCTTGCCATGATGTAGACACCCATCCATGCGCTCCAAACAGCTAACTGTCTAAAGTTCTGCTTTTAGATAGAACATCTTGATTATTAGCCAATCGTGTGCATTTCATTACTAAAACTAGGCTGCTAATTAGGAGATTTTTTTTTTTTATTGTAAAAAAAATACTAGGTACTAAATTCTAAACTAAGGCTATTTGTTTGTATATCTGGTGAGAAGCACGCAATTGTTATTTTATTCATTTGAACAAAAACACAATTAACGGAGGGTGTACTTTTTTTTTTACTCTATGACTGTGTAAATTGTAACGCAGAGCCCCCTGCTGGTGGAACAGGAACTCTTTAAAGACATTCGTTTAGCATGAATTGTATGGCAGGAAGATTCATCCCCATTCATAGAGGTTTCCTTGGTCTTTATACCCCCCTGTCCTCTACATCTGCCTCTTTCACCCCTACTACCTGCATGTCTTCCTCCACCAAATCCATAAACCTCCTCCTTGGTCTTCCTCTTTTTCTCAGTTAGTTCTGTGTATAAAAAAGACACTAATCTACATTGAATAACATTTTGATTACATATAAACATTATCCGATAAATCATGCCTTGATTACGCAAACAGCGTAAATTCAACATCAGCGTCCACTGTTCGTTCAATGTTGGTGCAAGAACGCGATTGGAAAACTTGGAACTTGGATTGGAAACTGTTCATAAGTCATTTACAGTACTTAAAAAAACAAACTATTCAAACTATGCTTTTGCCTTCTCTATTTTCCTGACTGCTTTTTAATTTTATTAATTATGTTAACATTGTGTAGGAATTTGTGTGCATTTTAGCAACAGCGCCCTCTAGGGTCACACAATACGATGGTCACAGAATCTGGTGGACTGTAGCTGACAATGAAGACTCCCATAAACGTTACATAAACATCTTTGTACAAAAGGCCACAATATCATTAATTAGGTGATATTATTTTATTCATTTTAATATAGTCTAATCAGGCTAAGGTTATGCGACGCATCCGATATACAAGTACCCGTGTAAGTCATTATTATGGAAACGATTACGTATTAAAATGTGCATATCAATGTAAACAAGCTAGAATTACAGTCTGAGCTGCAGCGTACAGAAAAGGAACACCATCTGACCAATCAAATTCGATCATCAGTGTAACCAGTACATTATTACATGTGTAATAATTACATCTGTACCCAAATCAGTTACTTAATTGAGGTGCAGAATGTTTTGGAAACTCTCCACTATGCATTTTGACAACACATCGAATTAGCTCGAATTCAAATTCTGATTCTGAATCTAATTCTGAATGGGATGTAAATTTTGGCAGATTTTCTGTTTTGCAGATTTCATGCCAAGACTTAAATGAGACATATTTTAAGTACAGAAATATCATGAATTCTGATTGGTGGGAATTCTTTGTATGTTCTTTAGCAATAAATTCAGTCTTGGATTGTCCAGTTTTGATTGGTGGGTCTCACATGTAAGAGTAATGGGGTCACATTTCCAGAAAGGAATAGGTCTTCTTAATAATGCAGGCAGCACAGTGAAACTTAACACTTCACGTCACACACTTTATTGGAGAGAGAAAGAGAGAGACAGAGAGAGACAGAGAGAGAGAGAGCGAGAAAGAGAGAGAGAGAGAGAGAGAGAGAGAGAGAGAGACGCATGACCGCACACACGCTGTCCTTCCAAATTCGTTGACACTTACATCTGTACTCCATGTTCACAAACCTGCGAGGTTAGAAAAGGTCTCTTTTAGGTAGTGTTCATTTCGAAATGAAGCTAAATCAGTCAAACATTCATCAAAACTATATGAAATAAATACTTAAAAGGAACCATAATGGAGGAGCCTCGTTGTAGCAGGTTATAATCTGTTGATACATAAATAGTACTGTACAGTATAATGCTTGTATACATAAGCATATACATAGAATCTGATCGAAAGACTAACCAGCAGGAGGTAAATGAAGCCTTCAGGGTTCTGCATTTTTTATGAAGTCTGTTCCCATCTTCAGTAATCTTTCATCCCAGATCAGGTGGCTCAGAAACAAAACAACAGGAAGACGATGAGATGGGTGATATTTCACAAACATCGCCGTCTAATTGGGGGCAGGTAACGAATTGCCCCTTATACAAGACCTATAATGGTGATCTTGATAGATGTCTAACACCGTTAGATCGCTGTTGTAAAGCTTTCGCAACTCATTAGCATGTTAACAATTAAACCACGGTTGCTCTGAAATCAACACCAGAGATGTATACAATAATTACACTTTTTTAACATGATTAGTCTGGATTTTAAAACCAACTTTCATGGATCTCTTAATTGGTGAACAGAAATATGGATCGCCATCATCAAGAAGGGTATCTGTTTTATTTCCTGGCCTTGGAAGTTGGCAAAAAACCTTATAAGCATATGGTGTTACCTTATAAGCAAATAGCGTTTTTTTTTATGAATACGATCATAAAATGCAAACATTTCACCTATACAGCAGAAGTAAGATGTGAATTAGATGTAAAAGTGATTAGTGTGGAATACCAGAGTAACTGATTATTGCCATTATTGCAAACTCTTTATGTAGTACCTCATTAATTAAGTCCAGTATGGAGGGTTGATAGAGGTAAAATAAATACTTAGACCCTTTTATAATATGTACAGTATATGCTTAAGTGGACTTCCAGGTGTGATTAAGAAGAACAAATACAGCATTTGCAGCAGTTTGGACAACCAGAACCAAACACTTCAGCTTTGTTGTAATTACACTGCCTTTTCCAAATTAGACATATTTCCACCACATAAAGCATTTCAGGAAAACAGGAATATTTTGGACCACAGGTACCTAAATTGCATCTACAACCTAAAATCTTAACTCCTAATTCTTTAGCTGCAGTCTGTAGATACTTCTTGATAGACCATGAATCTCTAGGATGGAATTTGTTCTCATGAACCTTCCTGATTGGTTGAATGCAATTTTCATAGACAAATTCTTCAGGTCGCTCATCAAATTTGTAGGTCACTAGGCCTCTCGATCGCTTCTCTGACCAACTCCTATATCACTGACTTTTGGTGGATGACCTTTTATGCAGGGTCAAAGTAATATCCTTTCTATTTTTATTAATTACTAATACTAATTAATAATTTTTTTCTCAATCCAGTTTGTTCACACAAAAGGTCACATCCAAATTCACAACATTCATACCAGCTGTATGTAAATATATTCTTCCTGAAGCCTAGTGAACCAGGGGTCTGAATTGAACAGTCCACATCCAGCCAACAATGGCAGCTCCTCTCTCAAAAGGAGCATCTTAAATATTCATAAGGTAACCCACACCTGTTTCCAGGTAACCGATGCTGGACTCCTGAACCGTGGCAATGCGTGTATGCGAGGGAGTGATCAGCACTGTACCCGTTTCTCTCATTCTCAGCTTCAGTTAGTAACCGGGGGCTTCTGCAAGCGAACTTGAAACTAATACAAGACCATGAAGGATCTCTGACCTAGATTTTTTGGACTCAAACTTCCACCACTGTCATCTCTATCCACCTGTAATGTTTGAACGTTTTTTTTTGCAAAAGAACCATAGACAGTCTTAAGGGCATCTAAGAGTCTGGAATTCAGTTGATGGTGGTTTGACCGGGCATTTCAGGGACTTCCCATTCTCATTTTTTTGTTACGGGTTTTTGAAAGAAGTCAGCATGAATCCGATGTGGAAAGTGTACAAGAGCAAGGTGATGAAGACCCTCAACCCTGAAGGAGAGGAAGAGCCTGCTGAAGAGGTAATGTTAGAGCTGACAGTTAAAACAGTTAGCTCTAAATATATTGGTATAAACTTTTTCAGATTTATAAACCCCATCTCAGTTAGATAGAGTTATCATTACTTAACTCTGAACCAAAATCATCAAGAGAAACATCAAGCAAGGAGTTACTCCATGAGACCTCTACTCTGGGTTCAGTTTGTTCATGGAAAATAATCTACATAGGTAGCTGAACTGCGACTTATTAAAGAAAAGTAGCCATGCTGCTAGTTAACCTAGCATAGGAAGCTATTCCCAAAGATCCAGCGTTAATATACCACCATTCTGTCCAAACAGGAGTAAAAAACCAATTGTATATTGCTTTAGCAGTACCTCAGAGAACATGGCCTTATTATGCACAGTCGTTAACATGGTCAAATGGTGACAAGTGAAGTGGAACAAGTTCTCTAGGGAAGTGGATGGCAGTGAATATGCACAAAACTCAACCATCCTAATAAACTGCAAAAAGAGATGCTTATTCTATAATTTTTAGAATGATTACCCCACTGATACGACAGATTATAATTGAACGCCAAGAAATTGCTTCGGTATCCAAATACGTCCTTATAAAGTGTCATCATAAACCGGCAAAGACACTGCTACTTTGGAAAGAGATTGAGAAAAGGAATGCAACAGGCGTGTCAGATGGCTGCAGGTGAAATGGAGCAGACTCACGGATGTG
This sequence comes from Silurus aristotelis, assembly GCF_946808225.1. Taxonomy (NCBI): domain Eukaryota; kingdom Metazoa; phylum Chordata; class Actinopteri; order Siluriformes; family Siluridae; genus Silurus; species Silurus aristotelis. The sequence continues at coordinate 15,514,679 of NC_139598.1, read as the reverse complement.
ACCCAGTTCTTTGAAGCCGACAGAAATTTGATCTTTACCAGTAGCCCAGCTTCAGATGCCAGTTTACTGATTTAGCAGGCGTTCCAACACCGGACCTCACTTGAGAGAACTGATAGATATATAGAGAGCACCTGACATACTTGTCATGCTCTGGTAGAAAATAGAGCATTAGAGATATCACATTTCTTTATGAAGACATTCTGATTGTATTTTCCTTCCAATGCTGAGAGATGTTGAGAATGGATTAACGAGCCATTAATTTTATACCATCAATATATAGAGATTTGCAGCAAGTACTACATAAGCAATCACTTTCAGCCCAAACTTTAATATTTAATATTTATTTTTAATCACTCACCCACAGTTGCTTATGTTTAACTCAATGTATCCTGCTGAAATCTATGCAGAAAACTAAAACTACAATTTGATCCATTTTGCTTTGAGATTTGTTTTTACTAATAAAACTCATCATCTTGAGTGATTCAGCAGAATCTGGAGCAAAATAAATTATGATTCGCCCTGGTGACTTTTCCTGTGTGAAACAAAAACGTCTTTCAAAGCAGAACTTGGGATCTTAAACTTGTGAATAATTTCTATATTTTTTGTATATAAAGAACTGAAAAACAGTTCATATCATAGCAGTAGAAATGAATCGTTATAAGAAAATATATATGCAGATCCATTAGATCTTGCCCAAACAAATTTTAATCGTGTTCTGATTTCCGAATGAAATCTCTCATTAAAAAAAACGGTTTTTAATGGAAAAATTACACAGTCAGTAGACAAATTCTGTACATACTCACATAAATCTGTGGTAAACAAAATGGTTTGTCTCATGAGTATTAATTAGCTATAATTAAAAATAAATACAGAAATTACAGTGTAAATGCATCATACAATGTATGTTATACAGTCCTTTTCATTTCTTATAATTGCTCTTAAGGCAGCAGACATGACATGACATATGACATTTCTTTTTGCCCATTGTTTTGTCTGGTTATGTTTTTTATTTTGTCTTTAGCTCAGTCTTTTTATTTATACTACAAAATCAGAGCAGTTCAGTTGTTCTGTACAAAAACCCCTCAGAAAATTCCAGCTAAAAAGTATTACAATTTAATTGTACAAATGTTCTTATACAGATGAAGTAGTTAATTAAAAAGTAACATTACATTACTTAATTCTGCTTTTTATGTGGCAAACTGGGAATGTAAAATATTTTTGCTGTTATAGGAAAATGAACAACCACATGTGGAGTTTTCCCACGTGAAAGTTGATTTATTTCATATAACTGCAATTAGTGAAATCTTTTATTCCTCTTACAACACAACAGTCTACCAGTTCAAGTAGTTAAATATGATATGCTTCTTTTACCACTTATATGATGGAAGCCATAAAACATCATACCCTTATCAGTACCTCCTTCTTTTCTTTATTTGGAGGTTAATAAGAATGAAGAAAATGTAGTTTAACATCTCTCCAAAAAACATCAACGCATACGTTCTCCACACTTTTCATTTGGCTGTTACAAAAGCACTCATACTAGAACTTCTTTTCAAAAACTCATCCACACCATTTGACCAATCGGATTTGTGAACTCAACAACACCATTAAAAATTTTTTACTCATTACTCATTCGGATTTACCACATAAATTCCAGAAATGATAAATGTCATTATTTGTGGCACTAAAGACTTCGGGTATATTTGGGTCTAAAACCATTAATAGCCAAAATTCTGATTTCCATTATGGGTCTTTTGCTGGCTCAAGATTACTTTGTGTTTTGCAATGTCATACAGTACCACTAGATGGAGACATTTCTATTCTGTACAATCCTTATTTTGCTATTTACAACTCAATACTAATTGAAAAGCCACAAGACCTGTGGATTAACATCTTCCAGGAGATGTTTAGACTAAAATGCAGATCTACAATACGATCGTTTGAGGTGTTTTGGGGAATTCTGAGTAAGATCTAGATCAAGATATCTTTATTAGTCATGTGGAATTCATAACACTTTAAATGAGACAAAACAGGATTGATATGAATATGGCCAGATGTACACCTGCATTAATGAGGAATGGTAGAAAGCTATGATAGTAAGATTTTGAGATTGCAATACATTATGCTGATAATTAAATATGATATTTTTTTTAAGCAATTTTCCACCTTTTTGTGGATATTGCAAAGAAAATGCTCTTCAAACAGTTCTGTAATGCAGCTTGAAGGTTGAGGATGCATTGTGAGATGATATTTTTGGCCAATTTCACACACCTTGCCTTCCAGTCGTGCTTTCCAGTCCATATGGTGTGACGTGTGGCTTAATATTGCATTGCCATTGCAGAGCGTAACTGGCGTTGAGTCATGCTGGAAATCTCATGAACAGTGTGCTGCTCTGAAATTGGCAGCACCCCACTGAAAACTCCCGTACCTCATTCAAGATCTGCCGGTGCTGCCGTGTCCTGCCTTCGCTCACTGATTTACCTTTGCATGTAGGTGTGTGAGGTAGCTGAGGAGATGACTCCAGTCCAACATGATGAAGGACCCAGTGCTGTGACTCAGCTGGCGAAAAGAGTAAGGCCACATTTACAGCCTACACACAATTCAATATCAAACAGATCTACAGTCTAATCATCTAAGTATATATCTTCTGTAGGAGAAATAAATGTGTGGGGCTGGAACATAATGTGCTGGGGCATTAATTACATGCTTTAAGTTTCAGTGTATTGTGGTGGGTGCTTAAGTTCTCATTTTTTTTATCATGTGGACAATATTCAGAGTCATAGAACATCATAGAGGGTTTAAAAGTAGACCTGTAGCCAAAAGTATAACTGTACATCTGATTTCTCATCTTTAAAGCAGTCATCTGTTATATTTAGCACCCCCTGCTGCCTATGAGCTGAAATGCAATTGCAATGAAAATATTACTTTTAAGATTCAAGTTTTATTCGTCATATTTACAGATGTCAGTGACAGTTCGTACAATGAAATTCTTGGGGCAAATATTAAATATTAAACATTAAACAATATAAAACAGTAAAGAGACAATGGAGAAAAATGTAATAAAGAGGCAGAAGAAAGTTATAATTATTTACAAGTGTGTGCAGAAGAGTATGTATTTTTAATAAATTAATTATATGAATATTTACATTCGATTGAGGTATTTATTTTAATCGAAATAAGGAAGTCGGAAGTGTACAAGTAGAATGTATATCTTAAAGTAGGTGTGCAAAAATGCCACATTGTAGCTACATTATAGTACAGATATTCACTCACTATGTGTGTTTTCTTTTTGTTTCATTTTTTGTGCATCAGTCTGAGTAAAAGCATGTTTTTCCTCAGGTGCAGGGTGCAGGGACGAAGGGCTGGAAGAGTGTGACTGCTCTATTTAATAAAGACGATGAGCACCAGCTCCTGGAGTCTGAGACCGAGAGTCAACCAGTACCAGACCAGTGAGTGACTTCCCAGTGTTCAACTCTGTTGTGTGTCTAGAAGCATTTCAACTTCAGTTGTAACATGCACAGTTTAATATTTTTTCCAGACTTAGTTAAAGATTTAATCAAATAAACGAGAACTAACCTGTGCTAATTCGGCTATACTTAGGTTTTATTCAGGATTATTTTAAATCAGGGTTAATTTCATTTTGGATCCATCCATTATCCTTAATACCTCCTCGCATTTTTAGTTCTAGTAGTGAACAGATGTCTTTAAAAATCTGCTCAGTTTAAACAGTATGTTATAACGCACTGTTCAAATGAACGTGAACCATATAGCATATAGAGAATAGATCCTACATTTTTGCCACAATCATTCATAAATGATTCAATCCAAATAGTTTGTTGTGGTTTATGATAATACACACTGATCAGGCATTACATTATGACATTATAACATTATGAGCGGTGAAGTGCAGAACACTAATTGTCTCTTCATCATGGCACCTGTTAGTGAGTGTGAGATATTTATTAGGCAGCAAGTGAAGGCTGAGCGTAAGGATTTGATTGAATTTGACAAATTGTGACGTCTAGACGACTGGGTGAAAGCATCTCCAAAACTGCAGCTCTTGTGGGATGTTCCTGGACTGCAGTGGTCAGTATCTATAAAAAGTGGTCCAAGGAAGGAACAGTGGTCACCGGTTCGCGGATGAGGCTCATTAATGCACGCGGGGAGCGAAGGCTGGTCTGTGTGGTTCGATCCAACAGACGAGCTCCTGTAGCTCAAATTGCTGAAGAAGTTGGATGGGTCACGACTGTTTTGGCAGCAAAAGGGGGACCGACACAATATTGGGCAGGTGCCCATAAAGTTATGCTGATCAGTGTAAACTAAGATAAGATTTTATTCATCCTGGTGGATGAGGACATTTATTTCCCTACAGTTGCTCTAAATAGTTACAGAAACAGAAGAAAACTGAAAGTTTCTATGAACAGAAACACATTTTGATAAATATGAATACAAATAAAATTTGAAGAAAATAGAAAGAACATTAGGAAATAGTGTTGCTATGCTATTCCCAAATATACAAAGCTACAAGAGACCAGAACAAAATGTCTTAAGTGACAAACAACAAGTAAAAATGAAATTCTATTTAGCTATTATTTGGGTAGTGTCCTTGTTTAGGACCATGAATTGACTTGACTTTTCATCTCTGTTCAGCCCGCTGGCAGTTAAGCCAGAAGAGCCGACACGACCCAACAAGCGCAACACAGGATTCTGGGATTCCTTTGCCACCAAGTGGAACCAGGCAGCAGCTATGAAACAGGCTGAAGCAGCGGAGGCAGCAGTTGAGGACGAATCCAACGGGACGAGTCAAGTGGAAGAGGATCAAGCAGGAGCAGAGAACACAGCTGGAGAAGATGGAGGCGGCCAGGGTAACAGCTTCTCCAAATATGCCTCTCTGGGTGGGGCCAATGATGATACACCTGCGTTTAAATGGAACTTTGTGACCAGCAAGCTGGCCGAGCTGAAGAGCAAAAGCATGACCAAGAGCAATTAGCCAATGAAGTAAGAAGACGCCAGCCAGAGAGACAGAATATGAATGAATATTGTATGAATATCTGAATGAACCTGATTAATCACAGTCTCCATATTGGCTTTCACATACACTTCAGGGAATTATGCACAACAGACGCTGTAGAATATTTACCTGACCCTCTGTCATATAAGGAACATCCCTGCTATTTTGCACTATACACGTGGCCTAGTTTAGTTTTAGCTCTGCTAGCATTTGGAATCTTTTCCTTTGAACCATCTTCCAGACCAACATATTAGAAGTCGTCAAACTCTTTATAGCTTTATTAATTTAATTTATAATTAGCTACAGTCTGTAAATTCCACTAACATTGCGTAAATATTCAATATTTAGAAAAAGGCAATCACTGACATAGTAATATAGACTAGCATGGTTTGTGAAGTGGACATTTTGTTGATGTAAACACACTTGGATTGACTCAAAAACAAAGATGAGAGGAAAGAAAGTTGTGTCATGACATAGACTTTGTCAAATTTCACAGATTTCCATGAATGTTCGAAGAACATCACATTAGCAGGTTAATATACTGAACATACTGTAGTGTCTCTGTACCACTTTAGCAAGCTAACTACTGACATTTCTTAATTAGCATGCCTATACAATAATTTAAATGAGATAAAAGCAAATACTGTATAAAATAGTAGCTAGATGTTAATGAAAAGGTAAAGTAATATATAATAAGATATATATAATAGGTTAATGAGGTAGAATGGGCACAAAGAATGCACTTTTGTCCAGGAGGAAAATAGGATCATGTGAGTTCTGATTGCTTTCCACTTGTCCTATTTCCTGTCTGGTTTCTCACAAATTCAGTTTGGTTTAATATATGAAACCAGACTCGGAGCTTCTGTGTGTGTGTGTGTGTGTGTGTGTGTGTGTGTGTGTGTGTGTGTGTGTGTGTGTGTGTGTGTGTGTGTGTGTGTGTGTGTGTGTGAATGTGAACATTTGGGGAATGTTTTTGTCATAATGGTGCCTGCTGTGTGTTATTTGTGTTGAATGGATTGCTCTGTTTCCTTCATTCACCTTAAAAATTGCAAATAAAGACCATCTGATGAAGCCAGTGTTTGTTTTTTAATAATCTTACATACATTTGACATGCCATTATTAACATGTTGTAGTAAATTTGGCTCCAGAGGAACAAATAAATCATAGCATTCACATTAACAACTATACAAATACGTTTTTAACGCAGTTTAAAAGATGTAAGTAATATTTAAAATATATTTAAATTTCATATTCACATATTCAACATATAATTAAAAAGCGTCATGCTATTTTACGGTAAAATGCTCACCATACGCTGTACACCTTAGTAAGTAAAAGTATCTTTAATATTGTCAAAATGATCAGTATTGCATGTAATATACAGGATGTGGATGAATGCGCAAAAATATTTCATAAAGTGCACACAGAATAATAATAATCGAGCCAAACACAAAATGAACAAAGAAACAAAGAACAAAAACAAAGCAACATGATTCAGCTACACAAACAGACATGTGATGTGCAGTGGCTGATGGAAAACAGTTTTTTTCATTTTCTGTCAAGTTTTTTCTAAGATGAAAATACATAAAAAATAAGATAACTGAATGCATGTTAAATCGTTTTTTACCACATTTTTAGCTTTTGGCTAATCATGGTCAACATTATGTAATACTTTGGTTTAAATACAGAGCATAATAATTTGCATTTGTTTCTAGAATGAAGAAAAAATTATCTGAAAATAGGGAAATAAGTTTGAAATGAGAAAGAAAAACTGGCTAAATAGTCTCATTGTTGTTCGAATTTTTGAACATTTTTAAAATAAGTTTGCTAGCTATTAATTTATTAATTTATTTGTAGTCTAATTTTGATGTAAATCTTTATTAACTTGTCATATTTCGATTTTTTTTTTTTTTACAATTTATATATATATTTATACATTTATTTACATAAACTTTTTGATATATTGCTGATATTAGAAATAATAGAATTACCTAGAAATTTTTTATTTTTTTTTAACGACTTTACTTTTTTTTACACTTTAAACTGTTTCCACTGCACATATTAATTATATAATATTGCACATAAATTATAGGTATATATTACAGGTATATATTTTCATATTAGACAGACACATATTATAAAAGTGAACAATCCATTATAAGAAACATGAAAGACGTCACACAAAAACCTGAAAGATTTTTATAAATTTTTCTAGCCACGGTTTCAGCCAGAGGGCGCAGAGAAGAGTGAGTACAACCACAGGTTCATTAAACACACAGCTGGAGAGTTTATTGCATATGTTGTATAGACCTGCGAGGATCTGATTTAGTCCATTTAACATACACAGATGAGTAAGATACAGGGTAGTGGGTAAAATGGTGTACTTTATGTTCATATACTAAGCGCTTACCACTTTGCATAATATATAAGGAATTCTTGCTTCTGACTATCACGGCAGTAGATAACTAAATGCAAGGCATGGATTATAATAACCTCCATTCTTCTGGGACGTTTTTACAGTGTGCTTGGGGAGATTTGTTCTCATTCAGCCACAAGGGTATTAGTAAATCTGGCACTGATGCAGGTGAGGTGAGGAGGCCTGGATTGCAGTCAACATTCACATTCATCCTGAAGGTGCCTTCCACTCCAACCCATGTAAACCATATTTTCATAGAGTTGGCTTTGTGCACAGGGGCACTGTCATGCTGGAACAGGTTTGGATCTCCTAGTTTAGGTGAACAGAAAATGTAATGCCACCACACCCAAAGACATCCTATACAATTGTGTACCTCCAACTTTGTGGTAAAAGTTTGGGAAAGAACCACAAATCACTGGAATACCAGATAACGTGAAAACATACACAACAATGCCAGGGTTATAAAAAAGGAACTAGAGTTAGGGCAGTGTCATTGTGGCTAATCACTCCATACCGGAAATACGATTTGTTTTGCGCATGCATGAAAACACTAAAGAATCAATAGCACTAGCGTTAGCCACTTTCTGATTAGCGGCTAACCCTAGCGCTATGGATTCTTTAGCCTTTTATGTCCAGCTTCAAGAATTTCTTTTAAAAAGAGAAAAATGTAAGAAATGAAGATGTTTGTTGAAGTATGCTGATATAAGTAGAACAGTTAAGAAGATCATATCTTCAGAAAATCTACTATATTTTATTTAAAACACACACACTTATATACAATCTCTATTAATCAAATGTGGTTTAACAAATGTAAACTATTTAATAACATTTTTGCATTACTTTAATTTTGTTTTATCAATTTAATTTGTGCCAATTCAATTGATTCATTAATTTAATCAACATAATAAAAACGTGTATTGCATTACTTTGTTTTATTGTCTTAGATTTTTTTAATAAAATATTATAAAATATTATTTGATATATTATTTAACCAAGCAGGCATTTTATAAAAAAAAAAAAAAAAAGGAAACTGTTTAAATGTTGGTAATCACAAATGTTAATAATATTAACCTGTGTTAATAAAAAACAACAATCATGTTTTGCATTTCTTCCCCCTTACCGTACCAAAATTTAACCGAACCATGACTTAAAAACCGAAGGTACGTACCAAACCGTGAATTTGTGTACTGTTACACCAGTTTTATATATATATATATATATATATATATATATATATATATATATATATATATATATATATATATATATATATATATATATATACATGAAGACTAGTAATACAGTTTGATATTACTTAGCATTGTGTGGTGTTGCTGGGATCTTGCCAGACAGTAGCACAAAGCTTTAATCACTCTCTGAGTCATTCTGCAATAAATTCACAGAGGAACGGAGTATTTAGATCATCCGTTGAGGTTCTGATTGGCTGTAAGGTGTTGAGTCATTTTCACTAAAAGGCAGTGGTTCCGGCTGTAATCGTTGTTTCTTTGATGAAACGGTAAGCTAGTTCTATAAACATATGGTTTTGATGGTTTGGATTCTGGGATGTTGAATGGCCTGCTATAGATCCCTGACCTCAAGCCTACTGAACACCTCTGAGATGAATTGCAAATCTGACTGCACCCCAGTCCTCCTCACCCCACCTACATTAGTACCTGAGTTTACTAATGGCATTGTGTATGAATGAACCCAAATCTCCACACACTCCAAAATCAAGTGGAACATCTTCCCAGAAGAGTGGAGGTTATTATAACAGCAAATGTGGAATAGGACGTATGGAAAAGCCTATATGAATCTTATATTCAGGTCTAAATCAGTGCCTGCCTTTACTAACACCCCCATGGCTAAATTATAATAAATCTATCTACTGCCCATCATGCGAAAGCTCGATAATATAACGCTATCCCATGAAATCGTGAGCAAGAATTTAAGAAGTATGTCTTGCGGAAAACCATGTTATGCCCATGAAAAACACGCCTATCAGTCTGTCTCAGTCTTCCTTCTTTTGTGATCATATTTCATTCCTCTCTTGTTCTTTGCTCTGGCGTGTTTATGTCTTGTCTGTTCTGTCATTCTGTCTCGCACCATAAAGAAATCACCTGCTGCACCGCTTCACATTTACCTGCAGTTATGAGTCAACCATAATAAAAACACATTTAGCCCTGGTTACACACATACACACACACACACACACACACACACACACACACACACACACACACACACACACACACACACACACACACACACACAGACACTCACACAGACATGCCCCGCAGCACCTGTGTGTGACAGAGCGGCGTCTGAGAAGGGTCTCTGAGTCATCCATGGGAGCAGCAGATCCATCTGGAGTAAAGCTGTGGGACAACACACACACACACACACACACACACACACACACACACACACACACACACACACACACACACACACACACACACACATTTTCATCTAAGAACAACAGACCAGGTGTTGCCCCCACATTGCCACCCACACACACATACACACCCACCCACAGACACACACAACTGCAGAAGAGCACTCAGCGCTCAGGTGCGCAGATGTTGTGACAGTGACCCCTGACCTCACCTTGTTGTGAGTCGTCTTTGACTTCATTTTCCTGCCTCACGGCTACTGCTAAAGAAACATGCTTCTGCTGTCAGACAAAGATAAAATAAAAGAGTAGATCACTTCAAGGAACTGGAAAAATAAACTTGAAAATGACTTGCTGTCTATTTGGGATTGGAGAGCACTTCTTGCTTACCAATGAGCTACATACACTATATGGACAAAACATTTGTGGACACCTGACTATAACATTTCTATGTGCTTTATGAACATTCCGTTCCACATTGACTTTCCATCTGCTCCACTCTTCTAGGAAGATGATCCACTAGATTTTGGAGTGAGGTTTTGGAGATTTGTGTTCATTGAGTCACAAGGTGTTAGTAAAGTCAGGTATTGATGTAGGTGAGCGGAGGAGGCCTGGAGTGCAGTCAGAGTTTTAATTCATCTTAAAGATGTTCAGTAGTGTTGAGGTCAGAGCTCTATAGCAGGCCACTCAAGACGTTCCACTCCAAACTATGTACATCAGATCTTCATGGAGCTGGTTTTGTGCATGTGGGCATTGTGATGCTGGAATGAATGTTGGTGTCCTTGTTTAAGTAAAGGAAAAATTTAATGCTGGAGAGTTTGAAGATGTCCTATACAATGGTGTAGGTATCTATCTATCTATCTATCTATCTATCTATCTATCTATCTATCTATCTATCTATCTATCTATCTATCTATCTATCTATCTATCTATCTATCTATCTATCGATCGATCGATCCATCGATCGATCCATCCATCCATCCATCCATCCATCCATCCATCCATTTATTTTACTACTTTTTCTGCTGCTTACTTTTTCCTCCTTATTCTCTTCATTCTCTCCTCCTTCTCTTTAGAAGAGTGGTGACGCTGATAGAACGTTATGTTCAGGTGTGCCATGTCCCATTAAATGTGAGTTGAAAATCATGGAAACTGTTTGTATCAGTAAAACACTTCTGAGCAGTTTAATACACCACTAAAGATAGATAAAGATAGTGACAAGCCAGATTTATATAATAGCAAAACAAATAACTTTTTTTTAAATAGCAATGAGTCCAAAGCCTGGTTCATGCAAGCAAGGTTCAAAAATGTATGTGCAATTGACAGTTTTTATGTGCAGTTCTCAAATAATCTGGCAATTTCTCTAACTACAAAATATATTTGATTAATATGAAGTCAAAAGTAAATATATGCATTTTCCCTTCCCCCTACCTTGAACCGCACTGTTCCCCAGGATGAAACCTGATCTACATTCCCGTGAAAACATGGAGCTCTCCCAGACACACATACAGACTGATTCATCAATAATCATTACTAATCATTACTGATTTCTGGTCTCAGTTTTTAGTGACTGAACCCATGAAATCTTTGAGCCCTGCTTCAATACAAGGAGCCAACGTTGTTTTTGATTTTGGCTTCAACATCTGTCTGTATAGTCGAGTTTAGCTTTTAAGAGACTATCTATCATCAGAAATCCACCAAAAGATTTGATCCTATAGGTGGTGTTTGTTGTCTTCTTTGTGTATGTTTGTATCTATGTTTGTATCTATGTGTGTGTGTGTGTGTGTGTGTGTGTGTGTGTGTGTGTGTGTGTGTGTGTGTGTGTGTGTGTGTGTGTGTGTGTGCATTTAGAAGTTAGTTTTACAGTTGTAAGTGTATTTTGAGTTGAAGTTGTGTTAGTGATGACAAGATACTCATGCTTCATCCCACACACACACACACACACACACACACACACACACACACACACACACACACACACACACACACACACACACACACACCAGTGTCAGATTACTGTTTCTACAGCTGTTGGGAATGTTGACTTTTTCTCTTTACTCTAAAAGGGCTTCCTCTCCTTTCCTTATCTCTAATAATAACACATGATGATGCATTATATTACATTTAACCATATTCAGTGCTGCTCCATTCTCAATTATGTTTCTTTAGACGGTTTTGATCAATTTCCTGTAACAGCTGCTTTAGGAGAAGTTTAGGCAGCAAAGACTTTGGACTTCGGACTTTCGATCAAAAGGTCATGAGTTTAAATCCCAGCCACACCCAGGTGCCACTCCTGGGACCCTTTCGTCTTCACTATAGTGTGAAAAAAAATGGCAAGAAATTTTTCTGCAGATATTTGCCAACATTACTGCTGTGGTACATGTGGAATAAGTTAATTGTATTTCATATTTTAGATATATACAGTATATATATATATATATATATATATATATATATATATATATATATATATATATATATATATATATATATATATATATATACACACACTGACCAGGCATGCCATTATGGTCACTGATCAGGCATAACATTATGACCACCTACCTAATATTGTGTCCCTTTTGCTGCCAAAACAGTCCTGACCTGTCGAGCATTAAATTCGTCAGCAATTTGAGCTACAGTAACTCATCTGTTGGATTGGACCACATGTCATCAATGCATCAATTGGCAGTCCATGACGCTGTCGCCGGTTCACCACTGTTCCTTTCTTGGAGCACTTTTAATAGATACTGACCACTGCAGACCAGGAACATCACCCAAGAGCTGCTGCAGTTTTGAAGATGTTCTGACCCAGTCGTCTATCCATCACAATTTGTCAAACTCACTCAAATTCCTACGCTCCCCCATTTTTCCTTCTTCCAACACGTCAACTTTGAGGGCAAAATGTTTACTTGCTGCTTAATATATCCCACCAACTAACAGGTGCCATGACGAAGAAATAGTCAGTGTTAGTCACTTCATCGCTTATAATGTTATAACGTTATAATATTATGCCAGGTCAGTGTATACATATATATTTTATAAAAATGGCAAAATACATTATATAAAATATATAAAAAATTAATTAAATGTATATTAAAAATAGCAATTGTATCATTTGTATATCAGTAATCAAAAACATTTGCATAAATTATATCTGCCTCAAATGTGTCATTGCTCCTTTTCCACATCTTCATCAAGGTTGGAGACATTATTAAATATGTAAACTATATCATTTTGTTAGCTTTGGTTTTCCAAATTTCATTTAATTTCTTTATATTTAATTTTTATCATTGAATATTAATTATGGAATTGAATATGAATTTTGCTCCTCGTTTCAATAGATTTCTTAGTGTGAACATGTTAATGAATATATTTAAAACATAAGAAAGATCTTTTAAAAGTTAAGGCTTATTTTCTGTTAAGTTTTACTGTATTATTGAATAACATTTACTTATGCTACGTATGCCTCTGTTTTCACCTTTCCTGTCTGACTCATGGACCTCCTTCCCTTCATCCATCCTGTCAGCACAATTCCATTAACATCCAACCCTAAGATACTCAGAGCGGTTTCAGTGCTCCTATGGTAAATTCCTTTTACTGAAAGTTGGTCAAGCAATAAACCACTGTTTGTTAAAAATGTTAAAAAGCCTGTGCTTTATACAGTCCCCTCGAAAGTATTGAAACATTTGTTTAATTGCTTTTGCTGTGTACTAAAGACATTTGATTTGAAGGTCAAAGATGACTATGACTAAAGAGTTTAAGAGTTTAGTTTTTGTTTGCTGGCATTTACATAAGGATTATGCATTAAGAGCATAGAGCACAGCCCATTTTGAATCAGACCACACATTTTTAGATGAGCAAAAGTTTTGGAACAGGTAAGTCGTGAAAGACATTGAAGTAAATAATGTTCTTTGTTTTTAAAATCTGCATCAAACTCATTGACGTCACCAAATTGTTTGTTTTTTCCTAAGTGGAACTTTTCCTGGATTTACTGCAGCCTCTTTCAGGGACCCAAACCCAAATGTCTTCAGTCTACAGAGAAAAACAACAACAACTGAACTGACCTTGCTGTTCCAATACTTTTGGAGAGGACTGTTAACATTTACTTGTTAACGCTATGTGAAACCATCTAAACTCATCTGATTTGACATGTTTACTTGATTACATTCTGGTCCATTATTGGGCCTGGTGGACGCCTTTATTATTGCTGTACATCATTCTTACCAAACACGGTTTAGACTGCTTTCTTTAGATCTTATCCATGAAACCCTCCATTAGAGTATAATCAGGAAATAGGAAATTAGCTGTGCCACTAATGAAAGTGTACAGTGAGCCGTGAGGGCAGTGTAATGACAGAGGGAATGCTACTTCAACGGATTTCTTTTTTCCATTAGGACACGCAGCTGGGATCCACCTTACGGGAGACCACCATATGCTCTGTACTCTGTCTGCATTCTCTACCAAAAAATGGCATTTAAGGAATGAAATATGACTGCTCTGTTTTGCTGTTATTGGAAAATAAATAATGACTGCGATATTGTCACCACTTCTATAACAGCATCCCTATTCCAAAAATACTTTTTTTTTTTTTATCTATTTAATGTTGTGGAACTTTCATAAAACAAGCTAGTTCCTGTTATCAGTTGCCGCTATAAGCAGTCCTTTCCTGTTTCTTACTCTTGGATACAAGAAAATGCAGCTTGAGACGTCACCAAGAAACCAGAAAAGGCTATATAAACGTTTCTTTACGAAAAACCTCCACACCCAACAATTACACACACTTTTACATTTCATTTATAATCCTTTACAAGTCTGTGTTAGCAATAAAATGATTGTACTTAAAATACCAAACAGAAAACAACAGCACTGTGGAATAAACTCAATAAACACTGTGGAATTGACTCAAATAAAAAATACTTCAATATTTAGCTCAGAAAAAACAAATATGTGAAGGGATTGTTTGTTTCATCTCTGTAATAAGTAAAATCTAAACAAAGTGTGAATTATTAGAGAAATATTAAAGAAAATGTACTGTTATATTTAATATATACATCTTTATTTGCTAAACATTACGACTGTTTTGACTGAATTTAAGTTAAATTTAATTGACCTGTTACATATTTTGCTAATATTCCTTACAGTCAATGTTTAGCTAATGTTAGCAAACTTGCTATAGAACGTTAGCCTAAAGTTTAGGTGGATAAACATTATAAAATAAATTAAAGGTAGCAAGCAACCCAAGCTACTGGTTTTGTTTATAATTAAATTATTACAGTTCTTTTACATAATATATTAGTTGACTTTGTGAGTTTGCTAGCAAACTTGGCTTTATATCCTGTCAACTGACACTGAGGTAATAATACTGTTGTTAATCGTACAGGTTATGACTTTTTACTACATGAGCCTTTAAATCCAAACATAACGATGAACCCACATTTTCCATCATACTTTTTAAATCTTTAACTGTTATTGTGCGTTTTTAGCACTATGCTAGGCAACTATAAAAGGAAGTACAAACCCCACAACCCAGGACACACCCTACACCCTAAAGTCAGCTTTGATGCAGCCTACAGTCAAATGGATAGACATTTTAGGCAAGGATAGACACACATGCGCACAAAAATACACACACACACACACACACACACACACATACACACACACACACACACACACACACACACACACACACACACACACACACACACACATGCACAAACAACAGATGGTCCTTTCCCATGGTTAGCAGTTTGGAGTTGAACATGTCTACAGCCTTGAGCTTCAGCCGAAATGGCAAACTTGTTCCAATTCCCTCCGGCCTGAGTGTGATGAGCTATAGGAACCTCACCGTGGATGCAGAGATGAACAGTCACCAATTACAGAGAAAGAGAAGTTGTAGTCAGTTAGCCAGAACTCCATCTGTCTGTCTCCACAGTGTGCTTTGTAATTAACATAATTATAAGGAGTTAACTGTTGCCTCATTAGGCAAGCTTCAGGTTCAGTATCTAAAGTCTGAAATGTGATATTGTGCTGTTGTTTTTTAAGCATAAAACCTAAGCCAGTTTGTCAGTTTGAAAATGCTGGCCCTGGCAACCCATTGATTTATCTGTCCTCTACTCTACTGGGGAGGGAATGGTGCTCCTGCCCATACTCTGCAAATATTTTTACTGAAGGAGTATATAATAAACGTTGTATAAACTTCAGGACAGGGAATGGATAATAATGGAGTGAATGATGGCTGTAGAATAGAAATGCACGTATACAACAGTGACTTAATTCCCATGCAAAGTCTGAAAAATAACATTTTAAATTAGTTTTAGTTTAGCACTGTAACTCAATTTAGTTTGTTAGTTCCCTTGAAATAATTATTACCCATTTGATATGACCAATGTTATATGATAGATATAAGTTAATGTATCTTTTCACTCCATTTTCCAGGCAAACAGGCTCAATTATCCATTTCACTCCTTGTCATTATTAGTACTTCTAGTGGCCAATCATGGAAATTGAACTAAAAGCTAACAGAGGTCTACTGGAGAGGGAGTGGTGCTGCCCCACACTCACCCTATGAATATTCTTACTGGAGAAAGGGTAGCAGACAGATAAATGACTGGGTTTCCAAAACCAGCATTTTCATAAAGATCTGATTTAGTTTATGAAATTCGCCACAGATATTGTTTTAATTCAGTAATTAATAAATTATTCAAATCAAATGTATTACATTTTTCAAGCAATTGAAAACCCATGCAAAATCTAAAAAAAATAAGACATTGTTATAATATTGACTATTTTGTTAACTAGCTGATGACAGGAAACACCTGCTATATAAAACATAGTTAAAAATAGTTTTGAAAAGATATGTCTAAAAACAAGCTGCTAAACAATATGCTGGTAAACTGCACACTGTCAATTCTAAGATGCTTATTATAGGATTATTTAAACTTTTACTAAATTGTATTTATGGTACTATTAATCAAGTGTGCTAGTTCCTCGATTGAATATAGTTTGAGGCTACATCATTATTAATATTGTCCTGCCCACTGTGAAACTGCTCCTGGGTTCACCTTCACCACTCAGACAATCTCCCGTCTTTTTAATGGAATATTTTATATCCAAATCACCTGCATAACCCCACTATTTATAACCGGCTCCAAGGAACACATGGCTAAAACATTTCCGTCATGTGCAACGCATGCCGTGACTCTAAGTCTGGATGAACACGGACTAAACATGCCACAGCTGTCGGTCCGATCCAGTTTAACACATATGTAATCAGATCACCTCGTTTGACCTTTGGACCCTACCTTAAGCAACAATACATTATAGGTAGGGTTGGCACATATTGTGCAACACGCATGTAAACTTTTATGGAAGTGAAATATCAGCAGTAGACCATGTTTGAGAAGTGGGACCCCTGGGACTACAAAATACGTTACTTAGGTTCTTCAAAATGCCTCATTGTGTCAGTGTCAGAACCATGGTGAGCTTTTGTTCAAGTTTATAAATGTAATTGAAGTCAATAAACAATATCAGCAAAAGATAAAGATACATTGGCTGAGACAGACTTCCATTACTCCCTCACTATATAACCTTGTAACTCTTCAACATGCACAAGAAGTAAATATATTTTACACCAAACATGTCTCATTGACTATATATGTGATGTGTCCTTAAGTACACCTAATCCTCCATTGGTTTTATCCTTCTGCATGAAAAGCTTAACAGATATTTAGATCAGCTCGACACTACTAAACATCCAGATATCACGTTGCACTTAAAGCCACATCCCTCCAACTTCAAAGCTTTAGGTCCTGATCTCAGACCCTGAACAGATTATATGGTGGGATTTACCAACATGCTTTTCTCCCTTTACCTTGTCTGAATTGGCAGCATCTGCTAATGTCATTAGTGCATTAAGTCAGTGTTGTTAGTGCCTAAAGGCTGTTAAGGGGCTGCTAATCCCTGATCTTTGGGGTTGTCCTAACATGTTGAGGAATTAACATATCAATGGATGGTTGTTGATTAGAACAAATATTCACATTTATTTTATAATAAATTGTTAGTTACCACCCAAATTGGTCAGGTTTGATTTTCCAGTTTAGGCTTAACTAACCTTTGACACCCCCCCGCATGGCTTGGTTTTTATGTGAGTAGTCTCTGAACACACCATGACCTTTTCTCTTTACCCCTGGTTGAGGTATCGTTGAGAAGTTCTCAGAGCTCAGTCCTTCCCTCCCCTTCCCCCATCCCACTGACCTTTGACCAGGAGCTCATGCATGAGAGAGTGAGAGAACAGAAGAGGTCCGCACTCTTATTTATGGCCTTTTGGTGCCATCTGATCGCCAAGAGAGAGAGAGAGAGAGAGAGAGAGAGAGAGAGAGAGAGAAAGAGAGATCGCTGCTGTTCTCAGGTAGTTTTGTGATGCTCTGGAGCGGACCCTTCATTCATCCCGATTTCGGCAGGGTCACATTTCCAAAGTCAGATTGTGAGATAGTGAGTACAACCTACTAGGTAAACTGATACGTTCAGTCAACCTGGTTCAGTAAATCATAAATTTTTATTAGGTTGTCAAACTATTTTTTAGTCTTTGCTGACATATTATGGCTAATTAAAACTTTTATTGTAACTTTTAAGACAATAATAGCAGACAACATCACTAACACTATGCTGGCACTGGAGACTCATTCTGTAAATGTTAAATAAACTTCCTCACAGCAAATGAAATTAGGTTTTCAAGAAATGAAATGAAACGACTTTTTAGAGCTGCCATAATATACATGGCAACAGTGACTAACTTGTTTATCAGATGTTCTAAAAATAAAATGTAACTTGACTTAACTTAAATGGATATTGAGGACAATTAGCTGTTCATTAATTTAGAAAAAATCCAATTATTGGAAAATTGATGCAGCCTAAGACAATAAAACATAAGTGCTGTTATAGAAAAATAATCAACTTTGGAGGTAACAGTAAATACGCTTTCAAGAGCTACCTGGCTCTGGATATTTATTTCTAGAACTTCGAAGCTAGATGACTTTTTATGACTTACAATTATGCAAATATTGTGTGCATAATTAGTTTGTGACGCAATATATATATATATATATATATATATATATATATATATATATATATATATATATATATATATATATATATATATATATATATATATATATATATATACAGTGAGGAAAATAAGTATTTGAACACCCTGCTATTTTGCAAGTTCTCCCACTTAGAAATCATAGAGGGGTCTGAAATTGTCATCGTAAGTGCATGTCTACTGTGAGAGACATAATCTAAAAAAAAAATCCAGAAATCACAATGTATATTTTTTTAACTATTTATTTGTATGATTCAGCTGCAAATAAGTATTTGAACACCTGTCTATCAGCTAGAATTCTGACCCTCAAAGACCTGTTAGTCTGCCTTTAAAATGTCCACCTCCACTACATTTATTATCCTAAATTAGATGCACCTGTTTGAGGTCGTTAGCTGCATAAAGACACCTGTCCACCCCATACAATCAGTAAGAATCCAAAAACTAACATGGTCAAGACCAAAGAGCTGTCCAAAGACACTAGAGACAAAATTGTACACCTCCACAAGGCTGGAAAGGGATACGGGGAAATTGCCAAGCAGCTTGGTGAAAAAAAGGTCCACTGTTGGAGCAATCATTAGAAAATGGAAGAAGCTTAACATGACTGTCAATCGCCCTCGGACTGGGGCTCCATGCAAGATCTCACCTCGTGGGGTCTCAATGATCCTAAGGAAGGTGAGAAATCAGCCCAGAACTAAACAAGAGGAGCTGGTCAATGACCCGAAAAGAGCTGGGACCACCGTTTTCAAGGTTACTGTTGGTAATACACTAAGACGTCATGGTTTGAAATCATGCATGGCACGGAAGGTTCCCCTGCTTAAACCAGCACATGTCCAGGCACGTCTTAAGTTTGCCAATGACCATTTGGATGATCCAGAGGAGTCATGGGAGAAAGTCATGTGGTCAGAGGAGACCAAAAAAGAACTTTTGGGTCATAATTCCACTAAACGTGTTTGAAGGAAGAAGAATGATGAGTACCATCCCAAGAACACCATCCCTACTGTGAAGCATGGGGGTGGTAGCCTCATGCTTTGGGGGTGTTTTTATGCACATGGGACAGAGCGACTGCACTGTATTAAGGGGAGGATGACCGGGGCCATGTATTGCAAGATTTTGGGGAACAACCTCCTTCCCTCAGTTAGAGCATTGAAGATGGGTCGAGGCTGGGTCTTCCAACATGACAATGACCCGAAGCACACAGCCAGGATAACCAAGTAGTGGCTCTGTAAGAAGCATATCAAGGTTCTGGCGTGGCCTAGCCAGTCTCCAGACCTAAACCCAATAGAGAATCTTTGGAGGGAGCTCAAACTCCGTGTTTCTCAGCGACAGGCCAGAAACCTGACTGATCTAAAGAAGATCTGTGTGGAGAAGTGGGCCAAAATCCCTCCTGCAGTGTGTGCAAACCTGGTGAAAAACTACAGGAAACGTTTGACCTCTGTAATTGCAAACAAAGGCTACTGTACCAAATATTAACATTGACTTTCTCAGGTGTTCAAATACTTATTTGCAGCTGTATCATACAAATAAATAGTTAAAAAATCATACATTGTGATTTCTGGATTTTCTTTTTTAGATTATGTCTCTCACAGTGGACATGCACCTACGATGACAATTTCAGACCCCTCCATGATTTCTAAGTGGGAGAACTTGCAAAATAGAAGGGTGTTCAAATACTTATTTTCCTCACTGTATATAAAAGGTTAAATGTGAATTCCCCAGGATGTTTTGGTTCTGTGTGACTCTACATGAATGAAGCTATTCTCAGACCATCTAAAACAAAGATCACTCACAGGTGTGCTGGACTGTGTTGCTTCCTGCGTTTAATTCAGTGGTTGTGTGGCATCACCCTCCACCCTTGACACAAACACACAATCCCAGCACTGTCCTCTTTCCCACTGCAGACTAAATTCAGACAAATCTCAGACAGGAATTCCAACCCACAGTGCACATTTCTCTTTCTTTCTGAAACTGATCTCTGTCTCTCTATCAGAGCCTTTTTCTAAGCATATTTTCCCTTTCCCTGTCTCAATCTGAGTCATCCACATTTCTCTAACAGGCCTGGGTGGCATTGGCATGTTGGATCTGCTGACGCAGAAAAATTAGGCCAGATTTGTCACACTTCACAAACCCGGCTGTGCCCACGGTGCCTTCTCTCTGCCCACAGTCACTCCGAGTTGTCAGGCCGCAGTTTAGTTTACGCTCTGCCATTGGAATATAATGCGACTGCAAATAGCAGTGACTTGTTCAATCCCGGGGCGTTTTCCGAAGTTACTGAACATCTGAGTTTGCATTATTCCCCTCTGATTAACACGCTGTTACTCCTGCTGTGCCAGAAATAGATGCTCGTTGCCGCTGGTTCACTTCGGAAACTAAAGATAGCAACGGGATTCAATGGTAGCGAGTTTACATATAATTAGCTTACAATGTGGCCTGAGTATAAGCCTGAATAATATGAAGGCATACTTTTTGGGTGAATTAATATGCAGATGCAAATTGTATGAAATGTAAATATATATATTTTATTTGTCACTTTTTCGCTTCATTTGTGAAATAAACAGTTGAAAATCATACTGAACACATTAGTATTGAACCTTTTAACAATAAGAACTGGTTTCAATGATGTTCAAGGGAAACTACATACTGTTTAAAAGTATGATGTCTTTCTTGATTATAAAAAGAATAATAAATTGAGGAAAAAAACAACTTTGTGATGGTAAGCATAACCCAGTAACTCACTTTGCATTGAGTTCCATCATTAATTTTTCTATAAGAGCCAATGATGTTGCAAATGCAGTTGATGCATCATCAAACTGAGAAAAAGCAGATGATGTTTGGAGGCATTTACAATTTACACATTTGTTGATAAAAGATAAATTGTAGATGCTTTTCTTTTTCTGATGACTGAAAAGAGTAAAGAGTCAAATCCTATGTCCATTCATATGTAAAGAAGGGAATAAAAATTCTTTATTTTAAGAATAATCCTTTTGAAAATTATGTTATGGCTTGAATTTACACTTTAAAGTATTATGTCTGAGTCCCGATGTGGATTTAGGGAGTGGTAGTATGATGGTGTTTATTACATTAATTACCTAAATTGAAAAGCAGTTCAGCCAAAAATGAATACCTTACTTACCCTGTATGTTGTTGAAAAATCAAAGACGTTTGGTAATTGGTCCTGTGCTAATGTGGTAATCTTGAAGCAAAATTGTCTTTGGTTTCTGGGCTTGATCTGCTCAAGCAGGGCCTTTAACCATCAAGCCCCAGGACAGTTGTCTAGTTGACACCTTGAACAAGGCCTTCTAAATAAACCAGATTCTAAGGAAGCCACATAGGGTGCTTATCCACCAGTTCTGAAGAATTCTCCACATTTTCTAAGCACTTGTTTGCTGAGTGAATGATTTTTTTTTTTCTTCAGGAAATTTGCCCCGTACTGTATGTATGAAAATGGTAGCGCGTTGCTCAATCCAAACCTGTATGCATGTGCTGTCTCGATGCATCACCAGAATAACACTAACTGTCAAAAGGCACAGTGCCTTCATGGAATTATAGGCTGGTGAAACTTGTGGAAAAAATTACCAAAAACAGGATGTTGCACAGCAGTTTTTGATTGTAAGGCTGTTATATTCACACAGCAGATGGAAGAATGAAAAAAAGAAAGGAAATAAAGAGGGGTGTAACTTGACCACCAAGACAAAACAAAGACCTTTCGGCTCCTCTTTGCTGCTTTTAAATGGACGCTGGTGTGTCTGACTCAAGTGCACTACATGCTATGATTTACTAAACAATAACAGGCACTTGAGACTCGGTGAAAAACGAGAAGCATGTCGGGCAGAGACGAGACACATATTAACCCAACCGTGACAGCCAATAGACACAAGTTACAAAAAGTTAGGGTTTATGATATCCTTTGGAAATAAAGATTCAAAAGGCAAAAAGATTCATTAAAAATACAGCTTTATTTTCATTACCTGCATGAATTATAAATCTTTGTACATATATATTCTAAATCTCTTCTGGACAGAAAATAACAACAACTCGGTCTGTAAACATGCAAGACTCGGATCTGAAAACAGCTTAAGCACTTATTTATTTGGGAGTCATGCTACAGGTGAAATGTCAGTTTTTTCTATCTCTGGGGGCTAACTCTTTCTAAACTCACCCTGTGACCCTGAAATCCCACAGTGGACCTCGGATTAATTTTTTACCAACATTTCTATAAATGACCCCAGCCATCTGCCTGACAGGACGAACTGCTTCATTGTGATGAATTGGCCTCATTGGCAATGCAGAATCTGGTCCAGTATCGTGAGTGTGGTCATAAGGTCAGTTCCATTACTGATGCTAATTAATCAAATTTAGCTCAAATAGATAACTTTAAAAAAGTTTTATGCTTTCAAATGTGATTGTTATAGCAATTTCTAAATAATTAGAAACTAGGAGCAAACTAGTTAACTGAGACAAAGTTCAATTAGGGATATTTCTTTGGCATAAATTGCTGTCTAAGGTTGCACAAACTAAAATAAGGGTCACCACACACACACAGACACACACCAGCCCAACCCCTAAATTCAGTGCATTAGTGCATCAACACAGGTCTGTCGCCTGTTTGTTCCAACGCCTGCGTTTAATTGGGGAAAAAACAATACAAACTAGAGGTATGCACGGTTCACTTCATACTCACAAATAAGATCCCCGGTACAGGGAGAGCTTAGTGGTTTTCCATTTGTAGTTATTCATCTATTGAGATGTACTTGAGCACTCAACACTGTTGTTGTCCAACAGCAAAAATAAACAGAACTAAAATGAACTAGTATAACATTTACAGAAAGAATGGGGCCACTGCCGAATAGGAAAAATGAGATCACCAAAATTACAGACAGGAAAATGAAAACAAAGTCTTATTGTTCCAGCTCTATTCCCAAACAAATGTTAGAAAAAGATGTGCCATTAATCATTCTGTGCTCACAGACGCAAATAGTCCGAACAAAATAAATATAGTAGTAACAGCCAATATAACACTCAGTCCAAGAGTCTTGAGGTTTGTTGTGTTTTGTGGCTACACAGTTGACTCCTTGGGACCTTTAGGTCCCTCCCTCACTGCGTTTTTACAGCCATAAAGCCACTTTATCACACGGGCATTTCTCTCGATGATTGACACAGCTGAGGGTACCTGCTCGGATAATTCCTCCTGGAAGAGCCCCTCTCCAGAGTGGCGAGAAAACTCGCTGGGTTCAGAAGCACCTTCTAGTCCCCCAACACTCCTCAGAACCAGTGAGAGAGTGTCAACCGAACTGGCACCTGATGGGAAGTTCTCTGGCCCAAGCCGATCCACCAGGTCCCAGTCAAGACCACAGAAGTCAAAAAAACGCTCTTGTTCAGACAATGCCAGGGATGAGCAAAGTCGAAGATCTGATTTCGAGCGCTGGAGTGGCATCACCGGCTTCCAAGGGTCCATATCATTCTCGTTCCAATTCTCCAGACGATTTCTTACAGTGTTTGCCATTCCGAGGGAAATGCAGTGCTCCTGGAAGCTGCTATTACCATTGTTTGACTCAGTCCTACTGGAGCTCCTTGTCCTGTTCCCACCATCTACTGTGTCCCGGTCAATAGACCATGACATGCGTGAGTCTTCATCCCGTGATGAAGATTTCTCCTCACTGATTGTTAACTTGTCATCATTCCTGCTATTCTTTTCTCTTATAGAACCTTGAAAGAGCCGGCGTACAAAGCTGTACCCCTTTGTCTCTGCCTCCGCATTTCCATCGCCATTTCCCATTGGACTCTTACATTCTTTTTTCTGCCTATAGATGACCAGGGAGTCGGGCCGCAGCATGCGCTTTCCAATGCTCCGTCTCATCATGGGGGCACTGTGAGGTGCCACCAACGGGGTGCCATTTGGGCTCCGTAGTGTTGGCAGAGGTGTCCGAAAGGAATTGTTTTGGTTTCGCTTCTCTACATCAAGATACAGAGCTCTGAGGTTTTCCTTCCTGGAATCGTCCTCATTGTTGTTGCGGGGTGAGAGAGGGCATGGACTCAGCGTTGGGTGCCGACTTAGAAGAGGCGTTGAGGGCGTTGGTGCAGTAAAGTTGCGCCGTGATGGGGGTGGAGGTGTCGCACAAGGTACTAATACAGGTTCTTGCTTGGTGTTGATGACCTGCTGGCTCTTGACATATTTGGCCTTGTCCGCCTCTAGCCGCTCCACAGCACTGACAGAGTGACCCCGAATTCCACTGTCTATTTGTCGGCGCAGGTATTCTGGGCCCTTGTTAAGAAGACGCAGGGGCGAGGGTGAGCCAACTGGTGTTAAAGGCTTCATCATTTATCTCCACAGAGGAGTCCAGTGCAAGTGTCCCTATGTGATGGTCACTTATTTGCTCAAAGGCTAGGATAATCCTGAGCAAGAATTTCTGTTCCGATTCCAACGACCACCAGAACTTCTAAATGTAAATATCAAGCATATCCATCAGATTCTGATTTCAGCAGCTTTAGCTAAAGTTAGCTATAAGTAGATGGGACACTTTTGGAACAAGAACAAATTTATCTATATGCAGTATTTATACAGTCAATGGGAAGGGAACTTTTCTCCAACTGCAGTCCCAAATGAGATGTTCCCCTTACCACAAAGAAGCAGAAATAGAAGTCCCAATATGCCTTTAACTCCAAATATGTATTTTCCTTCTCCTCCCCTCCACCAGTCTGCTGTTTCAGACTCCTCCAATCTTAAAGTTTACTTTTGAAAAGGTCATCAAGGAGGAAACACAATGCACTTGACTGTTTGCTTTTTGATAGCTGTCTTTGCTTCTTAGGGCTTAGACTTTTGTCCTCCAGATCTTGCTCTGACTGGCACTCAGGCACTTTGATGTTCGGATGCGTTACCTCTTTTTCTTTCAAACGAAGCTGGAACCTGTAAAAAACAAAATGTAGAAAAAACAAGAACCTGGTCAGATGGTGGAACTTTTTTCGAGAAAATTTGGCATGGAATCAGTTGCCTGTGGTTTTATATGTGTATTGGCAGACAAAGAAACAGCGTATTTAGTGAACCCAGACCTAGAGATCTTTCCTAAATGAGCCATGCTTGCAAATTAAACAACTTTTAAGTATCACTTTAAATCGAAATTCCTGGTGAGGCTAACATAATTTTAGATTTTTAAGATGAAAAATTTATCCTGGACTCTAGGCATGTAATTTATGTTAAAGAAAATGCCTACCTCACCACAAAAAACAAACAGGTGACTAGCATGTGTCTAGTCTCATATCTACTCTTATATCTCATAAATTTTCTAATGTGGAATTAGTCCAGACTTGTGGCCCTCCGAGGAGCCAAAACCAAACAGCACAATTCAAAACATGACACATCAAAGTGCTATTTTAGTGTATCCTCTTCTGTCATATGGAGAGCTGTTACAACAACAGCAAGAAGAAAAAACATATATAGTCCACAGGGCCGGAAAGAGCTGGCTGGCCAGTTAAAAGTAACAAGTGCGGAAATTATCTGACTTCCCAGTCCTGTTGTTTGAAGCACTCGTAGTAAAACAATATGTATAACACACAGTTGGTCTTGCCCTGACACTAAAACCCAGAACCTTTGCCTTTGCATATCACTATATTGCAGAAGAAACTCCAGTCAGTCATTAAAAATGGGGTCCTCATGCACTTGGTTTATGACTATAAAGACTGTCTATCTTTCATATTATACACCAGGCCTTCATTCCCAAATCCTCCTCCACAGCCTCCTGTAATAAATCAGCCCAAAGCGAGGACTGTGTCGTTCCCAGATGTCAGGGAGGTTGGGAAAGCAGCTATTGTTTGGGAAAGAATTTAGAACAGGTGTGGAACAAAAACAGAAGCCTGGATTAAAACAGGGGAGATGTTAAGGAAAAACCAGGGTTGAGAAGTATACTACTATATCACAGACTCTATAATAAAGTTTCATTTTTAACTGTACAAATAAGTCCACATTTTTTATTCTGCTTCACTATTTTAAAGCAACGAGGTTCAAAAACACGTTTAACTTTTAAAACTAGTTGACAAACGTTATAACATAACATATAGCACAGATTTTTTTAAAGTAGCATAGCAGCTGTTTAGGTGCAATAACCAATTAATAGTGTAGCGAAACAAAAATTTAAAAATAAAATACAAAAAATGACACTAGAAATACTTTCACTCAGGATTAAATCAGCAAAAGTCAAAAAAATATTTAAAGCTAGCAGAAACTAATGTAATCATATTTGCACCTTGCTAGCAAGCGCCTGCTAACCTTTACTCATTATTAGCGCTTTAACTCCCAAGGGTTAAGTATTCTTTTAACACTAATGAAGCAAATTAAGGCTGTTCACCTTTCCCTGTGATCTTGCCACTGAGACCATCTGGAAAATTCCAGCAGGCCCTTTCCTTTACTCAGCAAGGTACTCTCTCTCTCTCTCTCTCTCTCTCTCTCTCTCTCTCTCTCTCTCTCTCTCTTCTCTCTCTCTCTCTCTTTCTTAGGGGCTTGTAATTAACCCCCACAGTTCCTTCTCATCTAGCTTTAATGTCTGTGTTTCCATGCTTCCAACCGGAACTCGAGAAGAAGCCTGGATGCCTGCAGGGAAGTCTGGACAAGGAGCTACACATGGTTAAAAAGAAACCAGATGTGCAGTGTCATGTTGTACCAGTCTTGCAGACCGATCTGGGGACCATCATGGTCATGGGAACCAAGACTTAACCCAGAAGTGAGAGGTGCAGCAATATTCTTTAAAAAATATTGAGCTGATTAACAAATTACCAAACACCATTCTAACCAGTACATAATTATACAAACAATTAAACCGAGTGCAGCTAAGCAATCCAAAGTAAATCTGAATCAAGGAAAGAATATGGTATATACCTTCTTGATAAAGTTAATTTGGCCAAATGAAGTTGAAGAACTTGCATAGAACTGATGGTCTTCTCTGGTCTCTCAGAAACATCTGCCTTGTCCCACTGCTTGGCTTGGATTTTTATCCAGACCCTCTATGACAATGACCCCATTAGCATGATTAGATTAATGATACCCTGCCTTCCCCACAGTCTTAATTTTGTACTGGCAATATTGCAATGAACAGGTGATGCAATCAATTAGATCATCTATTAATAGTCTATTATGAATGTTTGCTTTGGTGAGGCGTTAATGGGCCATGTGAGCCAAGCCAATCCTGATACGGAACAAGATCCAGGGCAAATCAAGGAAAACAACCCTTGCATTATTGATAGATCTACACAATAGACTCCTCTGGCCCTCAAGATAAGGGAGAAGTCTGGGTGCCTCATTAGGACAAGGTATAAGAACCAAACATGATAATAAATGTCAGGCCAGGGAAACGTTCCTGTCAAGACAAAGCCAGAGGTGACGTAAATCCTCCGCACCATTGTGTGCCATTAAGCTGTTGATATATTGAAGTCTGGCTCATGGGAAGGTCACAGGGAGCTCTTTAAATCCAATGCAAACCCCCTCTTCTCAAGCGGAGTCCACTTAACTGACTGAATGCACCTTTGCTTTTGTTATTCAGCAGTGACTAATGCTTAGCAGAGCTCTAGGGGGGCAGCTAAAGAAGACACCAGAGAAGAGAAGTGTTTAATAGAGGCAGTTTGGGGTCCAGCATTGGGCTTTGAGCAGATTTTTAACCTGCATTGTTCCAAGTGTGAAGTGCCATAACCTAGTTGCTTTTAGACAAAAGGCCACCTCTGAGTCAGCGGCATGCTCGTGCAATTTTTTTTGTAGCCGATACACACCAACCTCTTGTGAATGAATAAATCGTGACTAGAACCCATAATCTTATCAAACTCTTGCTCCCAAGAAAAATAACAGGCTGAGATAAGGATATATCTGTGTATTAGAACAGCCAGATAAAGTTTGTATTTATCTACAAAATAGCATTTTTGGTTTTATACTGCATTCGTGCTCTGAACTATTATGTCACACTTATTGCTAACGGACAATGTGTCACATAGTATTGCAGTATTTTAAAAATAGGTAGGAAACTCAGGCAAATTCTAATCTAACAGTGCTTTTGACAGAAATACTTGCTTAAAGAAGGTTGTTTCATTTTTTCCAGGTAAACAGTACAGAGGTAATTTTAATCCAGATACGTGGGATTCAAGCTACATGCTAAGCTCCCGACCTACTGCTTTATGATCGATGAGTGACATAATAAGGCCTCAAACTAAAATTTGAGAAAAGTTATATGTGACTCTTTTGTATGAATATAGAAGATTTGGTCTAAGGGTTTTCATGCTATAGAGAATGTTGTTCATTCAGTTAATTATAACCTTACTTCATTATTATTTAGCTGTTGATGGTAAAAAAAAAAAAGAACATGTCACAGAATCTTAGAATCTTTTATAACCTCCTTAATTTGTTTATCTGTTATATCCTGGGCAGGGCCACAGTGTATCTGGAGCTTATAGAGTGTTTAATGAATGTATTCTGAACCTTAAGCCTTGACTACAAAGGCTATTACAGACGAACTGCATCAGCCAAAAAAAAATAATAATGCGAAGTATCTGCATTTGGGAAAAACAAGGTCCATGTTTTGTTCAAGTCTACCAATTTTCGTTCATTCAACTACATATGATATATATTTTTTTTATTAATTTGTAATTTAATGTTTGAAAGAAGGATAGACTCTTTAGCCAAATAAAGCTATTTAAGCAACCCTTGGTCATATGTCACTCGAATAGATGATGGGTCTTAAATGGATAGGATCAAGTACCCAGATTACAGGATTAGCACTAGATATCCAGAAGCACTGTACCAAGGTCAAGTGTCAATTTATAACATGAGATACTAATGTTTTCTAGCCAAGTGAGCCCAATTCAAATAATACACTTCTATAATCTGTTAAAATCCTATAAAGATCTGATGACTCGGTAGATCTGATTATGTGTTTATATTGTACGTTATAGCCTTTTGTGCAGCAAAAAAACAATATAACATTCATAAACAGTCTGTTTTATAGCCTCTGAAATGGCATACTGGAGACTGAGTAAACTTTGATTTGACGTCATGGTTTAACAGAAGATATCTGATCTATCTGCTATAAATGGACATTCGGTGCAACCCAGATGAGGATGGGTTCCCTCTTGAGTCTGGTTCCTCTCAAGGTTTCTTCCTTATGTCATCTGGGGGAGCTTTTCCTTGCCACAGTCGCCACCGGCTCGCTCATGAGGGACAAACTTACTTATAAAGAACATATTCACTTTTAATCACCACATTTTCTGTGGAAAGCTGCTTTTAGACAATGTTTATTGTTAAAAGCGCTATACAAATAAAAATGAATTGAATTGATCTACATTTAATCTAAGTGTCCTTTAATTGTTTCTGAGTAGAGCAGTTCAAACTGCACTTGTATTTACAGCATTTGCTCTGTTAATTGGTAGAAATACACACAAAAAAAACCAAAAGCTGCTTTCTGCATATCTCCTCAAGATAGGCGTTGTCCTTAAACACTCCAAGGCCAAACACCATGTCACTTTTCCCACCTCCACTTCTCCACCAATAACACGTCGCATACGTTTCTCTGAAGGCAGCAAGAAGCCAAGAGGTATTTTCACAGCACTCACTAACTGTTAGTATGATGTGTCAGCCATGCGTTAAGGTCACAGCAGTGCAACCCAAGTTTTCTATTAACATCAAGGGAACAAACAAGTACTAATGTTGAGTAGGTATGGGTTCATGGATAACTGTATTACAGCTACAGTCATTTCACATCTCAATAGGAAAGCATTAATTGCACCACATGACTCTCATACTTGTGTTGTATTTCTGTGCAGTTAGATCCAGAAGCTCGTAGCCTTTCTTTCATTTGACAGCACGCAAAACACACAACAAGTCATGAAACTGTCTCTCATTCTTTTACTTCCTGCTTTTTACGTAAGAGCAATGATTATCAGCCACATTAGCCTGCATGCACTGGAAACTAGAGCATATTTGATCATGTTTGTTTCCTGCCTCTCTGCCCTACTTAGTGATTTTCTCTTTAAGGCAAATGCAATATGGTGCAATATCTGTCTGGACGCATTAGGTCTGGGCTATTGGATGTAGGGTAGAAGATCCGGGTGGAACTTAGCGACTCAGAGTAGACATTGTGGCAACATAGCAGCCTCAATTACTCAGCGCTTACCCACCCTGTATTGGAGAGTCTCAAAAGACTCAAAGGACCTTTTCACACCTGGTTATAAACAAGAGCCAGCACCCACCAATTAGCACAGGTTCATTACCATAATGCAAATAGCACAGTTGTTGAATTTTCATCAGCCCGAGTTTGCATTTCTGGTTGTTATCGTTATGGGTCATTTATTAATAATTGTATTAATTATACACTCATAGTTGACGCAAAGCCTTAAATCTGTGGTTTGATTGACATTGAT
This sequence comes from Silurus aristotelis, assembly GCF_946808225.1. Lineage (NCBI taxonomy): Eukaryota > Metazoa > Chordata > Actinopteri > Siluriformes > Siluridae > Silurus > Silurus aristotelis. Next base: position 15,483,367 of record NC_139598.1, on the reverse strand, counting down.
CTGTGAATATGTGGTTTGATTCACATGGACTGTCCCCCCACACACAGACACACTTCCACTACGGCCGCCATTATTCCCTTGAGTAATGCAATTACCACTAACTTGCTTAAGGCTGAGTGTCTCTGTGGACTGGATAACATATGCTACCTTGGGCCACGTCCACACTCATATGAGTTTTATTCCCACTAGACACGTCTCACCATAATAACGAGCCACTCAAATGTACGCTTTGCCCAAGATCTGTCTCTTCTTCATCTTGAGTTTTTTGCTTCAGATCCTCAGCTGAACCTGCTGCCTGTCCAATTTCATTACCCACTAGTCATGACATGAGTCATAAACAGGCCCCCAGTGCTTCTGAAATAGGGCCTTCGCTTTCTATCTCCTCCCATCCATTACAAGGAAACGACTTTCAATTTCCAGGGCTGACAGAGACAAAGATTTGTCATGTGAGCCATTCACATCACCTTGCCTGTGATCAGAACTGGCAGGTCTGTGGCATCAAGCAGAGCTTACGTGGACAATTAAGAGAACGTGACACGACATGCGAGCTGAATTCAGAGCTGCGGCTAAACCACTGGGAATTGTGGTGAATTGATTATTTATAATAAGGATAGTTAATAAATTATGATTGTTGTATATTATGGATGTTGGAATGAAAAGGAAATTCGATGAAAGGGGAAAAAAATTTTGACGCCTCACAATCTAATTTTGTTTTACTGAATATAATATACTGTATGTACATTTTTCCTCTGCATCTAATTTCACATATAATCCAAATATAATATCATGTACACACCTTAGAAAACCCCAACCCCACCAATACAACCACCACTAACATTCCACCATGTTCTCTTACCAACCCACCGACATCTCCATAACAAACAACAAACATAAAGATTACACAAACCTAACCAGACAAAGAAACCAACATAAACCAGACATCAATCCTTACATACTCTCAGATGGACACCATTGGAGAAATCCTCAAATTTTGGTCAAAAAATGTTGATTAATTATCTGTAACACCTAACATTTCTGTTATAATTGTATTTCCCATTAACAGGTGATGCTCAGTACAAATGGAAAGATTTTCACATCATGTTCACAACAGCTGTGCTGTGTACAAAGACACACACCACCACTCTCAAAGACCCTCGAAACTTTTACCTGTAGAGCTGCAGGAAGCTGATGTCACTAGGATAAGCCCGGACCCCTTTCTACCCTCTAATTAGAAACAGGTGTAAGTAGGGGGCTTTATGACAGCCCCATGGTTACAGACGTTGTCTCTACAAATAAGGAGCAGACCTGATTGCGGGAAACGACTGTTTACAAGATGGAGCTTGTCGAGAAGAAAAAGGAAGGCGAAGCGAAGATCTACATGTTTCTAAAGTTCACGAAAAAAAAAAGAAAGGAAAAAAAACAACAAAAACAGCTGGTGCTTTGTGTGCTTTGGCCATACGAAATGTTTGTGGGCTTTGAGTTTTCCTTGTACTTCAGACTGATGTGGTCAGCGGTCAGGTCGAGTCGGAGAGCTACGAGAAGTGTTAAAGAAAGATGGTCTTTTTTGTAAAGAACTGGGGACGAAGAGACTCAGCAGACACGTGGCTTAGGAATGAAATGTTCGGTCACCTTAGGACTTGTGACATTCGATGGGGAGTGATGCAGGCAGGCAGGCAGTCTGAGCTAGGAGGGATCAAACTTGCTGAGAAAAATGCTAATGCGGCTCATAAAGAATGCAAAAGCATTCTATTACCGAAGGTCAGCTCAGGCCTTTGTGACAGTTTGAGAGCATGTAGCGACATATATTCCCACAATTCTTCTCCAGCAGGACTGCTGCCATCACCAACAAAAATGCGAACGTGACAATAGCAGTTAAAGCAGCGAATTTATGAGTTTTTTGAGCACAAAACAAAAGTCTAAAATGCAAATGATGAGAATGGAGAGGAAACTAAAAAAAAAGCCCAAGCACCGTCTACGCACATCTGTATTTTGGTTAACAAGACAAGTCGGATAGAGAGCGTCTGCCTGTGCTGCACCTCTTGCTGTCTCAATGATGTCACGCTTGCTGTCAACACTTCAGACGGAGGAAATGACTTGGCAGAACTCCGCTTGAGCTGCCGGCCTTCTCCTCCCTTTACTACAGAGTTAAAAACAAGTATTCGCATATGCTTAATTAGACTCATCTGAAGAGGTTTACGTGCCTCATAAAAAGAGCGTGTTTAAGTCGTTTTGTGGTTATAATTTGGACGAGACACATGTAAAAAAAAAAAAACAACAACAAAAAAACACCTTTACTGTTTAAACATTAAACAGGGCGAATGATTTATTGTTCAGATCGGTAGTTTACTCTTCACCTGGGGAGTCTGGACAAATATAATACAGAAATATAGTATAATTCCATGCAAGCTCAAAGAAATACCACATTACATTAGTTACATTAACACAGTTAACATGAAGGTACTAATTTATTAACGAAGGTACATGAAGGTACACCTGGGGGAGGTAGTAATTCATTGTTGACATTGTCCTTCTGCTCAGAAGGTTGTGAGTTCAAATCCCAACTCCACCAAGCTGCCACAGCTGTGCCCCTAAGCAAGTCTGCCAAATGTCTACTAATTAAATAAGCATGCTAACATTTATTTATATATTGTGTGGCTTATTTAATAATCTGTAAAGGAATAATCTATTATTTGTTTTTCGTTTTTTTTTATTTCTTTGAGTTGCAAGAAACACTTGCGAACCTCAAAGCTGAAGCAGACATTTTCATGTTCGTACAAAGAGACAAGATTTGAGGCATTGATTCAAATTTGGGTACATAGATTACTCACATTTTGTTTTGTTTTAGTTTCAGCCCATCAACCTATTTCATGTCAAGGCTTTTAATTTAACACTGGTGTATCATTTCCTGGCTATCACACACCACAGGCGTATTCTAGCCTACGGAGCTAGAACAGAGAAATTCCTGATCGCCTGATCATCATCATCAACTTTTATCTGCTCCATGTTCTATATGGTGGTTGTTCAGACTGGATACATCCATTAGGTAACACAATTTGAAATTCTTTTGTGTTAATATATTAATATGATATAAGGTCCAGTGACCAGCGTGACAGTAGTAATGGCTACTTTTCACTTAAGTACATGTCAGAGCCCATATTTATTAAACTTGAGTAAAAAAGTGTAGTCAGAACTTCAGCTTTTACCAGAGTCTTTTAAAACATGACTATCTATACTTCTACTCGAGTGAAAAATGTGTGTACTTTTGCCTACTCTGACCTGGTTGGAATGACAGTGAAAGACTACTTCACTTGACTAACACAGTAAATAACCTTAAATTAAAACTCTTCACTGTCTGCAAACGAATACTTGATAGAAGTTTTAGAGCAAGTTGTTTTTGCAAGTGAAGATACACAAAGATAACACTGGCTAATGTTTATCCTGGATGAGTGATAGCGGATAATATACCCGCATGAAGGGGAACTCTTTACTGGTTCGAGGACAGGTGAAATTCTTCAGTTTGGTCTACGTATCAGATTGTTTGGACTAAATGCGATTAACTTACACTTTTGCCCTTCAGGTAACTCGGTTCCACCAAAAGCCTGACACGAAGAGTTGAGGAACTCTCTCTGAAAATAGTTTGGTTTAAGAATGAAACTTTCTGTTATAGGAAATGGTGGTGTGATACAACCTGACACGGAGCTACTCGACCCACCTTGTTGTTAACTGTTTTTATAATCACAGCATGTTCTGAAGTGATTTATTAAGCTTACAGCAAAACAATTTGGAGACCATTATAAGTGTAAATGTATGATGGAATGACTTTTAAGCTGTTTATAATTACATTTATATCTGATTTATACCCACAAAAACAAGCCAATTAAAAGTTCCTTTATCAGCAGCTATAAATTGTTTGTTCCATCACTATCCTCTCTTTTAAGGCAATAAGATAAAAGTATGTGGAAGGTCGGTAGTTAAGGCTCAAAAGTTTGAAGGTTCGAGCCCCAGTATCGCCAAGCTGGGCTCTCTTGGGCCCTTGGGGAAGGCCCTTAACCCGCTGTGTTTCAGAGGTGCTGTATCATGGCTGACACTCGGCCTGGCCCCCAGTTCCTAACATCGCTGGGATATGTGATTAAAGAATTTCAAGTGACAAGTATAAAACACCTTTTCATTCTTCTGAAGATTTTCCTTCGGTGGAAAACTTTGTACCAAACTGCAGACCTCTTCCATAAATGTTTTCCCATAAAAAAGCCTACCAATAATGAAAGAGATGGGCATCTCATAACAACATTCAACAAAGGTCCCAAAATTTCTTAATCTGTGGTAGACGTTATTTTGATATCACAGTTTAACTATAAAATAATGTTCTACACTGTTCCACATTCCAATATTATAACATAAGCATTATAGTACAGAAAGACCTCTTCTTAGTATTTTGACATAATAGTAATGTAATTCACTGGTGATTGTATGGTAGGTTTGCTGTATCAAAGACACGTTTTTGATCCGGGAATTCTTTTTTTTCCAAAATGCCTTTCTTTTTTTTTTCCAAATAAAGGCATGCAATTATTCTGATATGAAAATGTAATATCCTAGCACACTGCTTTAAAGTAGAGCTTTTTCCTTCTGTCCAGGATATGATCTGCTGCATGCCTGCTGAAGAATGATGTGCGTGTCTTTTTTCAGTCTGCTGGCATTCGTTCCACTATCAACTCTTTAGCGCTTAAGCTTAAAGGTTCCTAAATCCCAGCTTTCAACTCGGTGTTTAAATACAGAGGGTTCGGTAAACTATATGTAAACTTGTACACTTTGGGCAGAAATGTAATCTGTGGCATGTGCAGCCATATTTTATAACGTCTTAAATCGTTCATGGATGAAAAATGTGTAGGATGCCAGGGAGTGCTTTAGTATGAGTGGAAAGTTCAGAAAGATGGAGAGAAAAATCAGAATACAGCAGATGATGTGTTTAAACTATCTCTTTCTTTTTTAATCGATGACTGCTGGTCCTCGAAAGTCCTTATTCGAGAGTCCTTACACGTATAGAGTTTTATTAGTAGCAATGATCCCAAAGCATTCTCATTGTAGCTCCAGATCCCTACTGAGTAATCCAGAGGTGACCTGGTTAGTGAGAACCTGACCAAAAATAACCAAGTGTTTTGAAAAGGTGTTCAGTATGAGCAGACTTTATAATTACAGCAGCATTTTCGAGGTCATAAGCAACTTATACAGTGAATGGAGACCCATTATATCAGGTGGTATCAAAACGTTTCGAGACAAATGTTTGTAAGTGTTTCTAAACCATGTTTGTTACCACTTCTGCGAAGTCAGAACAAAGAGCAAATGTGAAATTCTGTGTGAAACTTGGCAAATCAGCCACAGAGACGTTCGACATACGGCGATGCCACAACGAGTCGTTTGAGGTGTATTGAGTGGCAACGCACGCTTTAAGAATGAAAGAACATTCCTGGAAGATGTAGAGAGATCAGGAAGACCTTCGACGAGCTCAAACCCCAAAAATTTTCATTAAATTCATCAAATTGTTCATTATGATCAAAAAACAATCGACAAAGTTTGTCGTTTTGACACCATTACGGAGATCCGGCGCGAATCACAGAAGGTACATGACACGTTTCAAAAAGAAGACTTCCAGGACACGTTATAGAAGTGGCAGGAACGCTGGGAGCGCTGTGCAATGGGACTGTTTTGAAGGTGATAGTATGTAAACGTAGATAAATACAGTGCTGATCTCCAAAATTTTTGCTACCACCTCGTAAGTTACAGCAACCAGTGAGCTTGTACTTGTGCTCCATTGTGACCCAGTCATTAACATGACCTGAGGAATTTTTCCCATTAAAATGATTACATTAGTGATCAAATTTATCACATTATCATTTCTCACAATCAAATCAAAAGTTATGTACGAATTCATCAGGTTGTCTACATGATCAGCAATGGTTTATCCTAAACTATATCAGCACAACACATAACACCATTCAGTCCATCATTCAAATCAGTATTTAACGATCACTTAATCCACTCTTCAAATCACGGAAGAAAGCTCTCCACACAGATAACCATCAAAAACAATGTTCCATCGCATACATGTAGAACTGAAGATCACATCCAGCTCTAGAAAAATCCCTTACAAACCGCTCTGGTGTGAGACTCTGAGTTTCAGCCTCACTGGTCCCCACATGAAGAAACCACAATGTTCAAAACATTCCTTTCTTCTTTATTAATCTCACTGCTTCTTATCTCTCGGATCTTCCGTACCAGTCTGCCCATACCCTCAGATCCTCCACTTATTTACTATTCCTCCTAAAGTCTGTAGCTCTAGGCACCATGCTTTCTCTAGAGGCTCCTCGAATCTGGAACTCTTCTCTCCTCAGAGTCAAGCAACTTCCATCTGGCTCCATCCTCAGACATAATTCCTCTTCAGGCCTCATCAACCCACCACTCGCTGCATTTATTGCATTTATTATTTATGCTTTGTCTATTTAGTACTATATAATCTATATACCAGCTATTTTCAAATTGAACGCTTTTGTGTTTGTCATTTTGGCTACAGTTTCTTCTAACAGCTCAATAAAACATCAGTCACAGATGACCAATAAGTAAACATTTGTGTGACCGATAAGTAGCACGTACTGAATCAAATCGTCCTGATCAGGCTGTAAACGTTGAGATGTTTTTTTTTTTTTTCACTTTAATCTTATCACAATCGCCTATTCTTAGAATCATTTAGGAAAAATAATTTACAAGAAATGCCATATTGCATGATCCCTTAAATAAAACAAACCTTTGCTTTCTTTTACATTAAATCTTATTTATTGAACAAGTCTCAATTCTTTATGTGCAAAAATATGAAGACACTATTTAATATATATATATATATAGTGTATTCTATATTATTCTATATTCTATATTAATGCAATCGCAATTGCAAAGTATTACTTACCCCCACACACTCACTCACTCACACACACACACACACACACACACACACACACACACCTCAACCTACAAGTTTCCACGCAGCCACATGTTCCATTAACACCCACATCCTTAAAAACCTGTATTTAATTCATTGATGTTGTTTGACAGACATGAGGGGTTCTGGCTCATGCACTTCCCTAAAATCCAATCTAATTCATAAGAATATCTGAATTGATCACAAATAAAATAAATTAATCCGGCTGATTTATTCTTATTTCTTTCTAACTCAAAAAATTATAAGAAACAGATCAGAAATCAAATTCTCACCTTATATTTCCTTGCTTTCCTTATTCCTTTAGAAATTATGTCTCTTTTCCAGACAAAAATTTTTAATAAATAAACAAATAAACAACTGACAGCAGTGAGCACTGAGCTAATGTTCCTCCGCAGCGCGCGCTGAGCAGACAAACTTCACACTGCGACGTTCGCTCTGAGCGCGCGCCCGACTGTAGCGGGGTTGGCGCGCGCATGCGCAGTGAAGCGCTCACCGCTGCGAAACGGGACCGTCCCACCGCCACGGGGGGAGGAGGATGGGGGGAGGAGGCAGGTAGAACATTTTTCAGTTTCCTTTTTGTAAAATATCACAAATCCCATTTCTCTCAAACTGTACATGGAGTAATTATGTTAGGGTTTGTGTTTCCATACACAAATCCACACTGAGACAAAAACAATTACAACAACAACAAATGACTATAATTAAGTATGATAACTTATTGTTTATTTGATCTAATTTCACCAAATTTTACAGAAATATATAGATGACAAACATAAATTAGTCCCTATAAGTTTATATAATGGCCGAGCCAGTGGGGAAAGTGGGAAGGAAAAACTCCTCAAGAAGGTATCAGGAAGAAACCTGGAGAAGAACCAGACTTGGAGGGTGACATCATATGACCATTCATTAGAGTTCATTGTAGAGGCTTTCAACTGTTATTATTGTTTATTCATTTTACTTAATTTGACTTATTAAGACATCAAGGGTGCAATTGTAGATTTACAATGGTGACCTTTGTCATACTGTTCCAGGATCTATATGGTCTATTTTTTGTCTGTGGCAGACTAAGAAATCCCATCTAATAGGCACATTTTTATATTATAGTTTTTAAAACCTTACCTTCTATTATGTGAACAGAAATCTGTTCCTGAAGAAAAAAGTCAACAAAGAGGTTACTCATTATCTTTCCTTCATATGTCTGCTCTTCGTCAGTGTAGAAATGGTTGCAGGTTCACTCTGTTCGGAAAAGGTATTTTTGTTTAGCAATTATTTTTCCTATCAATCTTTTCATTTGGTTATTAAGACATTTTCAAAACTCGCTATAACAATCTGACTGTTAATCAATTATTACTAATGCCAGACTCTTTATCATTACAGCATGTTTTTTAATATGGACAGTGGTTATGACATTGGACTTCCAGCTGCTAAGCTTCTGCTCCTGAGCCCTTGAGCAGTCGCTCTGTATAAGCCCGTCTACCAAATGGCATAAATATAAATATATTTTTCAGATCTGGATCTTTGACTGTGAATGCAAAAGAATAGACAATTATTGGGGCCTAATGCATTTACATTAATGGTATTTGGCAGGCAACTTTATCCTTTTATGATTTACAATGATCTAAGTTATACACGCAAGCAGCTAAGAGGTTAAGGGCCTTGCTCAGGGGCCCAGAAACAGGGACTTAGTGGTAGCGTATTAGTTAAGATGTTGAACTTCTAATTGGAAGGTTGTGAGTTTAAATCCCAGCAACATCAAATAGCCTGTGCTGGGTCCTTAAACAAGGCCCTTTATATACAGTATATCTATATTCAAGAATATACAGTAAATGTCATTATTTCTTATAAATTTGATACTATATAACTTATTTTACAATTCCTCTGATTTATTTTTTCCAATTTCATTTATAAACTCTAAAATGAGTCACTTATGTCACACTCATCCACCATGTTTATAACATTCCCACTATGGGATGTGGTCTTTAGCCAGCAAAGTTTAGAAGTTTTGAAATGTTAGGAACCTGCGTACGCTTTATATATACAAACGCTGTATTGTTTCACTCAATCAGTATTTCTGCTTTCAATCTAAACCCAAAGTTGACGAGGTGCTCAAACTGGGACTGAAATCATGACAAAGAGCGAGAGGGAACGCTTTCCCTACCTTTTTCCTCCCCCCCTTTACTCGCACTGTAAAGATAGATCAGCATGTCAACCTGCAAATGGAGAGGGGGTCAGCTCATTTCCCCCACCTGTTTCTCATTCTCTTTCTTGTCATTTTGACAGCCTTGCACACACACACACACACACACACACCGAGTTTATGGTGTTGTTAGATGTAACGATAGCTAAATACGTCTCAATTTTCCAAAGGTTTAAATGCTTAACTTATTTATGAACACTGCAAAACATAACAGACATTTTTTTTCCAAATCTGCTTTACACATATCATAAAAGAATACTAATATGTATAATAATGATTTGTCTTGTTGTTTTTTTTTATGTATTGTAGTAGCACTGATCTCTAGAACACATCTGTAAGCAGAAACCTGGTCTCGTTTGACCCTGATCCATCTGACCCTTATGCTGATCCCCAGGGATTCAAAAATCCCAGACTTCCTGTAGGCCACCGTGTAAATTGTAACAAGGAGGCCGTGAGCTCGCGTATGGGATTCCCCTGGGAGACCTGACATCGTGTAAATCATTAATGCTCAATCCAGAACCCGTCGACCAGCAGGTGAGAACATTTTCACGTGGTGCCAGGTAACCATAGTGCTATGATCACAGTCAAGAGGAGAAAAAATGGACAGAAGTAATCAATAAAAAAATTATTAACAATGATATGGAGAAAGGAATCTTTTTTGCCAGCTTTTAAGAAAAGACTGTCAAGTTTCTCTATGTCAAAACCAGCTGTGAATTCTTATTTGCTAGAGAGGGAAAAAAAATGAGATACAAATCTTTATAGCTGCAATAATATAAGTGATAACAGGAACCAACATTTGTAACAAAAATTCTATATTCTCTTTGATTTTCAGTTTTAAAATAGTGATTATATTCCTGTTACAACCACACTGAGACATTTCCTGTTTAGCAAGAACAATTTCAATTTTGAAATGACAATAATTAATTACGACAGTATAATTAATGACACAATCAGTGGACATGCAAAACAATACCTTTTCATTAATATCGCATTCGACTTATGAATATGAGAATATAATGAGAAAATATGAAAGCCCAGCAGATGTTGATGGAAATAAAAAAGGAATGGCAATTTCATTTATTCATATATAATAATATTCATTATTATTCAAATCATTGTGAGGAAGCAACATGGCTACCATTTAATACTTCATTACCATGCAATTCTGGTGGTACTGCAGCTTACTGGAACCAACTCCACCATACAACAAGACAATGACCCAAAAGCATATATCCAAGCGCTATAATTGTTATTTAGAGAGCAAACTGTGGGTTGGAGTGTTATCTATCATGAAATGGCCTGCCCAGTCACTGCACCTAAATCCTATTAAAGTAATATGGGATGAAATGGATTAGAAGAAAGAAATCTCCAACTAGTGAAGAACACCATTGGCAGGTTTAACAAAAGTATTTCAGCTGAATGTTTGGAGAAACAAATTGTCCGCATGCCAAAAGGTTGTAAAGCTGTTATTGATGCTAAGGGAGGATTTTACCAATAAAAATAATATTTATCAAGTTTTTGTAACATCTGTAGGTTTGTAACATCTGTACATGTATATATTTGTTTGGTCAAAAGAAAACTCCATACTGTTAAATAACCTAGTTTGTTACTTAGAAACAAAAGAAACATTTATGAGTCTCAAAAACCATAAAAAATTAACTTGTCTAATATATTCCACTGTTTATAATGTGATATTTAGCCACATTTTCATTTCAACTTTCATTTTAAGGATTAAGATCATTCAGCAATGATTTGCTGTGAACCCACACTAACACATGGACACATTAACTCCCTCTCTGACATACACACCCAGTCTAATTGAAGATTGACGACACCTACAGAGTAGGAAGTAGCCAGAATGTCCTGCCCTGAAAGTAGGCACCATTTGGTTCTCTGCTGTTCGCTTTGAGGAGCCTCTTGTTAAACTTACAGCAGCTTTTAAAGACCCTCAGCAAGAAGCTCATTGATGTCCAGACCTTTAAAAAAAGGGGGTGATGCCATTTCCGTTTCTGGGCTGTTGGATCACACCAAGCATATCTACAATAAATACATTCTCCAATAAAAGATATTAAGCTTTTTTTGGGGGGTTTCTCTGTATTTATTCATTCGGCTGTAATCTTATGCCTTAAGAAATGGGAAATGTTTACATATAAGTGGGTATTATATATGAAAGGTTAGTTAGCAAGCTAATCAGTCGTTTTAAATAAATGCTAGCATTTTTGGCATATTTAGATATTTTTTGCATTCATATTGGTTCGACTCTAATCTGGTTTCCTTCAGGTTCTTTTGTTTCCTCTGATTTTCCAAAAACATGCTGGTAGGTATAATGACTGAAATGAATGAGCTAATTAATTCATATAAACAAATATGCTAGGAATTTGATCATTACCAGCAAATGTAATAGACAGGACAAACTGACATGTGACTTTTTTTTCTCTCAGGTCTTTTCATGCATCTGGCTCTTGTATACAATCAGCTTGTACTATTGCATGTTTAGACCTGTTCGCATTTCAGGGGTGAACTGTTCTTAGCACACTTAGGTCAACAGGTCTTTCTGTGGTAGGTCTTTTGCTGGATGTTCTCAGCTCTGTTCCCTTTTTTTTTTTACCTTGCCCCGACCTTTGGCCCCGCCCCTCCTTTTCTTAACCTCTTTTGTTTGGAGTGTGCATCTGGTGTGGGGTTTTTGTTTACTGCACATAATCTCACCGGTGAGGGTAAAGAACTAAACGTGGCCAGGTCCACTCCGGTTTGTTGACTTCGGCGGCTCAGATTGTTTTGTCTCAAATGGGTTGTGTCGTATGGGAGCCGTTATGTTGTTTAGACTCCGGTGTGGAGGTGCGTTCTAAACACGAGTTCAAAAAGAAAAGATATTCTCCTCAATGGGTCTGATACTGCCAATCCGTTTCAATAACAATTGTCTGGTCTGATGGAAAACCTAATTATAGGATAAGGATATATGCATAAAGGTAGCATGTAATCTTAATCCCTGTCATAAACTCATGAAGGTCTGTGGGACTGTGTTTTGGAGCTCCTCCAAAATAGCTGGTGGGGTGAAAGTTAAAAGTTTTAGCTGCTGTGTTTTTGCATGATGATTGCTCTGGAGATTTGCTCAAATGCTCATGTCCATCGCATAGAGAACATTATGAGAACATTCAGCATTCCGCAGGTTCTAAAGATTAGAGAAATAACATTCTTGCAATGAATTAATAGCACTGATCTCAAAGCACAACACTAACAAATAACTTTAAAAAAAGATTCCACCAAAGAGAATATATATGATTAATATGATATTCTCAGAAGAGGGAACAAAATTTTTGTTATTTAAAGTGTAAAAATGTATTAATAAAGATTCAAGACAGGTTCCTCAAGAAGTTCAGAGAAAACTAAGCAGTACCATTACTATTTTTTTTTTTTTTTTAAGTATAAAATGGTAGACAAGAAGTTTAATCCTTTAATGTGACAATCTTTATTTTCATATAGTACACTTTTAGACTAAAGTGTAGTCTCAGCATGTAAAGAACTGTGTCTATTGGTTATGTCTGTTTTAATGATAAACATAAGTTAGTTCTGGATTAAACTCTAAAAAAATTTGTGTTTTAGTTTTGGATTTAACTCACAAAGCTGGTGGACACTAAACCATAAGATTTGTATGTGCTTTTTGAACATCCCATTTGAATCCTATTCAATATGGTTAAAGCCAGAGCTTTATAGGAAGCTACTCAAGATCTTCCATTTCAACCCATATAAAGCATATCTTCATGGAGCTGACTTTGCAAAAAAAGGGCATTGTCATGCTGGAACAGGGTTGGGTCTCCTAATTCAAGTGAATGGAAAATGTATTGCTAACACATCTGAAGGCATCCTATACAACTGTGCCTTTAACAGTTTGGGAAAGACCTCATATGGCAGGAAAAGTTGTGTCCCAATAATTAAGGTTTATAAAGTTTGATATATTTAGTGTAAACCACCAAAAAGAGGACAGAGACAATAACCTTCTGACAATACTGGAATTTTCATTGTAAGCCATTAGCCATGAGCCAGTACACCATCTGCCTAAGATGAGAGTGTGAAGCTTGCAAGACAAGAAAGACAGCAAGGAAACTATCCGGCTACGAAACACAAATCAGCTCAGGGAACGCCAAAAGCTCCACCAAGATTAGAGAACATATATAGGTCAGCTTGACCAAACTGATAGCAGCAAATCTGGTTTTTGTCCAAGATTTTATCCTTGAACCATCCTTAAATAAAGCATTAATCTGGCAAACTGTCTACTTAAGTGGGTCTGATAGCAGAATGTGAAATAAAACAGAATCTAGCAGATTTGGAAACTATGATTCATGGAATATACAAGAGCATGGGTTACAACTGAATGTTAAATATCTTTGTATTGCTATGCACCCAGCTATTGCGGTGTATTGCTTGGGGACCGTCCTCTCATCAAGCAGCAGTGCAGAAATGGCTGTCTGCTCCTGGTACACCAGACTAGGTGATATACATTAAGCCAAGCAGTCGTGGGAGGCTGGCCAGGCCCCAAAGGTGTCTTTGGTTTGGATCAAAATGGAATTCTGGGATTTCAATTCCTTCTAAGCTCGAGTTATGTTCAGATAAGTAGACAGCCCTGTTTATCTAAGCATGCCTGCAAGGCTGCTTCTGTAACTGAGTGCACTAACTTTATACTCTCTGTCTCACTGAAGTGTTCAGAACAGACAAGGTTTTGTGATCCCAGGCACGTACTGCTGATCTGGGACTGGAAAACCGGATAGTGATCATCTATCAAGTGCAAGTAACTTATAAGGGATCATTAAATACTCATTAACATTGTTCAGGACTGCAGTGGCAGAAGATGGTGTGTTTCTTGCCTGCAGTGAGTGCTAATAAATACAGCAGTGCGCTTAGGAGCTGAGCACAACTCTGTGGTGTTACATAACAAGATGCCGTGCGGAGACACTACTAGCTACCGTTTTTAAATATTGCAATAAAAATTGCACGTTGGATGTAAGTGCTGCGTTCAATCCAGAATCTTTCGTGCATATGTCGATTCTATAGGACTATTTTCTCTGGTCAGAATAATGGCGGAATGAATATTCATATTCAGTATGAATATTCACATCGTGCTCTACTACTGTGCCTTTACAAAATCGTTTCCACATATTATCTTTTATGCTATTTGCAATGGTGGACTGTAACAAAGTAAATGCAATTTATTACTGTACTGTACTGTACTAGCTTTTTCGTGTATCTGTACCTTACTGAAGTGTTTCCATTTGGCGAGAGTTTAACTTCACTACGCTTCAAAGTCTAATCTTACTTATCTTACTATCTTACTCTTTACTCAAGTACATTTTGGAAATCAGTCGTTCCTTTTTAATTTATAACCACCAAACAGTGTAGCGTGCGCTGGTTTGAACTGGTTTTGATTGCCGCTTGGTGGTATCTACTTACACTAACATACAGTTTAACAGCAAGCAGAACATTTTGAGAGGAATAAATGATGGAAGAAACTCCTGACTCGAACTCCCAACAACACCCGTGGCTTTATTTGCACGTTTTTTGTGAAGTAGATGAAAAGAAAGTTTTGGTCTTTTGATCATTTTAATTGATATCAATCAGTGTTTCATTTATTAATGTAATTCTAATACTAGATTGCTGTGTTAGGAGTAAAATTAGAGTCTTTTCACATAAACTGAGTTGATTAAGCAAAGAGTCTTGTGACAAAAATGATAATAGGAAAATTATAGCTGTAATAAATCATAGTACTTTGGATACTTAAGTACATCTGAGAGCAAATATTTAGCTCTTCTACTTAAGTGAAAGTTTAAAGGGAGCACTTTTACTTTTACTGGAGTCATATTTTACTTAGTGTATCTATACTTTAACTCAAGTTTAACCACCACTGGTTATTTATGACCTTTTTTGTATTTTTTGTTTCGAACACTGATGTATGCTTCGCAATAGGATGTTAGCATGTCGATGTATTATGCTTCCGTGATCCGTCTTCCTCCTCCAGTCTACTTAAATGGCCTGCACAAACAGCAAGCACTCTCCTGTGTGTCCTGAAGCAATATTTGTATTTAAAAAGGTCCCTCTCTAAAGTGTCCTATTGTCAGTCCCCTTTCCCGTTTCCTTTCAACCTGCTCCAGCAAAACCAGGCCCTTGATTCAGATATCAGATTCCACGGATGCTGCCGCACAGGAAGACCATTGACACCTGCTCTTTCCCTAAACAAAAATCTAAGTGGACACGGTTTGTTAATACAACATGAAAGTGTGTTTCTGTGTTTCTGTGTTTTTAGATCCTGTTTGGCTTTTTTTTTCTCACCGTCTCCGTTGTGTGACGAGCACTTGGCATCAGTCAGTGCTTTGGGCAGTTCCTTCAGTTCCTTCCGATTTTTCTCGGAATTTACAAAACATACAGAATTACTTTGATTTAAAGCCTTAATGGATCTGATAATATCTTATTTGGTGTAAAAGACTTTGAAAGACTAATAAGTGTGGGGGAAAAAAATCCCATTTACACACTTTTAACACATGCCGCAAAATAAATCTTATCTTAAGTAAAAAATATCTTGAAAATAAAAAAAGTTAATTTGAAAATGCTTCCTGCTTAAAAAGTTGCTGATTTTTAGAAAAGTTTTTTAATTTATGAAATAATTCTATTCCATTGGAAGGTCATTTCTATCTAATAAAAAATATCTTTATACTATATGGACGAAAGTATTGGGACACCTGATTTTTCCATTCATGTAAGGTTCTTCCCCAAAATGTTACCTCAACGTTAAAAGCACACAATTGTATAGGAGGCATTTTTTTTCCCTTCACTTGAAATAGGAGACCAAAACCTGTTCCAGCATGACATTGCCCCTGTGCACAAAGCCAAATCAAATTAAGATATGTTTTACATGGGTTGAAGTAGAGGATTTTGAGTGGTCTGCTACAGAGATCTGACCTCAATCCTTTGAATACCTTTGGGATGAATTGGAGAACTGACTGCACTCTAGGCCTCCTTATCTCACCAACATCAGTTCCTGATTTTACTGACACCTCCACAAGTACATTCTTAAATCTAGTAATACATTTTCCCAGAAGAGTGGAGGTTATTATAACAGCAAATAGTGATTAAATGTGTGGAAAGTGATTTTTTTTTTTCAAAAAGTACATACCAATCTAATAGTTAGGAGTCCACAATCTTTTGTTCATAAATTGTTATTCATCAACCTTATCAGGTTTTCGAAGTCAAGTCAAGTAAAATTTATTTAATATTGCACTTTTCACAACATGACATTGTCTCAAAGCAGCTTTACAGAATATTAAGAGTTAAGATGAATAATGTGCATTTATCCCTGATGAGCAGACTGTGGCAAGGAAAAACTCCCTTAGATGTTATGAGGAAGCAACCTTGAGAGGAACCAGACTCAAAAGGAAACCCATCCTCATTTGGGTGATAAAGAGTGTGATTATAGTCTTTAAACAATACAGAACACTGGAGAGTGAGAACTAACATGAGCACTGGAATGTAAGATTATGAGTGATGTTCTTTCTACAGTCTTTTACAGTCATTTGTGGTTATAAAACTAGAAGCTAATGAGCAACTCATAAAATAGCTCAACATTTGCGATCATCACAGATACAACACCAGTTTCTCCATGCCAGAGCCTTTAAACACTCAAGGTGGTCCAGTGACCAAACTCCACAAGGTTATGATGTGTGTTATGTGTAGGCTTTGCTAAAAAGATAAGTTTTTAATCTGCGTATGTTTGTTAAATCTGCAAGTATGAATTTTTTTTTATGTAAATGACTGTTCGTTATTCATATCGGAGAAACTTGGAGCGAAACAATGATAAATATTTGAATACAAACATTGTGTACTGTCTACCATTTTTTTGTCATGAAGGGAAATTGTCACTCTTTGAAGAACAACATGCTTGAGGAAAATCTGCTGTTATGTTGTGCTGATAATTGCTCACCATATATACGGACGTTGTTGATAAAAATCTGTAAAGAGGATGTGACAGCACAGGAACATGGCAAATATTTTTTATATGTTTAGCAAAAAAAAAAGGAGTGTGCGTTCGGCTTGAAGTTTTTTTTTTAGGAGCTTCAACCACGCAAAACCATGTGGCATTTCATTCTTTAGTCCCTGAAAATATTGTGTTATAAATTGAATTGTAGGAGTGGCGCTAATGAGTTTCAGGCCGAGGGAAAAGTAATTTGCAAATGCTTGTAAGAGCTGTTCCCACCCTGCCAAATGTTTCCTGTGTGCTTATTCAGCCTGCGAGAGACCGCAGGAAAGCGAGAGAGTGAGAGAGAGAACAACAATAAAGACAGAAGATTGTTGTGCTGTAAAGCGTTAGCTTTCCATGGTTTGCTAAATCAGCAAACGGCGCTTGATGACGTATGCGAAGAGACACGCTTGTTTCTCGATGCCATGTAAACCTGGCATCTGTTCAGACTTGTATGAGGACTTAACCAGGAGGGCCAATAAGAAATAAGGAAGCAGAATATTCCAAGACAGTCTCGTACCACTGTATATACTATTCTCTATTGCTTTTACTTTAGCGTCACATGATTTTTTCCTTTCTTTTAGACTTTCGAAGGGTTTAAAAGACTTGAATAGGGAAATCCTGCATGTTCAAGAAACAACTTTATGATATTAACGGGTCTTGAAACTCGATCTGAGTGAAAATGTCATTTTGTAAATGTATGTATTTCGGGACACTTTAGTTCTTTTACTTTTTTAGGAGGCGGGGCTTAATTGCGCAAAGAAATACTGCGAATCTTGTTGTCCAAAATGCCTGCCAGTGAAACATGATGTTTTTGTTATATTGTGTGGCACAATATAGATCTCAAAACACATTGTTTTAAAAAAATGGATGCGGTTTGAGGCCAATCTTTTAGACTCGCCATGTCTTCACGAATTATGAGAAAAGTGGAACATTTTATTTCGCGACTATGAACTATTTCATTTTAAAATTCTTAATGTGACCCTCTTTTTTTTTTATTTTTTTTTTATGTATGCCCTGTGAGAGATGTCAAATGGAATCACGGTGCATTAGGGGGTTTAATAAAGAGGATCACTTCAAAAATCATGTAAAAATCATCCTCTGTTCTCGATTATCATGGAAGATCCTGCTGTGTTTAATCCTCTTAATTACCTGGGGAGGCAGTAGGATCTGGAGGGCATGCGTATGTGTGAGGATGTGTGTGTGTGTGTGTGTGTGTGTGTGTGTGTGTGTGTGTGTGTGTGTGTGTGTGTGTGTGTGTGTGTGTGAATGTGTTTGAAGTGTGTATGCACAGCCAATCTGGCACCAGTCATACATTACCCGAGGGTTTGTTGTCCTACGCCTGTTTTCCATGGACTTTACGGTTTCTCTGAGCAGGAGAGGTCGCGCTTGACACCGCTAGACTCTATCCAGCCGTCACAGGGCCTGTTGGTCGCTGTCTGTGCCGCAACATTGACACAATAAGGCCTTTTTATGACCTTCAAGGGTGTGTATTATCCTCACACGTCTCTGGATTTGACCACAGCCTGGGGTTAAAGAGCATGTCATCACTGCAGCCAGGGATGAACTTTTTTTAGTCTAGAGCAAGAGTGAATTGCCTTTTTGTGTTTCTTTTTTTCCCCTCATTAAAAAAGTCATCAGACACAGAAAAAAAGTCAAATTATTATATTTACCAGATGATTTTCTAGCAAACAAAATAAATAAAATAAGGATTAATATGGATTAAAGAAATGGAATAAAAAATGAAAGATTTATTTTATTTATATATACACTGTATGGATAAATGTATTGGGACAACTGATTTTTCCAGTCAAATCTGGTTCTTCTCCAAACTTTTACCACAAAGAAAGAGACACACAATTGTACAGGATGTATTTGTAGGCTGTAGGATTACATTTTTAAAATGGATTAAAGTGGAAGAATTCCTGCTGTGGAGCTCTGACCTCAACCCTACTGAATTAATTGAATCACCTCACGTACATCAGTACCATCATTAACACCATTATGGCTAAATGAGCGCAAATCTCCATAATCACTCTTCAAAATTTAGTGGAATGTCTTCCCAGAGGGGTAGAGTTTAGCATAACTGTGAATGGGGACTAAATGTGGAATAGGATGTTCAAAAAGCACATAAGAATTTATATGTTGGAACATCTTGTGAACTTAAATACAACTCTAATGGTCAACTTTTATCCATATAGTGTATACATACACAACCCATTATTGTCTAAGTTATTATATTTATCAGTGAGTTCTAACAGATAAGTGTTTATTCTTGACTGGCCACTTGAATTAAGGTCAACTTGAAGCTTGTGTGTTCTGTCAGGAATATAAAGCACCACGTCTCTAAAAATAGGCGAAATATTATGGCGCAGGTTTAAATAATAAGATGACTCTACGAGCAGTTGGATTACATATCGTTGGATAACATATGTTAAACATCTGTTGAACTCCTGCCAGAAAGTTTCAGATCCTTTTATTTTCCTCTACAAAAAGAACTTTGGTCTTGAGAATTGTTCTTTTCCTGTGGGAAAGGTATGTGGCTGAGGAAACGAGGTATAAATGGATTACCCGAAATCCCTAACATAACCTACACAGTGCATATAAATGGGCGGAGTTTCCTCCGTCTGCATGTGATGTGAGAGATTCCAATAATGAACGGAATAAAGAGTTTAGCTGAGAATATTAACATCACAGGGAAGGCCATGGAAAAAGAACCGGCCTCTTATTTATATCCAGGTATGGTTTGGAGGTGACAATACTTTAAAGATGCCAAGAGTTTATACGATCCACATTTTTGGATTAGATTTTTTTGGACAAGCTCTTTGTTAAGCACTGATAAAGCATTGGTCTTTTTTACGATCCCGAGAAAATATTTCAGACCAGCCCTGACCTCTGATCTTTCAGCACATGAGCTCTGGTAAGACGACGTTTACGGTGACCCTTGTGCCATGGATGCCCTGTGTAGATAACATGTCGCTGTTTCCTGTTTCCTCTCTAGAGACTCCAAACGTGTTTTCATAGCAACAAGGAAAAAAACGCTTATCAAAAGATGAAGCCGGCGAGTCAAACCACTGTGTCTTGCTTCTGTTTCATTTGGAATAAAGGTCTTTCCAGGCTTAACATCAACATCTTATCAGCTAATTACCAAACCCTTGAACAAGGCAAACATGGAAACTCTGAATCATGAACATTGTGAAGGAATCCTGGTAAACATTGTAGCTGAAATCTAGGCTTTTTAATTTTTATTTTTTTTACAGAATTTTGATAAGAAAAAGACACACAGGCATGTCTTGGGATGTCCTGACAAGTGTGTATCTGTATACAGGGGTTTGTGTGTGTCGGGGGGGTGATAAATCATATCACATTCCCTTTAGAGACATTAAGTAAGACCTGTAGCAGGAGGAGAGTCTCTTGACAGTGTGTCAAAGGCACATATCAACCACATCATAACTATAATGTATGCAGGAACAGATTGCATGTAGAAAATACATTTAATTAGTTATTTTCTTGATTGAAACATTAAAGCGTTACATGTAACAACAAATGGATAAAAAATACCGGGGCTTTTTTGATATAAAACTGTTATGCACTTCAGTATGTGCTTTTATGCAACGATCAAATTTATTATACAATCAAATTCAAAGCCTTGTACTGACATTTAGTGGCCTCTAATGAGAGACATGAAGCTATTCCTTCTTTTTTTGCTTATTTTACCCCTTTTCTCTTTATATACCATGACCAGAGATGCCCAAATTATGGCCCACAGAACAAAGCGGCTTATACTGACCTTTGATTTGGGCCCTAGTTTGGACATCTCTGCTTTAATCGTAATTTTTTTTTTTATTTTATACTTTTGTGAGTCTGTACACAAGTGCAAAAACTTGTACTATCATAAACAATAGTCCATAGTGTCATAGGTCATCAAAACAGGATAAGCTATAATCAAAACCAAGACAAGCAGGGATTAACAATAGAATACGACTCGTAACCTAATCGATACAAAAGCATAATTACACTTTGCAAAGCAGAAAAGAAATGGAACGACTCTGAGACAAACTGATAAAGTTTTAACACAGTACAGGTGCACACTTCAGTTAACAAACCAATGGGATGGCACAGGGCATCGTGTACTGAAACGGCGAATTTATTAAAATTGTTTTTGATGGTTATTACATATCACAGTTAGAACATAATTACCCATGCCTAGGCATGCTGTTATAGTGAAAATGATCAATGATCTTACATGGTGTGATGTATCTCTTATACCAAAATGCTGGCAATATTGTTAAATTATGGACAACACCATATAATATGATTATAATATCTCTATATATTTTTTTGTATTTCCAGTTACATGGAGTCATTAACTATATTTTCTCTTTTGAACTTAATAAGACACAACAATACGTCTTGGCATGCTTGTCTTAATTGTTTCATTTTGAATTGCCTTTTAAAAGGAGCTCATAATACTAGCCAAACAGAGCACATCCGGTGCCGAAGCATGAAAAATAATGGCACACTTCCCGTCCTTTTTAGCTTACTTCCTGTTTGGTCTTGTAGCCTAACAGCATTTACGGCAAACACATTTTTAATTTCCTTTGCTCTCGTATGGAGTGACAACACTGAGTTATTGGGGTATTGTTTAACATGTTCGAGTCCATATTAAATCTATGATTCCAGGAGGAAACAGGACAAAACAAGGACTTTCGGTAAAGTGTGAATAAGATTAGTCACTGATCCAAAAATAAATAACACCACAGAGGTGGACTGTTAGCATCCAGATTTGCTTTCTCTCTCTAACACACACACACACACACACCAGCATCGTCAGAATAGAGTGAATAAAAAGGAGAATGAAAAGGGATCAAATCCTGAGAGAAAGATAAGAGCTAGTAGAGGAAGACTTGGAGAGGGTGATGAGAGGAAAAGAGGGGAAAGAGGAAATGTGAGGATCCTGGACTGAATGTGTTTGTGTAGCTCGGTCTCTTCCTGTGCGAGCAACTCCCTCGGGACGTTTCTAAAGTGTGCACGTGGCATAAGTGTGTGTGCATTTGAGTGTGCATGTGTGTGAGCGATGTCGCCGGGAACAACCTCCCAGGGTTCCTCTGAGAACATCAAGCAGGAAGGCCTCAGAGGCAGGAGGATGCTGAGAAACAGCTTCAATAGTCTCGGGAAGCTCACAGGCAGCTAAAAGGAACAATCCGACCTGAAATTGCGATTTCTTTTTTTTTACTTTATCCAAAATGTAGCCAATAAACAATGGCATGTTTGGTGCATTGAAGCTACAAAGCTGATGGAGCTAACAAGTTCGGTGTCTCAGCATCGATTAAATGATTTACGGAATTTTATGACACACTTTAATTAAAAGAAAACCTAAAAGGACAAGTAGTAGTTAAAAATTACACACACACACATATATACAGAATAAACATTGCAGTGAGTGATTAATCGCAACTTAATCGCACATTTTTATTTGTTCTAAATGTACCTTAAATTAATACTGTTTTTAATACTATACTCAAAATGGTCATGGACAAATATTAATGCTTTATGCAAATGTATGTTTATTATTAGTGAAAACAAACTCAAATTAGAGCATGAAGACAAAATATTCTTGTTCTAAAATAATTAAAAAGTAAATCATCAGGACAACAAACGGAACTTTGGCTATGTTTCCACACGGACGGTTAACGAGGTGATACCGGAGAAATGTCTTTCATACGGATTATATAATCAGAGAATATTATAAATATATATATATATGGTGGATTAGGTCACCTGGTATGTGCTTTTTTGAGCATCACAAGCCACATTTAGTCCCAATTTTCTCTTATAATTCCCTTCACTCTTCTGTGAAAATGTTCAACTAGATTTTGGGGTGTGATGTCGGAGGTTTGTGCTCATTCAGCCACAAGGGTATTAATAAAGTCAGGTACTTATATAGGGTTGCGGTTGGAGCTCTATACCGGGCCACTCGAGATCTTCCACTCCACCCCATGTATAGCATATCTTCATGGGTCTGGCTTTGTGCACAGGGGCATTGTCATGGTGGAACAGGTTTGGGTCTCTAAATAAAGGGAAAGTGAAGGGCAAGTGAAGGGAAAATTAAATGCTACCACACCCAGAAAAAAAAACATTTTAAGCTTTAATTTTGGTTGAGAGTGTTTCTTAGGAGAGAAGTGAGAATAAGTTGCTTCTCACCAGTTGTGGCTGAAGGAAGTTATGACGCCACCTCAAATACAGCAATCTGATACAGGTTTTACATATTTCACGAGTGTAATTTTATTCCGTGTTTGTTTTCTTCTCTCCATGTTCCACCTTACTTTTCAGCTCTAGTTTGCTAGTTCCTTCTTTATATCTAACTTTTTTAGATGTCCATGTCTGCAATATGACCCACCAACTTAACTTAATAAACCGACTCTGCGATTTGTTTGTTCGCTTCTGCCGTCCAAGTGTTTCACAGAGCAATACTTTGGCAACATTTTTGTTCATTATAGCAATTCCAATTCAATGCTTGATACTAATATTTTATTTTCAAACTTTTTTACCCATGGTGATGTGTACGGAGACTGCGGAGTTCCCTTCAGGCAATCATTAAGAGTAAATCCTCTTAATGAACCGTGACCCAGAAAAAGATGCCAGTGAGTACAGAACATAGTGTTCGAATGTGAAATTATATCCGTTCACAGGCCCAGGAATTTTTTATAACATACCTCTGTAATCATATGTCCCCAGATACTAACTTCTGACTTTCATTATGTTGCTGTTGTTAAGAAAAACAATCATTCACAGAACAATATGAGGTGGTATTAGTTTTGAGACTGGCTCTGTTTACAAGAAAGTACTTATCTATGCTTACATATATGATCACCTTTAAAATAGTCCTCTTGCACAGAATTAAAGCTCCCTGCATTCCTGCCACATCTGGAATGTGTCCTGGAAGTCTTCTTTTGAAGTGTGTCAAGCACCTTCTGTGATTGTCGCTGGATCTACGCACTGGTGTCAAAAAAAAAAACGGCGACCTTTGAGCCGGATCTTCATCTTCGGGAATCGGACGAAATCCGCAAAAGCCAAATCTGGCACATAGGGTAGGTGCGGAAGTGAGATCATGTGGATTGTTCTCCGAAGATCATCATGCACAAGTTGCCGAACGGTTTCGACATTTTCGGTGGGTTGAGCTCTTTGAAGGTCTTTCCTGATCTCTCGTGACGCTCTTCCGCTCTTGAAGCAAGCGTGCTGCTTAAAACGCCTCGAACGACTCATTGCGGCATCACCGTATGTCAAACATATTACGTGTCAAACGTTTTTGTGGCGGATTTGCCCAGTTTCATGCAGAATTTTACGTTTGCTCTTTGTTCTCGAACTTGCTGTCCGTGATGAAATCGCAGACGTGGTAACAACGTGGTCATAATATCACCAGTTAGCACCATAAATTTCGAAAACTTTTGTTTAGGTTTATGTTAATGTAGTCACAGGTTCAAATCCCAGTACCACCAAGCTGCTTTCTGGGCCCCTGAGGTAGGCCCTTAACCCTCACCTGCACCTGCAGCTGCTGTGGATAAGGGCATCTGCCAAATGGCATAAATGTAATGTAAATGTAAATGTAATGTTGTCAGGGACTTCCCCTTTTTTGCATCCATGATGTGAGGTCAGGCAGATGCAATTGTAAGCCGAGGGCATAAACATGATACAGACGTAAGTCAGGAAATTAACAAACAACTCGAACTAGACTACGACAGAGACAGAAAAAAGGTACCAAACCGAGATGTGAGAATTGGGAAATCAATAAACAAACGCTTGGTGTAAGTAAACGCATGACTTTGCAGAGACAAACATGAAATATACACAAATGTGTAGACATCTGTGACTGTGATGCATGACCCAATGACGACAGAGGGGTGTGACAGTGTAAACAAGAACGAGAATACGGAAGTTTGTATCCATGTGAGATGCAAACTATGTGAGAAGGAGAATCTCTGACGAATGTTATAGTTTTTAATACTATATGTTATCATTTCTTTAGTAGCGTCATACACTTGCATATCTGACGCTTGTTTTATTCTAAAACTACCAATACAAAATAATATATGATGCAATAAATTAGATATTATTTAATCAGAAAAACATAAATGTTGATGTGGTGACATTTCTGCATTGAGGCCTTTATATAAAAAGTAAGGAAGGAGTCTCAATGTCAGTACTTTTTAACAATCAGTAGTTTTTCCTGCCACTGGAAAGTCCTCACTTTCGCTTTGAGGTTTATTAGTAGCATGGCAATCTGGGAAGACACGGAAAGATTTGTGACTTATTCATTTCAAGAGAGAAAGAAAAAATATTTACAGCTACTGTAATGAATTCTCTGCTAACTGACTAACATTTAAATATATATTTGTTCATGAATATGTATTAGATTATTCCCAATAATTGGGCAGGCCTAGGTGTGAAATGCACAGCCCACTACTGCTTCAATATAATGGATAAAAGGAACAAATCAGATTCACTGAATTTTCTAGTTGCAAATGGTTTAAACCTAAATAGTTTATTTACTCATTAAACTGGTAATTGCTGAAATTTGTATAATCAACTATAAGTTTTCTGATTGGAAGAAAATCTCACATTATTGATTATTTAACTGTAACAAAATACCTGTGATTGTTTTCCTCCTTAGAGTTTATACTTTAACCACATTCAAAGTGTTTAATCGTATTAAACTTATTAACACAGAGATACACAATATCACACAGAGCTTTGTCTGCCAGCTCTCTTCTTCCCTCTTACGACAGCTGACGTCAATTAACTGGACGATGTGCCACATTCGCTTCCCTTTTCACGACAGCAGCTGCGCCAAACAAAAGTGGATCTGTCCCTGCTCCTTCCCTGCCGCTGGTGAGCAACAGCCAAGCCTTAGCATAATGAATACAGAGGAGTGTGTGTATCTGTGAGGAGAAAAGCGACCTGGAGCCATCACTGCAATGTCACTGCAACACCACTGCCGGTGTAACTCTGGCCCACAGAAACTTCTGTCGAATTAACCCTCGTGTTTAGCTGCTTTAATGGTTCATTTGGGTTTTGACAATAAAATACGAAAATCACAGATAGTTACAAAGCACATGTGATTCAACAGGGCTGAGTTTAGTAATATACAATAATCAAATTATTATATCCTTCATTTCAATCCTCCATCGTGGTATAGTTCATAATAAATTTATGCCTAAGAAAAAGAGAGAAAGAGAGAGACAAAAAATGACCATAAATAAGTAAAGGAATATAAAATACAATTAGATAGATCAATAGATAGATATGTAAAATGATTGACTAATTGGTTGATTGATTGTTTAAAAAATAAATTATAATAAATAAGTAATACAACATTATCTATCTATCTATCTATCTATCTATCTATCTATCTATCTATCTATCTATCTATCTATCTATCTATCTATCTATCTATCTATCTATCTATCTATCTATCTATCTATATTTTATATAGATATATTAGATATATTGGTAGATAGATAGATAGATAGATAGATAGATAGATAGATAGATAGATAGATAGATAGATAGATAGATAGATAGATAGATAAAGAATAAATGGATAGAAGAGGAAAAATCTAATTGAATACTGGCTGTGAGTGTTGAGCTCTTGCTCTTGCTGCCAGTGGAACAGGTCTGCTCTTAGATTTATTACCGATTGCCTCACACACACTCACTTGTTCTGTGATGAGGATCGGTCTACATCACTCTTACTCTGTATTAGTATGTGTGTGTGTGTGTGTGTGTGTGTGTGTGTGTGTGTGTGTGTGTGTGTGTGTGTGTGTGTGTGTGTGCGTGTGTGTGTGTGTGCGTGTGGGTGTGACAAAGCCTGCATGCTTGCGGTTGTGTAAGCTGATTGTACTCCACTGCTTCATGACTCATGCCAGTCTGTGCATATTGTTAAATAAAGCATTGGCACCCCCCACACACACACACAAACACACACACACACACACAGTCTACTTCTCATGGGATTCCAAACCGGTCAAACTTTTGCAGAACCCTATGCTACTATGGCTTGTTTTCCTTTTCATCCCTGTGCTCCTCTACTACAGCAAATCTCAATTTATTTCTCTATTTCTCTATTTCTCTCTCTCTCTCTCTTTCTCTATCACACACTCTCCCTATCTTTCTGTAAGTGTGTGTGTGTGGGTATTTTCATGTCTGCGTCCTGTGGTCAGACCCCCTCCACACTTGGCACAGTCAGCGGTTAACCACAAGAGAGACGAATTAACATAAGACTCATGCAACTCAGCCAAGGCTAACACTTTTTTGCTAATGTGCCAATCACTAGCCTTTATTAGCCTGTTAGCATGCCAAGAACTAGGTCACTTCTTGTAACTAATTACTTAAAACAGCTAGCAACATTAGCAAAACTTTCCTTGTTATTATTGAATAGAGAAGACGATTAGCAGGGATTGGCGGTACGAACGATTTTTTCAGCAGCTCATTTAAAGATATAGACCACATTTGAGCCTAAATTGATTTATTGATTTATTTCAGACCTGTTTTTATTCACTGTCAATGCGTTCATCATTTCCTTATTGTGTTCTGAAGTTAGCTGTGCTACTATGTTTAAACTATTGGCTTGGTTAAGCTACGCTCAATGCTGTTCATTGAGACCAAAATACTTGCCACGTCTCAATCATATGAAGCAGATAATGCCATGAATTTACTTTCAAATATGTACAATTATATTTTGCAATTATAGCTAATACAACTCTCCACAATAATCAGCACATCCTATTGGACACTTTGGCTCTGCCGGTGGTCCCGACATCATGGCCACAGAGAGAAGCACCACATTTGTAAGTTTGAGCAAAAAAACCCCGACAGTAACATTTATACGTCTGTAATTGTGGCCTTGACCCTGTAACACACATTTTGCGCCTCTACAAATAGCCGGAGCTATTTTTATCTTCAGCTCCTGGCTGTGTTTAGACTGTGGTCTTCACATGGTGAAGGGAGCTTCGTTTTCCTGGCAAAAAAAAAAAAAGCCCAAAGTGTCTCTATCATGTGGTAGAACACTGGGTGACACATTGCATTCTGGATATCTGATGCTACATTATCATGGGTCGTACCTCACCTTTTAATGAAAGGATACTTAACCTAACCTCCTAGTCAAATATAGCAGTTTCTGAAGATCGGTATTTTGTGAGATTTTGCTTGCATGGTTTGGGGTTTGTTGTAGTCATGCTGGAGAAATTCCATGTGGAGAGACTACCATGTGGGTTTATTTTTTTTTTCTTTCTCGAATCTCTGTGTGGCAGCTTTCACTCACTTTTAGCTCAGTTGACCTAAATGACGGGTTATTGCGCTTAATAATATATGACTGAAGCATTTTTATCATGGCGAATCACTTTGCTGACATGCAAGAGCATACGCTGGAACATCTACTC
The DNA here is from genome assembly GCF_946808225.1 of Silurus aristotelis. Taxonomy (NCBI): domain Eukaryota; kingdom Metazoa; phylum Chordata; class Actinopteri; order Siluriformes; family Siluridae; genus Silurus; species Silurus aristotelis. Next base: position 15,454,745 of record NC_139598.1, on the reverse strand, counting down.
ATCCAGCACAAAACCTGAGAGATGGATATCAGCTCGATGCTATGAGCTCTTGTGAATCAGATGCACGAGAAGCTTGTATAAATAGAAAGTTGAACATATGCTAAATACTGAATTTGTTAATTCATATAGAAGAATGATCCAGCAAACCTGAGATTTCTTTAGCTTGTCCAGATGGTTCATTTCTGTACTCTCTGCCCAAACAGATCAGTTTCCAAAGCTTCAAATTTCATGCTAATACTTCTACATCAACGCACGCTGAGATTGCTAATACCTCCATCAACACCATCACACTTGTTAATACTCCATTAACACCATCACACATGCAGATCGCTAATACCTCTATAAACATTACACTAATACTTCCATCAACACCACCGCTGACTAGACAAGCTGAGTCAGCGCTGTCGTTTTTAGATTAAATTACAACCGCGATTTCAAAAAATTTGGGATACTGTTTAAAATGTAAATAAAAACAAAATATAATGATTTGCAAATCTCATAAACCCAAATTTTATTTGTAATAAAACATTAATTGTTTGAAATGTTTAGTATATTTAATTCTAAGGAAAAAATAAGGTCCTTTTGAATTTGATGGCTGCAACAGGTCTCAAAAAAGTTGGGACAGGGCCATGTTTATGCCACTGTGTAGCATTACGTCTTCTGTCCGTATACATCTGGGAACTGAGTTCAGTTGCTAAGGTTTTGGAAGATAAATGTTGTCCCATATGTGTCTAAAACAGGATTCTAGCTGCTTAGTTCTCAGTATCATTTGTTATACTTTTGATTTGTCTGAACAGTTTTCCACATTGCCTCATATAGCTGCTTTCTTTTCGTTTTTGGAAGTATCCTTTTCATAGCTTTACACCAACAGTGTTTGAGTTCTCATGAATAGGATAATGAAAAAGTGCTGAAATTTGCTGAGTCAGAACAGAAACTGTAACTTATGTTGGATAATACTGAACTTTTTGTTTGTTTTATATTTCTAATACCCACAGAATCACAGAAGACACACAGACACACAGACACACACACACACACACACACACACACAGTAATATATATATATATATATATATATACACACACACACACACAAATACACATGCATCAGTATAAGACCATGCCATTTATTATAGAAAAATTATATCTGAGCACACGAACAGAATAATTTTTTTTTCTGGCATAATTTTTTACCCTTTTTTATTCATAGTACTCATAGACACATTTTTTGACTTTTAGTACACTGTACATGGTATTTAGGGAAAAGCATATAAAAACTAAGGCTAAACAAGGCTTTTAATACATGGTGTGTTATAAAAATGTTTTTTAATAAAATCCAACATTTCTGGTTATGTTAAGGTTTGCAATAAATAAAATGTGAAATTATGGAGTGAATTTGGGTTTAAAAACATAACTGTGTATTTTGTCTTCGGTATATATTTCCATCATAGTTTGTTTACCTGTGCAGTGAATACAGAAGGAGATGAGATGGTTCCAAGCATCTTTTCTTTTTTTGACATTCTCTATGACAAATAAACTTGAAAAATTATGATATCAACACTTTCCTTTTCTGTGGCAATGCAAAAGAAAAATAGGGTCTAGGGTCTGCAAAGTAGCCGGTCCGAGAAGAAAATGCACAGGAGCCATCTAGTGGATGTTTTTGATATTTGGATAAATCTTGATTGAAGAACTGAGGTGACATCTTTCTACATCATTCATGTCTAGAAGGAGGACATATACAGGTATTTTCCTCTTTAGTAGATCTATATCATGCTGGCTGTGATGGCTCACGGTTATGCCTTTACCTCCCTGCTTGAACTTCAAAGAAGTTCTTCCCTCTCTCCACTCCTCTATTTTCCACTTCTATCTTCCAGCACCAGATGTGTCTTGGACCACAATGCTGAGAAAGCACACCTTTCATCATTACAAGGCAAGAGTTATTGCTCACCCTGGGGGCCTGCCTCTAGCACACACACACACACACACACACACACACACACACACACACACACACACACACACACACACACACACACACACACAAATGTGTTGGAATCTCTTACCTGACAAAAAAAAACAACAGCTCTATTATTACTCCAAAAGCTGTGAGTAAGTATGTGTGTGTGTGTGTGTGTGTGTGTGTGTGTGTGTGTGTGTGTGTGTGTGTGTGTGTGTGTGTTAAGATGTATGAGGTGAGGCAATTTATCAGCTGGTATACACACACACACACACACACACACATATATACATATATACACATATATACATACACATATATATATATATATATATATATATATATATATATATATATATATATATATATATATATATATATATATATATATATATATATATATATATATATATGAGAGAGAGAGAGAGAGAGAGAGAGAAAAAAGAGAGAGAGAGAGAGAGAGAGAGAGAGAGAGAGAGAGAGAGAGAGAGAGAGAGAGAGAGAGAGAGAGATATCATGCAGCTTTTCTTTTTTCTTTTTCTGAGCAATGAACCCTGATACACAGCGCCACCTCCTGGTGTCAATTCATCTCTGTCCCATCAAGACCTGTATGTTGGTAACGCTAATAACCTTTAATAACATTAATAACAGTGCTCATTTCTGTTTGACTATTTTTTTTATTGAAAATATAAAGAAATAAATATGAAAGAGGCCAAATTAAAAAATTTTACACAACACATTTATTTACTCAGATATAAAGAAATAATAAACTTTACCGAAAAAATATTTATTATCACTAAACATTTGTTTTACTGTTGCACCAACTCTCAAATAAAGCACCCAAACTGACATTTATCCAACATCCGGCAATTAAATCCGTCCGTGTGGAAACAGCAAAAGTTTTAAAACACCATAATTACTTTTACAAGAATATTTTGTCTCCATACTCTATGTTGAGTTTGGTTTCACAAATAATATATGTACATTTCATATTTATCCATGCCTATTTTGATTAGTGTATTCAAATCTTAAAATGTATTAATTTAAGATACATTTAGAACAGATCAAAATGATAAAAATGCAGATAAAAAGGTGTGATTAGGTTGCGATGTTATAGCTGATCAGTGTATTTCATTACCCAATTTCTAGTTTTTTTTCACTCATATTTCAAGCTAGAAAATGTCCTGTAAATTAGTCATTTCTATTATCTTTAAAATAAAACAAGGCAATTATTTAAAATCAGACAAAAATACCCTTTTAGTGAGAAATATGACATATATTCACATGAAACATTTAAAAACTAGAAACATTTCCATGTATTAGCTAACCTCATAACACCAGTGAAAGTGATCAGATTCGATTGAGACATTTGCTGTTTCAATTTATTTATTTTTGCTGCTATTTGTGAGTCTGCACTTGTAGCTAGTGGTTAAATCCAAGACATGCTAATCTCTAAGTAATATCTGACTGAAAAGACATCATGTCTGTGTGGTTTGGGTTAACTGCATGCGTCTGCTGAATGGGCTTACCATGTTCTCGACTGAAGGTTCAATTTAGCCTTCTCAAATGGGAAACACCATTGTAAAGATAAACCCAAACACCATGGTCATGAGTACTTTGAGAAGAGACTAATAATTAGGATGGGCTTAGAATCCATACATGTGAGATACAACCCGCCATTATGTTGCGCTTACATCATGTGTTTTAAATAGAGTAGGTGTAATTCCAGCTTTCTGAATTTTGAGACGCTTACTTGTGATAATTCACCACAATAGCAGTCGTTAGAAGGTCTTGAGTAAGGTTGTGAGTTTAAATTCCAGGGTACTGGGAAGGTGGTGGTAGCTCAGTGGTTAATGTATTGGATCAAGAGAAGGTCATGATTTTAAATCCCTGCACCACCAAGGATTCAAGTTGCTAGCCTCCTACTACACGTGTTTATCAAAAATGTGTTTCCACCAACAGAATTGGCACTTTAGATGTTGTTTTTGCCCACACAATTCCTTATAAACTTTATAGACGATTTAATCCCTAAATTCTTCCGATCAACTATTTCTGAAACACTGAAATACCAGGTCCAAGGTTTTCCCCAAGTCATGAATGGTGCTGCTGCCACATGATTGGTTGATTGGATCAGTGAATTGCACCAATGAGCAACAATCCATTGGTAAGGAACATAGTTTAAATTACAGGGTACTGAGAAGGAGGGAGGTCATGACAAGACTAAACAGGTCATGAGTTCAAATCCCAGCACCAGTAAGCTACTTTCGCTGGGCCCTTGAGCAAGGTTTTTCACAACTGTTTGATGGTGAACAGTGGTTTAAGCTCTTGATATGAATCCGGGATTATGCACAGTGCAGCTGCCACATGATTGACTGATTGGATCAATGAACTACACCAATGAACAAGAATTACAGAGGTTTCTTTTACATATTGTGAATAAATTAGGCAATGCATTGTCGTTTATTAGTTAGAATGATAAATGCACTTTAGATAGCAATCTAAGCTAATTAGTTATTGTAAGCATGTGCCTATAAGGTATGCTTTTACTTTTTTTTATCACTTTTTTGGCCTAGATTGAAAGCAGCTATAAAAATCATATGAAACTGATATGATAGCAAATGTTATACTGTAGCTAATCAGTTACACTGAAAAAGACTTGGCCCAATTCTGTATATACCAATGTCTATATATAGTCTAAAAATAACAGCCGTGCAGGACAGACAAATGACAGATTTGTTTGTCTCTTGTTTGGAAGTGTCTGTGGTCCAAGGTTACATTATGAACATAATTCCTTGTTGAGGTCACAGCTGTGCATGCTGTTATTCCAAGACCCATATAATCGACTGAAAGAGCTACATAAACTTTGGCAGGAAAAACTTCTCCTGTCTGATCGCAAAACAGTAGTCCAGCACTTGGCTTGAACAGTGAATCTATTTAATTCAATTGTTTTGTTTGACGAACGAAGAGTGATGCAGAATAGTTTCTAAGACGGCAAGGCAAAAATAAGAGCCATTTCATTTATCCTTCAGTGGAGCTCGTGGAGGTATTTGAATAGTCACTTAAGGCCAATGAATAACCAGCATCATAGAACAAAAAACCCATTGTTTTCCCTTTTTGTGTACTTTATACTTTATATATATATATATATATATATATATATATATATATATATATATATATATATATATATATATATATATATGTAGCACCTCGCCTCACACACATGATTTTCTTGTCAGATGATTCTCACTGAGGTTACAATGAATGTTTATGTGAAACAGCTGGTCCAGAATGTATTGCTTTCAGGATATCAGTTGCTAAAAATATCAGTTAAACATAGAGAAAATGCAGAGTCATGGCTGAGGTTCTAGCTGCATTGCAGATTTCGATCTTTCTATAGTGGCCTCGGGTATGGGGTGAAGCCGAGATGCAGGCATTGTGTCACTGCAAATGTTTATAGGACGAGTGGAGACAGATAACAGGGTGTGTTATTCAGTCAACCCTATATTTGATTTTTTTCTCCTGAAACAGCTCATCAGCCTCTCAAATGGTTTTTGAAACAGTTAAAAACACAATCAACTGTATACAATTATTCACATACCCCTATGTATCTGATGAATTCACATAGCGAATTCATCAGATATTTCATGCCTGATTGACATTGCACCTGACTCTCATTCTTCATTTAGTAGATAGTGAGTACCTCAGGATAGCTCAATGTTGCCATGACTGGGTTACATGAATAACACATATGGACACAACACCTATGCTTAGCTCCAGGGGTCGGTGCTAGTAACCCAATTCAACTGAGGGTTCAATGAAACCCCTGGTCAATTCCTAAAATAGCTGTATCCCGGTTACCTTAGGACAGATCAAGGGTCTTAGAGAGAGCTTTTAACTTGGGAATGTTGGGGAATCACCTGAAGTAATCTGTGGATAGGGATAGAAACGCCTGGGATGATTTTCTCAATGTAACAAGCATGGAAAATCTTGGAGAAGAATTTTTGCCTTTAGGAATTAAGAGGTGATTGAGATACTGGTAGCTCAGTGGTTAAGGATTTGGGTGACCAATTCACCCAACACCAAACACCTCCAAGCCTTTTTAGTTGTAAGCCAAATAAAATCAATGTAATTAGTCTGGAGGATGAGGAAATGGTAGCTCAATGGTTTTAACCTTAAACTTCAAATCTCAGCACCACCAACCTGCCACTGCTTGGACCTTGAGCGAGGCCTTGAAACCAAAACTGCTAAGTTGTACAGGGTGGCACATGGAAACGGGACCCTTGCAAGACCATAATTGAGTGAAACCAGTGCAATCTTGTTTAAAACCCCTTGCCATTAGTTATAATGGAGCAGTGGATTGGTGCGCAAAAAGTGTCCGATATGAAAGTCTTTTTATAAGAACGATGATAGTGTGAGCACTGCTAGATCCGGAACGGCAGTAGCTCACAGCCATCTTGGATCATCTGCTCTGACCTTTCAGAAGGTTTGACCTTGCAGACACACCAAGTCATAAAGTTCATTGCACTGTATTCTGACATGCTATTTAATGCAGGGGTCCCCAACCACTGAGCCATGAACCAATGGGCCGCATGGAAAAAAAACCTTTAAAAAGTTTGGAAAAAATTGTCATGTGTAAAAGGAAGTGGGAACTTTTTACATATACATTACTGGGGCTTGAACCTCCAACCCTACAATCAGCAACCCAGAGCCTTAACCACTGAGTGACCACTTTCAACTCAACTCTATTCAATTCAGCTTCATTTGTATCGCGCTTTTAACAACGGACGTTGTCCTAAAACAGCTTTTACAGAGGAAAAGATGTTATGAAGTTGGACCGTCTGTTGCGAATGGAAGTTTAGTGCTGATTAGTTTGTTTCTTATAAGTTTCTCCCTGAGATAATATGAGGAGAAAACCTTAAGAGGAACCAAACTCAAAAGTGAATCCATCCTCATCTGCCTGGTACCGAATGTCAATTAGTTATAGTTTAATCATTGGTGTTGTGTACTGTTCACTAATGGTGGTCCAAAAACATTTAATTAATCATAATCATGAATAATTAGGGGATGTGGAAGATCAATGGTTAAGGCACTGTCCTGTGGATTGGAAGGTAATGAGTTCAAATCCCAGCACCACCAAGCTGGGCCCTTAACCCTCAACTGAAGGTCGCTCTAGAAAAGGGAACCAAAAAAAAACAGAGAAGCTGCTGCGCCTCCGCGTCACAAGATGTCGCTGCGGTCCCTGAATTACCCCCTACCTCCCCATCACACACACCCATCGTATGTAATGGGAGGTTTTCGTCGGCGCTCGCTATTTAATCCGCGTCGTCGTCGTCGCCGGCCGAGCACGAGCTGCTGAGACATTGCGCGCGCGCACGCGAGTGGTGGCGTCCGGTAACGTCGAACGGAGCGCAAAACGGAAACCACCCCCTCTCTTCCCTGCTACTTCTTACCATCACCAGGAGGAACCGCGCGAGCAACTCTCTGCTCTCTGGGGGGGTAAAAAGTCGTTTGTTTTGCCTCCCGGGTTTTTTTTTTTTTTTGTTAATACGCGCGTGCGGCGGTGGTCTCGCGCTAAATTCAAACGTGGGCGCGCGCAGCGAGCGTCTGATGCTGACATTGCGGACGTCCTTTCGTTTTTTCCGAGAGAGAGAGAGAGAGAGAGAGAGAGAGAGAGAGAGAGAGAGAGAGAGAGAGAGAGAATTCGTGTCCGTCTGTTCCGGTTGGAGTTTTCCGGTAACGGAGACTGACCCCGCTGAACCCGACCTCCGTGCTGGTTTACGTACCTGGAAAGGGAGTGTGAGCTGTTGGGAAACTAGGAAGTAAGCCAGACTAGCCGGAGGTGCCTGTTCCTGAAGATGCTCCCTAGTATATTTTAGTGCCAGGTCACACACACACACACACACACTCCACCATGGCGTCACCACTGCACCGGACTTTAAGGATGAACGCAATGCAGATAATGGTTTTGGTGGGGATGATGGTGATAATGATGATGATGTCCACGGTCCCGGTGCTTGCGAGCTCCCCTCAGCAATCCCACGAGAACCCGAGCAGCCATCAAAAACCCGCAGGACATGGAGGATCTTCAGCCAACTACACCAAGAAAGCCTTTCCTGTGTTGGATTTCGATTACGAACATGTCCAGCATCCGTTCATCATCATCCTGTGGATCCTGCTGGCTTCCCTGATGAAACTAGGTAAGCCGGGTCGGTCTGGTCAGCTAGATTTATTATCTTCTGTAAGGTTTCCATCCTGTTCAGGATCCTGGTGGATGTGAGGGGTGTGCAAACACACACACACACACACACACACACACACACACACACTCTTCCAGCATGAGCAATTTTCTGTTTTCACAGATGAGCCAGTTGAGTGGTAGGTTACCCTTATGGTAAGTGATGCTCAGAGATTAAGGATCTGAGCTACTGGTTTAGAAGGTTGGAGGTCCCCAGAATTGCCAAACCGCCACTCGACCCCCGAGCAAAACCCTTAACCCTCTGTGCTCCATGGCGCTGTATCATGGCTGACTCTACATGTGACAAATCTGACTTTTACATCCATAATTGCAGAACACTTCCGAAACAAACCCCATATAACCACTGAACAAAACTCTAAAGTGCTAGAACCTAAACATCTCATCATGACCACCTTGATCTTGCCTATTGAAATAGCACCCCCTGCTGGTGTGGCATTAATAATAAATAAAGATCCATAAGTACTAACCAAACACGTTTGCGTTACAAGTGTCTGAGCAGTAAACTTTATCATGCACTATATAGACAAAAGTATTGTTGACGCCTTGGATGAAATATTCTCTTCACTTCAACTCGAAGACCCAAACCTGTTCCAGCATAACCATGCCCCTGTGCCTAAAGCCAGATCCTTGAATATATGCTTTATATGGGTTGGAGTGAAAGATCTTCAGTAAACTTCTGTAGAACTCTGACTTCAACCATTATCTAACCATCCTGAGGTTGCTCCAGCCCCAGTCACGTCCCACCTCAAGTAGATTGTGGACCTTTTAAAGAAGTAAATGTCGAACCAGCAAACATCCCGAACCATCTAGAGACGTACCAGCACCAATTGGATCCCACTTCATGTGGAGTTTGGACACTGAACCTCTTTGAGTATTTAAAGGCTCTGGTATGGAGAAGCTGGTGTTGGATCTGTGATGATCGCAAATGTTGAGCTATTTTATGAGTTGCTCAGGAGCTCCTGGTTTTATACCACAAATGAAATGTAAAAGACTGTAGAAAGAACATCACTTATAATCTTACACTCCAGTGCTCATGTTGGTTCTCACTCTCCAGTGTTCTGTATTGTTTAAAAACTATAATCACACTCTTGATGCCACCTAAATTAGGATGGGTTCCCCTTTTGAGTCTCTAAAGGTTTCTTACTCATGACATCTAAGGGAGTTTTTCCTTGCCACAGTTGCCACGGCTGTTCATCAGGGATAAACACACATCATTCACCTTCACTGTTTAATTCTGTAAAGCTGCTTTGAGACAATGTCTGTTGTGAAAAGCGCTATAGAGATAAACTCGACCATTGGGTTGCTGAATGAGCACAAATCTCAAGCACAGTCCAAAATCTAGTGGAACATCTTCCCAGAAGAGTGGCGGCTATTTTACGAGATTGTGGAATAGAATGTTCAAAAAACACCAAATCTTTTCAGGTGTCCACAAACATTTGTCCATAGAATGCATTTAGATGGTTTAACCGGTCCTTTGTGTAATTGCGAATAAACCAACGAACGAATAACACGCAAGTATAAATACGCATATGCTCATGATTCATCTGGACAAAAACTCTTGTTGGCTAAGATTAGAAAGGGAAACGTGGTCGTGTATCGCCTCGGCTCTCTTTGCTCATGCGTTGTGTGGGTTCAGGGTTGGGTTATAAAGTGACCTTTTCAGAGGAATTGAAAGTGATTGACTCATTAAGACCTACAAAACTAATGAGGGTGTCCGTGGGTTGGAACAGGCGCCTGTCTGTTTGCTTCGTCGGAAATGATTTCGAATAATTCCACGTTCTCGTACAAGATGTACGTGAGCGTCAAGCTTTACAAAATCTATCGGTATCGAGCAGCATTGTAGCAAGAGAGCAGTGACTAAACCTGGATTTAAATTAGGGCTACACCTTATTTGTTACAAATTTCTGGTCCTACCGCCTTCATTGTTAGACTGATGGTGACAGACGATGATCTATTATATATCGTCATCTCTCGCTGGTCTGGGCAGCTAAAGCATAGAACAGCTCCAACCTTGGATTAATAACAAAGCCTGAGATGTTCCATTTCAGTCCTCTTCCAACGTGTCAGTTTATCGACTCCTAATCTCAGTATTAGTTCTGCACTTTGACCGTTTGACTCTGTGGGTTTGAGAGCTTCGCCTATCTTTTGTGCGGCGTGTTGTCAATTTGCGTTTTATTTCAGCGAACAGTTCTGGGATCTTCATATCTCTAAGATGTTGCTCCATCTCATACTATGCTATGTTACTTTTTGTGGAACCCTTGCCAGAGAACCGAAAGTCTGTGGTGTGATGAGTGTAATGCAGAGATGTCCTAGCTGGAGGAGTTAAAATACAAGTCCAGGCACTGGCGATGACTCCATGTTTTAGACTGAATTAGGGATCCAATTAGTCTCCGATCAGGTCCAGCGCCACCATCTGGACTTGTGTAGCAGCTTTTTAGGAGCAGTTTCTGAATCCATAATGGAGAGTATGGTTCTTTTGCACTGCATTTTGAATATAGGGTGTAAGAAAATCGTAAAGCTCTCGTCTTTTTTTTTTTTTTTTTTTTTTAGAGTTTTGCGATTTTTAAAGTCCAAATTCGGCTCTGCAATGTTTCCCATTTCTGAGGCGAGTCGAATAAATCAAAACTTGATGATAAATGATAAAATGACCCCAAATGTTTGGATTGATCTGCTTTGCATGGATTAGTGTTCGCTAACTTGGCCAGTGATGACCGCAAATAAGGCTTTGGGCTACTAATCGTAAGCTTTCACTGTTTGAGTCTTTAAGCATAGATTTGAACTCTTTCTGCTCTTGGGTCGCAGTGTAATGGCTGACTCTGCATTTCTGACCCCAGCGTTTAAACAAGCCGGGATGTGTGGAGCAAAAATTTCACTGTGCATCAGTTTTTATGCGACAAGTCACTTTGTACGTGTATTTGTCACGATTTCATCAAATTCATTTCGTTTATTTATTTATTTACTTATTTATTTTAGTTTGTTGGCTACATTTCTACATCCTCCCATCTCTGGCTTAAATGCCTCTGGTTATTACCCCGGACAAACAAATTGTATCTGGCATTTTTATTTATTTATTTATTTTTTCATTACATTCCTGAGTTCCACAAGAGCAGACAAATGATCTCTGTAATAAAAGCTGAAAACACGGATGTTTTTCGCTAAGATTTTCCATCGTCGATTCAAAAACGACGGAAAGATGCAAATCGACTAATCAGTGTTTTTATTTGTATTTTGCAAGCCATAGTTCATTCTTACTCGGCTCTAATGTTTGCACAGCATGCAGGACACAGCGAGAGCAATGTAGCTCGAGCAAAACCGAAATGTCAGGAATGTTTAACACGCTGACACGGTGGTACGTCGGTCATCTGGAGCTCGGCTGCTTTAAATGAAAATAAATAAATTTAGATCTTGACCTTAATGCCACTTTTTGGCAGCGCGAGTTCAAGGGAAGCTCCGGAAGGCAATAAAATGGCATGGGCACTAATGACCGCTTCCATGGAAATCCTGTGTGTTTAGGGAAGCTCTGCCTTGATGCCCAACTCATTTGACTTAAATCTGCATTGTTTAATCGTATTGGGTGGCGTCCTTTCAGTTCTTTAATACTGAAAAACAATAATGCAGTTATATACTATGCCTATGTACTGCTGATGTTATGTACACACACATACACACACACACACACGCACGCGCACACACACACACACAGCTGTACTGAAAGCAAATTCCACCAGCATGATTGCATGACAATAAAGAATTGTGCCTCTTGCTAACACAGAGCCAGAGGTAGCTCAGTGGTTAAAGTTTCATGCTGGTATCTACAGGAGCCACCATTTGACTTTTAAGCCTGGCAGGTTGAAATTTATGTGGTGGGAAGGGGAGAGGGGATAATCCTATTTGAGGGGAACACTTCTGCTTCACTGTATGGACAAAGGTATTGGAATGCCTGACATTTCCAGCCATATGTGCTTTTTCCACAAACTGCTAGCACAAATTTAGAAGGCGCACAGTTCCAGCATGACACTACCCCTGTGAACAAAGCCAACTCCATACAGATATTCTGTTCATGAGTTTGAGAGGAAGATCTTGAGTGGCCTGATCTAGAGCTCTGACCTTAACCGTATTAAACATGTTGGAGATTGGAACGACGCCCAGGCCTTCTCACCTCACCTACATCAGTACCTGACTTGAGTCACACTCTTGTAGCTGAATGAGCACAAATCTCCATTAACACACTCCAAAATCTAGAAGAGTGGAGGTTATTATAAGGGCAATTGTGGAACGGGATGTTGGTATGAATCTTTTAAGGTTGCAAAATTCCAATATTTTCAAGACTGAAAAATTTTCATGGGAATTAATGGGAACGCACTTTTAGAAATTGACAAAATTGCGGGTTTGCCAAAAACCGGGAACTTGAATGTAAATCTGTATTAGTTTGCATGCATGTCTGCTTATTACGAAATTAAATGTTTGTTTGTACATGATACCGTTTGTATACATTTTCCCAAATTTCAAATTAAATTATTCTAAATATATTTAAATTTCTGATACCTTTCCAAATTGGATTATTTCCAAAATATTCCAGATGACGTTCCCATTTTCCAGAAAGTTTCCAGAAATTTACAGACCAACCTTTTGTCTATATAGTGTATATCCTACATGGAATGCATTGTAAAGGGAACTAATACAGGAAGTGTGTTTGAAGGTATCGTTCATTTTGATTGGGCCCTAGTAGAAACAATTTGGTTAAAAAAATATTGTACAGTCCAAAAGTTGCTCTGAACTGTTCAGTCATCGCTCATTACGTAGCTCAGTCATTGCCACGTTTGCAATTTCTCACACGGTTTATTTGCATCGCGTATGATTCTCAACAGTGTCGTTCAGCAGTAAGTCCACGCTGGGTGTGAGCTGTTCCCCGAGCTATTGGTATGCATTCAAATGGAAACGTGCGTAGTTTCATCGGCACGTCAATATCTCAGAGCGCTAATGTTAGATCTGTCGTGACTCAGACGCTCCTTGTTTGTGCAGCGCGATTAACCTGCATTGCGAGAAGTTCAGTCCACGCCTTTCTACGATAGCGTAGGCTCCGCCCAAGCTGATAAGATTAATTATTAGTCTTTGTTTTTTTGTTTCTTTTCGCAGCAGTCAACTTTATCGTCGTGTTCTTGCGTTTGGTCCCGAGAAACGCCTCCAAAGCCGAACCATGTTTCTTTCGCTGTGTGATTTAAAATAAAGTATAGCGGTGTATTTTTATTCTTATCCTCGCCATGAAATGAAACGCGACCTCGGTAAGAGTCGGATAAATAATTCAGTTTGTTTCAATATTAATAAGTGCTTGTTAACCGGAGCACCCAGGTTGCGTCTTATTCCCAAAGGAAGCTTGGATTGATCACTTGAAACCGTATAAAGGAATATAATAAATAGAAACCCAAAGTGGCTTAAAATGCTGAGAAACTGACATCTATATCTCCATTACGTAGATGCTTCTAGAAATCTATATTATACACAAAGTCTGGACCATACCGTCTTGACCCCAAGATTGTGCTTTTTGAACATCCAATTTTTCCATTGAATGTTATAATATCCTCTTCTATGTTCCACAAGATTTTGGAGTTTGCTTGTGGGAGATTTGTGTTCATTTAGTTAAATACTAATGAAGGTGAAGGCCTGGGGTGCAGTCAGCGTTCACATTCATCACAAAGGTGTTCAATAGTGTTGGAGCGCTCGCTCACCTCAAACAGATGTTGTATTTTTTAGTGAAAAACGAAGTACAATCGAGCTTGTATTGCACCCGTGAGAATGAAGTTGTTTTTGAGACTTAAGTGGTTGTCAAACACTAAAAATGTTGAACACACGATTTCAAAATCGTAGTTATTTGCATAATTAGTTTTTTTTTTTTTCCTGTCAAATTAAACTTGCATGAGCTTTATCGGCTGCTTTAAAGTCAAGTGTTTATTGCAGTAAGTAATCCACTGCCTTCAAGCAGCTTCGTGACATCCAAAGGCAATGTTCCTGTCACGGATATATATAAATATGGAAGCGCTCCAAAGATGCATTATCAGAGCGTTCTCTATTGACGAGAGCTTGAACATTTCAGTCTTGTAAGCCCCCTGTGCCCCTTTTGTCACTCTGTATGTTCTTGTAAACTGTATGGACTCGAGTATTGATTCTTTTTTAACTTTTTCAGCTATGTGTGTTTATTGTTTTTCCCCAAACTGTAACCTTAAAGTTGGAGGCACACAATTGAATGACGTCGTTTTAAATTTTCCTTTAAACTAGGAGACCCAAATCTGTTCGAGCATGACGATGACAATGCCCCTGTGCACATCGGTGGGCGTGGAAGATTTTAAGTGGCACCTTTGGGCTGAATGGGAACGCCGGATTCCCCCCAGGCTTCCTCACCTCACCTACATCAGTACCAATAATATTACTAACACCCTTGTGGCTGAATGAGCTGAAATCTCCACGAACACAAAATCTAATAGAACATCACCATAAGAGTAAACGTTGACTAATTATGGAATGGGATGTTCTAAAAGCACGGGAGTCTTTTTTTTTTTTTGGTCCATATTGTGTACAGTTAATCTCCGAAAATCCGCGGTTCGGAAAATTTGCAGGTTCTGTTTGGAACCTAACTAACAGCAAGTTGCATATTATCTTAACGTTTGCGGGAATCTGCAGCGGGACTGAATGTTCAAGAACGTTAGGAATAACATTTTACTAACAAATGTTTACAAACAAATTTTATAAATTTTTAAAACACGGTATTGTGTAATTCATTTTAAGCGATAAAGCATTCATCCATTACTTCACATTTTCTGTTTATGCACCAAAAACAATTTTTTAAAACTACATTTTAAATAAATTCCCAGTTTATTATCATGAAAAATTTCCGGTCTTAAAAATTCCTGGAATTCTGCATCCCTACTCGTATGTAGTGGTGTTACAAGATATTTCACCTTTATTTTATATATACTTTTTGGAAAAAATTTTTTGTGCTGGATTCAAGAAATGATCTGTTATGGATGAATGCACAGTTCACGTGGGCCTCAGTGACCTCAGAAATTTATCTGAAATCATTAAATCCATGATCATCTGCCAGATTATTTTTTCAACATTTCGCTTCCCTGTTGTAGGATAACCCTCAATTGTGTAAATTCCCAGTTTATTCCTATTAATTCCCGTTCAATCTCATAGAAAGTTTCCACTTTTGAAAATTCCTGGAACTTTGCAAACCTAAACAGGGGACACATGTAGTTAAGTGTCAATGACGTCAAACTTTCTTCTGAACCACTGCTGATTTCTGAGGATGTGACCGAGTGGTGCATTTTATATCTGGTGTTTGTCGCTGCATGTGTGGAGATTTAAACTCCTGCTCCACCGCACGAGCGCTGCCGAGTTTACTCTCCTCCATCGCTACTGTTTACCGAAGGCCACTAATGGTGCTGATAAGCAGACACTGCTTTACCAGAGAGCCGGTTCTACTCGCTCTGCAAACAGTATTAAGTGCTGCATGCGCTTAATTTTTTTTTCTTTTTCTCCTAACATATATGTGTAGGCAAGGTGTGGCGCTTTCTACTCGATTCCAGCTTCTAAACGTACCAATCAGGTTTTTGATCGAAACCTACCAGGAAATCGTTCTGATTCTGTCCATCGAAAGGGTTTAAATAAGGAAGTGGACTTTCTTGTTAATCTTTTACGCTAAACGAGAGCGGCCTTGATCGAGGCGAGCCAAGTTGATTATCTCCGTGTGGAAAATCTCTACCTTTTGTGCAGGTCATGTATTATTGAAAAGGCGAATTTGTCTTTAAACACGCCGCTTTGTCTATCGGGACACAGGGGAATCAATGCAATCATGTGCTGAACAGTGTCCCCCCCCCCCCCTTTTTCTCCAGTCTGTACACACGTTTACAGTAGCCCTCAGCATTTATACTGAAAATCCATTGAAATGTATTACGCTTTCATTCATAAGCACAGCGTGAGGCATCTGTGAAGATAATAGAGATGTTAACTGCTGAAGAACCGCATATTCTTTCATCCATGTGTCGTTCGTCCAATTTTAAATTGAATTCCCACTTTGGTTAAATAAAATTTTATAAAAATAAAATGTTGTACTCAACTGTTCTATTTTTTTCTAAATATTTAAACAAATCAGTCTTCATTCCTTCCAGCCTTCATACATTCACTCTCTCTATGCGGAACCTTCAGGATTTTCTCCTTTTAAGAGAAATATCTTACCCGCTGGACATAAAACACTGAAAAATCCATATCGCTAGAGTGTCATAAAAATGGAAGCAATTTCGTGCTTTTCAAAATCGAAGTTTTACAACGAACTACCAATCATATTTCAGGGTACTACAAATAGTATTTCTGGTAGAGCGTGAGCCACACTGCGCTACTTTATTTTTATTTTTATACCCCTGGTGGTGGTGGTGGTGGTGTGGATATTTTCAAGTTTAATAAAACTTTCTTTCGGCTTCTCCCATTAGGGGGCGCCACGTTTGATTTGGCATGTTTTACGCTGGATGCCCTTCCTAACGCAACCCCTCCCCAATTTATCCGGGCTTGGGACTGGCATTGTGAGTGGCTGGGGATGGTTCCCTGACCGGGGATCGAACCCGGGTCGCAGCGGTGAGAGCGCTGCATCTTAACCACTAGACCACCAGGGGACCTAGGATATTTTCAAGTTTAATAATGATAATAAAAAAAAAAAAAACTGTGGCGCTGCACTAAAAGTGCGAGACTGAGACAAAATTGCTGTCCGCCGCTTAACACGTTTGTGAGGGAACTCTGAGGGGTTTTAACTAT
Organism: Silurus aristotelis; assembly: GCF_946808225.1. Taxonomy (NCBI): domain Eukaryota; kingdom Metazoa; phylum Chordata; class Actinopteri; order Siluriformes; family Siluridae; genus Silurus; species Silurus aristotelis. The sequence continues at coordinate 15,437,727 of NC_139598.1, read as the reverse complement.
GTTCCGTATGTACTGAAACAACCAGGCCCTGAAGATTGGGAAACAACTTGCGTATTACTCAGGCCTGTGGGATCAGCCTGGGGGTCTTTTGTCCAAATTTAAGCTCAAATCCTGTCTCTTAACTAACTTTGAGACTTTCAATGTAACCAGCTTGCAGGGCTTCAATTTTGCAGCTCAACCCAGAAAGTGGACTGAAATTGAGTCTTTGTGAATTTACATTCGCTAATATCTTAGTACATGTAACGTGTGTGTGTGTGTGTTCAGTTTTGTCTGTCACCTGCCAAGCGTGTCGTCTGTGACCCTTTGGCATAATACTTTTTTTTAATTTTTTTTTTATATCAGTTGTTTATCCGGGTTTCGGGGGCAACCTCCGATTCCGAGGGCTGAGTGGAAGAACCGGTAATTGAGTGTAGGAGGAAAAAAAGCACAAAAAGCAGAGCCTGAGCAGAGATGGAAAACAGACAACTTTGATTTTCCCCAGCGCAGTCTCTTCTCTAATAATAATCCCCGAAAGCTGTCTACTTAATTTAATATAAACATCATGTTCATTTATGTGTTCTCTCTCTCTCTCTCTCTCTCTCTCTCTCTCTCTTTTCTCTCTGCAGTTTTACCCATCTGTCTGTTTTTTTGTCTCTCTTTTGGTCTTGCTCTTATCTCCTGTTCTTGCTTTTGCTCTCTCTCTTTTTCTCTCTCTCTTTCTTTTGTCATGCCTGTCTGTCTTAATGTTTTCTTTCTTTCTTTCTGTGTCTTTTTCTTATTCTCTGCCCCCCCCCTCTCACTCTCATTTTCTCACTTTATCAAATTAAAACGCTTTCTTTCTGCATCTGTCAGTCTCTGTCTCATCTCTTACTTTCAGTATTTCTCTCTGACCTTTTCTATCTCTCACTCAGTCCTTGTCTCTGTCCCTGTTGCTTATCAGTTTGTGCGCTCTCTTTCTCTCTCTCTCTCTCTCTCTCTCTCTTTTGCTCACTCTTGCTCTTTTTTTTTCTCCTATTATTTAGTCATGCCGCTCTGTCTGTCATATCTTTTCTTTCTCTCTCTCTCTCTCTCTCTCTCTCTCTCTCTCTCTCTCTCTCTCTCTCTCTCTCTCTCTCCCCTGGTTCCTGTCTCACTTAGCAGAGGAGGACAAATTACCCATCAGGCTGTGCTCAGATTTACTCTTATTTTCAGCGGTCAGCTCTGCGTTCATATTTTTTGGTGTAGGATCTGCTAATGATCACGAAAGAATAAACTGTTGTAAATCACTTCACAATTCACACTTTCATTCATTCTGGTTTTTATTGAAATTGTACCCAAATCGTTTCATACCCCAGACCCACTTTTCATGGAGACTGTGAAATTCCATTGAATGCTTCAGGGAATAATTGAAGGTCTCTTTCTCCAGCCACACCTCACCTTGTCCCCTTTGTAATGGCTTGTATTTAGCCCAAAGCGAGACTATTTAAAGAATAGCTAGGTAATGTTTTGAGTCCGATTGAACAAGTGACTTCCACCAGTTTCCCAGAATCTTTTTTTGTCAGCCGGGGTTTTCTACACTATCCTTTCAATACAAGTGCTCTGATCAAGGTCCTGACTCAGATCAGTGCTGGTGATATGCCTGTGTTTTTGTTTTTTTTGTTCCCCCCCCCCCCCCCCCTTCTCAAACACTGCTGCATCGAGCTTTTGATGAGTCACCCTTACTTTTTTTTTTTCTTTCATTGCCCAATTGAGCACATCTTTCTCAGGCAAAGGCAAATGGATAATTTGTAATTAAGAGTACAGAACTGTATACTGTACAGTACATTTACTCACTATAAATTCGATCATGTAAATGTAATGACTATTCATCTCGCTATATTCTTGCAAATGTTTTCTGTGCGCCTCCGTTTATCGCAGGCGGTTTTGTAACGTAACCACGGCAATAAACGGGGGAATCACTGTACATATTTTTGTACTTTCTGGAGAAAATTGCACCAGCGCTCTTTTTGTATTGTAAACCCTCAGCGCTCAGTGAAGTGTGAAAGGCTTGTACACAGGGGCGCATTAGCAACATCAAAACAGACAAACAGATGTGCAGATGTGGAAACCAGTCAAAACCGCATTTCTTTGTCCTCCACTTGCACACTATTACACTGAAAATGAAAGAAATGTATTTATTGAAATTATTATTATTATTTTTTTTTTCCCCGTAAGAGGGCTTTTTCTGAAATATGCAGGACTGCAGTCAACCAATCCTGTGGCAGCAACTAGTTTCATGACATCATCCAGAGTGTCTGGTAATGTCCATACCAAACTCTAGATAATGGAGGGAAAATATATATATTTTTTTATGTTGCTGGTGCCAGATTTTCAAGAATGAGCTGATCTACTGGGATTTTTACTCTAATATACAGTATATCCAATTTTCTACTCCAGAATAGTCTCCATTATATTTTATGCAGCATTGCATGGAAAGTGTGCCCAACAAGCCGTAGTTCTGTGGGTAGAAACCCCCTTTTTTGTGGTGTGAGTAGAATGCTCAGACGTCTTCAAGCTGAAAGGAAGCCTGAGGTTTCGTGAATAAGCACTCTCTACAACCCTAATATAAAAGTTCTATAGAAATAAGTCATTTTGAATGGGATATTAAAGAAATAAATACATACGGTCTCAATTGAAAAGAAAGATCTGTTAATTCTATGGCTTTATGTATCCGAGGCGAGGCCAAGTGCTTCAATAGAATCAGTGGCCCAGTCAAAGTCCAGATAACATCCTGAATGAAATGCTTTGGTGGGATCTTAAAAGAACCGTGCATAAACAAATTGTTGCAAAATCTTTAATGAGCTGAAGAAAGGCTACATTTAGAATAGGTTTAGAATAGGTCAAAGTTCCTCCACAGTAATGCGAGTTACTTGAAGTCATTCCTGCTTGAAGTGGTTTGACAAGCGATTGAATCATAAGGTGTGCTAACTTTTTCACACGGGATTTCTCCATTTCAGCTTGAATATTGTAAGCAAATAAATAATTACATCTGAGGTTGTCTCGTGATCTGATAAGTACAAGATTGTGATCAGACTTAAAACCATAGAAATGAAAGCGGTTAAGTTTTCACTTTCATATGACAATGGGCAAGAAGGTAAGCATTTTGCAAATACAGTAGACATGTAACATACAAGTTAAATCAAAGGACACAAAGAAAAGTTTGGCACCATGTACTTCACGATTGTTAATTTTTTAGGTGATGTGAAACTTTTTCTGAGGTACTCGAATGACTTCTGGTCTGTCGCGTGAAAAGGCGGTGCAACAGGTTGGCTCGGGTTTTTAGCTTGTTGCATCTCTTCAATGGGCGTGCCCGTGTTTGTTTGTTTGTGTTGCCTTGGACTTCAGCTTACCACAGCTTGCCTCACACTTCCGTTCAGTTGCTGCTTTGCAAAAGTGATGCATTGTCTGTGAGTTTCAGTGATCATGAGAGTTAACAAAAATATTTTGGGTTTTGTTTAAATCACAGATTCGGAATAGACATGTTTTCATGTCCCGGGTATCTGCTTTTGCTTGTACTATGTAAAAAAATAAATAAATAAATAAATAATACAAAAATAGACACCCAGAAATACAAAAATAAGTAAATAAATACATTAAAATATATATATATTTCACCCAAACTACGTCTCGCCTCCTCACTGTAAAAATGGTGTGTTTCTAAACAAGCATCTCCCATAGTTATTCACGAAGCCTAATTATTTATTCCATTTCCCCACCAACCAACAGAATTGTACATTGCACATAACGTTAAAGGTTCTGATTTCAATAGCAATGAATATAAAAAAGATCGTAATAATGCACTTTTAATAGGCTAAATATCTCTTGAATAGGAACACTAATTTGTCTGTACAGTGCAAAACAAAATAAAACATTAGGAGGCATAAAATAAATACTTTTAAAATCATAATCAAATCTCCAGAATAATACTGGTAGTCACTCATGTCATTTTCTGTTCCAGACTCCCGTTAAAGAAAGGAACAATTATGCGGCCCTCACAGGGGGGATAATAAAAGATCAGGGACCCCTGGATTGCGGCTGTATCGCGCCTTTGAATTTAAGACCTTTTATATAATGTGCCAAACATTCATCTTAATACCTGCTAAATGCTAAACAGCGTTTTGACTTTGGGACACAGTCGTTTTCTGTGTTCTTTGACAGAAAAGACGACTATGGGAGGGTGTGGGGAATCTCTTTTGTTTTTTTTCGCACATTTGTTCGATTGCTCAATTGCAGTTGTTGTGGTTGTAAAATGCGTTAGTAGTTCAGACTTGGCAAGCGATTAAAACATTCCCCCCCCCCCCCACCAAAGCAACCTGTTAAATTTATTTGACTCATAGTTTAATGATAAAAAAAATTGAGCACTGTGCCAAAACTCATAATAGTGTAATTCATTAAATATTGCGTTGGTGTACGATAATGTAGGGACGACAGTCATGCATACTAAAGCTGCTGACTTCTGAAATCTTACAGATGGTGTTGATTTGTACTAATGTCTAAAACAGCAATAGTTCCCAAATAGTGGCCCCAAAATGTGGTTCCTAATTGCTACAAGGCTCCTTCCTAACACCTGACTCCTGCTAACAAGGAATGGTGAAGACTAACAATCTCCATGCCACGAAAATCTAGAAACCACATGTATTTGCATCACAAGGCAACACACATTGCGGTCTGCTTCTTCCACGTACTTGGTCCCATGATTGACTAAATGACACCATGGGTGGCTGTGTGTTCAAACCTTATGATCTGTTGTTTTTAAAAATAATAATAATAATAATAAATAAATAAAAAGGGGGGGGGTTTGGGACTTTGGGTTTTTTAAATACATAAGCTGTCCTCCTCTAAATAAAGGGGAATCCCTCAATAAATCCCTTGTCATAACAGTCTCAAACCAGCATATGGGCTTGTTCTGTTTATGGTCTTGGAGCATACTGGTGCTTAGCCAGAAACACATTTTGTGCAGAAGTGTCCGTAGATAAGCCCTGCAGGGAATATTAATAACGTAAAGTAGTTTGTGGCCTTTTTCATAAAAGTTCATATGTGTTCTAATAAATCCCCAACGTGATGCTGGTCTTTGGTGCAAATGTTAAGATTCACCTTTTGAGCCCGCTGTTCACCAAAGCCTGATTTATCTGTTCCATTAACAACACTTTGAACAGAGTGCTTAGTGACGTACGAGTGGAGCACACGGTCTTCCTCTTGAACTACATCGCAGTGTAAGAACAGTCTGTATTAGGCTTAGTGAGATTTGCAGATACACATCGTTGCTTCAGGATAAGAGTTAACGATGTGATGCATCAATTTCAAAAAGTGTGCATCAGATACAAGTTGGCGAATGTATCACGATGCATTAATTCAAACATATTTGCATCAGAAAAAAAAAAAAAAAGTATTTATATTTATTTAGTAGGTGTGCTAGACTTTTTATTTTATTTACAAAGCGACCAATAATTTATGACTAATATTTGATATGTGGATTGATTACTTCTCGCTAAACGGCACGTTCTCTCAGCAACGCTGCTGCTACGTAAAAAACGACGTATTGCAACACTACAGAGACCTAAGAGTCCTAAAGAATACAGATTAACATGGCAGAGGTAGAGCTGCATCTTCCTGGAAACAGAACAGGAAAATAACATTCGGTTTTATTTCATCTTTTTTCTTTGACTACAAAGGACTGTTTGTGAAAGGGCCATGTGTTAGAAGTCAGAAGATGGTTAGAAGTCTGAAGTAAAGAAATAAAAGCAGACTATCTGTAGCATATTGAATGGCATCATATTGTGTTGAATCGTACATTGTGTTGAATAGCAGTTAAAATTATGTGTTTTGAGTACAATTCTCTTATACTGACCACTGGATCTTCAACATGCACCTCCTGGTAAAAAACTCTCTGAGGATTTGAGAATTGGCCTTGGTTATAAGAAGATCGTAAAAACTGAGTTACAGTACAGTGGCCAGGGTCATACAGAGGTTTTCCAAGACGGGTTCCACTCGGAACAGACCTCGCAAGGGTCCATCACAGAAGCGAAGTCCTCATGCTGTGCATCAGGTGCTGCCAGCATTGCTTTAGAGGCTGTAGAAGCAGAAAGTCCACTTGACCGGGCTCAGACAATACGCCAAACACTGCAACAAGTACCGGTTTGCATGGTTGTTGTCCCAGAACGAAGCCTCTTCTGAAGCTCCTCACAAGAAAGCCTGCAAACAGTTTGCTGAGGACGACCTGTCCAAGAGCATAATTTATTGGAAGCTTGTCCTGTGGTCTGATGACACTTAGATAAACTTGTTTTGCTCAGATGCTGTCCAGCCCTGGTGAGGAGAACAAAGAAAATTGTGTCTTGTCTAGCATACAGTCAAGCATGGTGGTGGTAGCATCATGGCCTGGGGCTGCATTAATGCTTCTGGAACAGAGAAGCCGCAGTTCATTGAGGGGAAACATGGATTCCAATATGTGCTGTGACATTCTGAAGCAGAACATACTGTAATGCCCTCCCTTCAGAAACTGGGCTGAACGTCGGATTTCCAACATAATAACGACCCCAAACACACCACCAAGATAACAACTGCTTTGCTGAGGAAGCTGAAGGTGATTGAGTGGCAAGGTATGTCTCCAGACCTGAACCCTAACGAGCACCTGTGGGGCGTCATCAAGCGAAAGGTGGAGAAGCGTCATGTGTAACATCCAGCGGCTCTGTATTGTCATTATGGAGGAGTGGAAGAGGATCCCAGCAATAACCTGTGCATCTCTGGTGAATTCCATGCCCAGGAGGATTAAGGTAGTGCTACATAACAATGGTTTTCACTCAACATATTAACACTTTGGAAACAGTTTCGACTTGTTTACTTAGGGTGTACTCCCTTTTGTTGCCAGCTATTTAGACAATAACAGTTATTTTTAAAGGACAGTAAATCTCTTCTGCTATACAAACTGCACAATAACTCCTCTACAATATATCCAAGTGTCCAAGTGTCATTTCTATAGTATTGTCCCTTGATTAATTTATTTAAATGGTTGCTAAAATGTTGTGTACGTATTTTTTTTATTTTTTTGTGAGATACTGTATTTGTAAATGGATAAAAAGGCAATTGCTGTGATGAGTCCTACACCGAGGGGGATGGCGTTCCCAAGGGGGAATTTCTTGTCAGTATACCCCTCTTTGCCTTACATGCGATTTCGTTTCCTGCGTCCTTTTCTGCTTCTTCCTAATGGTTACTATGAAAAATAGTGAGTGACATGATCGCCTGCTGGAAATTTTAATAGATGATTGTTTTTCTCAGAGTTGTAGATGCTGTGATTTCCATCGAGAGTGACGAGAATGGAAAGGATTAGAAATGAGATTAACACAGGGACCATGCAGTTAGGACAGTTTGGAGACAAGGTGAGAGGCTTTTGGAGACTAGATTGAGATGGTTTTGGTCATGTGCAGAAGCGAGACATGGTGTATATCGGTAGAAGAATGCTGAGGATGGAGCAGCCAAGGAGGATGTTTAATGAGGTGGTGAAGGAAGACATGCAGGTGGTTGATTTAAAAGAGGCCAATGTAGAGGACTGAGTGATTTCGGAGACAGATGATCCACTGTAGGGACCCCTAAAGTGAGCAGCTGAAAGAAGACTTTCCGAATACTACTCAGCCAGTGCTTTTATTTTTTTTATTATTATTCTGGGTTATAAACTTGGCTGAGCCTCTAGACTTTTCCTGAATGTTTGACCCTAATTATCCATCACTTTTAAGGACTTCATCTCGTCCAGTAAGTTCCATTAGTCTAATGACCGCGTGTTCTATTGAGCGAAAGAAGGTTGTACGAAACGAGCCCTCACCATGACAGCCCAAAAACCCTCATTAGAAGCGTAGGTCTTTTTTTTTTTTATTTTTTTATTTTTATTTTTTTTTTTTTTTTTTGCCCTTGGCATTTACGACCCTCTAATGACCCGATGTTAATCATGCACTCTTTGTGCGTTAGTGTTGCCAAGGGGATAACATGTTGAACGATTCTCCTGTCCATATCTCTGGAATGTCTGTGTCCTGAGCATGTCCTTTTAAAATATTGCACATGTTCCTGCATGCTGCGTTCAGACGCCTTTTTTACTCCTCTGAACAAAGTAGGAATGACTTGACATCGGCGTTGAATTAAATGCTGCAGCTTGGCAGCCGAGGCTGCACCATCTGTGCGATTATAGAACTCGGCAACCGGCCACACGCTGCAGTATTTCATCCCGCAAATGTATACAGTGATATTACGCTCTTGATATTTAAACGATTTGATAGTAGTAATGAAATAAAAAGCTGTTCTATTAAGCAACGTTAAGAAACGTCACTCTAAATGCATAAACGATTTTTTAAATGTTGCTTGGAATATAGTTTTAAGAAATGTTATATTCTATGTTGATATACTATATACACACATTATCTGGCAAAAGTTTGTGCACACTCAACCATATAGTTCGTATGTGCTTTTTAAGCAACCAGTTCCACATTTAGTTCCCATTGCTCTTATAATATCCTCCACTCTCCTGTAAAGATGTTCCTCTAGATTCAGGTGTGTGCTTGTGGAGATTTGTGCTCATTCAACCAAAAGGGTGTTAGTAAAGTCAGGTACTGATGTAGGTGAGAAGGTGAGGATTCCTGGGGTGCAGTCATTGTTCCAATTCTTTTCCAAAGGTGTTCAATACGGTTGAGGTCAGAGCTCTATAGCTGGAAATTAAAGCTCCAAACCCATGGAAAGCAGATCTTCATGGAACTGTGCACAGGTTTTGCTCTCCAAGTTCATGTAAAGGGAAACATTTTCTGCTCTTGCATCCAAAGACATCTTTATACAATTGTCAAATTTTGTGGTAACAGTTTGGAGATATGACATGAAACGACAGATGCTGCAATACTTTTATCCGTGTGAATATTGCCATGTTTTATACGTATTGGTTGGGAATAAAATGTCCTCACAAGGCCTGGACATTGAACATCTGAAAATTGGGACCTTGGTGGCATTTGTGTGGTACCCACATGGAACTACTTTTCATACACAAATAGCAGTTTAAATAAATAAATAAAAACCACAAAGCCAGAATTAACATTTTTTTGTTTTGTTGAGGTTAAGATACTGGAAAGATTCAGGTTCATCATACTATCTGGCTTTGCACACAGGCATGTTTCATGTTGGAACAGGTTTGGGTTTCTTAGTTCGAGTGAAGGGGAAATTTAACGTTGCAGCGTTCAAAGGCATCCTATACGACGATCGTGTGGCAACGGTTTGTGTCCCAGTACTTAATAATTGTACACTCCGTTTTAGAACTTTAAAAAAATGCATTTGATTTCCTCTCTGATTCCAGTTTCAAATGATCCTGTTCATCACTGAGAAGTTCAAACCTCCTGGAGAATCCAGTGAAACATCTGGGACAAAATGGTGCATCGTGTATGTGACTGAAGCACATTTGCTGATTTGAGGCTGTTGAAATAGATAGTTGCTTAAAAATGGTGCAAATTAAGTACATTGGGATCTAACAGTCTCCCTGCTTGCTGTAGTTTCTTGTTGCATTCTCATATTTCTAAAAAAAACAAAAGGTTTGTGAGCGTGTGAAATACTTGGCCATGCTACACCAGGAGTTCCAACAGGTTCTAACTCGTCTCAAGGCAACCCATTCTGTTCTTCACACACACCACGTTCACATTTCAGTTTTACATTCTGATTTCCACAACAGTCGTACACTAGATGATGATAAAGCTCCATTTAATTTTTATTTTAAATCTTATTTTCTTAAGTTCAGCAATAAAAATGCACTATTTTCATCCTTCTGTAATCCAAAAACATTGTGATTCGATTGAAAGAAGTAGAACAGTTAAGAACATATCTTTTATAAAAATGAAATATTAAACGTAGAAAGTGAATTAAATGAATGACCGATGGGAGGAATGAAGCTCACGTTAACAAATGTCTTCATTCCTTCCATTCGTCATGCATTCACTCAGTCGATATGCAGAATGATCAGGATTTTCTTCTTTTATGAGAAATTATTGAAGCTGGACATGCAATGCTAAAGAATCCATAGCGCTAACGTGTGTGTGTGTGTGTGTGTGTGTGTGTGTGTGTGTGTGTGTGTGTGTGTGTGTAAAAATGCTGTGTGCATTCTCATTATTTTTTTTCTTGTCCTCCTCCAGGGTTTCATTTGATCCCGCGCTTGTCCTCGATAGTTCCAGAGAGCTGTCTGTTGATTTCGGTGGGTTTGCTAATCGGTGGCCTCATCAGACTCCTGGGAGGGACCCCCCCTGTCCTCAATTCCGAGCTCTTCTTCCTCTGTCTTCTCCCTCCGATCATCTTGGATGCCGGCTACTTCTTACCCATAAGGCCCTTCACGGAGAACCTGGGCACCATCCTCATGTTTGCCGTGGTGGGCACGCTGTGGAACTCCTTCTTCATTGGCAGCATACTGTTTGGCGTGTGTCAGATCGAGGGCACGAACTTGGGCACGGTGACTCTGCTGCCCTGCCTGCTGTTCGGCGCCATTATCTCCGCCGTGGATCCCGTGGCCGTGCTGGCAGTGTTTGAGGAGATCCACATCAACGAGCTGCTGCACATCCTCGTGTTCGGAGAGTCGCTGCTTAACGATGCCGTCACAGTGGTCAGTGGTTTTTTTCTTTTATTTATCAAATTATAGTTTTTTGATTTTTTTTTATCTCTTTAAGATGTGCTTTTGTTTAGTCGGGTTTTAAAAGGGTGCTCGATAAGAAGTGCTAAAAACTATAAAGTCGTGGGCTAAAATCGCACAGTGCCGGAGTACGTGAGAAATTTAAGCGACCCCGGATTTGCCGATCGAAGCCGTCGAACCCATTTAAAAAAGAGAAAAATTGCTCCTGATCACCATAAAAAAACTACGACAATCAGCTAGAATTATTTCGCAGTCTGCTCGCATTTGAACGCGGAAGCGTTTTTCACACAGCGTCGTTTTTGACTCCTATTAGTGTTGTGACGTGTTTAAAGGTTTAAATGGTGAAACATTCGTTTTGCTGTTTTTGAAGTGAAACTCGTAATTCAGTGACCGTGTTCTTTGTTCTCGATGTAGGCGATCGATTTAGTCTTTGTTCCATTTTTCACTCCGAAATCGAGTCATAAAGTCAAAATGTACACAGTGACTACATTGTCTCAAGCGAGCAGTTTTTTTTTTGCGCTACCGTTTTGTCCACTTTAGTTCCCTGAATCGTGCATGAATACAATAGTGAATACAGTTTGCTATCAGTTCAGTAAACAGATTTATTTTGTGTTTGATTCGCAGGTCTATTTGAGGTGGTGGAGACGCACCGATTCATTATCGTTATTCAGAATCAGCAAATAGCGAGATAAACGCCATACATGTGTGGCGGCCTGAGATGACGCTCATATATTTAATATTTGAATAAGCCGACCTCTTTAAACACACCAGCAGGCAGCCACACATATATGAAAACAATCGTGATGCTGATATTTGCACATTTGCCTACCTGCATACAAGAATTCCGATGTTCTTGCTTGCTTGTGTGTTTGCTTTTTTGTTTTTTGCATCCTTGCCCTACTCCCTGAATTGCATGTTTTTGGTTTGTTTTTTTTTTTTTTTTTTTTTTTTACCTGCATTTTTCTAGCATACAAGTTTAAGCCCATTTGAATACTAGTTTAGCAGAGTTCGTGTCTGCAGGCATACTTGCTATCCAGCCTTGCATTCTTGCCTGCTTGCACACTTTCCTGCTAGGATGATGGTCCACTTTCTTTATTTCCCAGTTAGATGCTAGGCTAGCACACATACAGAATTTACCTACTTGCATACTAGCATCCTTGCCTGCTTGCATTTTCACCTACTTCAGTCAACCCCTGGTGTGCACTTGCCCAGGTGTAGCATCCATGCATACTTTTTATTTTTTTTATTTTTTTAATATATAGAGTTTCATGTAAGAAGGTAGGAATTCAGTAGTAAGTAGGAATTTTAAGTGCAAGTTAATTGTAAGTACAACTTGTTGACAGTACTTCTGAACTTCCATGCAACTACTTTACTGCAGTATATAGTAGCAGGAAAAAGCATAATATCTATGGGTGTAACATTACAGGTTTTTGTGTACGCACACTGATGGAGTTTCTGTTTCTTCCTATGTTCTTTAGGTTCTCTACCACCTGTTCGAGGAGTACTCAGGTGTCGGAAGCGTGACTATAGGAGACGTCTTCTTGGGCATTGTGTCGTTCTTGGTGGTGTCGCTGGGCGGCATTTTGGTCGGCGCCATCTACGGCATCCTGACGGCCTTCACTTCGCGCTTTACCTCGCACACGCGCGTCATCGAGCCACTCTTCATCTTCGTCTACAGCTACCTGGCGTACCTGTCAGCTGAGGTGTTCCACCTGTCCGGCATCATGGCGTGAGTAGCGGGAAAACACACCCTGAGCTTGGGAAAGATGGAAATGTGGCATACGTTGTCGCGGAAAAAGTACACACGTACTATGTAGCTAACTACCTCAAACTAGCTTCTATAACCATCACTTGTTTGTTTGTTAATTGGAAGGCTGATTTACGGTGGCCAAGCAGAGAGAAATAACAAATATAGCACATTAACAAACCCCAAAAACAAAATCAATCAATTCAAAAACAAAGAAACAATTGAGAAAAACAAAAGAACAAATCGGAAAACTCAACGACAATTCAGTATGTATGTTTGTGAATAAAATACTTGCCGCTCATGGTGCGAGACACCGGTCATTCAAGATTTACAGGAAGTAGGAAATTCTCTTCTTATTAATCTTAAAACTTTGCTTCTTGTGCATATGTGAATTTTTGCTTTTACTTGAAACCAACATTTTTTCCAATAGTGCAACTTTATATATTTCTTACAAATATAAATATGGATTTGGAGAAAGTATAGAGAGGAGTTGTGGTATTGTATGAGGAAGTCAGGTGTGTCAGAAGTATGTGAGGGTGGTGCAGGGCATGTATGAGGACAGTGTGACAGCAGTAAAGTGTGCAGTAGAAACGACAAACTGGTTTAAGGTGGAGGTTTGATTGCATCAAGGATCGGCTCTGAGCCCTTTTCTGTTTGCAGTGGTGATTGGACAGGTTGACTGACGAGGTCAGACAGGAGTCTCTGTGGACTATGATGTTTGCGGATAATGTTGTGATTTGTGGTGAGAGTAGGGAGCAGAATGAAAAGAGCCTGGAGGTGTGGAGGTACATGCTGAAGAGAAGGGGAATGAAAGTCAGTAGGAGTAAGACAGAGTACATGTGTGTGACTGAGAGGGAGGGCAGTGGAGGGGTGCGGTTGCAGGGAGAAGACGTGGAGAAGGAGTGATTTGTGATGGAATAGTATCTGCGAGAGTGAAAGGGAAAGTTTATAGGACTGTGGTGAGACTTGCGATGTTGTATGGTTTAGAGACAGTGGCATTGAGTAAAAGACAGGAAGTGGAGCTGGAGGTAGCAGAGCTGAAGATGTTGAGGTTTTCATTGGGAGTGAAGACGATTAACAGGATTAGAAATGATTCATAGCTTAGTAAACACATTCTTTTATTTACTCAGAGCAACTTGAAATTATCTAATTTATATAACTGAGCAGTTGAGAGGGTCTTGCTCAAGGGCCCGGCTGGGTTTTGAACTAACGTCTTGACCACTGAGCTACAAATCCCCAATGGTGCAGCACTTTCTTTTTTGTTCTGAGAATAGTTTATACCTGAAAACTAAAATGTCTTTAATTGATGGCATGTGTGACATTCTGGTTAACATCAGCTAGCATTTCTAGTAGTTTTTGACATATAGCATGATGTCATTTGTCAATCACAGATCGATAGAACAAAATGTCACATCACTGGTCCACTCGATAAGCAATCTCAGGAGGAGCAGAGAGGAAATATGGAGGCCAGCGTCAGTCATCGCATGCCAGCAGCTCCTGCACCCTGCTACGTGTCACATGAATGTGCCTATGGATTTATTGGAGCTCTGGTCCATCGTTCAATATGCTTTCTGAGCTGTAGGATTAGGAGAGGCAGAGGAGAGGACATCCTGTAGCCTTCGGTCACAGTAGAAGCAATTTGTTTTGCCTTACGACGCAAGATCTTTATATGCTAGTGGACATGGTGTTAGTTGCTATGGCTTTGCTGGTAGTGCTTGTATAGTGCAAAGTCCATCTATCCGGGTGGGATGTCTGGTCATTTTAAGTTAGCGAAAATTTGGTCAAGGCATATTTGCAAGTAAAATAAAGCACCGTAACTGCAAACATACACGGACAGTGTGAATAGGTTGTTACAGGATGCTAATTCAAGAGGTGTTTCTCATTTATTTTTAAATGAGAAACCTTAATACACTTACTCCTTAATACACTATATTGCCAAATTAGTTCTTTTCCAAACTGTTACCACAAAGCTGGAGGCACTTAATTGTACAGGACGTCATTGGACGCGGTATAACATTTTCCGTTAACTTTCAGCATAGCAATGCCCCTGTGCACAAAATGATCTGGTTTACATGCTTTAGAGAGGAAGATCTTGAGTGGCCTGCTATAGAGCTCTGATCTCATCCCTACTGAACACCTTTGGGATAAATTGGAACACTGACTGCACCCCAGGTCTCCTCACCTTCTCACCTTCATCAGTGCTTGACTTTACTAACACCCTTGTGGCTGATGAACACACATCTCCACAAGCTCACTCCTAAATCTAGTGGAACCTCCTTACAGAAGAGTGGAGGATATTATAAGAGCAAATTTGGCCAAAAGTGGAATGCGACACTCAAAAAGCACATTCCATACTTATGACCAGGTGTCCGCAAACTTTTGCCAATATAGTGTATCTCAAGCCTAACTGTGATGCATCCCAATAGTTTCTCAGCAGATCTGCATCCTATCCTTTTCACTCCATTTAGTCATGTTGTTTCACTCCTCATTTGCAGGAAGTGAAAATCTGGGAAGTAAAATAAAATGTTAATTAAATAAAATAAAGAAGCAGAATGTCATTAAATAATTGTAACATATATAAATAAACAAATACAATATAGAAAGATGATGCTACATAAAGAGTGCAACTGGCAATTCAAAATCAGTGTGTGTGTAAAGTGACTGTGAATAATGAGATGCATACAAGTTGCTTTTAACATCTGCTACATAGAGGTGAGTCATTGTACAGCGCAATGGCATACGGTAAGAATGATTTCCTGAAGCGTTCTTCGTAAAGGCGAAGCCGAACCAGTCTGTTGGAGAATGAACTCCGCGGCCTCTGCATGGGATTATGTAGTGGGTGGGATGGATTATACATGATTGGCCCTGTTGTATATCACTGTCTCCAATCGGTCCAGTTTGTGTCTAATTATGTATTTGCACCTGCAGATGTTTAGGTGCAAAAGATTACCTATGTTCACACAGCAGGAAATATTTATATATAAATATAAATATATTTCAGAGCAGTAAAGGGTCTTTCTCAAGGGAGCGGGAGATCGGCTGTGCAGGGTTTAGAACTCCCGACCTTTCAATCACCATTTTTGGAAAACCAGCTACTTGAAGCCACATTTCAGAAAGTCGTTCTAATTATTATTATTATTATTATTATTTTTATTTTTTTTTTTTAGCAAGCATGTTAGAGAACCTTCCTGAGGCCGTGACTCAGATGCGTCACATACGCCCGACTTTCCTGTCACTTAAAAGGGTGTCACACGCACACATGCTAGCATTCTCAACATCTTGAATAACATTGCACTTCGTTCGGCAGTGAAACACGAGCGCTCTATTACTTCAGGAAACAAACATCCAGTTTTCGCAATAGTCTTGTTTCACATTTAGTTCCCTTTCTCAGTATGTTGTCTTTAAAAAGTTTCAAGTGAGCAGATTAACAAGGGTAATTATGGTTCTTGAGTTTATTTTTTTTTGTTTGTTTTTTTTTCCCCCTGTGGATGGATTAACCATAACACCTGTGCCTGGACATGTTCTACTTCTAAAAGGAATAGCGATGGTAAAATTCACCGATTTGAATCAGTGCATCGACATTAAAAGTTAACGATGTGATGCATCGGTTTAAAACGGTGTAAATATGATACAAGGTGGCATTTGAACATATTTGCATCGGTAAAAACTGATGTATTTATATATCATTATTACTAGATGCGTTATACTTTTAGTTTAGTTTTTTAGATTTTTTCGAACACGTTCTCTCAGCACAGCTGCGGTTACGTGAATGACGCAGAACAACACTACGGAGACCGACGCGCATCCCGAAAGTCATATAGAATACAGATTAACATGGCAGAGGTAGAGCTGCAACTTTCTGGAGACACGACAGAAAAAGAACATCTGGTTTAATTAAAAAAATATTTCTTCTCCTTTTTTTTGCACTGCAAAAGCCTTATTGCGAAAGGGCCCTGCCTTAGAAGCCAGAAAGAACTTGCGTAAATTGATTGATTTATATGTCGTCCATCTGAATTAAAGAAATAAAAGGAACTATTTGTCCCATATTAAAGTGCGTAGCATTATATTCATTATTATTGTTTTGAATCAAATCAAAATCGCGCTGCATCGTAATGGGGATCACGTAATCGTATCACGTCGCATCGGTAGCTGCTTCGGTATCTATCTTTAATGTATCGTTGACTATGCATCGAGATGTGAATCTTTAAACCGATTATATCCATATTATAGCTAACCTAAAGCTAAGCAGTGTTTGCAAGAGCACTTTAATTGTTAATGTGTCGACGTTTGACCCTGCTCTTTGTCCAGACTGATCGCGTGTGGTGCTGTAATGCGACCCTACGTGGAGGCCAACATATCCCACAAGTCACACACCACCATCAAGTACTTCCTTAAGATGTGGAGCAGCGTGAGCGAGACGCTCATTTTCATCTTTCTCGGGGTGTCCACGGTGGCCGGGAATCACAGGTGGAACTGGACGTTCATCACAGTGACCGTTATCCTGTGCATGGTGGCTCGTGTACTCGGTGAGTAATGAAACCTAGGAAAATGGTATCGCTGTCTAAATAAAGCAGGTTTTGAATGGAGGTTCCTGAATCTCTAAGCTAAACAGTTTGTGTAAATATTTATTAGTGGGGGTGATCCAGCGTCTAACGTGCTATTATTTAAATATTTTTTATATTTTTTCCGTCATGGCATCCTGATGCGACGTTTTTCACTCTGAAGTGCACATATGTTGTAGGCGTATGTTATATGCTCGGGATACCTAATAAACTGGAAACCTGTTCATGTTCCTCAAGCAGAAAGTTTTACCATCTTGACTTTTTCCTCAGGTGTCATCGGTTTGACGTTCGTGATCAACAAATTCCGCATAGTAAAGCTCACCACCAAGGACCAGTTCATTATAGCGTATGGCGGGCTGCGAGGAGCAATCGCGTTCTCCCTGGTCTACCTGCTCGACGAGGATCTCTTCCCAATGAGAAACATGTTTGTCACAGCGGTCATCACAGTCATCTTCTTCACTGTCTTTGTGCAGGTGAGTGTGTCAAAAATAACACACAGCTCAACAATAGACCCCGTGATACCAGACCAGAGGTCAAACCAACGGTCATTACGAAAGCGGCCTCTAGAGACGAATCACTGACGTCACAGGCTGTTTCTTTTAACACGCTAGTCTGCGTGCTGCACGGTAGAGCGCAGAAGAATAGTAAGGAAGGAAATTTAAAAACCACTGCAAGTTTCTGAGTTCTTTACAGATTCTGTAAGAAGACAATATAGGTAGCATTTATAAAATGTGAGGGTCTGGAAACACAAAGATCTTAAAGCACTTAAACTATATGAACAAAGGTTTATAGAAATCTAAATCTAAGAATCGTATGTGCTTTTTTGAACATCCCATCCATATTTAGTCTTTAGGGAAGGCTTCCTTCTACATTTTGGGTTGCGACTGTGGTGATTTTTGTCGATTCATCTACAAGAGCATCAAGTTCTAATGCCTGGTGAAGAGGTCTGAAATTTAATTGGTGTTTCAGTTCATCCCAAACGTGTTTGGTAGGGATTTGTGCAGCTTGCTTTGTGTACAGGATGCTGGAACAGGATTGGGGGCTTAGTTTCAATGTGGGGAAATTTTGTAGCGTTGAAGCATGCGCAGTCACTGCAGACAGTTGTGTGCTTCTGAGCGTGTTGAAACGGTTTGGAGCTCAAGCACAATCAGGTGTTCAACTACTTTTGGCCATATGATGTAGCTTGTTTGTCACTTTTTTTTATCTTTGCTTTATGGAGACTTGCGTAGATGTTGATGTTCCCAGTTAGAGGCAGTAAAACTGTTCTTCAGGATTTCTTTCAGCTTAGCTGGTAATATTTACATGTGGAAAATGTGCCCAGAGCCAGAATCACTGGCGTCCAATTAATATCATGCCACGCATCCGTATTTACATATTAGATGCATACATGGTCCAAACCCACATGTATGCGAAGCCGCATCTAATCCAGGAATCAGACTGGTCTGGATTAATGGACGATTTGCTAAAAAGAAAACCGCTGACTCTTCTATAATTATTTAAGAATAATAGGTATACATTCTGTTTTTAATGTAAATAGTCCAAAAAAAGAGTCTTGCTTTATCTTTTTTCACTGTAGAAACTCTTAGTATGCAATTCTTAGAATGATCAATGTTCTGTTCTTCATGTATTTTTGGGACATAAATGCACTTTATCAGTATGGTAGTGGGTAAAATTTTCAATATTTATTTATTTATTTTCTTGCTCCTGTTGTTTTGTGGACATTAGGCACCCGATTTCTGAAAGGATTGTTTTTATGACTATCGGTAATGCTTTTGTTTACTGGCTACTGCACATTGCTGCCACCAAGCAGTTCCTGACCATCACCGAAGTGCTGGAAGTTAAGGCACCAATATTCACCTATACGCACTCCACTGAAGGTGTATGAGCCCAAGCACCAACAAAGTGCGATTTTTGTTTGTTTTTTTTACCTTCTTTAAATGTATTATTTAATTGTGCAATTAATCGAAGCTCTACATGTCAAATGGTGACAGACAATCTGATAACACTGTAGACTGTTTTGGCTTTGCAGAAGTTGTTACAGTGCATGTTGATGATGTAAATTTCACTGTGTTTGTCGTAAGCGCAGGCATGACCGAGCAGATACGGATCGGTGCACACCAGCATGTATTAAGTCTATCAGCAGTAGCTGTGTGGGAAGTTGCTTCTAGGTGTAAGTTAATGCTAAATGACTGTGATGAGTGGAAGGAAAATAAATACTGTTGATTATATTTGCTTTGAGCACATATTTTTCGACACACTCATTAGGTGTACATTAGGATACATTCCGTTTCTATGAAAAACTTTATCTTGAAAATCAAAACACATTTTTGGAGCTGAACTATTTAGACACTAATGGCTGTATGTTGAGTTGTTTTCTGGGGACAGTAAATCTGTGCTGCAGTCCAAGCTGCACATTGAATACTTTAATATATATCTGTTTTATCTCAAGTATTGTTCCTTGAGAAGATGTGCCTAAATGGATGGCTGAAATCGGGGGGGGGGTGTGAAAGCATATACAAGTATGCAGTATATTTTAGCGAGTTTAAGATTTGATTTCTGTTCCTGTTTTTGGGGTTTAGGTTAAAGTTTTAATTCTTGCGTTGTTTTGCAAGTGGGCACACAATGTGTAAAAAAAAGGAAGTGCGCGTCTTTCTACATTGCAGAGTTGGATGAAAGGGGTGGTTTGGTGGTTACACAGAGGGGTTTATTTTACTGAAGGTGGAGATTAGAAGTGCTGCCGGTTGCACTGGGAGGAAGTAACGTGTGGATTGTGTTTGCAAAATTTGTGTGTGCGTGTAATACACTTGGGCATTAGTCTGCAGTGCAGTTTATAGTATTGACCTTCAGAGTCCACATAGCCACCTACTATAAAACAGCCAGGAGCACTTGTCTGGCCGCAAATAATACTTCACATTTGACATTCCTGTATAAAATATACTGCCTATACACTATAGTGCCAAATGTACTGGGTCACCTGATCTTTCCTGCTATATGTGGTTCTTCTCCAAACTGTTACCACAAAGCTGAAGGCACTCAGTTGTACAAGACGTCTTTTAGATGCGCTAGAATACAATTTTGCAATTCACTTGAACTTGGAAACTCGACCCTGTTCCAGCATGGCAGTGCCCCTGTGCACAAAGTGAGCTCCTTGAAGATCTGGTTTACATGTTTTGGAGAGGAAGATCTTAAGTGGCCTGCTATAGAGCTCTGATCTTAACCCTACTGAACATCTTTGGAAGGAATGTGAACGCCGACTGCACCCCAAGCCTCCTCACCTTCTCACCTACATCAGTACCTGCCTACATACACAAATATCCATAAGCACACTCCAAAATCTAATGGAACATCTTCCCAGAAGTGTGGAGGGAATTATAAGAGCAAATTGGTACTTAATGTTGAAAACAATGCTCAAAAATCACACATACATATGAACAGGTGACCCAATACTTTTGGCAATATAGTGTCTTTTCTAAAGTCATGCAAAAGTAACTGGCAGAAAGCCTCTGGAATCTGTAGATGGTGGGTGAAAATCAATCAGCGGCTGCAGTTCTGTAATAACGGATTCAAATAGCACGTCTGCCGTTTGTTCGCTCGCCCACCAGCCAGTAACAGAAATGAATTTAAAAAGACACAGACATAATTGTTCCAATGTAATTTTCCTCAAAACTTAGAGCAATCTTTAAAGTACATGCATGATTCACAGAGGGTAATGGACACTCATGAGGGCACTGTGCATCCAAATAGTGCCAGACTTCTGTTTTATATTGGATTTTTATATATATATATATATGTGTGTGTGTGTGTGTGTGTGTGTGCAGATAGATATGTGTGTGTGTGTGTGTGTGTGTGTGCAGATAGATATGTGTGTGTGTGTATGTGTGTGTGTGTGTGCAGATAGATAGATGTGTGTGTATATATGTGTGGATAGATAGATAGATAGATAGATAGATAGATAGATAGATAGATAGATAGATAGATAGATAGATAGATAGATGTGTGTATATGTATGTATAGAGGTGTGTGTGTGTATGTACACACTT
The DNA here is from genome assembly GCF_946808225.1 of Silurus aristotelis. Classification (NCBI taxonomy): domain Eukaryota; kingdom Metazoa; phylum Chordata; class Actinopteri; order Siluriformes; family Siluridae; genus Silurus; species Silurus aristotelis. Next base: position 15,416,748 of record NC_139598.1, on the reverse strand, counting down.
GAGGTCAATTTTGCATATGGCAAAAATTTAGAGGATGCAACATTATTGCATTAATTTTCGTACATCGCATAAATAAATAAAATCACCTTCCATAGGCACACAGCGCAAGACGTGATTGTATGCATTGAATTTGGGCAACGGTGCCCATCTGTGAGCTCAGGAATGAGGCTGCATATCAACATGGCACTTTCAGCAGAGTTTCTAATGCATGAGGAAGTGTCTCTGAGGAAGTGCTGTTTTATCTGCATGCTTATTCACAAACATTAAAGCAGATCTGATTTGAGATACGGAACGATGCGTATTGAGGCGAACGAGTGACGAGTTTGGGATACAGCTTGATGTTTTGAGTGCCGCCGCCTTTTTTTTTTTTGGTAGCAAAGTTGCTTCCTTTGACTTTATCTCTGAATGCAACTTAGCTATAATAGTGTGGTGATGATGATATGGGGGAAATATAGAAAGTGGAATTCAGCAATATGTTTTTTTAACAAACTGTTACCACAAAGTTGTGAAACAACCACAGATTACATTTATGGCATTTGGCATAATCCTTATCTGACTTAAATTGATCTCAATCGTACAGCTAAGCAGCCATGGGTTACGGTTAGGATTTGAACCGACGACCTTCGTATCCAAAGCCCATTGGCTTAACCGGCTAAATCTCCATAAGCGCACTCCAAAATCTAGTAGAATCTTCCCAGAAGAGTGGAAATTATAACTGATGTGGACTCAATAATAAATCGGATGTTCAAAAAGCACATACTAATCTTAGTCAGGTGTCCACAAACTTTTGCCCATATAGTGCATGTCGTACAGTGTATCGTAACCTTGTCGTGTCAGCAAGGCATTACATCACCTCCACCACCCGCCTCTCTACTGATTAGTCAGCAAGGTTTGGAGGAATGATGCTCCTGGAGGTTGAGGATGTGCCATGAATGTTAATTAGGCCTTCAAGGACCGTGGGAGGTGGAAGCCACAGTATTTATCTCTGGTGTTACCCATAATAAGAAGACTTTAATGCCAATGTTTAAGTCAATTAAACAATCCAGCAGTGTTAATTATGTGATTAGACTCTGAAGTGTAGATTTTTTTTTTAATTGGTTGAAAGTTGAAATTGAAGGAAGTCCTATCAAAGCACCATTCTATCTGATTTGATTTCTGGTTTTGGTTTTAAAAAACGAAATGAAAGTGACTGATCACAGTGCGATGCGTCGCGTCATTGACCCGAGCCAGAACTGCGTCCACAGGACCAACCGCAGATTTCAAATGCAAAAAGTCCCCCCCTAATTTGTGTCTTTTGTGTAGCGGTGTTCTTGCTCGGTGAGTCAGCCATTTGGGAAAATTAAACCGCTACGGTCTTTGATTCTTCTGCTGCGCTAGGATTCAAACAGACATGAATTGAGATGGAGAGGACACCTTTAGGGTGTCTTTTTGGACCGGCAAATCGAATAAGCCTTCATTTGGATTTGATGTTTGAAACAAAGGGCATGAAGTGTCGTGTTGAATGAGGTAAGACAGGATCCGGCGCTTTTCTTTATCGGTATTGAAATGTCCTCGTTTCTTTGTTGTCTGCATCTGATGTAGGGGATGACCATTCGTCCCCTGGTGGACCTGCTGGCTGTTAAGAAGAAGCAGGAAACCAAGAGATCCATCAACGAGGAGATTCACACCCAGGTAACGGTGCATCACTTCACATTAGCTGGTGGTGGACCAAAGTCATAGTCGCACTCGTATTCCACAGATTTTATTTTCCCAGCATGACAGGACTTGCTGTGTACCTGTGGAAAAGAAACTTCTGTTCTGGATTAGAGCTGGTGAGGACGCTGCCTCGGGCTGGAATTATGTACCGTGGTATCGATTTAAAAGGTTTCAAATCATGTCCTTTTCTTCTTTTTTTTTATTTTTATTTTTTGTCTTGAGCACCATCTGCTGGTCACTTTTCACTTTTATTTAAAGAAGGGGTTCTGCTGAAGTTTCTATCCTACATCTTTCCTCACCATTTTGTACAGTATAAGTGCTAAGACTTCTGGTCCTGACATATTCCGTTTCCTAGATCGATTTGGCCACAAATATTTATCTTGATATTACCCCTATAACAAACTCCCTTTAATTACACAATTCTTCACAAACAGCACAGTGTGTATTGCTAGATTGTGAGATCATATTTGAAGAGTCGCGAAATCTCTATTTACCAGTCACGACCAGGCTTCCTCTGGGCTAACGACTTTTACAAAAGATCATTTGCAAGGGAAATACAAACCAGCTTCCCTGGACACACCCATGTCATCCTCCATGTCCTTTCTCCCCTGCTGATTTCCCACTCCCTCCATTTCATCGTCTCGGAGCTCCCTAGGGAACCTCGGACGCCAAGGGATTACAGAGCCTCGCCAGCTAATTACACACACTCACAGAGACACAAACACACTCTGCCATATACACACACAACAGTAAGCAGCTATATGGAGCCGATGAGTCACTGAGGTTTTTCAGCAGGAGAGACAATCTCACTAATCTCTAACCCCCGCTCTAAATAAGCGACCGAATGCAATACGGCAATGCCAGACCTCTTATGAAGGATTTGGTGTTGACGTTACATAGCTGTTTGCTCCAAACAAGTTTGACCGTTGGACAAGCAGATCATCTAAACACAGGGTTTAGTCATCGTGAAGAATTTCGACGAAATATACCCGTCTGGAGAACGATATTTGGAGTCAAAACATTTCCTAGAAATCTGTGCTCATCTTCATTAAAGGTGTGGCAACCAAGCTTTTTGGTTCATTAACCGGTCTGAGAATGTGTTTCTTTGTCTTTTTGTCTTTTTAGTTTTTGGACCACCTGCTGACCGGTATCGAGGACGTCTGCGGGCATTACGGACATCATCACTGGAAGGACAAGTGTGTAGAAAATGCTCCTTTTTACACTTTTGTGAAGGTTCCGCCGCATGAAATCTAAATAACATACATGAATAGTATTCCTTATATTTTGACAGGTGATAGATAGATAAATAAATTAATAAACAAATTAATTATTTAATAAATAAAAAAAATACAAAAATAAACTATAAAGGTCTGAAAACTAGCTATTGTCAAGCTACACTACTCTATATGTACAAAAGTATTGGGACACTTCACTTATCCAGCCATATGTAGTTCTTCTCCAAACTGTTCCCACAAATTTGAAGGCACACATTTGTATAGGACGTCCTTACCCTGAGCTAGGAGACCCAAACCTGTTCCAGCATGACTGTGCTCCTGTGCACAATGCCAGCATAAAGATCTGCTTTACATGGGTTCATCTTTAGCCTGTTATAGAGCTCTGACCTCAATCCTTTTGAACAACTTCGGGATGCATTGTAACATTCACTGCACCCAAAGCCTCCTCACCTTCTCCCCTACATCAGTACCTGACTTTTTGAACACCCTTGTGGCTGAATGAGCACAAATCTCCACATGCACACTCCAGAATCTAGTGGCATAGCGCATACGAATCTTCTGGTCAGGCGTCCACAAACTTTTGTCTATATAGTGTACTGTCCAATTTTTCTAGCTCTGATCCTTCCTGATCCTTTGAGCTTTTTTCTTATGTTTCAGATTAAAAAAATTTAAAAATTGTCCTTGCACTTTTTATATATATTTAGTTGCGGCTACTCCCAAAATTCATTGTCCAAGCACCATGTGTAGAAACCAGTTGTAATGCGCATTTTTAATTAACATTTATCATTATACATTTTATATGTTCTATATTGTTGGAACATTACTCCCAAATATTTCATGAATATCGGACCATCAATGAAATTGTTCTTGATCCGGTTTTTAAAGCTTATAGGACGTAATTTGCAAAAAAAGATTATGTAAAAAGAGGCAAAAAAGGTCACTCCTTTAATCATGGCAACTACAAAGGGTTAAAAAATTTGTTTAAAAAAACCCACACAAAACCCACTTCACAGCAGAATACACAATCAAATCTCTCGAATGTTTACTATCGCTTCCTGTCTCCTGTTTACAGGCTGAACCGCTTCAACAAGAAATACGTGAAGAGATGCCTGATATCTGGCGAGCGCTCCAGAGAGCCCCAGCTCATCGCCTTCTATCACAAGATGGAAATGAAGCAGGCCATCGAGCTGGTGGAGAGCGGAGGAGGGGCTAAACTGCCGTCTGCCATGCCGTCGACCGTGTCCATGCAGTAAGAACGTTGATGGAGAAAATGTTGACACTCTTGAAATGAACCCAAACAAAAGTTTTTAAAGAAAAGTAATCTTATTTCAAATCTTCTATCAAATTGAATAACAAAACTAAGCTTTCGCCATGAACATTACTGTAGAAGTTGACATGGTGATAAGAAAAGAAAGAAAGATCATATATATTATTAACCAGAATTTACTGGCATGCAGGTGGACAGTTACAAATATTAACTCGTTTGCTCTCGCTCTCTCTCTCTCTTTCTCTCTCCATATACCGTATTTTTCGGACTATAAGTAACATATACTGTAACAGACACTGTCTTTCGTTAAAGCCTGTGTAAAGTTCATTAGTTTTAGTGTAGACACTGCGGCGTATACACAGGTGCGGCTTATTTATGTTAAAAATAAAAATATTTGTAAAATTCAGTGGGTGCGGCTTATACAAGGGTGCGCTTTATAGTCCGGAAATTACGGTGTGTGTGTGTGTGTGTGTGTGTGTGTGTGTGTATCTGTATATTGCTGAAATGTGCGAAAATTGAGCCAGTTCTAATGTTGTGCTTTACTACAGTACAAAACCAGAACTCTGAATGGAGGTTTGAATAACTTATGCCTGAAAGGTGCCTTTTAATTAATTAATTTATTTATTTATTTTTTGCTGCACTCTTCAGTTTTCCTGTGCCAGGCATATGATCAACTCTCACTGTGAGGGAAAAGTTTAAGCATCGATGACAAATGTTTTATTGAATTCTTTCTCTTTTTTATTTGCGCATCCATAGAAACATCCAGCCCAAGAAACCACCCGAGAGAATGCTGCCTCAGCTGTCGAAGGGCCAGGAGGAGGAGATCCAGAAGATTCTACGCAACAACCTGCAGAGGACACGGCAGAGAGTGAGTCCGTACTGAAGAGTGTTTAGGATCCTCTTGCTCTCTCGTGCTCTCTCTCTCTAATTGTTTTTCTTCATTTCAGTGTTACATGCTCTTGAAGGAATTAGCTACATTCCTTAAATCTGTAATATTTAAGCGAATTGTGCTGAATTAGACTCGGGTTATTAACCGTGATCTCCTCATGAAGCAATTCTTCATTATTAGATTTATGATATGGATCAGTACTGAGATAAATTACGACCCGGAATCATCTGTAGCATTAATCACTATTAACATCTCACAGTACGTAACTGATGTTAACCTTTTTTTTTTTTTTCCCTTGTTTGCAGTTGCAGTCTTATAACAGACACACTCTGGTGGCTGACCCGTTCGAGGACGGCTTTAAGGAGCTCGTCATCAAGAGGAAGCGGATGAAGGATTTAGAGAAGAAAGTGAGACTGCAATAGAGAATGAAGGAACCTTATTTCTAAAACGTATTGTTTTTGTGTGTAAATCTCAATTATTTCTCCTGGTGTCTAATCTCATGATGGTTATCTGTGGTCTGTATTTTTAGCTTTCTATAATGAATAATTACCTCACCGTTCCGGCTGCAACTCCGGATTCTCCCACCATCGCCAGAGCAAGACTGTCTTCTGGTGAGGCAAAACTTTTTCCCTCTACACTGCCATCTATTGTTCATCAGCAATAAGTCAGTCATAAAAAAAACAAACTGTGTAAGGATGTTTGTTTCTTCCAACGGCGATAAGTTAAATATATTAGATTCACATTCTATGTTTTAAGTGATATAACAAACGGTTTCCGATCCAGATGTTTTGCTGAAGTTTGATTCCTACATGCTTAACTCTAGAGATCGACCGAAAGCGGATTTTACCAATACCGATAGCTATGGTGGATGGTACTTGCCGATAACTGTTTAGTCAACCGATGTTTCCTAAAAATTGGTTACTGGATAAAAAAAACAAACCTTACACTTAATGTAAAATAATACTGAGCTTTATTACAAAAAGGAACCTGATCAAATGTGCAAAATAAAATAAAAATTAATATACCAATATTTATAAATAGAGAATAAAAGACTTGCATTCAAACTGAAACAAAAAGTAACTGAAAAGAAATAGAAATTCTTATATCCGAAATCAATAAAAAATAAAAAGAGAGACTTCAAATAAACAGCACATGGTGTCAGTTATTCGCCTCCAGAGGCCGCTCTTGTGTGGTATAAAGCAACCTGGAAAAACTATCAGTATGGATTGATGCAATCAATTATCTGTGCAGATTTTGCCGGTAAACTCAATAAATCGGTCGACCTCTACTTAGCTCTTTGTATTGGGTTGTACAATTATTTCCTGTAGAACTGCCATACTCTCTGTACCTGTAAGTAAAAGGAATAATTTAATCTTTTTCTTTTATTGACAGACCCTCAAGCATGGAGCACGAAGCAAACGGTGACTAACAAAGACATCCCAGCTATAAAAGTGGACCTGGCTTCACCTCAAAGCCCGGATTCAGTTGACGTGTTGGACGAGTTTGAGAAACAACCGGGGCCGGACTCGGGCGAGGAAGAAGAGGGGCTCGTGATGCGTCGGAAAAAGGACAACAAGACCAAAGAGCAAGGCGAGCAAGAAGACACAAAAGATCAGCGACTCCCCCGCTGCCTCAGTGACCCCGGCCCTGCCGTCAACGAAGACGACGAGGACGAGCCTTTTCTCCACTGACGCATGTGACTGGCTTTCTGCCTGCTTTATTAAGTCATGCTATCTTTCCAAGAGACGGCCGTAAGGGGCGGAGGGGTGAGATTTAGTTTTAAACATGAGTGTCTTAGGAAAATTATTATTATTATTTATTTTTTTTTGGGTGGGGGTTGTGTTGACAATTACTGAAGCCAAAATTCTAAGCAAAAGGGGTGGAATCAAAGGAACCAAAAACGACACGAAGAAACGGGAAGCTAAAAAATACGACAAAAAGCCATTATTTCCTAACATTTTCTTTCTTGTCGAAGGAAAGTGAGCGGTTTCTGCAGTGGGGGAGGGGCAGTTGAACTATGCATTACCAAAGGTTCACACTGTAGTCCATGACTAGAGTTTTTCTTTTGCCTTATTATTATTATTATTATTATTATCATCATGAATGAATTTATAGCGTTTGTGACGTGAACTAGTCACCTAGTACATTGAATCATAAAGGAGCAATATTATACTAAGGGTATGCGATGGCCTTTTTCTCGTCTAATTCAGTCACCTGGTCCCAAACCCCAGCTCTGATTTTCGAGTGTTTATTTGACTTTATGTTGGTTGCTTTTCATGTGTCTCTTTCTAACTCGTTCATACTACAGCGGGTAGTTTTCAGAGCATCGGGTTATAATAAAGTGTCGCGCGAAACCTAGTAAAAGGTAAGTTTAAAAAAAAAAAAAACATTATGCGCAACTACAGTTTTTTTTTTATAGGAAATACACTGTAAGAACACTGCAATTCTCACGTTTATCATTTATACAAACCATATTCATGTTATTCCAGGAGATTTGACTTGTGAAGTGGTTTATGAATCTTTATCTTTAAGCGATTACATTGTGAAATTTTGTTTTTTTGCGAACCCCATACCCTTTAAATGCACTTCGGCGCTTTTGACCAACAGCGTGTCCACAGTAGATGAGCTGGTTCCTTGGTCCCAAATTGTTGCTCATTTAAAAAAAAAAGACTGTGGTCAGAATCTTGTATTTCCTTCACCTTATACATCCCTAAATACTGTACAAGGTTAGGAGTTGTTCTAAACTATGCAGTGCGTGTAGACGGATTTCACTCTGGTCCATTCCAGTTTTTCCCTTTAAAAAAAAAAAGAAGAGCAGTCCCGCCGTGTATCACGGTGAGTAATTAAATGATTTGTTTGAACAAGATCTGAAAAGCTATTCTGCATGCAGAGTAGACTAGATTTATTTTAAAAGATGCGTATAAATAAACTCTATTTTCAAAGACATCCTAAATATATACTAATCCTATACATATATACACTAATGCTTGCTGTTTGTCATGAAGTATTACTGTTGTAGTTCGGACACGTTCAAGTCAGCCTGTTCATCAGTCTTGTCTCTTTTTGTATTTTGATTTTAAGGTTAATGTACCAAAAAGAAGTCTTTTCTTGTGAATTTGAGATTTGAATGCCTGCCGATTTGGTGCCGTGACCCGAAACGCAAAGCTGGTCAAGCCTGGTGAAAGTCGCTGTCGCTTTGCTTATAAAGAGCGGTCACCCGGCAAGTTTTAAATTCAAGCTTCGCTCACTTGTTTTTTGGCTTCATTGATTTTAAAATGTTACCTGTTTAAAGACTGGAAAAATGCACACGTCAGATGTTTAACTTCTGGAACTTAAGTTCTGTCACGGGTTCTCAATTTGAGGTATGTGGGCTTCTCTCCATAACAATGCTATAATTGTACGTGTTGAGCCGATCTTATGTTTATTCACCTCTCACGTGATACACAGGCAGAACCTCAATGCTGTCACAATAGTATAAAAGTCATGCAAGGTCCTTTCGGTGCAAATGCACAGCCTGTAGGATTCCCAAAAGTCATCCTTTGTTCCTAATTGTAATCAGTGGGGGTGTATTCGTTGTTAAAACCATGGTTTCACTCCAGACAAGCCCTGATTGGTCGACTTTGAGTCACATGAGACCCTGCAGATCTCATCTTTCATCTAATCCAACAACCGAATCTGCAACGCATTCGAATTTCTAGTGTGAGAAAAGTGAAAATGGCTATGAGAACTTGACCAAGATTATATCATTATATATTATATCATTTATAAACCTTAACATGTTTTTTGTTATACATCTATCCGTCACAGCGTTTGTATCTGTTGTGCATTGTGTAGATTTGGACTGCCGTATGAGTTCATTGTTCTTCTGAATCAGGAATGGACCTGGACACCAGGTGAAGGACGATGAGACAACACCGTGCATGCATGCGTAAACCTCGGATAGATAATCCGGTGTGGTGATTGCGGCCGATCTCTTCTGCATCAACAAATCCTTCTTGGTTTTGTAGAAAATACCGCTTTGATATTCTTTGACACACCTGTGTATATTTTAACGATTTGTGTCCCAATTACTGTAAAGTTATACGCAGAAGCCATGTTACGTGGCTGCACAAAATTGAACAATAATTTCACTTCCCAATAAAATCTCTTTCGATTCCGATATATAACACAATGTGATCACGCCATGAGGAGGATCTGATCTAGCAGAGCTGCGAGACGTTCATCAGGAGGACAAACGGCTCCAATCTTCACACCATAAGTGACTCATCTTTCCTGCTTTGATCGCTATTAGCCAAAAAATTCCTCATATCGGGTTTTTTTTTTCTTATAAACTGATTCAGGGTTCTAGAGTAAGACTGGACTTTACTGTAACTAACTGTACACATAGAAAATTGGTTGGATAACTCTGGCTCTTTTAATGAAAATCGCATGCATGATTACTAGACGTACGCTATATGGACAAAGCGTTGTGGACACCTAACCAGTCCCCATTTGCTGTTATAAATAACCTCCACCCTTCAGCCACAAGGGGGTGAGTAAAGTCGGGTAGTGATGAAGGTGAGGGTGAAGGAGTCCTGCGATGTGTGATTTCCAATTCGTTCCAATAGGGTTGAGACGCAGAGCTCTATAACAGTTCAACCCCCAAGGCATATCTTCATGGAGCTGTCCGATCCAAAGGACAGAAAGAGTCACATGCCTGAAAAATGCAGGCGGCCCACTACTTTTGTTCATGTAGCACAGGCAATTTGACCAGAATACCAAGACCATACCATTTAATAACATTCCTGTTCAACACAGCAATAACCCAGGATGGGATGAGTTCTCTCTCATACATAGTGTTTTGTTTTTGTTTTAATAACAGGACTTGACGGGCGTCATTTTCATCAGGAAAGAAAAATGTATCTTCTTGCTGTGTTTCGTTTAAATAGGCATGTGCTGATACTGTTATTACAAATGTCTAGGGTTTTGTCAGTCTTCAATTCACGGCAGCCATTTTGGTTTTCAGACCAATTTCCAGCTTTGGTTGATGCTGCATTGAAAAGGGGAAAAAAAAAAAAAGACACTTAAAGGATTACATTTTCATGAATTCTCAGAACATGTCTAATTCAAATCTCACAGCAGGGTGTTTTGTTTTTTTTTATTATTATTATTATAAATATTTTTCATGTCTTTTTTAGCCTCAGTGTGTGAAACATTTAATAAGGGAAAGACAAAATAATTGCGTTTTTTTTTTTTTGAGCATGTAGGATGTTCACAAGGGGTGTTGATTTATTCGTTTTTCACACATTCCCACGTTTTCTTTTTTTCATGGTGATGTTCAAACCTGTCCATCACAAATCGCATATCGCCTGTTTCTTCGTCTATTATTGTAACATCTTTTTATTTTAAAATGACAACAATGTTGAAGAGTGATGCAATAAAAAAAATATATTTTATATACAGCTGAACATGTACATATGTTATTAAAATGCTATATGTCAGTTTATTTAAAAGGACAACAGAAACACTATGGACACGTCCTCTGTGATGCAGAGTAACATCGCTTTCAGACTCTTCTTTCTGAACGAGTATCGGAACAGCTGTGATCCAATGCAAACGATAAAACAATAAAGTTTTCGTGAAATAAACGGAAATTGGATCGATGCTTTGCGTTTTTTTGTGTTGTATGGGCATTTTGATTGCACTGCATTATCGAGTGTGAACAGCAGGGGGCGTCGTAATACCAGCGTCAACGGACACTACTGAAGATATGGTTGATTAAAATGCACTGCCTGTTCACTGGGTTCCTTTAGGTGCACACATCCAGATGTATTTAGTGATGGAGCACTTCAGAGCACTTTTGGGTGTCTTCCAAATGCCAAAATTGTACATGATGGTTGATTCCAAAACAAGCTGATTTGAGTATTCTCTGGGGGTCTATAGGGCAGGGACCTCCAAACTTTTTGTGTGTAATATACTTCTAATGATGATACTGTTAAAAATAATCAAAAAGAATAAAATAATGAGTATATCTAAAATGCTGGATACCACTGGGGAAACTTCAGCTTCACCATCATAAGCATTTGTGAAAAGAGCAGACCACCACATCAAGTCCCACTTCTATTCTATTAAAGCTGGATCTGAGGCCTACAAATGTCTAATGAATTCCATATCTGCTGCTGTATGCAGATTTTTAGGGTCAGAATTTGGGATGAATCATTTAACCAAACCTGTCTGGGGGTCACCAGTTCAGGCTGGTGGTAATTGTGGTGGTATAGTGGTAGAGAAAACGTGTTCGTACTGCCCCAAGTGGTGTATGTGGGAAGTGGTTGCTCAGTGGTGAAGGCTGTGGGTTACTGGGGGTTCAAGAATTTCGCTGTGCTGTAAAGTACATGTGACAAATACGAAGCATACTTTTTTTTATTTACCTTTTTACTTTCTTACTCCGTTCTTACTCCGAGATTTCAGGGAACCACCCAAGGCGTTGATGAGAAACCGTCCCCATCTGCACAGAGTGGCCTCCAATGAAAAGTTTCCAAATTGACTAATAGCATCAACTGTGCTAGGCTAACTATCTGGCATCTGTGTGTTTACCTTCGATAGTGTTCAGGGTGTCCTTTGGGGAATTAATTGTTCTTAATGACTGCTGTCTTGGAGCAGAGCTTGTGATTGGATAAAAAAGGGAAGAGGAATTGGGTTGAAGGCACATTTTCTGCCTCCCACTGCATTATACATGTCTTCCTGCTGACCTTCAGCTAACTTTCTTTGTGCTGCGCTCGGCTCTCGGTGCTAATGACCACGGCCGGCTCAACTGAAACCATTAATCTCATTTTGTCCCTGGTTGATGTTCGGTTCATGGACGGGACTGAAATTCGATAGGAGTGAACTGATTGCAGCATCAGCACCATGTGTAGCTGTGTGTGTTTTGGATTTTTATTCGTTGTGTAAAGACAAATAAAAAAAATTATTTTTCAGGTAAAATTAAAGAAACACTCTATAGACAAAAGTATTGAAACATGCTCTATTTTATTTTTAAATTGGACAAAAACAGAAATGATAGAATCATATGTGTTAAAGAAGAAGCTTCTGAACTATAGATCAGTGCGTCTCATCCTCCCTAACAACTTCTTCTTCTTCTTCTGGCTACTCCCATTAGGGGGCGCCACAGCGGATCATCCGTCTCCATACCCCCCCTGTCCTCTACATCTGCCTCTTTCACACCAACTACCTGCATGTCTTCCCTCACCACATCCATAAACCTCCTCCTTGGTCTTCCTCTTTTCCTCCTTTCTGGTGGCTCCATCCTCAGCATTCTCCTACTGATATACCCCATGTCCCTCCTCTGCACATGTCCAAACCATCACAATCTCACCTCCCTCACCTTGTCACCAAAAAGTCCTACATGCGCTGTTCCTCTAATACACTCGTTTTTAATCCTGTCCATCCTCATCACTCTGATCCTCCCAAACTGAGGAACAAGAAATATGAAGCAGCGTAGTACATGAGGGACAGACAAGGTTTATGGAACAGATCCTTCCTGTAGCCTCATTTCATTTGGCTCATAAACACTTGAACAGTCTGCATTACGCTCGCGCTCTGCATCTTCACTCTATCTACAATTAGCAGCAGATCCGTATCGTAGCTCCTGCCTGTGCAACGTGTGAACACGTGTCACGCTGATAAGAAATTAATGCCTGTAAGCTACACTTTGTGATCAAATTCACCACATGAATGTTCTCTAGAGGGCATGCCCTCATATTTTGTTAACAATGACACTTTTATCCTGTTTGATTCACTGTTGGAGCCTCCTGTAGGGAATGCCGTCCCAGCCTAGAGGGCACTTAGGGCCTTGTTTTCTTGCAAATATTTGGTACACCAGAGAGCATTTCATGGTGTTTTATCCATCTTTGGGGCAGCCATTAGCACAACTACAAGCATTTTGACATGTTTTCATGCAAAAGATTTGCCACCCCAGAGAGCATTTCATCATGTTTTATTCACCCTTGGGGCATCCATTTGGGCACTACAGGAATTTGGTTTTTTTCTTGTTTTCTTGCAAATATTTGGTACCTCAGAGGGCAACTAATGGTGTTTTATCCATCTGCAGGTGCAGCCACTAGGGCACTTTGATATGTTGGGTATATTTGGGCAGATTATTGGCATGATAGAGGGCGGTATGGTTTGTTTAGGGCACTATGAGCATTTTTGTCATGTCAAAAGTTTGGCACCCCAAAGGCCACTTAGGGCATTTTACCATGTTTTCTTGAAAATATTTATCACCCCAGAGAGCATTTCATAATGTTTTATCAATCCATTGAGCAGCGAATAGGGCACTTAGGGCATTTGGTTATGTTTTCTTGAAAATATTTATCACCACAGAGAGCATTTCGTCATGTTTTATTCATCCTTGGGGCAGCCATTGGGGCACTACGAGCATTTTGTCATGTGTTCTTGCAAAACTTTGGCACCCCAGAAGCCATTTCATCATGTTTTATCAATCCATAGGGCAGCGAATAGGGCATTTAGGCCACTTAGGGCCTTGTTTTCTTGCAAAATTTTGGCACCCCAGAGAGCATTTCATGGTGTTTTTATCCATCTGCAGGTGCAGCCACTAGGGCACTTTGATATGTTGGGTATATTTGGGCAGAAATTGGCACAATTAGAGGACGTTATGGTTTGTTTATGGCACTACAAGCGTTTTTGTCATGTCAAAAGTTTGCCACCCTAAAGCCCACTTAGGGCATGTTTTCTTGCAAAAGATTTGGCACCCCAGAGAGTATTTGATCTTGTTTTATCAATCCATCGGGCAGCGAATAGGGAACTTAGGGTATCCTTGCAAGTACTTGGTACCCCAGAGAGCAGTTCATGGTGTTTTATCCATCTTTGGCGCAGCCACTAAGGCACTACAAGCCTTTTGACATGTTTTTGCAAATATTTAACACCTTAGAGAGCATTTCATCATGTTTTATTCATCCTTTCGGCAGCCATTGAGGCACTAAATGCAAAATTTTGGCACCCCAGAAGCCATTTCAACATGTTTTTATCCATCTGTAAGAGCAGCCATTAGGGCACTTCATCACACTCCAGTGAGGGCACTTTATAATACTTCATTGATCTGGTATTTATGTCGGATTTTCGTTCTCACTACACGTCGTGTTTAATGCCCCGATTCGCCACACGATGGACGCATTGGCACGCGCTTTCTGTTCCTGTAACATGACGCCGCTGCTCTTTCGGTTCCTCCACTCCGCCTTCAGCACCGGCGGCGGATCAAACGCGCTGTGCGGCGGACCGGGCGGTCGCAGCCTCGCGCTTTCCATCTCCAAGGATCTTTAACGGATTTCTACCATCCGTTCACGCTCCGTTTCATGCTCAGGCTTCACCTCAACATCCAGCTTTCTCTCTTCCGTAACATTTTCCATCTGGACCGGAAGAAGGACCGCGGCATCATCGGATTACATTCCCGTTACCGCACAACGACTCTCTCTCTCTCTCTCTCTCTCTTTCTCTCCGCTCCTCCGGCCGAAGCATAAGCGTTAATCCGGATCACCTCGGTGCACACATCCGTGATTTCTTTCCTCCTCTCGTTTTTTCTTTTCTTCTCTCATTCTTTCATTTTTCAGGAAATTCTGAACGTTTTTAGACCGTAAACAAAGCAAGAGGAAAAAGACAACGAGGATCACTTTGTGCATCACACCATGCGTTCAGATTCCGATCCCGAACCGGATCCTGACCCGGTTTTCATTCATTAAAATTCACACCGCGATGAAAAAATAACGTGCATTTAAAAAAAAAAAAAAAAAAAAAAAAAAGGGGGGGGGGTTACGTGACGTCACGCTGTCATTTCGGGCATTTCTCCAAGTCTGAGTGATTTATATTTATGGTGATCAAACGATCGCGGATGAAACTTAACGCTTTGATGTGCGCACGCCGGTGCGCGCGCTCTAGTGGATTTAATCCGGTGCGCGCGGACGCGCTTCCAGGCGAGCCGCTGGTTTTTTTTTAAGGGTCCTGTCCTGTTTCTCAGAAACACCGAACACTATTCGGTTGTAAGTTTGTATCTGCGCTCCGGATTCGGTCTGTTCACACGAGGGGGGGGGAGAAAAAGTTTGCAAAAAAACGAAATTCATCCGGAGCGCGATGACGCGCGCGCAGAGGCGCGGAGAGGGAGGGAGGGCGAGCGCGCGGTGAGATAAAAAAGCCACTACCCAAAACTTTGCCGTTCATTCGCGTGCAGTGTCTCGGGGACAGCCGGTGTGTTTGGCCGGAGCGCACGTTTTGTCAAGCGGAATAAATGGCGTTCAGGAAGTTACCCGGTGTGCCCGTGTCAGCCATGGGCCTCCGCCTGTCACAAAAATTCGCCTTTCTGCTTTTTCTCTCCGGTTTGGTCACGCTGTGCCTCGGGGCTCTGTTTTTCCTTCCCGACTCCGTCCGTCTCAAGCGCTTCTTCCTACCCAAGACCGAGAGCGCGAGCGCGAGCGCGGGCGCGGGTGCGAGTGCGAGTGCGGCGGCGACTCAGAGCGGTGCGCCCGCCGAGAAAACGCGCGTGGAGCGCAACCCCGAGCCCAACGCCAAGCTCAGGGTAAGCCGGAGACCAGCCGTGACGCGCGGCGACGCCACCGGCGGCACCGCGGAGAGACCCCCTGGCGGACCGCAGGATGAGGACCGCGTGGTGAAGACGCAGCGTGGCGAGAACGTCGCCACCCAGGGAACCGCCGCCGCCGCGGGGGGCCGCCGCAAAGGCCACGCGTACGACGCGTTCCGAAATTGTCTGCTCAAACCGGCGCTCGGGAATGACCGGGGCAAACCGACCGACCACCAAACCGCACAGAGGAGGGATAAAGTCAGAGAGGTAAGAGGGTCGCTACAAAACCAGCTGTTGATTTCTTTCTCCAGGAAGCTTTTTGTGGAGTCTCTGGTCACCATAGCTCCAGGTTTCCAATCCTAATCCTAGAAGACCTTCTGCCATATACTTTATCATGAAAAGTTGGGGGTTTCTCCAGGACTAGGGCTCGAAACATGAACTATTAGACTAAGAAAGTTTGTATATACACTGAACAGGAATTCATCCATGGTGCGAACATCTGCACATCAGTCTACACATCAGTCTGCACATCATTCTGCACATCAGTCTCAGGTTCTTCTGCTACCTGATTTATCATGTTGGAAATAGTTTAGGATGGAGCATCCTCGTATCGCAGGTTTGTATGGAGAAGGTCTACAAGGAGATGCCAGAACTTTCTTGAGTCGCACGTTTTTATTCTGTTGCTCAAAAAGCGCTCAGGATGTTGCCACTCGCAGTGTTGTCAGTTCCACCTCACCTAGTTGTGGCACGGATTTCGAAACGGCTACACTTTCCTGTTTATCTCTGGAGTGGGTCTGTTGTTTGAGAGCGTTTTCTCGCATCTTTTGGTTCGTCCAGAAGTCGTCCATGACCACCTCTTTCACGAGACATCATTTTATTACATAGTGACACGCTCGATTTCCTGCTTCGGGGAATGCAGCGGCGTACGAATTCCCCTTTAACCGAGTTCGCTATGTGCAGGATGACAGTATAACACACACTGGCAGGTGGCAGGTGTTTTATACGAGTTGGAGGATGATTACCTGTTGGCTAAAATGATTGCATTATGTCTGGCAGACAGTTGATCTTAAAAAGAGGAAAAAAGAGATATCTGCAAACAATTCAACATCCTGGCAATTGGAATTTGGGCACAAAAGAGTAGTTTTGTCACTTCAGATTTCAGTGTATTGGAATGAAGTTCTGAAAGCTAGAAGCGTTTCACCAGAAGTGGAAGTTTGATGTTTTTTTGAGAATACTTGATGGAGTGCTGTAACAGGTAAATAAACCAAATCCTATTGGTCAGTATCGTCGTCACGATGTGAATAACGGCACTTCCTGACGCATCTTATTTCACGATCACGTAGAAGTGGTTTATCTGCTGTAGAACCACACGCCATACACATACACAGAACATATTGTGATCTAGATCCATCTAGAGTGGTATATACACTATATGGATAAAAGTTTGTGGACGCCTGATCATAAGATTCGTTTGTGCTTTTTGAACATCCCATCCATATTTAGTCTCGATTTACTTTCACAGGTTTTGAAGTGTGCTTGAGGAGAAACTTCTGAAGATCTACAACTCTAGCTCGTGTAAACCATATGGAACACGCTGGAACAGGTTTAGGTGTAATTTATGGGGAAATTTCAAATCCAAAAACATCATATACAATTGTGTGCCTCCTACATTGTGGTAACAGTTTGGGGAAGAACCACATACGGCTGGAAAATGTCAGGTGTCCCAATACTTTTGTCCATATGGGGTATATATTGTAATGGAATGTCCGTGAAACAAGATCTTTTCTGGTATGATTTATTCTATAGCAGGGTTTTATTGCAGCTTTCGAAGGCTTTCCTGGAAAAAATTTTCTCCTTCCAGAAACATGGAAAAACAAAGATCTCATGGAAAACTTTACTATTTCAGTTACAAAGGTTTGAAATCTGTTTGCTGGAGTTTGAAGTTTCCTGATTTGGATTGAACGTGTTCTTGTTGTTCTTCTTCTTCTTATGAATTATGTGTTAAATTCAAATCCAAACTTGTGAATGAAGTGAATTGTTTTAGTCATCAGAATCCAAGAAGTGTGATAGAAAGAAAACGTCAACACAAAGATTTCGAATTGAATGTGGTGCTCAGTGAACATCCCACTAGGTGAGGTTGTCAGGTATATGCGAAATCCCCTCCTTTCTTTAAAAAAAACAAAAACAAACAAACAAGCAAAAAGATCTGTAACTAGACTAAAATCTATTCAGGACTGAAGGTCTAATTGTTTCGACTACTCAAATGTAAAAAAAACCCCCAAAAAACGCTTTGCAATATTCTATAGCGGTCGTCTTGCTTTAAAACATACCCCATTCTTTTAGCATCTGCGCTACCTGTATGTTGCACCGATGTGCAGATGGAGCGCATGCAGGGCCGGAGCAAGGTGCTGAGCCGGGGGGACGGATATTCCAGCCAATATATTAATAGAATACGAGTTAGTTTTGTTGGCCAAGACGTCATTCTTTCCTCGGAAATTGACAGACGCTGTTATATGGACTTGCGGAAGTATTTCGGAGTCTGCTCCGGAAAGCAGTAGAGCTGATCGTTTGTTCATCCAGGAACGGTGATATAAATAACAACACATTATTTTGGGACGGTTGGGCTGGAAATATTGGGTGCGTTCGTGTGAGGTTATTTTGGAGCTCGGTTTATGTTGCAGAATAACAATGATTAAACCCCCACAAAGATTAGGGTTTCCTATAATGAAGGTTTCCGTCTCGTAAAACCACAGGAAACCGACACTCTGGGAGCTATACGATGGCGTCTATTGCAGCCTATATTCATAGAACAAGCTCCTGATCCACCACAACCTTGACCTAAAGATGAACGAATAAATATGTAGGTTTTGAGTCCAGAAAAAAAGACACACCTCTTCATCAAAGGCATCGAGGGACTCCCAGTTCTCAAAGGAGTCGTGATGCTCACCTTCTTTGTGTTTGTGTTGTGGTGTGGGATTTGACCAATGCCTGAAGGGACTTTCTAGGCAGGTCTCCAAATTAGGAATCGCTTGTTTGTCGGATGTAGATGATCGAGCATATACCACAAATACACAAATACAGTGTACAGACACCATGTAATTATGTCATGAGAAACATATAGGCTTCGTCGGTGGTTTGTAAGCAAATCCTCAGATGTGCAATGATCTCATTTCATACTGTTTTGTTATAAACAAATTGAAAAAGTGAGACATTTTTTGGCCATATCGCTTATATATACGTACAAACCAGATTAGATCCTTATAACTAATTGTCAAGCGGGAACTCAATAGCTAAGATGTCAGCTGATGAGCAGAAGGTCATGAGTTTAAATCCCAGCTCCATCAACCTTCCACTGCTGGACCCTTGAACAAGGCACATAACCCTCAACTGGTCACTTGTATACAGTACATTAAATTATTATAAGTCACTCTGGAAAACAGTTTCTGCCAAATGCCGTAAAATATATTGAGTTACATTGGGGCAATGGGTCAAGTTCATATTCTCACATGAACTATATTTAATAACCCGTGTTTTTTTTTGTTTTTATTTTACAGTATATACAATTTTTGTAGAAACACATTGTTACCTTGAAGTCGCTCAAACCTCCCATTCCTAAAACGGCTACAAATGTGACAAAGGATAATTTTTTTTTGTCTATGCCATTTGTAGAAAGGATTTATTAATGATCTTTTTTTTTTTCGCCAATGAACTGAATTCCATAGAGGATTCCATTTAGCTTTTCTCGCCCTTCGAAACCTGAAGAAAACCCATGTCTTGTATGCGATTTTACTAAAACCGCCTTAAAAAAAGCTGAACAAGTGACAAGGATGAAGTTTTTGCACACACACACACACACACACACACACACACACACACACACACACATACACATACACATACACACACACACACACACACACACACACACATACACATACACACACACATACGGCCTGCTCCATTTTCCTTCGTCACACTGTAGATAAACAAGTGTTTCCGAAGGTCTATCTATAGCCCAAAGATACCTCATTTTATTTCCTCATTGTTATGCGAGAATCCACTTTGTCAGGCTTTCTGGACGCGGTCCAAACCTCGTCGCTCTATTTCTGGATTCGGCATCGGCTCGGCTCGTTGACTGAGGAGATCAGAGACTGGCCCTGGGCTGAAGGTTGTGCTGCGAAAAATGGGAGAAAAGACACAAACACGGAAAAAAAACACAGCTAACAGACATAGACTTGATATGCGATGTAAAAATATCTCTGTTATGCTTACTAAGCATTGAGGAGACGCAGAGGAACATCTGGACTTCCATCACATTCGATACTAATGGACCTAACGCTCTTGTTTCCTTTTCTCTTATTTCTTGTCTGTCTGTGCGTTTAGTATTGAACAAATAGAAACTCATTAGACACAAGATACTGACGTGTTCTATTCATGAAGTCTATCCCTAAGAGGCAGGGATCTTTAGCACAAGACCAAGGTTTGTGAGTTCACTAGGGTCATAGGTTCAAATCCCACACCACACAGAGGGATGTTGTGCCCTCAAGCGAACTTCTGCATCTTTCAGGGTTTTGTAGGACTGAGAGGAAGTGTCACATTGCCTCAGGCTTTGTCTGTGCCTCTTTGTTCCAGGTCTACTCGAGAGGGAGCGAGGTGATTCTATCAGCCTAATCACATTGTTGCGAGCCAAAGGTCCGGAGACACCAGAGAGATCTCTGACGCTGAAATGAATACTAAAGACTTCGATGCAGGCAATGTCGTATCGGACAGTAGTGATGCTACGATTCGTTCATACCAAAACGAGTCTTTAATGTGACTCAGAAGAACGAGTCGAAGAGTGATTTGTTTGTTTTCTATCGGACGCGCATTAGCAAAGCATCGCAGAATCTTCATAGGCTACGCACAGGAAGCAGAATTGAGCAGTTCGAGTCCTTTCATTAATCCTCTGTGCCGAATCGTTCGTAGGTTTATCAAATGACTCCCATATATGCTATGCAGTATATAATATTTTTTGGTGCAAATCTTGATGTTATTGTCACAATAATTATGAGAGTCAGGTGACAACAGAACTAAAGATACAGACCAGAAGCTATGAGAGGTGAAGCTAATTAAGATAAGATATACCTTTATTCGTCCCACAGTGGGGAAATTTCTTAATTATTCTGTTTATCATAATTTGTCCTCAGCTGCATTGTCATATTTTCATTATTAGAACTATAGTCAAGGACACGTCGGAGGATCTGCTTATTAAAAATGTTAACATTTTATTTATGACTCAAGAAGAGATTTGTTCATTTCGATTTTAAAGAATCAACTCACTAAAATGATCCGATCTTCCCATCACTATCCCATGTTAAGATGATGACATTCTCCACCTTCTTGTAGGAACTGACAGAAAAAAGTAATCCATAATTCACAATGCTCCGTTACAAACCCATAAATGTCCTCGTTTGGAATTCTTACTATGTACCTTTGGAAAGATTGGAAAGAGTTTCTTTTTATCTTCCCTCGACTTATCATTAGGATTTTTTTGTGGAAATCCCACAAGCACCAGAGGGTCCCTGGAGAAAAGGTGTTAATCGTGACACATCATCGGCAGTTACCGTTAAACACGGGTTAAACTCCCTTTAACGTTCAATAGCATGAAGAAGCAAACTGCCAGAGAGTCAATGTTACAGTGCAAACAGAAGCAAAAAAAATAACAGGTCCCTCAAGGCAACTTCAAAACCTCTGGTGCAAAGTGCGTAGAGAGTCATAAAACCTGGCTGATGCTGTCAGAGACCTTCTCTTGTTGCTCTTTTTGATGGAATGTGTAGTAAAAAATACCTGAAGACATTCATAAAGGCTCTTGGCATTAGCTGTGGCTAGATTTTTAGGAAAAAAACCCAACAAAAACAATGAAAAATTGAGTTGTTTTTTCGATTTTTCTTTTTACCAAAACAGCAATATATATATGTATATATATTGTCCCACATTTTTATTTTGGTTACTTGTAAATTCTAAACTGTATCACCTCAATACCTTTAAGGCCTCAGCATCAGTACATGTCATAACAGAAGCCTAGGCATTTTAGTATGTAATGAGATATGGGCTGATCTCACCAGTATCACACAATGCTTGTGCTCAGTTCATACAAAGACAAATGGAGTACAGGGTTTAAAAGTGACCGAATAAAATGAGATGACAAGAAACATATAGCAATATCATAGCAAAAAAAAGTAAGTAAGTAAATAAATGAATTAGGAATTATTTCAGCTCCAGCGCTAACATTTGAAGCGAAGAGACGAGCGATGGGGCTCTTGTTTAAATGTGGATTTTACCTCAGAACTCTGCAAAAAAAAGTGAAACAGTTTGTCACCACATTGTTAGCATATTATTTCATTGTCCCACTTTCTTTTTTTCTTTAGCTAAGCTAGTGTAACGGCTAGCATATCACGATTGTGTGCTCAAAAACACCACACCAAGTGAGGCCAGTCCGGTTTTTAGACACATTTTTGTCTCGATCCGACGTGAACAGTGTCTTATCGGTAGTGTAGTCTTATCTTTTATAGAAACCTTCAAAGGTCACAGATAGCATGAAAACGAAAAAGGTGCGAAACCTATCTCGTTTCAGATCGCCACCAACTGATTTCAGGGCTTGTTTTAGGACAGCAGACTTTGCTTATAAGTAATCTCAGGGGTGCTTTGGTTAGGATTCTTTTCATGAAATTGACATTAGCAAAGATTTGCTTAGCGTGGGTGTGAAACCAGGGCTGTTTTTTTTTTCTGCGCCCTGCAGCTGTGTTGTGGTTAAAGGTTGTTTTGCATTACCCGGTGATACTCTATTTTGAGGTGGATCAAAGTTGAAGAACCTTATGTTGCAGGGGAAGACCTGCGACAGGTTCATCCTTAACATTCGCTCCTTATTTAACAGACTCAGTACAATTAGTCATTTTGGACTCGTTTTAATGATGCTAGGTCTAGGTTTAGTTCAAGATTTTTTTCAAGTGGCTTTTTTTAGCTTTTTCAGGTTGGTACAGTATACGGTGTAATGAACCAAACATAGAACTGACTCAAACTAAGATTCTTTGGTGTTGTGTTAGAGTGTTATTTATGTCTGTACTTTTAAGAGTCACTAACAGCTGGAACCAAATTCCTTGTGTATGTCAACACACTTGGAGAATAAACCTGATTCTGATCCGATTCTGTTGTCAATAATCGAATATTGGACTTACAAATCAAAATTGTCGTACAATATAATATATAGAATCTGGAGGAACATCTTCCCACAAGAGTGTAGGTTAAGATTTCGCACAAATCTTATGGTCAGGTGTCCACAAACTTGTGTTTTCTAGGAATTCTTAAATTTACAGCTTGATTATGTATGGTGGGAAAACTTCAGGCCGAACAGCATGCTAGACAAAAGTATCGCTTTTTCAGCCGAAAGAAGAAGAAGAAGAAGAAGTTGTGAATGCAGCCATTCAATTCTATTCAGATTTATTAGGATATTTTTTTACTTCAGAAATTCGTCCCTATAAATGTATTATAAATCTCGTACGATAAAGCTAGTGTAGCCATATGTTTTGTTGGGGATTTTATCGCTATGAGTCGGCAGGATGTTGGAAGTCTTCGGCGGGTGTTTTTATGTTTCTTATCGGTTGACGTATTTAGCGTTCCATAAATCAGAAGACAGATCCTGTGTGCTTAGACTGTCTTCACTCCCATCTGTAGTTCCGGCACGGATTTGCTCCATATTTGCATAGTTTTCCCAATTTTTTTTGTTTGCCGGGACACGCCTACATCTGGTCATCATTTGTTGTTTCCGCTCATTTTTCCTTCATTGACCTCCGGTTGCATTGCTGCGAGTTGCCATGTGTATAAGTGTAGCCTTAGACTCTGACTAGTCTGCTGTTTTTACCAAGCTGAGAGCAAAGCACAAGTAAATCAGAGTCGTAGATCTGTATCTATAAAGTGCCATCATGATTCACAGAAACTGATCAGAAGGCAAGTCAATGACCCTGATGTCTTCAGTGGAAGTGCTGCGATAGGAAACGTGTTCCAGGATGTGAAAAGCATGGTTCTGAGGACAGCGTTGACCAGAAGAACCATTAAACGTACTATAAATTGCATTTATATCTCACAGTTAAAGCCAGTTAATCATTTATTTGATTTGTGAAACTTGCTATTAGAAAAACTGGTTTCTTCTGAACATGGCCTAGCGAGAGTGCCAGCAGGTTGTGCAATCATACTCTTCTGCATGGGTTCAAGGCTGCTAGCATTTGTGTTTTGCTCCCCGTTGAGTTGAAAGTGCAAATATCTGGCGCTCTGTGTGCTGTTTTTTTCAGGGTTTTTTTTTTTTTTTTTTTTTTTTTGCCTCCGTCTGTGTTTCCCTTGCGTTTGTGTAACTCAGGTTCAAACTCAGCCGAAAATGAAGGCAAATTTCATATTCAGTCCCTATGCACTAAATGAGAAGCAATAATATGGCACTCATTTTTGTTTTGACTCTCCATCATTGTCCGTCCCTTTGAAGGAAAAGGGCAATGCATGCACACGGCATTTCGGAGGGAGAGAGTGGGAGAGAGACGTGATATTTACGACCCTGTAACGGACAGAAGGAGAAAACGAAGTGAAAACAGAAGAGAAGGATAAATTGTCAGAGAAGCTGCTGTAGTGTATGGAGGAGGAGTCCTATCATTTCTTCTCGATCTGCTCAGCTTTTATATCGAAGTGCGCTTGCTCTAGGGCATAACACTGTTGCGACATGCTGAGAAAACCCTTTTTTTTGTTGTTGTTGTTTTTCTGCCAGAGATATGCGATGCGATTTTGGAGTACAAATCTCTTCTGGAACAAAGATGAGACAGCAACAGCACAATTGTTTTGTTTCTTCTTTTCTGAATCTAACTTGTGCAAGCCACTTTAACCACGTAATGCTAGCTAGACGTTCATCAAAGCGATTGTGATCTGTGCAAAACCTAATCCTAAACCACCAAAACAACGTATTTCTCTTCACTTTCTCTTTTTCGTACCATCTATTCCGGCCGCCGGAGGGAAAGCACAGAAGGGTAATTAGCTACCAAGTGGAGCTAGCAAAGAGGAAACTGACTAGCGGTGGGTGATTCAGGGACACGATTAGCGCAGCTGGTCCTCGGATTCAGGCTGTCATTAAAGGCTCAGTCCAAAAAACAAGAGGCGCAAAAGGGGGTTGTGAATCCGGTTTGTAGTGAAAGGAGCCTGACATTAGCACAGTATGCTAATGGCAAGCTGTGAGTAGACGTCATGGAGTGTTTGAAACTCATTTTCCCCCCTCTCAGATTCTCTTTTTAGTTGTAGCAAATACGCCAAGATCCCCCCCCAGGAAAGTAACTCTAATTCCAGACAAGTCAGAAAGCATCTTGTGTAGTGTTAAGGAAGTTTGCAATCTTATCAAGTGAGGAAAACAAAGCGAAGATGTTAGAATTACACGAAAAAACACAGCTGGTATGTTTGAATTAGTTGCTCAGCGATCCTGTCAGAAAAACGCTTCGGTAATCTTTTTGCGAAATTAGCATAGCGTGACAAAATATATATAGCGCAGATGCACTGTAAGATTCTAGAGAACCTTTGATTGGTCAGGACGTTTGGGGAGATGTCGAAGTAGGAAATGATGTCATCAAAATTGTTGGTCAGTATCAGTGGTAGAGAGAATGTTGAGTAGCTGTTCACGTTGAGTGAACTTGAGTGTCCTTTGATACTGTTAAAAATCGAAAGAAAGGTTTTTACTATAAAAGGACCTGAAACAAAAGTACATGAAACATCCTGGCGTTAGCAGATAGCTACCCAAAGCAGCCCTAGAATTTCCGCATTGTGCATTCTGGAAGCTGATTGGCTGAAAGACATCTCACATAATTCACATAATTACATAAATCAACAAACCTCTAAATTAAATAAACGACCTCTAGACTAAATGTAAGACGTCTATACTAAATGTAAGACCTCTAGACTAAATGTACAACCTCTAGACTAAATGTACGATCTCTAGACTAAATGTACGACCTCTAGACTAAATGTAGTCCCAAACAAAGCTGTAATTATTTCACCAGTCTATTGAAAATGGCAGCAATGTTGTATAATCTTGTTTTTAATCACCAAAAAAAAAAAAAAGGACTGCATTGCAAAAATAGGCTTTTTAAGTATATTATTAAAATATGTATACGTGTTTGTGGGCAGGGCTTCTGGGAATGACACTAGAACAAGAGAAAAAATCAAGAAAATAAATTGAGCATAACGTCAATTTACTTGAAACAAAATGACATTCTTTGCTGAAATTATGTCTTTTTCGTTGTTTTTTAAGCAAAGCATAGACATTGTTCAGTTGTAAAGGTAAATGTTACTACGTTAGAGTTTTTCTAGATAAAGTCAAAACTATTTTATACACTGGATCACAAAACGGCTGTTCAACTGTAAGTAAAATATCAAATTCTCAGTGTTTACAGCACTTTCTGTATCTTACACCAGGCCCATATCCTGCAGCCTTGATTTACTACAAGTCACCTTTCTGTTCTTGATTAGCTCGAAGCTGGAAAGAACAAATATTTGGTGCTGATGACACATAGCATCTAGGTTTGATTCTCAAAAGTATCCAATCTCTTGTATAAGAGCAACAAGCTCATAGGGGACTTTGTATCGCACAAACGCACAAACGTTTCCCTGATTTTACCAGTGTACAGTACAGTATCACGTTTACATTGCTGCCATTTGAAAATCTAAATTTTTTCCTCCTTTTCATCCACATCGTAATTACTCTGCACACTCATTATATAAAATCAGAGGTTTGCGGGAGACAATAAGGAAAGCAGGTTGTAATTTCCGCGCGAGTTAAATCGGATGGCGTATATTCATAGTCGGACGGCGGCAATTTTTATTCCTACATGTCTACATGGCTGTTTCTTTGTCGACTTCTTTAACTCGCCCGTTTCTCCCTCCTTCTTTTTGCCCTCTGGTTTTGTTCTGTAGTTACGGGTTTCCCTTTCGGTGCTCTTTGACTGCTAGAAATAAAAAGCCGCAGACGCTGATATGCTGTAACGTGGCGTAGTCATCACTGAGATCACGATCAGATATTATCAATACTGTACAATTTATTACCTTAGTAGAATTGAATTCGGTCATATTTCATTCAAGTTTTTATTGGATCATTATTTCACAAAAAAATTTTATTTGTTGTTATTACATTGCATTTTAAATATAATGAATAATAAAACTAATTCCATGCTTTTCTTTATTCGATTTTTTTATTTATTTATTTTTATTTTAAGTAGAGGCTTTTATCAAAATTGCACTAGTTAAATAAAGCTTTTATGAGGCAATGTGCAAAACACAATTCGTATTCACGAGGATAATTTTTTTTAAATATCAGAGCAGATGAAGAACCAAAGTCTTGCTCAAGGGCACAGCAGTGGCAGGATTTCAGCTCGAACCCTTCTGAATAGCTTTAACCACCGAGCACTTTGTCCAATTTATTCAAACACTCAATCAATTATGTTTACCTGCATGTCAAGTACATTTGAGGGATCTCTTCAGATGTTGGGGGTAAACGAGGGCTTTTTACTTGTCACATATAAAATAGAGCACAGTAAAATTCTTTCTCTATGATACAGTACCTCTGGTGCACACTGGGTTAAGGGCCTTGCTCAAGGGCCCAATAGTGGCAGTTTGGCGATATTGGGGCTTGAACCCCCCACAACCTTCAAATTAGTAACCAGAGCATTTACCAATGAGATGCCACTTTAGCACACTAGATTGGTGGCTTAACATTAGAGTCTTTTCACGTGAACTGAGTCCAAAATGATAATAGGACATTAAAGATTGATATTTTACCTACTGTATCTTAGTTATTTTTATTTTATATGAATAAAATATAAAAAAAAAGCAGAATTTAATGAAATAATTGTAACTTATAAAAAGTGTGAAACTGGCAATTCGAAAAAGAAAGAATATAAAAAGAATAAAATGTGCAAAATGCGCAATGTGCTGTATCCCAATCTACTGTATTTCTACTTGACATGGTTTGTGTACTTCATCCACCAGTGGAAACACAAATCACTTGATGTCGTAGCAACAAAACAGAGCAAAAAGAAACGAATCAGTGTTCACAACGTGCAAATTGGAACACAAACTTACTAACGGTGACACACAATCATGCCACCTGTCAATACCGTATTCTGAAGCAGCCCCTGAATAATAATAATAACAATAACAATAATAATAATAATAATAATAATAATAATAATAATAATAATAATATTAATAATAAATTCTGCACTGTATCATAAACACGTAACTGATCATCACCATTTTTTCATCATTCTTTCGCTTCAGCAGACTCAACTTTTGGAGAGAGAGAGAGAGAGAGAGAGAGAGAGAGAGAGAGAGAGAGAGAGAGAGAGAGAGAGAAAAAGAGAGAGAGAGAGAGAGAGAGAGAGAGAGAGAGAGAGAATGGGGGAAAGAGACAAAGATAGAGGTTGTAATGGTCCATTAATCGAATTGCAATCTGGAGATGGGGAACGGGCGTTTGTATAAGTGGATAGGAGTGCTCTGTGCTTATGTGTGTGTGTGTGGGTGTGTGTGTGTGCATTTATTTAGGCTTTTGTGAGGCATAATAAGGATCAGCAAGTCCACACAATGATTGCTTAGGGCCTGAGAAAAAATCTGCTGTTTTTATGTATATGATTATTGAATGAAATAAATAAATGAATATTGAAAACGTTTTCTTTCTGAGGGATGTGGGAAGATCGAGTTAGATCAATAGGTTTGCTATTAATTAGCTTCGCGAATAACGATGATAGTCAATGAAATGGTTTTGAAATGTACATGTGTGAAAGAAATGAATAGAGAGGAAATATATGAGCTAGAGAGAGAGAGAAAAAAAAAGGAAAGTCCAGCGCCTCAGGTCTACATAAACGGCTTTGAGTTTTTTCCCTCGACGTCAGAGCGAGAAAGAAAGCGACAGATTTATAAAAATGAGCATGTTATAACCCAGGCCGTGCCCATTTTTTTTTCATTCCTGCCTAATTGGACAGAAAACAGCATGCTTAAGGGGGGAGAAGGGGATTCTCTCAGATACAATGAGGCTTTTTTTTTTTTTTTTTGCATGCATTCACTCTCTGGATTTCTCCACCACCGAGGTCTGACGGCCTTGGATTTTTTTTTCCCTGCGAATGCTTTCTTTCTTTTCTCATGTTTTTTCGCTTCGGAGAGAAAGCACACGGCGGCCCCGTGCAGTGATTTTTTCATGGGGTCAGCATCAAAGGAGAATAACCGCTAATTAAGTTGATTATTCAAACTGCTGGTGTGCTCGGCTGAGGGCGTGTTTAGTAATTAGCACCGCGAGACAACGGAATAATAACAGCGTAGCTCCGGCGTTTAGAGATCGGCAAAGTCCAACGGTGCATTTTAAACGCATCCGATCCATAAATCGACTTCATCCGTCCATCAAGCGGGGCGCTCGCAAGTTCAAGCTAAAGCATCGCTTCTCTTTTTTATTTTCCTGCTCGAGATTCGACCAGACCGCTACGTTGTAGCGCGCAGTTTCCCTAGCATTAATCGCTTTTGCGCTCATGTTTCCCGAATTTGTTGTATTTTTATGGATGAACAACCAAGAAATACGCAACCGAATAAATCAATTTGTGCTGTTTTGCATTTTCAATCATTGTTCAAACAGGAAACGTCGTACCGACAACATGTCAACATTTTGACGATCTTGTTTGGGAACAATAACAAAAGACTTGTCATTCTGACGGCGATGAAATTATAGTTTTTACACAAATACCTACTTTTGAGAGATGAACTAAGGATTGTGGGAAAAGTATAGGCAAGAAATCCAATGTATTGAGCTGGTGGAAGAAATTGTTTTAATAATAATTATTACAAATATTCGGAGGCCTGCTGCAAATATGGAAGGCAACCGGACATGCCAATACGCACCAATGTTGAAATATACAATCCGTACCTGTGTGCACGCAGAGACACTGCAAACCAGGCCGCTTCTCTTTTTGATTATATATTGTTTAAAAGGCGTGTTTTATAAAACAGGATGCCACCAGTTCTTCTTCCGTTTTGGATTTCCTGAAGCGTTCGTGGTGTGAGGTGTTAAACTTCTGTTGGAAAGACCACGCCTGAACTTTTGAACACAGCGAAATGCGAAACACCTTCACATGTGAATCAACGCAACCATAAAGAGCGAACTGCTTGTTGTGCATTTCCTCTTTCGAACACATGGTAATGGTTGGGGTTTTTGGGTTTCATTTTGAATAGTCGCTACGACCCATATTTTGCTCTAAATACATCCCATGCTTACCGGCTTGCATCCTGCATTCAATGACCAATGAATGTAACACGGTTAAAATGTGCTTCCTGAAAAACGACTGATCAGTTTGGCAGCTCCGGTAAAACATATCCGCTCAGGCGAGATACTCCGGAGACAAAACATTTCTATTTACTGATTTGGCAGCCGCTTTTATCTGAAATGATTTCAAGTTGAGCTGAGCAGATGAAGAACCAGAGCCTTGCTCAAGGGCACACCAGTGCCAGGATTTCAGCTCGAAACCCTTCTGATTAGCTTTAACCACCGAGCACTTTGTCCAATTTATGTGGAGCGCTGGCGTTCAAACACTCAATCAATAATGTTTACCTGCATGTCAAGTACATTTGGGGAATCTTTTTAGACATTGTAGCCTGAAGGGGGTAAAGGGAGGGATTTTCACTTGTCACATGTGCAATAAAGCAATGAAATGAATTCTTCGTGAGACACAGAGGGTTAAGGGCCTTACTCAAGGGCCCAAGAGTGGCAGCTTGGCAATGCTGGACAGCTACCACTGTCCCCTAAGCAGGCAGGCAGAACGTATTGTTTGAGGACATGTTTTAAGAAGTAGCACTGAAGGTTTTTCAAAAGAACTAAAAGTGCTGACTGCACATGGATGGTACTTTCAGGCATGTCCAAGACAACAGCATGCACGCTGCTGAAAAGCATGCAGCGGCATCATAGCGTTTATGTGGTTTCTGTTCACACTTCCTTCGAATTTTACACACTCACAGGGCGGACCCCAGTTGCGGCTTTCGACCCTTGGATTATAACATGATATTAAACAGGAGGAGTGGTGGTAGTGTGTGTGTGTGTGTGTGTGTGTGTGTGTGTGTGTGTGTGTGTGTGTGTGTGTGTGTGTGAAATAATGAGCATGCTTTTAATTAGTGGGAGGCATAGACACAAAACCACGACACACACACACACCCCGCACACACACACACACACACACACACACACACACACACACACACACACACACACACACATCAAAGCCGTTATCTACAGAATGTGTGTAGTCATAGTGAGGTGTATGACCTTAAAAAACACACACACACACACACACACACACACACACACACACACACACACACACACACACACACACACAAGGTAACCGATATTTAAAGTGTGGTCACTGGGTGGTGTATGACACTGACACACACACAGAGTTTGCTGTGTGACCCTGAAACACAAACACACATGTAGACAGTAGTCGTTATTTAGAGAGAGAGAGAGAGAGAGAGAGAGAGAGAGAGAGAGAGAGAGAGAGAGAGAGAGAGAGAGAGAGAGAGAGAGAGAGAGAGAGACACAACCACAGTATTAGTTTCACAGTTCCCAAAAATGAAACACATCTTGTCCACACCCTTTCCGTTTTTACATTGTGCTTCCCCCTGAGCTTAACCATAACAAACACTGTACACAGGGAGCAGATAAAAATTTCTTCACAACTCCTCATGCTCTATCTCCGTATTTTATTCAATGGTTGCAGTTACCTTTTATATCAACCCCTACAACTCCTCACAACTCGCTCGCTTTTGTGTTTTACTGAAAAACAGCTCGACTTCTCTGAAATGCTTCGACCAGAACCTGATCAGGATAATGTGGATAATGAAGATGAACAAATGCACAGTTGCTTCCTCACCATTACTGGGAAAAAAAATGACCTGGCATTGTTTTATTCAAAAATCCAGTTACTGTTCGTTTTTCCAGATTTTTCCAGATTTTTAGAAAAATTAACATCAAGCTGATAAATCCACATGCATTTATTTCAGCATGGAAAAGAACAAATAGGAACTTCGTGAAATTAGTATATGTTTCTAATTAAGTCTATTGTGTGATAGACAGACAGATAGACAGATAGACAGATAGACAGATAGATAGATAGATAGATAGATAGATAGATAGATAGATAGATAGATAGATAGATAGATAGATAGATAGATAGATAGATAGAATTACTACAGTGCCCATATGGTGTATGATGTGTGTGGGGAGAGAGAGAGAGAGAGAGAGAGAGAGAGAGAGAGAGAGAGAGAGAGAGTTACTAAGGTGTTCCTTATAAAATGGATAGTGGGTTTAAAGACAGACAGACAGACAGACAGACAGACAGACAGACAGACAGACAGACAGACAGACAGACAGACAGATAGATAGATAGATAGATGCACTTTTCTTGCAATCGCATGTTGCATGACTACCTTACTGTGCTCACCTATATTGTGTTTCATCTTGATTACGGTAGTTTGATTATTAGTTCCTGAGCCACGTTTCCTACTGCCTCATGTCCAACTTCTGGATCCATTACATTACAATGTACTTAAGTAAGAAACAATCACATTCCAATTAACCAAGATTAAGGCTTCTTTTAGCCATTTCCTCTCTGGAAAGCTTAAATATGGACAGGGGGTTTTGTGTTTTTTGTGTTTCAGTACAAAACATTGCAGTGTTGCATATTACCATCAAAAGGTGCTGTTTAGGCAGAACTGCCTGTGTGTATTAGGAGATAAGATTATAGTCTATATTCCCACCTCGTGGGTTTACACAGTGTAAGCAATGTTTAATATTACTTATGAAGTTCAATGTGCTCATTTTGCGTACTCGTAGGCCTTGTTACGCGTCATTTATTGTTGCATTATGGTCATCCAGTTGCACAGGGGCTACTTTGGATTTCTCTTTTTTTTTATGTTGTTGTGATGTGTTGTGTTGTAACAGCAGTATGTGAGGTGTTAGATACAGTATGTGCTAGGCTGTACCTCTCAATCTACACTGTATGGGCGTTTTAATGTATAAAGAGTTGCTGACTTCTCATACAGAAAATGTTGTAAATGAAAACATGTAGGTGTTTGAAGGTCATCGTCGGGTTAGAAAACAGAACAAACAGCTTCAGAGGTCAGTATCTCTTTAACATACGTCACTCAGTATATGAAACTGAGGTGTGAGAGAGAGAATGAGAGAGAGAGAAAGAGAGAATGAGGTACATCTTTACAAGCTCTAAATTCCCTTCCAGTGAAACAGCATGCTGGGTAATTTCCACTGGACTGTCACAGTGCGTACGAGTTCCCTTTCGCATTGCCGTAGGAACCATAGGTTATTAGTGAGAAACGCACAGCTGATCAGTGGTTTTGGTTCATTTGAAAGCAATCACACATCTTTCCTGACTGCATTTGTCTATTAGTAAGATTGTGAGCATGTGCGAGTGTATTGGACAATATGTTTTAATATACATTAGGACCAATCTTTATGCAGATATGCTTCTTAATGTAGTTTTCTTGGGCAGTCGGTTCAGCCATCAGCTGATTTGATAGCCGGCCCGCATTTTCTAGCCCGTGACATTTCTTTCAACTTCAAACAACATTGCATGTGTTTGTATCCTGTAGTTTTGACACAATTGAAAGTCTCCAGCACAGAGGTGTCAACACAGCACGCAAGTCACGCAGGTTTTTTTTCAATTTTTACGATTGAGTAACGAGGAAATTTCACAATTTAAATATTGAAATAATACCAGATTTTGTAAAAGAAAAGCTCATAGTCCATGTAGTTAACCAGTGTACTGTAGCAAGCAGCTGTTTTTAAAACAAAAATTATTGTCCCAAACTATAAATCTATGTAAGGTTTTATGTGCAGAGGGACCAAGCTACACTAACACTGCTAACTTAAAGATCTTAAAGTAAATGAAGTGTTTAATAGGTTAATTTTAACAGTCAATAAAGTTCGTTCTTTCTTTCTTTCTTTCTTTCTTTCTTTCTTTCTTTCTTTCTTTCTTTCTTTCTGTCTGTCTGTCTGTCTGTCTGTCTGTCTGTCTGTCTGTCTGTCTGTCTGTATATATAGCATCTCATTTTCTATCTATCTATCTATCTATCTATCTATCTATCTATCTATCTATCTATCTATCTATCTATCTGTCTGTCTGTCTGTCTGTCTGTCTGTCTGTCTGTCTGTCTGTCTGTCTGTCTGTCTGTTGTGTGTCACCTCATTTTTATCTGTCTGTCTGTCTGTCTGTCTGTCTGTCTGTCTGTCTGTCTGTCTGTCTGTCTGTCTGTCTGTCAAGATGAAACACAATATAGGTGAGCACAGTAAGGTAGTCATGAAACATGCAATTGCAAGAAAAGTGCATCTATCTATCTATCTATCTATCTGTCTGTCTGTCTGTCTGTCTGTCTGTCTGTCTGTCTGTCTGTCTGTCTGTCTGTCTGTCAAGATGAAACACAATATAGGTGAGCACAGTAAGGTAGTCATGCAACATGCAATTGCAAGAAAAGTGCATCTATCTATCTATCTATCTATCTATCTATCTATCTATCTATCTATCTATCTATCTATCTATCTATCTGTCTGTCTGTCTGTCTGTCTGTCTGTCTGTCTGTCTGTCTGTCTGTCTGTCTGTCTGTTGTGTGTCACCTCATTTCTATCTGTCTGTCTGTCTGTCTGTCTGTCTGTCTGTCTGTCTGTCTGTCTGTCTGTCTGTCTGTCTGTCTGTCTGTCTGTCTGTCTGTCTGTCAAGATGAAACACAATATAGGTGAGCACAGTAAGGTAGTCATGCAACATGCAATTGCAAGAAAAGTGCATCTATCTATCTGTCTGTCTGTCTGTCTGTCTGTCTGTCTGTCTGTCTGTCTGTCTGTCTGTCTGTCTGTCTGTTGTGTGTCACCTCATTTTTATCTATCTGTCTGTCTGTCTGTCTGTCTGTCTGTCTGTCTGTCTGTCTGTCTGTCAAGATGAAACACAATATAGGTTAGCACAGTAAGGTAGTCATGCAACATGCAATTGCAAGAAAAGTGCATCTATCTATCTATCTATCTATCTGTCTGTCTGTCTGTCTGTCTGTCTGTCTGTCTGTCTGTCTGTCTGTCTGTCTGTCTGTCTGTCTGTCTGTCAAGATGAAACACAATATAGGTGAGCACAGTAAGGTAGTCATGCAACATGCAATTGCAAGTGCATCTATCTATCTATCTATCTATCTATCTATCTGTCTGTCTGTCTGTCTGTCTGTCTGTCTGTCTGTCTGTCTGTCTGTCTGTCTGTCTGTCTGTCTGTCTGTCTGTCTGTCTGTCTGTCTGTCTAGGAATCATTTAACTCAAATTTTCCACATAACAATACCATTTCAGTGCTAAACTACCACAGGCCGCTTTTTTCTATAGTTTTGACTGTATTTAACTTGTGAGATTCACCGAGCCTATAATATAAACACATCCTTTCAACAGAATTTGAAAGACGAGGGGGAAAAAAGTGGATGAGTACGTGGATGAGTCCGCTTCTTATCTGCTCAGCAATCAGTTTCACTTTCATGCAAACGGTGCCAGCTGACATAGAAGACAAAGTACCTTTTCATACATAGACACTATTTGAATTGAAAAAAAAATCTCTACCTCCATCTTCTGGATGGTTCCTTTACGGGCCAAACAGTAATAATAGTGTAGCCTCAAGGTCGAGGGGTCAAGTGTCATCTCCTGAATTAAGTGAAGCCATCTATTGTTATCGTATAGAGAATTAATATGGAATTTGTAGAAAACTGAGTCATGTTTGTATTTAAATGTTTGGATATTTGAATAATCTAGCATAAAATTCAACTGCAAGTAACTGCGTAACATGACTCTCAATAAGAGGAACTTTCTCAGCGTAAATATTGACATAAGTGAATAAAAGACTGTGTGTACAGCTCATAGTGCACATGGTATAACCGAGTAGGACAAGAACAAGAGTAGAGTAAATAAATACTCAGGGAGCAAATGGTTCCACAATATACAGTATCATAATACTGGAGATGTCTAAATCACCAACTGTAAATTATAAAACTCACAAAAGGCTTATACCAACAGAGAGAATTTTTATCCAATCATTTATCCATCCATCCATCCATCCATCCATCCATCCATCCATCCATACTATCCATCTATACTATACATCCATCTAACCATACTATTCATCCACCCACCCATCCATGTATCCATCCATCCATCCATCCATCCATCTATCCATCCATCCAATTATCCATTTTTCATCCATCCATCCATCCATCCATCCATCCATCATCCAACCATTTTTCATCCATCCATACTATCCATCTATCTACCCATAATCTCGATCCACCCTAACCCATCCATCCAGCCATCCAGCCATCCATCCATCCATCCATACTATCCATCTATACTATACATCCATCTAACCATACTATCCATCCACCCACCCATACATGTATCCATCCATCCATCCATTGCAAGAAAAGTGCATCTATCTATCTATCTATCTATCTATCTATCTATCTATCTATCTATCTATCTATCTATCTATCTATCTATCTATCTATCTATCTATCTATCTATCTATCTATGAACACATTTTGAAGTCTTTATAGACTCTATAATAGAAGAAAACGTTATACAATATTTGTTTGAAGCTTCTCGAAAGCAGCCTTTTAATGAATAATTGCGAGTAACACAACATCTGGAAAGAAGGTCCTGAGCGATAAACGAACGAGAGCTGTTACAATCACAAGAAAATCAGAGTTGTGGCTCTGCCTTGTTTTTGGTTTTTTTGTTTCACACTTATGTACTGTTAAGCAAAACAGCTTAACAGACACGACCGGATGACTTTCAGCTGAAAATCAGGCCTTTTGCTTCGGCCAAAATAACCCTTACTCTGGGGCAGCTGGAGCGGAAAGAAGATCATAAATCTTGGTGATCTTTTATAAGGTTGTGGCCACATTTCAGTAGCACGCTTCAGCAACTTTTTTTTGTCCCTCGTCGCACCGTCTGTCTGCACGTCCTCCACTTTAACGCTCATATTTTATTTCAGAGCATCTTTGGAGCTTCTTTCTAAAAGCGGTGTCACCGCTCAACAAGACTAACTGACTCTGACATATCAGTTGGCCAAACCCCATGCAGCAATGACACACTTAGAATGTGTTTGTGTGTGATGTGATAACGTTACGAGGTCAGTTCACTTTCACTTCTCACTTTAGTTACGTTGACATTTCGTGACGTTTGATCATCAGGAAAAAACACAAAATGATTCAGATTTGAGTTTCTCTTCACATCACAGTCCTGGGTTCTTTATAAGATACTGTGTAATTTCCCCAGAACTGCTCCATTGTGTGGAACTTCGAAGCTGGAATTGCTGCTTGTTACTCTGAAACTTTTTCCTTCCACTTCATGGTGCTGTACATGGCTTTTATATCGCGTTCGGCTGTTTCTGATTTGGCTCAGAAAGCAGTCATGTGAAACCAGGCTGTACCCCCTGGATTGGAAACATATGCAGACATCTCGCTTGGCTGCTAGTAAAGTGTTGTGATAAAACATATTGTGAGTCTTGAAGTATGTGTTGCTAGGAGGATGTTTGGTTCCAGTACTGGTTGGTCATAGATCATATCTGGTCGAATTTTTTTTACATCCCATGTCCATATCTATGCACCTTTTTTTTTCTCAGGATCATTCAGAAATACTTAAATTAGCAATCTTGCTCAGAATATGTCCTGAAGGATATTAGTAAGAGTAAACATGAAAAGACATCAACATGGCCGAAACTAAACTGTGGTTACATTGCTGGTCTTATCCAAAATCTCTGCTCGCAGTACAGTTTGCACCACTGAAGCAGTAGAGTGTTTGCACGATGGTGTAATAACACGATATACAGCCAAAAGTATGTGAAAATCCATGCTGACATGGTTTGCCAAGTTCAAGTGGAAAAACTTGCAGATCCATGACCTCAGTTGCACAACAGCTATGGGATGGATAGGAATGATGACCTCACACCAGGCCTCCTCACCCGCCATCAGTGTCTGAACTGTTTTTGGCTGACTATGCACAAATTCATAAAAACATGGTTCGAGTGTTTTAGAAGAGTGAAGGCTGTAATAGTAGCAAAAAGGGAACAAATTCATTGGTATGCTTGTTTTGGAATAGTATGTTTGGCATTTAGGTTTATGCCTATTTTTGGCTGTGTTATGTAAAGCAAAGGAAGTGAAATTTCCAACATGTAATTGGATATATATATATATATATATATATATATATATATATATATATATATATATATATATATATATACCTAGACACCTGGACACCTGGACACCTGACCACAAGATTTGTTTGTGTTTTCAAACATCCCATTTCACATTGAGTCCCTACTCTGTTTTACCTGAGTTTGTGGCTCGCATGTTGGGTTTTGTGATGTATTTGTGTGATGCATGCTGGGTAATTTAACAACAGGGTGGACGGCGAGGTTGGATATATTTGCGCCGTTGTTGTGTTAATTATGAATAACATTGTCATCTATCATAGGATATTTAGTTTTATGGCTAAAAAGCATTTCTTTTGTGCTGAGCCCATAATAAAAGGGAACATCAGCTGCAGAATCAGAGGTTTGACTTTATCTGAGCATGCTGCGCAAAAAAGAGCTGTGTGTGTGTGTGTGTGTGTGTGTGTGTGTGTGTGTGTGTGTGTGTGTGTGTGTGTGTGTGTGTTCATACAGCACCACAGGGACTGAGTGACACTGATGTTGCTGTTGAGGATGAAGTTGTCATCTTGATGTGTTATTATCGTTTCAAAAACAATTTCATGTAAAGATAAAAATCTAAAGATGGACCGGGAAACAAAATGCTGCTGATATAAAGTAGAGGAATAGATTCTCAATGGTTTTACGTGTGGAAGTAAAAGAATGCAGTGACACACACACCAGCCATAACATTAAAAACTGCAGCTGAAACAGCTCTGGCCTATCAATGCAGCATGGGCTCTTTATAAGCAAGAAGCTACTTATCTTTTCCTGACAGAAACAGCACCAGGGTTTTTTATCAATTTGTGACACAGTAGTTTGGGCTTAATTTGTGTTGCCATGACTCGGTTACTGGGACAAGGTTGTCCTTCCTTGGACCACTGCAGAGTGGAAAAACACCCTTTACTTTCCCATTTTTCCTGCTTCCAACACATCAACTTTGAAAACTGACTTTATTGCTACCTAATTATACCCCATGCCGCTGTCACAAGATGATCTTTTAATCTTCGTGCATCTTTATGCAACTTCTAACAATAAAAAACCTTGAACTTTGAATGAAAATATAGGGTAAAGATTTGTATAAAAAGTCTCTTTATACACCGAATATTTAGGGAGTGTTTGTTTCTATCACCTAACACTGTAAAATCAAGCAAAACTAAGCACTGGCTAAGTGCGAAACACAGAAATGCTTGTGAAGACGCAAGTCTTACAACAATAGCTAACATAAATTCCTGAAAGAAGTCAAGATATTCGGATGGTTTAGTTCTGACGCCAATTTGTAAATTGCGAGGACCGAAAGGGAAAATTCCTGACAAACGCTTCTTTCATCAGGGTTAATCTTCGACACTCAGAGGTTTGCACAACTTGATCTCTGATAATGGAAGTGCCCAACATCACTCGCAGTTATCTTGCAGTTTCACCATTAAGCTTCTGTTGGAACGAGATGCTAGAAACTAGCTATTAGGAGGTAATAGCAGTAGTATCCATGCCACACCACAGTGTAGTTTACCAGCTAGGTATTCAATTCAATTCAATTTTAACAATGAACAGTGTCTCACAGCAGCTTTACACAGATAATGTGGTGATAAAAAATGAATATGTTCTTTGTAATGTAAGTTTGTCCCTGATGAGCGAGCCTGTGTCAACTGTGGGAAGGAAAAACTCCCCGAGATGGCATAAGGAAGAAACCTTGAGAGGAAGCAGACAATCAGACAATCAATAGGTATCTAGAGAATTAATCTGTGAAAATGAACCAAACTAGGCAAACACAACATAGACACAATATTACAATTTATTGAAAACCTTGAAATCAAGTATGGGTGATGATTAAGTGACAAATATCTCTATACGTTTGCTGCTATGTTTCAGCAGTAATAAGAGCATACAGTGTACCTAAATGTGACATTGTCGAGTAAATGAACTGGATGTTTAGCAGTTTTTGTGAGTAACAATAATAGCGAAGTGTTAGCTCAGTGGTTAAGTCACTGGCTTTCTAATGGCAAGGGCAGTGGTTTAAATGCCAGGATTGCCAAGTTGCCACTGTTGGGCCCTTGAGCAAGGGCCCTAATCCTCTGTGCTTCAGGGGCACTGTATTATGGCTGACTCTATGGTCTGACCCCTGCTTTCAAACAAGCTGGAATATGTGAAGAAAGAAGTTCACTCTGCAGCTTCTTTCTTTCTTTTAAATAAAGAAAGTATCCATGGCTACATAAGTTATCGATATAAACATATATATATATATATATATATATATATATATATATCTCCATTAATTATTATTTAAAGAAAAAGTGCAGACTTTTTTTTATTTACAATACAAATGTTGTGGAATCTCTTTTAAGAAAAATGTAACGTCAAAAAGTAGACTTTTATTAATTGTATGTGCAAAAGCCTTTTATGCAATTTTAACACGCACAAACAACTAACTCCTTCTTGACTCCTTCCTGGCTGCCCCACCATTATCTCAAGGTCAAGGACACTCTTGTAATGAATGGAGGCAGAGACCTAACCTTCTTTACCTTAACAACATCTCATAACCCAACATTTCATGGCCAATTTCTTATATAGTGCTGATTTACTCTAAAACAAGCACTGAATAATATTTGGTTATATTAAGCTGTAATTACGAATTCTTTATAAACAGTTTTTCACTAAATTAAAAGTTGAAACTGAATTTTCTCAAAAACACATAAATACACTATATGAACAAAAGTATTGGGACAACTGACTTTTTCAGCCATATGTCATTGTTCCCCAAACTGTTACCACGTGAAGCGCAAACCTGTTCCAGCATGATCTCTACAAGCAAATCTCTACAAGCCCACTCTGAAATCCAGTGGAACATCTTTCCAGAAGAGTGGAAGTTACTATGTTAGTTAAGATGAAAACAATTAAATAAATATTGAAATGAAAAAGTTAATAACAAATCAGGATTTGTGGTGAAAAATCCAGTTCCCTCCAGTTCCAGTGAACACGTGCTGGTTGAAAAAGTCATCACTGGGATTTGGTTTTATTTCGGTTTTGGCTTTAATAACTTCATATGATTTCATTTCACAGACTTCATGTGTCTGACACAAAATAAATATTGAGGGATTGATTATTT
The DNA here is from genome assembly GCF_946808225.1 of Silurus aristotelis. Taxonomy (NCBI): domain Eukaryota; kingdom Metazoa; phylum Chordata; class Actinopteri; order Siluriformes; family Siluridae; genus Silurus; species Silurus aristotelis. The sequence continues at coordinate 15,375,688 of NC_139598.1, read as the reverse complement.
TCTTCCCTTTTTCCCCTCATTCCTCTGAATCTTCCACATGAGTTCAGTTTCTGTGCTCCTCGCTCCATAAAGCTCATCGATGCAGAACTCAGTGAGGTGGAGTGAGTCAGCTGCATGCTGGACTCAGCCACATCAATAATTTAAAGAGCTCTCAATCTGCTTACCTTCCTTTTCTTTATCTCTTTCTCTCTATCTCTCTCTCTCTCTCTCTCTCTCTCTCTCTCTCTCTCTCTCTCTCTCTCGCTCTCTTCTTTGCCCCTACTTCTTCTCCGTCTCTAGCTTCCCCTGAGCTACACTGTTATGTATCTTTCTGACATGATTAAAAATATTCGAATGCTTTAAAGATTCTGATGCTACATACACTAACTGAAAGTAACATTTTGTCCAGATATGAGGAAAAGCAGCCAAAGCAACATGAACGCCGTAACCATAACAACGCCTCTTTTTGTCCTAGCTTGTCTCAGATAGCTTGCTAATCTAGAAAAGGTTGAAATGTTTTGTTCAGGGTGACCGAGTCAATGGGGGTTTTTTTTTTAGCATTTGTTGCTTAGGAAGTGACACGAAAATCGAAAGAATCCGAGCTGATTGTGCGTTAAAGTAAGACGCCACTTTAAAAAGGTCCCAAAAATACAAACGTTTTAATTAGTTTATTCAGAAAGTCATAAGTTACTCACTGATAAAAATCTTATTTTGGAATGGATGAAGGAAGTTAAGAAAAATTGGGGAAAAAAGAGAAAAGATTCATGAGGGAAAAACTGTAAAAGAAAAGGAAGGAAAGTAGGAAAAGAAGGAAGAAATGCATGAAAGAAAGAAAGAAAGAAAGAAAGAAAGAAAGAAAGAAAGAAAGAAAGAAAGAAAGAAAGAAAGAAAGAAAGAAAGAAAGAAAGAAAGAAGTGGAAAAAGGCGAGAAGGACAATGGATAAGGATGAAAGGAAGAAAGAAAGAGAAAAAGAATAAAAGAGTGGAGGTGGTAAGATAAAGATAAAGATGAGGTCACAGTAATAAGGAAAAAAAGGGGAAACAAAGAAAGAAAGAAAAGAAGGCAGAAAGAACAGAAAATTGTGAAGATGCATGAGGGAAATTTTTAAAGGAACACAGGGAGGTAGAAAGTATGTAAGGAAGGAAGAAAGGAAAAAAGAGACAAAGAAAAAAGAGGCAGAAAAAGATAAACAAGAAAAAAAGGTAATAAGTAGAAGATGGGAAAGGAAAGAAGGGCACAAGTAAAAAGTGGGAAAAAAATTAAAAAAGGCTGGAAAAATAAATGTCCTAATTTTTACAGTTGAAATTGTAGCTGATGAAGATATCAGTGTGATTAGACTGGTTGTTCAGCTCTTCCACACCAGGGTCAGGAGAAAAGTCTTTCTGGTTTAAGCTCTAAGGTTGGGACTGTGTCCAGAGCTGGAGGTCTGTTTGTTTCCCCTCTGCATTGGATTTCAGACCAGAGAACATCTGTAACCTTATTTTTTCTCAAATCTTTGAATTGGGGTCTCATTTCCATAAGTCATAGAGACACCACAGTGGCTTGGCCTGAGTCCTGTCCTGTGTGTGTGTGTGTGTGTGGTGTGTGTGTGTGGTGTGTGTGTGTGTGTGTGTGTGTGTGTGTGTGTGTGTGTGTGTGTGTGTGTGTGTGTGTGTGTGTGTGTGTGTGTGTGTGTGTGTGTGAGACATATGGATAATCCTTCCTTCAGAATAATTGGTGATGGAAGGAATTTTTCTTCAACATTAGTTTTGAATATGTTATTTTTGAGGTTGTGTGTGTGTGTGTGTGTGTGTGTGTGTGTGTGTGTGTGTGTGTGTGTGGTGTGTGTGTTAGTGCGTCCTCGCATATTTGGTCATAACAGGAACGGGTAGATGCTGTCTCAGCAGCATGAAGTGTGTTTGTGTGCGTGTCTGTTTGTGTCTGTCCCCATATCCAGCTGCAGTCATCTAAAAGCTAATCAGCGAGAGAGGTCACTCTGCACATATGCTCTCAGGAAGTGGAAAAACGCACCACTCCCTGCCACTTCCTGTCCCAAACCTCTGCTAAATGGACAGCTAAACATCCTCATTCTCTTCCAGTTACAGGATTAATTCTGGGAACGCACATTTATTTTTCAGCAGAAGCTTCATGTGGTTGCTGATGTTTATATGTGTTTCATTAGAAAGGAGGACAGCGGAAAGAGTGCAAGCGAGAGAAAGAAAGAAAGAAAGAAAGAAAGAAAGAAAGAAAGAAAGAAAGAAAGAAATGATGATCTGGAAAGGAAGAAATGAAAGCAGGAATATCCTTTATGCTGTTTCAATCACACACACACACACACACACACACACACACACACACACACACACACACACACAGAGGTTATGGGAAAGAAACAGGATGAAGGAAGTCAGATCCTGCACATATCATGATTCAGCACCAGAAAAGTGGTGATCACTGTTATACCTCAAACAAATATAATCCTGTTCTCTTTTCCAAACTCAAGTCAGAAAAAACCAGATCATTCCACATCATCCGATAAGCAAACAGTGTGTATTTAAACCCCTATTTCCCATTTTTCGGAATCAGATCTAAAGTCAAATCTAGTATAGTGATCACTAAATCGAGTTTTTAAATCTTGCCTCCGTGTCGCATGCGGCGACGCTGAGTTTTGTTTGGACGCTTATCGGAAGTCGTTTCAGAAAGTCGCAGAAAGCCGAGGTAAAAACACAAATATTGTCTGTGAGGAAGTGTGTTTTGGTGAGGATTGTGGGGCGGTTTGTTGAACGCTGGTTACTTCACTGAGTAAACAGTGGAGACAAAGTCTGAGGTCTGGGTAAATGTGGACCGCATGGTTTGTTTGCTCAGCAGCTGATGCTCTTTCAGCAGGGGCCCTTGTCTTTGCCTCAGTGACATCTGCATTTGTGTGTGTGTGTGTGTGTGTGTGTGTGTGTGTGTGTGTGTGTGTGTGTGTGTGTGTGTGTGTGTGTGTGTGTGTGTGTTTGTGCGTATGTGTGCAAATCAGAGCACACCAAACAGGATACTGCTGTTCCATGTCTGCATTTTAATTCTCCCTCGGGGTCATGAAGAAAGTCAAGAAACAAGAACACACACACAGAAACCCACACACACACACACACACACACACTCACAAACCTGGACCAGGACATCACAGACCAAGATAAAAAAAAAAAGAGTAATTTTTCACCCTATAACTTTACTGAAATAATCTGCCAAAATATTATATTTTCAAATCATATTCATTCATTATTAAAGACTTGAGTCGAATTCTCAATTTTTCCATACATGCAAAATCAAAAGCACCAAAAAAATCTCCTCAAGGGTTTAGGAAATGCTTCCAATCAGCCATCCATGACAATGTACTTCCTAAAAAATGCTAACAACTCATTAATGCTGCTTCGAAAACAATGGCGTAACGTAACTTTTCCGTTGTAGTGAGTCGTATAAAAACCCAGAATCCTTAAAGATCGGAGGAAGCAATCGTAGGCTTTCCATTGTCAATTTTATTTCTGTGCAGATGTTTCATGTAGGGCAATCCGATCAAAATATGGTGAGATTCTCATTGTTTTAAGCTAATATTGATGAATGCTGATTAGCCATGAATTACTAAATACATCTGTTACAGTTTCATTAAAAGACTCTAGAAAACTTGATAGCCGAACAGTGAAACAGAATGTGTTCTACAAATTCCAGTAATGCAGCAGTAACTGTAGCTACGCTAGACAAACCTTGACTCTTCCTCTTGCTTCATAGGGTGCCATTACTTTTGTTCCAGTCTTATTTGTGTTCTGTTAAAATTTGATCTCCTTTGGCTTACATTAACCATCATTTTTTTAATTCACTACCGAATAAACCTACTGTTTATATCATATATCTGTTGTTTACATAAAAAAATTTTTTTGGACCCTATTAATCATAAAACATTGCATTCGACCTCAGGATGAATTTATTTAATGAACATTATTGACATTTGTCTAATTCTATTTATCGGACAGAACACATTAGGACACCACCAGTCTAACGACATCTCAAAAATTTAGAAATACGACCTTAATTCCAAAAAAATAAACAGAATGCGATGATTTGCAAATCTCATAAATCCATATTCTATTTACAATTAAACAAAAAAACATATCATATATTTAAATTGAGAATATATACAACAATTGAATCCAATCAGTAACCCAGAGCTCTAAACACTGAGCTGCCACCTTTCTAAAAGTTGCCAGATCTCTTGAAACATTTGATGATATTATATACTGTAAATGATGAGATATTCAACTGATTTGCAATTTTATGTTGACTAACTTCATACTGTTCCACAAACGTGTAGACACAGTCTATCACATATTAGTAAAGCTTCGGCCATCTTCACTTCCGAGAGACCCTGAGATCATCTTATTGACCTGCTGTCAGTTAGTTGCGAAATGTTTCTCAAAATGTTTTACGTTTTTTCAAGATTTTTGTAGCTTCTTTTTTTGATGGTTGCAACCATCAAACTCCAAATGACCCTATTTTTCCTTGAAATTATACTTCCTCAGTTTAAACATTTGATACGTTTTCTATGTTCTATTGTGAATATAATTTGGGTTTATAAGATTTGCAAGATTTGCATTTATTAACATTTTACACAACTTTGTGTATTTTGGAATTGGGTTTGTAAGTTTAATTAAAAGGGATCTAAGTTGGGTTGAGGTCTTACAGATTAAGGGCTCAGGAATGAATCTACATCTGTGTATTTGTTTGAAATAAAAAGTATTATTATAGTTTTATGGCATTGATCTTGTACCAGATATCAATACTTGAAAAAATGCCTCAGGTTTGGAAATTAAAAGGCCAATGGGAGTAAATTTTAGATTTTTAACCCCTGCGCTACCACACTGCCACTGATCAGTTATATCAATGAGATAATTGTATGTTACGAAATGCTTTAAATGGAATGCCGCAATGTGGGTTTTTTTTGTGTTTGTTTTGTCTGATTTATTATTTCGTCTGTTCCTTGTAATAGTATCATTTTTAACAGACCTTCTCCGATTGTATTTCAAGATTTTTTACAATTAAAATAGTCACTCGATTCCAGTTAACATTATTTCAACTCATAATAAAATGGCAGAAAATATATAATAAAAAAAAAAAACGCATCCCCTGGCTTTAATTCACAGACTCAACATTGAGACCCGTAGATTTAAACTCTGACCAAGAAGTGTTTGTTCTTTGTTGTATTGAACTTCTTCATTTCGAAACCTTTCCGCATAGCTCCAGCTTCAGAGGAATGATTGGAGTCCTTGCTGCGTTTGTGAGTCATGCAGCGAAATGCTAAAGAAGCTAGTCGGGTTTTCTTCGAGCCGCTGTGGGCTCGTCCTGGCCTTGAGCCCAGGAATGCAGCCCACTACTCGGCACTAATGCCTCTTTTCAGTTCCAGAGCTCCTTGGCATTGAAGTTTGGATTTTTAATGGAGTCAGTCGGGAGCCAAAAGTCTGCCTGACCTCGATGGCACACCTAACGGTTAAAAAAGAAAGAAAAAAAAAGAAAGAAAAAAAAGAACACCTTCTTTCATCATCTATCAAATCTCCGGTTGATGTTTTATTCTTGTGTTTTTTTATTCTACTCCAGGCCTGCTTCACCTCCTGCCTCGACCCTGGAGCTTTCTGGGGAAAAAGTTGCTACGTAGCCAAATCACAGCTCGATCAATACTGCAATTTTCTGTCGGGTCAGTGGCAGAGAGAGAGAGAGAGGAGAGAGAGAGAGGAGAGAGAGGAGAGAGAGAGAGAGAGAGAGAGAGAGAGAGAGAGAGAGAGAGAGAGAGAGAGAGAGAGAGAGAGAGAGAGAGAGAGAGAGAGAGAGAGAGAGATTATTACAGCCCCAAACCATTGCTGGAGTCAGTCCAATAGCTCAGATACTACACAGATCTCAGATCAGTTCTTATTGCCCAGAATTACCACCAAGCACTTTTTTATCTCACCACTTCTCAAAAAGTAATAATAAATTATATTCTGTCAATAAATATTATTCGAAAGTAGATAAAAGATATATATATATGTGTGTGTGTGTGTGTGTGTGTGTGTGTGTGTGTGTGTGTGTGTGTATATGTATATATCTTTTTTTTTTTAAAAGGCTGAAACACAAGCAATTTCCTGTTTGAGTCTGAATCAAAGTGCAAGTTTTATTTAATGGTTTCAGTTCATGTTATTTGGATTGGGTTTGGCTTTTATAAAAGCAACCAATACACCTTGGCTCTGAGGCATATGGGGGTGAAACTGGTCTCAGGAAGCTTGTCACTTTCAGTTCATTTCCTCTTTGTGCCATGACATGATCTTTTCTCCTTTCTTTTGTGTTATATTTCTTATAATAGGATTTTGTCATTTGAAATATTTCATGTTAATTTCTATTTTATAATTTTTATTGCTTAAATGTTATGTAGGTTTGCTAATTTTAGGCTTTTTTCTTTTTTTTCTTTTTTTTTTTTTAAATGTCACCCAGAAGCACAACTTTCTACTAATAGAAAAAAAGAAGATTGAAATGAGTAATGTCTAGAAATAGGTCTTGTTGTATTCTTATCACAGAACATACTTGAATACATTGGACTATATTCTAGATGTCTGGCATTTTTTTCTACAGTGTGCAGCGCAGTGCAGTAGCTGGTTTTATTTCTTGATTTGTCAGTTTAACACACTCGACTAAATTTGTTGCGTTCAACCAATGATGTGACAGATGGAATAGAAGCGAGTTTACGGTTTTCTCTTACACAAATATATCTGGGGAAAAAGAGAGAAACAATGAAGGTAAAAAAGAAGAAAAGAAAGAAAAGGAATTAAATTGTTCCTCAGAGAACATACAAGTTATCTTGGAAAGAAAGAATGGGAGGAGAGAGAGAGAGAGAGAGAGAGAGAGAGAGAGAGAGAGAGAAAGAGAGAGAGAGAGAGAGAGAGAGAGAGAGAGAGAGAGAGAGAGAGAGAGAGAGAGAGAGAGAGAGAAAACATTCCTCATAACACATACAGTTTAACTGAAAAAGGAATAATTGGAAAAGAAAGAATTGAAGGAATAAAGAATAGAAAGAAGGATGAAGAAAAGAAAGATGGATGGATGGAGGATAAATGGAAAGTTCATCATGCTATTTGACTCACACAGGTGTATGGAGATCCAAGATCAGTTCTCAAGATGATTATTTACATTCGCTGCCTTCAGAAAAACATTTCGATTCCTCGATTCTACACTCACATACGGCTGTACGTGTTGCCGCGTGACACCCGAGGGCACGTTGTTAAAATCGCATCATAAAGTTGGCTCGGTCTGAGGCCTACCTACATCCTGCCAAATGTGTTTCATTACTCTAAACACACAGCAATTACAACCTTCCATTCCATTCCACACTATCTCTCTTTTTTATTTCTCGCTTCCTCTCTGCGACTCGCCGCTGTGTCCTCGCTGTGAACTGATACCGCTTCAATCTGACGAAGGCTGTTTAGTAGGCAGGAGGGAACGGCGCGGCTGTTGAGTGGGAGACAACAGCGGCGTAATTCATTAGGAATGACTGGTGGAGATCGGAAACCCTGCGACCAGCCTCGGTCTGTCAGATGGCCGTATCTGTCTCTTGGACCTCCTTTCGCGTGGTCACAGTGGGTGTAAAATCTCGATAAACGGCTCCACTGGCACGTCCAAAAAATAATAATAAATTATGAATAATAAAAATAACACTAAAGAAAAGCTCTCCAGAAAGAAAGTGAGGAACACGGGCTGTACTCCATCAGATGGCTCATCGCGATACTTTTCAGATAATGAGACATTTCATGAATCTTGGATCTGCCCCAGGATTGTTTCTGGGCCTGGTTTGGAGAAAGATGGGCATCGACGCACTTTTGCTTCTGTTCCAAACTGAAAATGGGATGCACAATTTTAGGTCAGCTCTGTTGGATGGAAATAAATGGGAAAAGCAGTTGCCTTTATCTGTTTTATTAGTAAGATATTAACCATGGTTATTGCACATACAGGAACAGATACAAGCTTTCGGCCAGGAATTTTTGCCATATTGCTTTAACCACACCTAGTCTTTTTTTTATTGCTCCAGATTAAAAAAAACGATTGGAGAAGAACACTTGTGCTGTCATGCCTCGAACAAGATCAATGAAGCATTTGGTGATTTCAAAGTGCAGACTTGTTTGTGTGTGTTGCATAACTTGCAGGCAGGATTGTGTTGCATAAACTGTGACAGAGATTAACATTTACACTGCACAGTTACACTGAAATAACACTTACTGTATATATAGAAAGAAAGACGTTACTAGTCATGTAGCTAAGACACTTACAGTAATCCTCCGTTTATTTAAGCCGTAAATCATCCTTAAACACACAGAAAACATTTGCAAGGATACAGTAATTATATTTGTATTAATACATTTCATTATTTCAACATAAAACTTCCTAAAAAACATTCCTTATAAGTTTATCGAGCTATCCCCGAGACCCCGGGAAAATTAGGTGGGGAATGCAATTCCACAATAAACCAGCGGTGTGAAGATTCGAACTGCGGTAAAACGGGGATTTCTGTAATGCAGGGGTGTACACACTTTTTTTTAGCATGTGAGCTACTTTGACCAAATCAAAACGATCTACCGACTATAGAAATGCATAAAAAATAAATAGCGATGTTTTTAATGTCATGCGATTCACCCACACCACCTTTGCGATCGCCCCAGGAGATCACGATCGACGCGTTAGGCAACCCTGCTGTATTGCTCATCTTCTATTTCGCAAGTTTCGAAAACGTGAAGAAATTTGGAGCGTTTTAAAAACTCTGATCAGTTTTCAAATGTATTTTTAAATGTATCTGAATAGAAAGAAAGAAAGAAAAAAAGAGATAGTTCCTTATAAAACTGAGAAAAAGGAATTCTTTTGGAAGTGAAAAAAAAAAGATTAAAATGGATACAGCCTTTGTGTGGTTTACATTTACATTTACGCCATTTTGCAGACGCACTTATCCAGGTACTGCTGCTATATAAACTATATCTTAAACACTCTCCTCTGCTCATTCTGGGTCTTTGATTCACTATATGTTTACAGAGAACCTTTGTTTGAATTCAATACAATTTTAGTTCATTTGTATTTTCACTTTTAACAGCGGACATTGTCACGAATCGACATTACAGAAATCAATAGAAAATACATTTTAAATTCATTTATTAGTCCATATATGCTTATCCCTCATTAGCAGGCCAGTGGTGATGGTGGTGAGGGAAAACTTGGTGTGAGGCTCAAAAGGAAACCTTTATTTGGGTGACTTTTCATTATAGTATGCTGATGAACACATGAGTATAAAACTGTTCATGGCAATTGTAGTCCTAAACCACTATACTGTATTATTACAGTCCAAATTTACCTTCATGCTTCTTCAGTGGAATGAACCAAATGTATCTTAAATCATGGATCCTCGTAATCTCTCTCTTTTTTTAAACACACCTCATCGTTTAGCCTGGATCTGGCAACACCCACTAGAGTGGTCCCTAACCTTTGGTCCATGGACCGGCACCGGTCCGTGGGCCAATTGGTACCGGGCCGCACAAAAAGAATACATACCTTACATTATTTCCGTTTTATTTATTATCTGATTCTGAAGGATGTTTTATTATGGAAAATTGCCGGATTCTCTCCGCCACACCTGTCTATGACTCACTCTTGATGCATATCATGATGCCTCGGTCACAAGTCTTACCTCCATCCGCTACCTTCTTAAAGGGGCTGCTCCGGCCGCTAACACATAATATATTACCGCTAAATTCAAACCCCCCAAGCGAGCAAAATGAACAAAAAACAACACAGTGGATTCACGTTTATAATTATATTTAGAAAATACCAGTTTTTATGCTGGTCGTATTATTTTATTTTGTTGTAATTATCCGCCACACCTTAAAGTGTCTGTGAAAATATTGTCCGACATTAAACAGTTCCGTGGCGCAAAAAAGGTTGGGGACCGCTGCACTAGAGGATGGGTTTACTTTAAAATGTGGCTCTTTTCAAAGTTACTTGCAATTCGAACATTGTTCTGCCCATCTGCTTTGCCACAATGGCCATTAGTAACCGTGCTATACAAATCAAAACAAAACCGAATTGAATTGGAGTAATTGTGTGTGGATGAGAATCACTTGGAGGTGAATTTTAATCTTCATAATGCTGCTGAGATTCATATATCCTACTTGATACTAGACAAGGGCTTCCATCTGTCATCTGAATTTCTAATGCAGCCTGAGATGTTTTTACAAAAACAAAATAAAAGCTCATCGATTGAGGTTTTAATTTTGATTTAAACAGGGAGCCCGTTCCACTCATCCCATCGTCCTTGCTCCCGTCGACATCGCAGGCGTCTTTTTTCAGTCGGATTTGCTTCTTTGCGTTTGTCCACCATTCTGTTTTTTTCTCCGTCTGTATTATGACAGGGCTCAAGGCAGGTCGACTGCGCTGCTCTCGGATGCGTGAACGCTGGCTTTCAGCCGGATGACGGCTGCGTGGGCAGAGCTTCGAGGGGTTTGAAGGCACAAGCGAGTGTCACGAAAGAGTCGCTTACAGTTTTCTCAAAGCATAGTTTTACCAACTGATGGAATCAAATAATCAAATGTGCAATCAAATATATAAAACAAATACAATTCTGTTGGCATACATTATTAACACGCGATTAATGCAGCTCACACTTTTGTTTATATATCAATAAATATAAATAAATAAATATAACAATTAAAACCTTAATCGCAACGGAATACGGTATAAAATTTTTTTTTTTTTTAATCCACTGAAAAAAATTTTAATCACTAAGCGTTTGTTTTACTGATGCAGCAAGTCTCAAATCGGCACCAAAATCCACCATGGTGCACACATCCGGCAATTAATACCGTCCGTGTGGAAAGCGAGCAAAAGTTCAATTTGGTGTCCTGATGATTTAATTTATTTTAAACACCACAATTACTTTAAAACATTTACAAGGATATTTTGTCTTTATGCTGTATGTTGAGTTTGGTTTCACTAATAATAAGCATACGTACATTGGAACACTGCCAGGACTGCTTTGTGAGATGCCTTACTCTAGCCAGCAATCAACAGAGTTTAGTTGTTTTGGTATAAGAACGTGTATTTTCTTTCTGTGTTTTTGGAGTTTTAAAGCTAATTTTAGGCAAAAGCCTGATAGTCTCTCTTCTTTTTATCAGCGTAAATAGACCTTGGAACAGAGCGTGTCCCACTCCGTCTTCCATTAATGGACTGGCGCTCGTCCACACGGCCGCTGCCACATACATACACTATAAAGTTTACACGTTACGGTACTGTAAATTGCTTTGATTTGGTAAACTGTGTATTATAATGTGTTAATTTATTAATAAATTACAGTATACTACCCTATTCTGATCACCAGTCTCTAAGACCCCTGTGTAGTCTAGGCCATGTCTCAACTTACAATATCGTCAAGTTATGGTAGGGTCAAATAAACGTAATTTACGTTGTAAGTCGGGAAAAATGTAACCCCTGAAACCAGATCTTCTCAAAGGATGCATTAGTATTGACTTTACACCCTGGCTTTGCATTAGTCCTACAATAAGATTAATCTACGCTTTGAAAAGATCACACCATTTAGGACACTAACACAGTGAAAGCACAGGAAATTATTATATCACAGAACAATAGAAACCTGAAGGCTAGACGCTGCCACCCTGGAAGTGTTGTGTGCTGTCTGGGTGTGATAAAGGAGAGTCCAGGAGTACTCCTGGAAGACTATGAACTATTGGTGGCGGCTGAAATAATATTTTTACGACAGCCCCGTTGGAAGGAACACTGGAAGCCATTCTTTTCCTTCACACTATAGAGTTTGTTGGGTTTCCCCTATAAAATCAGGCCTGGGTGGCAGCGATGAATAACAGCTTGTTCCTTTGTGTAGTGTGTTTTGTGAAGTGGAAGCAAAACTCCTCTGTAAAGATCTACCCAGCAGACAGAAAGGCATTGTGGGCTGCGGATGCACTGACCGAACCAAATGAGAGTGCCATGGGGGTGAACAGCACTCTGGATAATAGGGGATATGGAGAAGGGGGTCATAGGCTTGTACAGGTTCCAGAGAATAACAGTGTCTCTTTCTTTGGTGCTTGATGTGACGAAATGAGGACTATTGTTCTGGAGAACTTGCACCACTTGTACGGTCCGAGTAGCGGCGTGTACGGAGTTCCAGTTGCTGTGTTGCCTTGCATGGGGCATTTTTTCCCACTAAGTTTTGCGCACTCCAGCAGAGCTCATATCACAAGCCAGAGGCACGTGTGGTCAGACTCCATGTCGTTAATCTCCGTCAAGCCAACACAATTAGCGTGCTTCATAACAGCCCACATAAATTAAAGTTACACATAAAGGCAATGGCATTTAGCATGAGTGCCATAGTGATGGCCATGTTTGCCCTAACAAGCTAATATAAATGACACACAAGGCAGGGGCGTTTTCTATGTTATTCTTGTAACGTCGTGTTGTTAGCCTAACTGCTAACTGCGGCTAATCGGAAACAAGTTCACCATACAACAAGACACTGAGCCGAGGCGTACGCATTATTTATCAAGCAAACAGTCAGTTGGTGTATTATTATTATATTATCATGGAACGGCCTGCCCAGTCCCCGCACCTAAATCCTATTGAACTGCTCTGGGATCAAATGGATCGCAAGGTCCGAAAGAAATCCCCAACTAACAAAGAACACCTTCGGCAAGTTTTACAAGAGGCATGGCAAAATATTTCAAATAAATGTTTGAAAAAAACTGTCCATAGAGTGTGTTAAGCTTTTACTCATACTATGGGAGGGTTTTTTTTTAACACTTGTACATTTACATATTTGTTTGGTCAAGGAAAATCTTAATATCGCTAATTTCGTCCAGTAGAATTCCATAGAAGTGAAAGAAACATGCACATGTCTGTTAAAAACCAAAAAAGTCTAGGTGTTTCCGAAAACAAACCTGGAAGAAAAGTGTTAGCTAAAACATGTAGCATGATTCATTAGCTTATTTTATATCATATTGTGTTCATTTTAATCTACTTTGGCTAAAATCCATTCAAAAATGTAGCTAATGAAGAATTAGGCTCGGTAGTTAGCAAACATTTGTAGACACTATTAGCATTGTTTTTATGTTAGCCCAGCTGTTACAATTTTCTTTCTAATATGGGACAGTAATAGGCAAATATTTGTATGCTTATTTTAGGCTCCTTGATGATTATAGATTCTTTAGTTCAACTCTAGGAATAGAGTATTACGCTGTTTACTGAAGTAAAATAGGCATGGAATGCTTTTGGAGCAGCAGCTTTACGCTAAGCTCCACAGGAAAGGACCCCGGAGCTGGGGCATTTAAACGTCTGAGACACACATACTTCATGCCGCTTTGTTCCTCCTCTCCTGTTGAAAATCAATTGGACTCCCTCCTCCCCTTTTACGAGCGTGTGAATGGGGATGAACTCGCCCTGGACCACCCCAAGCACCATCACAAACAGCTTTCACCGTGACCCCATTGGTGCACAACAGATCAATGCATGCTTCATTTATGGGACAGTGGTGTCTTAATTGACTAATTCGTCAAGTCGCATTCATGCTTTGTTACTGCTGCATTAAAAGTGGGATTAAAAAAAAAAGGCAGGCTGGAGGGTAAACCTTTTGGGGATTCGGTGTGTGTAAGTATAAAACATTGTTCAAATACTTCAGGAAATTAATATAAAGCAAAAAATATATAGAAAATTACAATTGAATTACTTTTGTTATAATGTTAATTAATTACCAATAATATAAAAAATATATATATATATATTAATTTATATGAATTATAAAATGAAAGTATAGGTAATTAATAAGTTGATATTCAAAAGCAAGTTTATTAATATGAATTAAATATGAATTAATTAATCACTAAAGAAAATGTATATTGATTTATTACTTTTTTTTACTAAACTAGTTTTAAAATTTTGCTTTTAATTACATTTTTTTGATTTTACAAACTTGGGTCGTCTCTGGGATACTGCCCGGAACGTTTGCGGGTTCAAGTCACGTCGCTGTACGTCGCTCTGGACAGGGGCGTCTGCTAAATGCCGCAAATGCAAATGTAAATCTAAGTCACTGCCCCACCAAACTGCCACTGTTGGGCTCTTGAGCAAAGTCCTTAACTCTCTCTGCTCCAGGGGGCGCTGCATCATGGCTGTCCCCATTCGCTAATTCAAGTTTCATAAAAAGCCGGGGTATGTGAAAAAAGAAATTCCCTGTGACGTATATGTGACAAGAAAAAGCCTTTTGTTTAGTTCAAAAACTAGTAATGTTAATTAGCTTCTGATATGCTAATTACTATTCTACTAGCATTTATGACGCTAGTATTTTTTGTTGTTTTATCACTAATATTGTTGGTGGAAAAGCAGCTAAAAGGAGTTGACCAGTTAAGATACTGATACACGTTTAGTTGATTATTTATAGCTAAAGGATGTCAACCGGGCGAAAACGAATGAAAAGAATTACTATAGCATATTCTGAGACTCTAACCATCGTGTATTCTTTAAATCTTCTTGTAGCTTAATGCATCAAAAGCCGCATTGTATATTGTTTAGCTGAGATCAGCACATCATGAAGGAAAGGATTTGCTGGAAAAGGAAATTGTTCACTACTTATTTCATTTCTGGTCTCTTACGTGAAGTGACACAAAAATGAAAGGTGGTGATGAAACAATGAATGTTTAAAGGCGATCAAAACCGAAATGTTTCCGTTCATTTTATAGCTGAAAACAGACTTTCTGGAGACACAAAAGCATTTCAAAGCGAAGTCTTATTTATAGCCATAAATCCGGCACTAATACACAGTATAAGCGTTGGAAGGTTGAAAGGTATAAGCATCATTCAGTCATGTTTGTTGTTTCTCCAGGCCTCAGTAGTGACCTTTTGATTTTTATTATTTTTCTATTTCCAAAGCGGGGCATTTTTTACATATCTATCTTTAGCTCTGGAAAATACCACCCTCTTTAGCCATGGGATCAGGTGTCTCACAGCCATCAATCTACCAGCATTTACTGGATTTACTCGCTTTATGATTGAATGAAGTAGCAGCTGCTTAGTGCTCTGTAATTGGATGAAGCCACACGGCACTCATTAATTATTCATGAATCTCCTATCTTATTCTAAAGAATATCACTAATGGGAAACTGTAGTGTGCCTGCCAGAGCGCTGAAAACCTGACCAGGCTAATGATGGATGGAAGCTTTTGCTAAGGAGTAGGAAAAAAAGAGAAAGCTTGGGAGTGGTTAGTTATAGGTGGCAGTCCCTACCATGCCTATTTAAAACATTTATTCTTTTTGATCAGGCTTTTCTTGGATGTTGTGATGCTTGAGAAGGTCAGGCTACACGTTCTACAACTGGTGGATCTGCAGGTGTTTTCAAGCCAGTTCCATTTCTCCAACAGTTCTTGGCTCTATTTCAGATATGTCTGTTACAGCTCTAATGGGGGGTGATGAGGAGCCTTGTTTGTAAGGTTCCCAAATCTTCCCCACTTGCCCCTCTTGATTTTAAGATTTGCTTGAAGGCTTCCCATGATTTTCAAGCTTCTCACATCATTTCCACTATCTGTACTCAACAGCCTATTGTTGCAGTCACTACATACAACCCGTGACCAAAACAGATGTCATTTTCAGCCTTTACAGGTGTGTAATGAATTGTATATACTTGGTTTTGGTTCTATATCTAAAACACCAACACGCCAAGTGTTTTACACATTTTGAAGTCAAACCATGCCTCCCCTGGAGCTGTTTTATCCATCTTTAACAAATCCCAATCCATGCATTTTTTCAAAAGACCGTCTGGACATCATTATGTCAAACTGCTGACATGACCATGGATCAGTGTGTTTAAAAGCCTGACCTGTTTTTTTTTTTGTTTGTTTTTTTTGCCCCAAATCATATCTCTAGCTTTCACTGCCACGTAGGATCCGATCATTCCACTGGGAAACCTCACCAGTTCACCCCGATTGTTCGATAAAAGAAAAGCTCCATTGTCTGTGTTTCACTCGTAGCAATTTTCTATTACAAAATAAATACACATCGTGGTTTTTGAGTGGAAACAACATCGCAGTTCTAATTTTCATTCCTCATTTGATGTGTCATGAGATAAACTAGTGCAGGAACACAGTGTTGTGGATGTCAATGATTATATGTACAAGGACTCTCACTGCTCGAGGCATGGCAGAGAAAGACAGTGTTTACTGTGTATGTACCTTATTTGAGGAACACAATGTCAGCTGGCAGTCCTCTGCTTTCAAGCAAATCAAACTACCATACAAGAGGAAGAATCTTTTCAATTAATAATGTCTTATCCCACACACCATCAAAGCTTTTGGTCTTGGTTGATTTCACCATGTGCCTACATCTGCGGCCAGAAAAAATTTCCATGTTATATTTTACGTACAATCTCTTCCGGTGTCATTTATTAGAGTATTTACGGTAGATCCTATACTCCAGTACTTATGGTAGAACCCAACTGTCTAAAAGACAACAAAAGCTAAACCAAATGGTCCGTGATGTGCCATTTAGGCAATAAAACAAAATTTGTCTCATCAAAAGTGACTAATTATTCTGAAATAATAGTGAATTGATCTCAACGTCCTGCTAATGAGTTGTGCAGCTGATTTTCCTTATTGATTTCTTGCATACTGTCAATATTTCAGATACTCTTTTACCCTCTCCGGCAAAACTCAATGCTGATAATCAATAGCTTGAGGCTGAGGTAAAAGAAAGAAAGAAAATCAAATGGGTGCAGGATTAGCTGTGTTCTTCTGGAAAAATTGAAAAAACAATGGTCAGGTTGCCTAGTTTTTTAACTGCCTACTATCTGGGGGAATGTTGTTAGCTGACAGGTTTCTGTACCTGATGCGATTCTAATTTATGCGATTTGAGATTCAATGTGTTGTACATTTTGAGATGCGTTTGGACTCTGAATGATTGGAAAGATTGGTTACAATAGTTTTTCTGTCAGTTCGAATCAGTCTGGCTAATCTTCGCTACACTTCCTTGCATAGCATTTTAATTCCACTGGATGTTTTTTGTTTTTTTGCACCATCCTTTATAAATCTAGAGATTCATAGTTTCTAAAATATATCTCAAAACAAAACACGACACAAACCCCAGAACCAAAAGTCATGCCACAATCATCTGAGCTTATTGGCCTGAATCTGCATCTTTTGCTACCACATGATTGACTGATTGGATAATTAGCCTTATGAGTTTTCCTAATAAAGTGGTTGTTTATATTTGATGATTAATTAATAATAAGGTATTTATATTTGGGTAATTATACAAATGAACATATATTGCACACAGAATCCAAAAATCCATGAAATGAAAGGAAATCTGCAAAATATATATATGCAATTAGATTTGATTTATTATAATTAATTTATACCATGAAATATTTAAATACTCATTTCTGATTAAGTAAGGCATGCTTTCAAACTGAGCTTAATAGATGATTTTTGCATGTCATGGACCTTATACGGTGAATATGATGTTTTTGACAAATTTGCTGGGCCACAAGATGAATTTGACAAATTTGAGTACACTTCCCGTGGGCTCACCACCTGCAGGAGGGACCGTAAGGGACGGTGCTGTGAGGATTGGGCAGCAGTCGAAGGCGGGGGCCTGCTTAGACTGCTGCCCCCGCGACCCGAATTACGGATAAGCGGGGGAAAATGAATGAATGAATGAATGAATGAAATTTGAGTACAAAATTTCCAAGTAAAAAAAGAAATAAATAAAACAGTCACGTCCTTTATTCGCACATTTTCCTTCTCTTTCTTTCGCTAATATTCTGTAATAATTATTTCTAAGAAAATCTAAATGTAAACATTAAAATGACACACTTAGCCTCTACGTATATGCTGAATATCAGTGATGTAAAACACCAGGGGGATCCAGACCTTTTCTCTTTTTATTTTTTTGGGGAAAATGCTGTATCTATGAGGTGATGTTTTTCACTTTCATCATCAAGTATTTTTTTCTTGTGCTGAAGCCTGATGTCACACCTGTCACTGATCATTTCAAACGCACCGTTTCCTAGATGCTTACACTTGTCTTGCTCATCCTCCGAATGTAAGCTTTTTCTTCCTCGGCTAGCAGATGTTTTTGGGATATGTGTCTGGTAGGAAAGTAATATTTTTCTTTCATTGCATGTGCTCTGAAATGTAACACCAGCTGTGTATTACTGACAGAGTGACAGAAGCCATGCTGTACACACACACACACACACACACACACACACACACACACACACACACACACACACACACACTATAAACAGTTGGCTGGGATTTTTAATTAGGCTGTCACAATGTCTAAAGAGCATCAACACACGTGGACCTTATAACACTAATTAATAAAATCACACATACACATCATTAAACACACATTTATTGACTTTTTAGGCTGTTTACTTTGTTCACAGTGTGTCAATTTGCCTTATTCTACATTCACCTATAACCTGTTATAGCTCACTGGCAGCTTAGCCTATTCTATTTGATATGTACTTGATATGTACTCGCATATCATATATGATAGGATGAAATCAGGGTTATAGTTCCAATTCAGAACTTCCAGGTTCAAGAGGTGAATGAAGGAATCGCAGAAACGTGGGACCACAAATCGGAGAAATACAAGAAACTTTTACTTCAGCGTCTGTGGCACGACAAATTTTGCCAAAACCTATTCATGAAAATGAAGTGAAGCATTTTTGCAAATGGAGTTAAGAAAAAGGAATATATATTATAATATATTCCACTCACTAACAAGTGCTATTATGGTGTAATGTCAAAATGTTGTGCCTGATCGGTGTATATTGCCTACAGTATGCACGGTCCAAGTCATGTGACTCGTTGCAGAGACTCAACGATGGACAGGATTAGAAATGAGTTTATTAGAGGGACAGCGCATGTAGGATGTTTTGGAGACAAGGTGAGGGAGGTGAGATTGAGATGGTTTGGACAGGTGCAGAGGAGGGACATGGGGTATATCGGTAGAAGAATGCTGAGGATGAAGTCGCCAGGAAGGAGGAAAAGAGGAAGACCAAGGTGGAGGTTTATGTATGTGGTGAGGGAAGTCATGCAGGTAGTTGGTTTGAAAGAGGCAGATGCAGAGGACAGGGGGGTATGGAGACAGATGATCCGCTGTGGCGCCCCCTAATGGGAGAAGCCGAAATAAGAAGGTCCAGTTGTAATGTATATAATATGATCCATAATAAAATCTGTGGCAGTGATGTTTTCCTGTTTAGTGTAAACAGTATTTGATTGGCAAATGATAGTAGGCGATTCTGAGGTCACCGTGTTGCACAGGTGATTTGCTTCACCAGGAATAGATTTTTCTATGTGGCGTGTGAGAGATAGACAGGTCCAAATGTGTGTTATTGTTAGTAAGTTAGTGTTAGAATTCATGAAATGAAAAGGTTTTTGATAGCTTTGTGATGATAATAAGTGACATGACAGTCTGTGAGTGTGTGTGTGTGTGTGTGTGTGTGTGTGTGTGTGTGTGTGTGTGTGTTTGTTACTGCAGTGACAGCATGCACGTATCCTCAGACTCATTATCATCACAATGCCATTCGAAACCCCTCATCGCATAAAAACTAATGAGACCGTGGTGTGAATAGCACATTACCGCTCACGGCATTCGTGATGTCACATTACAGAACCTTCTATCGAAAATGTCACATCAGCTGACTGTCCAACTTCTTGAGCGTTCCACTCATAATGTCACATTCCCAAACACGCTGTTTTCTTACATTCCTGAACATTTCATTCGTACTCTCACTTGAGTCAGGTCAAGCTCTATTTACGATGTGTTATATTTTCCAGCATTGTTTGCATTGGCACATTACACAGTACTTTATTCACAACGACTGACTTCGCGCCCTGACTCTTAACACCGCGCCATTCCTCGCATATTCACTTCGATGTCATGTTTCTGCGTATTGCAGCAATTACATTTCGAGCATATAGCGTGTGTTTACGATGTTACACTGCTCATCAATCAGTTATTAATGCTTTATAAGCGAATTCTCCATTTAACGTCACATTCCCGAAACGTTCCATGTGTTACTCACCAAATAACTTTTTATTTATGATGGAAATTACATTACTAAGATTCTAGCTATCATGACCTCTGTCTGAGCGCTCCATTTGTGATGCCACGTTCCATTCGACGCTGGAAGAGATCCGTTTTTAGATGTAGTTTAAAGACTGATAGTGAGTCAGCTGTTCGGACATCACTTAAAAAATTGTTCCAGTTCCTGGGTTCCAGAGTCTAGAAGTATGTCTTCCTTCTACCTTCGGAGATAGTGAAAATGTCTGAAATTTAGAAGTGTGGTAAAGTGCTGTGTAGCTGTGTGTGTTATTTATTTGTTCATATTTGAACTATATACTTTATAGAAATGTATTGTGGTTTTGTGTAGAATTGGGAATATTTACTTTTAAACTAAATTTGAGTTGTGTAATAATTTTGTAATAGGGACACCTACTGGTGAACAGTGTGTAGTTCTTTTTCAGTTGTGTGATCTAGCTAGCTGTTCGAATAAATGAAGCAAAAGGAATAAGAAATGTCTCATTTTTACGAATGTTTTTAGCTGAAAATTGTCCTCTAATACGGTACGATCGTATATTTTTGTAAAGCTTTGTAAAGATAAGAAGAAGAAGAAAAAGAATTGGCTTTGTAGGCCAGTCTCAGTCTTTTAAATGTGATGTGGGCAGCGACAGGAAGCCAGAGGAGAAAATGTAGCAGTAGGGAGGTGTGGGAGAAAATAGAAAGGTTGAAAACAAGCTGTGCATCTGCATTCTGTATCGGTTTCCGAGGTGGAATGTGTTTTAGAGGCAAAGCTGCCAGGAGCGAGTTGTAGTAGTCCAGTCATGGGATGACAAGAGACTGAACAAGGACCCGAGTGGCCTGTGAAGATTCGCCTGATGTTGTGAAGAAAAAATCAGCGCAAGTATGCTAGATAAGCAATGTGTGAAGATCCTATGAAGTTGATAGTCTTCACTGATGAATTTATCTGAACGTTTCAATCAACGCTCTTATCACTTCCACTGTATGTTTTGTGGTTTGACCTAATGACCTCCATGAGCATGCTGTTTACCACGTTTCTATTCAAACAAACGGTTATGAAAATAAAAAGTTTACTTTTTTAAACGAACCAGAAATAACCTACTTTATACTGTTAATACAGAACTATCCTTGTTTCCAAGTCATACTTTAGTCAGACTTTCCTAACTGGAAGAAACACTAGCGAGAATGTAGGAGTGTGTTTTTACTGGTCTTGTTGGGGGTTTTTCCAGGAGGTTGGGGGGTTAATGTAGGGTATTTAAGTACTGCTTGCTGGAGTTTGGCCTATTCACAATGATTAGTTACATATGCTGCACTGGTTGTGAAATCTGACCCAGATGTGTGTGTGTGTGTGTGTGCACTTCTTTTTAACTTTAAAAAAAGGAAAAAATACTTTTTAGACAAATCCAAATAAAAAAAAAATCCCAGTCAATTCAGTAAGATCCATATCATGGTTTCATGCTAACTCCTTTCCATATGGCTTAAGAACTCAATTGGAAACTAATTAGTCCTGGTATTAGTCTATTAATGGAAGAAAACACTATGAATAGAATGTCTGCTATGTTTTACATATTTCTGTCAAAGTTATTCCACATTAGTCAAGTGTCACTCCAAGTGTCTCCAGCAGAATGCTACACGGCTATAAAGGTACAGGCTCTTGCAACACTTTCTTGTCAAACATTCATCTATTTTTAGCATTAATATCAACACGTTTGCTAAATATGCTAAAAAAGTTTTAACAGTCAGCAGACAGGAGCTAGCATCATTCTCAAGTGTTTCTTCTTCATTTCATTTATCATTAGCTTTTGGGGACTTTAATATTCAGTTCGTGTCCTTGACTGTCTTTCCCTCGAAACGCTGACAGCGGCTTCGTAATCGTAATTCTTCCACGTCGTCGAAAATAAAGATGTATACGCTTGTCAAAAGAGTCATCTTTACGTCTTTGAGGGGGAAAAAAGGGAGTGTTTAAAAGATAGTCAGTTCCACATTGTAAATCAGGAAAGCACTGACTGACGTTTGTTTTCTTATAGTGTCTTCAACTGTCCTGTTTGTTATGTCTGGATTATAAATAGCAGTTTGTTTGTCGTTTGGTTGATAGTGTAAGATTGGGATGGAAACTAGCCATGTGCGAAGGACTTTGTTCTCAGTTACACCATGATCTCAGACTTACTTTCAAAATAAGCATGTTTGAACTATTGACAAAAATCGCAGTATTTCATTTATTCAGCATTTATTTCATATTTTCAGGCTTGGGCTCCACACGCTTGCACTTGTGTCTGATCGTGTGCTTCAGTAAAAGAGACTAGGGATGAGGAAAATCTGACATTTTGTTAAAAGATGTTGGTCAGTTTCACACACATGCTGATATTAAAACACCAATATAGAAATGCAGAATAATAAATATGACTTATTGAACATTTTTTTTACTTTTTTAACAAATTAAAAAATTCTAAAAACAATTCATTTCTAATTCTAAATGGAAAAGACAAAATGATTAGATACATTTTTTACATTTTCTCATTTTGTATATATATATATAGAGAGAGATCTATATATTATAAAGATTTACAATAGAGAAAATAGACATGAAGAAGATACACATAGAAGATACACAAACACATTTTTGGAGACAAATTATTAATAAATAATGTAATATACCTGTGTACGGGATTTTTGGAGATGTGTTAATCATGACATCTCGTTTCTTCTCTTCAGAATATCAAACGTAAAATCAATGATAAAAAAAATATGTGCTGGAGTGGTGTCAATTCTAACCAGATATCCTGAAAGCTATGAAGAAAGGGATCAAGGTTCATAAATTTAAACTTGCAGACACTCTTTTACTACTTCTCTTATTCTGCTCAATTCACCCTAAAGGTTTTTTCATTTCCCAAAAATGGTCCATTCCCTTGACTTTTCCTGCTTCAGAGGATAACCTCACTTTTTACCTCAGAACTGCTGCCATAATCGTAAAGACTGACTTGTAATGATCTCGAGTCTCTCATACAAATCAATCCAGCTCTATACAAATAAACTGAATTAAAAAAGTGAAAGTTGGCTAATATGGTTGCTGAATACTTACTTGGATTTCGATTTTATTATGCTACCTAGCTATTAGCTAACCTCCTTCACAGGCTTAAGCAAACTGAGCGATTGATTTGTTCATGGATCAAAAATCCCCTACACAAGACCTCTCCAATGCAATGTTACTGAGCTCATAACGTACAAGGTATCCTGTCAGGAATATCCTTTCCAAGAAAACAAGGTCATTCAGTACATTCCTGGCACTCAGAATCCGACTCTCTGGAGGTCGTTGTGGAGCGAAAACAGGAGGCAGGGGAACAAGAGGCAGTGGGTGATTGATGAAGATTGACTGCTGCCAAGCCACATCACGCAGCTAGATAAGCCTGCCAGGCTCCTGTCTTTTTATATACGTTATGTGTCTTAAATCCAGGCTCCGCTCTGGAAACAAGGCACGTGTGGACGGTTGAAATCTTTCTAGAATTTAACCAGCTTTTTGTTTTTAATACAGAAAATGATATTAATGCACAGTCTCGTGGAGAATGCTGGCTTCAGGAGCAAGTCACCAACAATTAACTTGGTGGTGTTGTTCACTTTTAGATACATATTTAATATCTACTGTAGATAATATGTAGATAATATGCAGTATAATATGTAATTATATACATTACACGATTTCTTTCCTGTTCCGAAGTTACGACAAATAGAGATTTCAACACAATGACACGTAGAACACAAGATTACTTTTCCCACGAATAAACAGTTCATGTTGGGGGAAAAAAACACAGGGATTGTTACCAATATTTCCCTTTTGAAAAATGATGATTTATCCTGTTTTCTATTGAGTATAACTAGTGTCTGATCACTAGCTAGATGCTAGTCTTCCAAAACATTTTTACAAATATCTTTTTAATTACGGATAAGCGGGAGAAAATGAATGAAAGGATGAATGAATCTTTTTAATTATGTATGCTATGAAGTCAACCAACAATTGTAAATCATGCTTTTGTGGTAAACCAATCAGAGTACAGCCTTAAAGATCCTGGAGCTTGTGACCAGAAAAGTGTAGTTCTCAGATGCTCCAAACCATGTGGTACAGCTGTAAGCAAGAACTAATGATGATGTTGCTGTATGTATCAGAGAATTAAATTTTTATTATAGCTTCTTTTTAAAAAATTATATTTACTTTATAAATACTTATTAGAACAAACCTCTTAATTCTAAATACAAGCCAATAAAATGTAGGTATTAAAGGGTATATGGACAAAATAATTTGGACACCTGACTTTTACAGTTGTATGACTCTCACCAGAAAGTTTTCACAATGTTACCTTTTACTTGAACTAGAAGACCCAAACCTAGCCCAGATCCAAACCCAAACCCAGCAGGAGTAAATAAGTATATATTGGACTGGAAATGGAACACAGTAGAGACATTTGGATTTATTGTAATCTCTGGAATTCGAAACAGCCTGCTGGGACTCCATAGCAGCAGTGCATTTACACACCCAGACACACACACACACACACACAAACACACAAACACACTTTCACTTAGCGGGTTGCATGTTTGCAGTTCTTCTAATCTGGCCCTGGTTAACACTCCCAGCTCTCTCGGTGCCCATCAGCTTTATGCCTATGTGTGTGTGTCTGTGTGTGTGTGTGGCTTGCACAAACTGAGACTGACCCTCTTCTATGCCGCCCCTGCACTCTCACCTGCCCCTTTAACACACAGATCATCGATTTTCCTTTCCTTTTCCAGATTATCCTTTGACTCCTCTGGATTGACGTCAGTTACGGTCGGGGTTTTTTTTTTCTTTCGTTCTTTTTTCGCTTTAGGATCATTTCCAACCTATGAAAGGCTTTTGAAGCATCTGGCAGCAAAATACTAAAGCAAAAACTTTTAAGATTTCTGATTCCCAGCAGGCCTGGATTTCTAAAGAATTATACATCTGTCCCTTGGGGTGGGTGAGTAATTTTCCAGCGAACAAGTCGAGTCTATACAATCCTATCGTTAGGGCAGAGCGTAAAAGTCGGGGAACTAGAAGTGCTTTCACACTTGTTGGGTCTTTTTTTGGTCTCAGATGTCAACACATGTTTTATATATAAAAACATTTTGGTCACCATGAAGTGCTTCAGAAGTAAAAATGCAGAGTTACATCTGGTCGTTTTAGACCTTGGCTAATTGGATCACATGTTGAGAGGCTAGTAAGAAAAAACAACATAGAGGAAAGATCTTGTTACTGAACCAATATAAGAGGTTAAGTATAGTTTGTGTTGAATTGACATTTCTTTTTTATAGAACATTTTTTCAATGTTGTAAAATATCTAAAAATGACTTTTTGTTACTTTCACCAATATTCATCAGACTTTAACTGTAGCAGCACATGGTGAAGTCCCTTGAGCAGCACAAATTCTCTTAAATGTTTGAAAGCCAATTACATCCTGCTAACCAGAGAATATTATAAGCTTGAAAAAAGTTTGTTAGCTCTTCTTAATTATAGCTAGGACCGTTTTTCTTTTTTTTTAGGAAAGAAAGGAAATTAATGGCATGCTAATGATTTTAACTCAGTAGAAGGTCAAAACTAAATGGTTTATGCTACTAACCAGGGGGCATCGAGTACACATTCTAAGAGCAATTGATCTTAAGCACCTACTTCAATTAGTGCGCCAGAAAAATGCCCACGCGTCTGGGGAGGTAATTAGATCTTGAAGAGTGAAGCCACCTTGATTTAATGCAGTCGTTTTATCATACACACTGCTCTTCGATGAGAAAAAGGCATTAACATCCTTGCTGGGTTCTTCACCTTGGGAGATTCATACACACACTGACCTCTGACCCCTTCTTTTTTAACGCCTGGCAGTGCGGTTTTAACACCGCTCACACATTTTCTGGCCGTTAATCCCATTTAAATCGGGTGGGTTCGCAGGGAAATCTGAAATGAGCAATTCGCTGACAGTTACATACGAGTCCCTGGAATTCCAGATCAAACCCTGCGGGGAGGCTGCAAGAGCGAGCGACATGCTGAGCCGAGTGTGTATTAACTCGCATGTGCACGTGATGCTGTTTTCCAGGAGAGAGTCTGGAATGGGGATTTGATTCAGCCTTGGGGTTTAATTTCCCAATTGTCATTTGCCAGTAATCATACCATCTACAAGTGCAAACTCAGCGTCAGATATGGTACGTATAGACAAATTCTGCTTTGTGACGCCTCCTATGTGGCCATTTTCAAGTTATAATAGCGTCATTTCTTACCTTCGGATGATCCTTGAGCGAAGTGGGGAAAAAAAACACGGACGCCTTTACATCTTTACTTTGAGAACGTGTAAAGCTTATAAAAAGCTTCTGTAAGTGCACTTTACAGTTACAGGCCTGACTGGCTATTGATTCTGTTCTATTATAGTGACCTTTATACATTCATGCAACATTCTGGACTGATTCTGAGGCACAGCAACAAGAGCAGACTAAAGCGAGGAGCTTCAGAAACAAGCCGGCGCTATCAATGACTCTAATGTTAATGGTTACCTTGTCAGAACAGTGAATAATAAGGTCAGTGTTATAGATTTACCCAAACACTGCGTCTGCATATTGAATGATCGAAAGACACAACTGCCGTAAACATATTCAAAAAGTAAGAAAAGAAGAAACTTACGTTTTTTTACACTGGAACCAGTCAAACATTGGTGGACACCTGAGCATAAGATTTGTGAGTTTAAAAAAAAAATCCCATTCCACATTAGTCCCCAATTGCTGTTATAATAAACTTTTTCTGGAAAGATGATGCTAGATGATGTAGGTAAGGAGGCCTGGGGTGCATAAAGCCCACAGCCTATGCTAGGCGATTTTCTGCTAACATCCAGCCATTATGTTCAGTGTTATTTCAAGAAGTAGGCTGTTTATAACACTATTACTGAACCACCATTCAGTAATAACCAATTTACAGATTTACAAAATTGTTTTAAAATCTTTTAGGAGCCACGCATTTAAATGTTTTACCTCAACCTCCCAGGTGTTCAGACAATCCTGGAATTGAAAATCACAGGCTTCCAATCACTGAATCAGAGCTCTCAGCGAGCTTGGAGATGTTCAAGGGTGTATTTATTTTCCCGCCAGACTCACCTGTATTCCTGCCAACAGGCTGACAGCTAAATGAGAGCAATACCATCTGGCTGTGACGGTTCGCCCTGTGCCAGTTGTTAAAGTGGCTCAGTCAGCATTAACCACTAATACCTATTTAGGATCAGTTCTAAAAACAAGTTGTTTTTCCTTTATTGAGCTTAAGATAATATTATTACAATTACTGAAAGGGTGTCGCTTCAAATCCAGCCAGTGTTGGATCTCGACATGCCGTGTTTGGATCCTATTCTGACTCACTTGTAAAAAAAAAAAGAGTCGAGCGAATACATTTAAACGTCTGAAGATCTGGCTTCAGGCGGTATACTTCATATAAAATACGACCGTCAAAAATGATGGTATATTGATTTTGACTTTGAGTCGAACTGTTTTACTGAAAACGAATAAAGTCGTTTAGCAAGAATATGAACTAATAAATACAGAGACATGGTGACATAAAAACAATACTAAAGTCTAGAACCTGTGTTAGTGGCAATATTGAAGAAATATGTTTTAGGCTGAACGGGTCAGAATCTTTCTGCTTTCTGGGTTTTAATGACAGACGATTCAAACTAAACATGTCTAAGGTAATGAATAAACCGGAGTGATTGGGAGGAAATCATCCTGTGTTGGAGGATTGGTCGATTGGTTGGAGGTCGTTCATTATGTGCTACAGAAATATGATTACTTCTCTAAATGACCTCTTTGAGTGTTTAAAGGCTCTGGCATGGAGAAAGCTAGTGTTGGATCTGTGATGATCGCAAATGTTGAGCTATTTCATGAGTTGCTCAGTAGCTCCTGGTTTTATAACCACAAATGAATGTAAAAGAATGTAGAAAGAACATCACTTATAATCTTACACTCCAGTGCTCACGTTAGTTCTCACTCTCCAGTGTTCTGTATTGTTTTAAAGACTTTAATCACACTCTTGATGTCACCCAATTGAGGATTGGTTCCCCTTTTGAGTCTCTCACGGTTTCTTCCTCATCGTTCACCTTAACGCTTAAATTCTGTAAAGCTGCTTTGAGACAATGTCTGTTCTGAAAAGCGCTATAAAAATAACCTTGCCTTGCCTTGCCTTGACTTGCCTTGACTTACCTTGACTTGACTTGACTTGACCTCAAACTCGATTCTCGAGGTTTTGTGCTTCATTTATTTATTTTTTTGTCTTTCATGCCTGTACATATGATTTACTCAAGGCATCAACATCAAATTAAGGGGAGTATATGTTTTTTATACTACTTAAGTATTGTTGAAATGAAATATTTGTAATTACATACCTGAATCTTTAAGGTCTCTTCTTCTCTTTTTTAGATTGACGGAAAGCTAGGCATTGACAAAAAGGTGAATTAACTCAGTATTGTGTTCAGTTTTGAGAAGGAATTTTCAAAAGAGAGAAAAAAATAAATTAAGAATTAACAGCCAATTTGTCATCGCTCGTGACCTTTTCAAGCTACACAATGTACAGTAATTAATTCTTCAGCTACTGTATCTATTTGGTTATGGATAAGCCTCCAGACTGCAGTGTGGAACGTTAAGCCTTATTTTTATCTTTATTATTAGGGTTTCTATTAGAAAGTTCTATCATTATTATTATTAGGATTTTATTTCTAAATCTTTCCCATTCAAAACGCCACGTAATTGTTTTATGAGGAATTTGGAAGCATTTGAAGGCAGCATTGTGTCAGCATTTTTTTAGCACTTAAATTTATATTTATGCTTATAAGTCTCACTTTAAGATTTTCAAATTTCTCATGTTTAATGTAATTTGTGTCAAAAACTTTTGTGTCTAAGTGATTATAATACATAGCACTATAAATAAAGCTAGTTTAAAGTTGCATCTACCATATTACATGCCATGTTTGTAGCTTTCTAAAAACAAATAAATGAATAAATAATATCCAGACAACTGTTGTGTCAACAGATAAAAGTCCCCTAAAACTGGTGTCTCCAATACAACAATGTGACAATGTTATTAATTGTATTAAATGCTTGTGTTATTTAAAAAACGGTGACGCTATGCTTTTAACCGTAATTAATGCTTTACCTAATTTTTATTTATTTTTGCAAATATTTTTTCATCAGCAAAAAAATCTCTGTCAGATATTCAGATAGCTGAAATGCTTAAAATACAAACTATCACTTACTACACACCTACATGCAGCCATGATTTTATACATGCAGCCATGATCATATTCTTGAATCTGATTGGTCAGGAAAAGTCTTTACTTAAACACTTTATAATGGTCAGTAGGTTTTCCGCCACACGGAAGTCTTCAGGACAAACGCATCCAATGCAATAACCAGTTATTTCCTCCATCTTGTCGGGGAAGAAAAGACTGATCATTAGTTTCTGTGGAATTTACTGAACCATAAATAAAGAAAAAGTATAACATTTTGTCCTTTAAATTTTTGCCACATTTCCATAGTGTGAAATCAATGAAATATTTGCAGGGTGTGCTGTTAGGAAAAGCATCAACCCACGAGTTTTGCCATTATTTTCCTGCAACAGCAAATCCTTGGCATGTTTTATTACTTTCATAAATAATAATATCGTGGACCTTGGTAATAGAGCTATTCGTAGCCATTTTTTTAATTATTCAAACCTGCTTAATTAAAAATGGATGATGTTATCTGTATATATTACACTCTAATTGATTTTTTTGAATGGGGGATATTTCGAGTTGTCGGAAATTTGGCAGGTTTCCTTGGCCGCGGCAACTTGCTTTAGTCACACAAACCTGGCAATTCTGCTAATGCCTTAGTAAGCAGTGTGTAAAAGCTGTACTGTACTCCTCCTCATGTATATGGGCACTTTTCCTTGTGGCTAAGTGGACAAGGTTGAGATAAACATCCCTCGTTCCAGTTAGCACTTTATTATTTTTTTGTGTGGGACACAGTGTTTCACTTCTTCATCAGCAGGCTTACAGGAGCCAGCTGTTTTCTCTCTGGTGCTTAAAAACGTTTTAAAAATGCTATTCTACAACATGTTAAGCATTTTGAGAGCACCGACTTTGCCATATGGGGCCACACGGACTCTCTCACACACTAGGCAAGCCAGAGAAGAGTACGATTTTAACCCTGTAACACCCCTAAGTGCTGATTGTGTTTATTTTTTGTTGATATTACGGTACTCTTGTTTTGCACAGCATTTCAGGATTTGCAGTAAATCCAGTGCTAGTTCCTGTAAGAAATGGTGACTACTTGGAAAATGTAGGTTGCTGGTGTGTTTTTATTGCTTACAGAGCACATGGAATGGGATTAGGAGTCAAGCATGTGTGTGTACATGTGTGTGTTTGTGTGTGTGGATGTGTACTTGTACTGGTGACAGAAGCTCTTGGTCTTGATGGACATTCTCTAGGCTTCAGCTGACAGCGCCATTATGCGGCTTGCGCCTCTCGTCAGCCAAAAGAACCACAAAGCTCCACAAACTAAGTGTGTGTGTGTGTGTGTGTGTGTGTGTGTGTGTGTGTGTGTGTGTGTGTGTGTGTGTGTGCGTGTGTACTGAGAGAGCACGCTCCTGACAAGTGCAGATTGTCTTGTCCTTCTGATGTCACTCTGCACAATTGTTTGTGCCTCTCTTTCGCCGGCTCTTCCATCCAACAACAAAGGCGTATTTGTAAAAAGAAAGTCAAGCGAAGTTTGGGCCATAAATAAAAATCTAATAAAATCCTTTCAGGTCAGATATTGCTAATATTATTCGACTAGCATTAGCGATGAAGAGGATTAACTTTTGGTGCGGATGCTAGGCATAATTTCTGGAAGGACATGTTTATGTTACATTTTAAGAAGTGTTGTTACAGAACATGTCAGCACAATACGTTTTCCACCACAGGAAATCGAAATTTGTGATTTCGGGGTTTTCAGATTACAGGACACACTACATTTTTGTTTTATTTTCACTTCCTGTTGAAAATCCTGTAATGTTATCCTGCTAATGGTAGCCATGACAATTATTAACCTTTATAAATACAAGAACTCATATAGTCCCAGAAATCCTGTCAGATTAGCTATTCGTTAGCTAGCTTGCTAGCAAATTCTCATGTATGAATATAATTCAAATCTTCACAGATATTATGTCAAGAATGAAACTTGCCCACTATGAATAAACATTGTTAACATTAAACAGTAAAACCCTCTTAGATATTATTGTCAGGTTATCTTATATTAGCTAGCTTGCTATCATTAGCAGTGTATACTATAAAGATTAGCAGCATTTTAAGTTGATATTATAAAACATTATTAAGCTTTACCTTTTAATATTTCGAAAGCATTAATAGTTAGCATTAATAGATTGAAACAATTAGCAATATGATTGAAAAGATTTTTAAAATCCTGTCAGGTTTTGCCAATATGTGCTGACTAACATTAGCATAAGTCTCCATGTGATTTCTGACATCTGATCTGCAAATATTCTATGTGTGTTACCAAAATCTGAAGAAAAGCAGCAGTTGCTGAAAGAATGATTGCGTCTACAAGCTATAACTTAAATGAGACCAGGAACTAACTTGTCTTCCTGACATTCTATAACATTAAATACAATTATAAATGATTACAAAGCGTGCCGTTTATCCACAAATGACAAATTGTAATCATTGTTAATTCGCTGAAGAAAAATAGGGAATAAAAACACAGTGTGCTTGCTGTTATTGAAAAGAAAAATCTAGATCAGTGTAGCACACTTATTATTTTCCCATGATAGCACATCCTATCCGAGGTGTTTAATTCCCTGTATAATGCATACATATGAATGAAGACAACAAATAGGGGGTTTGTCTGCAGGCAAAAAATAGTGGAAAAAAGAATTGCGAACAATAAACACTGTCCTTTTTCAGTTGTCCTTTTGAGGTTCTTCAATTTAATCAGGATTAGTGGGCACAAGTGACAGTAAGTAGCCTGCTTATGATCATGGTGGCTTTGTGCTTTCGGTGTGGTTTTATCACTTGGAAAAGAGAGTTAGAATGGGATAAAGGCACTGAGTGGAGCTACAGCGTGTGTGTGTGTGTGTGTGTGTGTGTGTGTGTGTGTGTGTGTGTGTGTGTGTGTGTGTGCGTGTGTGTGTGTGTGTGTGTGTGTGTGTGTGTCCGCTTCATTCTTTGCATCGCAACTCCTCCGATGAATAGCACATTGCCTTTCACATTTAAATAAGTGACTTGTTGCAGAAAGAAAATCATTGAATTGCACGATCTGCACTGTCCTTAAGGGCATTTTTGCTCTGCTGGGTCCCAGCATGTGAGCTTCTTTGTTAACTGAAGACTGAAGCAAAGCTCAGAGAGCTGTGTTAAAATGTCATTGCACAACTTGGCTTTATGCTGGCTGCCAACCTTGGCACAGTAAAAGAGCGTGTGTGGAATTGTTTGTTCTGAGGGCAACTAGATCCAAAATTTGCCTGGAACCCCTTTTTTTTTTTTCTCACACGACTAATCATGGCATCATCCTCTGTCCTTTAGTGAGCTCTGAAGTGGAAATTAATAGCTCACTATTTAGGGTCCAGTGGGTTTGACATTTTCACACACACACACACACACACACACACACACACACACACACACACACACACACACGGTTAAAACGTGTGAGAAAAAGTAGTGTAATAGCACATACATATATTAGGTAGGTTATATCAGTGGGATGTATCAGGATCAATATTCCTTTGAACTATCTTGAAAATTCCCCCAAGATGCACCAGCGTGTTTCCAGACAAGAAAGCTGTTCTGTAGTAGCTCTGCGTTTTAGCTTCCAAAAATGTGAAAAAATGTTATTTAATGAAACCGGTTGAAATGTACCTCATATTGACTTGTCTGCTAGTGTTAGCAGGGAAGATAATGAATATTTATCAAAATCCTCTCAGAAATCAAGTCAGCTTTGAACTTTACTTCGTTTACTACTGGATGCAATGGACATTTTGGATATTTATTAAATTCTCTCTGGTAGAGTTAGCAAATAATAGCAAAGTTGTTAGTGTTAGCAGTGAATATTAATAACATTAATGAATGTGGCTTAAATCAATTTAGGATTTTTGTTAAGTTTGCTTATATTAGCATGCTAGCTGTAGGAACTAATTAGCCAGCTAGCATTATTTACATGTATGAATAAAAACTCTAGTAAAATAAGTTGATTTTTTCAAGAATGAATTAAAGGGTTAGATTAAAAAAAATATACAATTCCCATTACAAACTATTTTACTATTAAAGCCTAATGGTTTCCATTAAGATGTGCGTTTGGATACATCATTAAATCACTTTCATAGAAAATAAATTTATTGTTAAAAATCAGAATGTCCTAATAGTCCCTATTGGTGTCCAGTAGATACCAACATGAGATCTACAAATGGCTAAAGTTGTTCTATTGGTTCTTTAGTGGTGTCCACTAGACCTAAAATACCACTAATAAAAGGCAACAAATCACCCACTGAAACCACTAGTGTCCTTTAAAACGATTAACATCATTATAAATTTTAATGACAGTTCTTACTGTTTATTTATTTTCAGCAGGGATCTTTAGCTGCCTGCAAATGTGCTAGAAAGTATCCAGTACCTTTTCATTGCAGTATTAAATTGTGCATGTGCGATTACTATATTCAAGCCTTTTGACACATTTTCCTGTAGTATAAAATGAAAAGAAATCTTTTCTCCAGGCTGTTCTGTCAAAAACACCTGGGGACGTTTTCGAGTTTGAAAGCTGTAGTCTGAAAATTCGTGTTATAGTCGCATATAGACTTCAATTATATGTGAAGAAATGGGTTCTGATCTTTTCTGAGCACTGAAAAAAGGTGTGAAAATTCTTGTCCATGGTAATCGGACGTCAGCGGCGGCTCATATCAACCTTCTGGAGCTCAAGACTTTTAAAGAATCCTATATTTGTGGCCAAAGGATTCAAGATATATTTTCAGCAAAAAAAAGATATCAGACTTTGCATATGTACTGTGTTTTTGTGATCTGTTATAGACAGTAAGGCTGTAGATGTTGAGATGTGAAGAGATTAAGCTGGAAAAAATGGCCTCAGCTGCCTGGTAAACACAAAGAAATTTAGAGCATACTAGATAGGACATCGATATTTTGGGCAGGCGGAAAGCTTTAATACTTTTTAAAGACAGAAATGCTGACTGGTGAAATGATATGCAAGATCTTATACATTTTATATACACACAGGCGAGAGTGCAGTAATGGATGTCTATTGGCATATCTGGTTAGTCAATGCTACCTGGAAGTACGGAGTGAATTTGTCAATTAAAGACAAATATGATCAAGATATTTATATTTTTATGTACAAAATTGTAAATTTTCCAGCTGTTTGTGGTTCCAGCAGTGGCATACAACTGTATAGGATGTTTTCTGGATATAGTAGCATAAACTTGAATTCAGAAGTTGAAGTTCTTGAGTGCTGACTGCACCCCAGGCCTCCTAGACTCACCTACATGAGTACCTGACTTTATTAACACCCTTGTGACTGAATGACCCCAAATCTACACAAGCACACACCAGAATCTTCTGGAACATCTTCCCAGAAAATGTGGAGGTTACAATAACAGGAAATTGGGACTGCCTATGAAATTTGATGTTAACGAATCTTAGAGTCAGGTGTCCACAATCATTTGTCTGTGTAGTATAAATGATTGTTTCTTTTCAACAAACTGGACTGTATAGAAGTCGAGTGGAGGCTCACGCTGATGATATCACATAAAAGTCATTGGTGCAAATGAAATTATTTCAGGAACAGCAGAGGGATATTGAGTAAGAAATGCCCTTTTTATAGAAATCACATTTACCAGCGTCTCCGGTGTGTTGCATCGGCGGTTCGAGAGTGTGTATTTTGCCACCCGTTCTGTTTTTCAGCCAAACCGCACGCCCAGTCCGTGGCCAGAAAGCGTGTTGATGAGAGAAAGCGAGTTTAATTTGGATTGATTGGCCTAATCAAGTTTGTTCTAGCCGATTTATCCGTGTCAATACAATTTCACAGCACAGACAATGTCAAAAGGCGAGCGGTCTGCCTCGTGCTGAGCGTGATCGATGTATCTAGGGACCCCCCCAAAGTGTAACGCACACAAACACACACAGGCACGTGCACACGTCTGTTTATCAATTTGTTATACACCTAAGTCTAAAAACAAGGTTGCTTGTTGTACTTAAATGTCAATGTTAATCAGGGGCATGATGGATGAACTTGCTAACCTGTTTCTGTTCTTTCTCTCTCTTTCTCCCCATGTGCTGTCGTCCTGCCTGATCCGACCCCTGCTTTCCTCCTCCTCTAATGGGTAATAATAGGTAATATGTTTTATTTTTTACTTCCCTGCCTCAAATCTGGAGCTCCCTTTTAGACATCACTAGGGAAAAATGCTGTGTAATAAGCGTAACTACGCAATGAATTAATAATAGCCTAAGTTTTATATCTGCTGTTGGCTGAGTCTGGATTGGGTGACCTCACGTAGCTGAGCAGGATGAGGAGAAAGCTTTACTTAGCTGTTGTATCTTTCTGTGATCAGTATTTATTCAGGAGCATCAACAATAATGCTAAAGAGGCTTTATGTGCTGCTGCGGCTTTCTAAATACTGTATCTACTGGTTAAAGAGGCTCCTTTGAGTTGCACGCATGAAGATGACGTGGTATCATAGCACTACAGAGGTGCTAATGTCTGGAATAGCGTCAACAATAAAACAACACTAAACCTAGCCAGTGTGTGCTAGCTTGTTTTTACAGTGTCTGGGTTTGGTATGAAATGGAGGAGTTGCTTGGTTAGAACAATTAAGTGACACCTGGCTTTTTTCACCTAATATATATCTTATTTACTAAGTTATTCTATGGTTTCTGTGGTAAAAGTGTTTATTTTTTCTTTCTGCCTTCCTCTGGATTTACTTTTTACCAAATTGTTTTCACCTCTGAAACAATCATACTTATACTGAAGCTAGCTATCAATTCAAGCTAAAGCCAGCTAGAGCGTGTTTGCATGCTACTAGAGAAGCTAGTCCTCAAAACAAGATGTTATTAAATAGCACTTTTACTCCACTTTATATACATTTATAAACTATAAGGTAGTGGATTGTATTTTGTTCAAATAAACAAATAAACACTGAAGCTAGCAAGCGTGTGTTAGCATGCTAATACAGAAGTAGTAACTTTGTACATTATTTCGTCCTTCTACCTGCTAGAATTTACTTGTTAGCAAAATTGCTGCCTCTAGCTGACATGTGTTAGCTTGCTAATACAGAAGCTAGACTCCTAGGTCTTTAGTCTCTTTGGTATTTTACAACATGGAGAGTGGATGATTGTTGTTATTTAGCTCTTTCATCACAATGCTCCTTGTTATATCATTAACAAGGAACATCAGTCCTGTCCACCAACATCTGCTAGGGTTTATGTGGTATCTTTTTTTCTAGCAAGTGTTTGCTAGCTAATACAAGTTAATACCTTAGTACATTTGGTACATTATATATGATCTGTCAGGAGAATTTAGCGAAGGCATCAGGTTTAAGATATATAAGAACCAAGGTATCATCTCCGTCACTTTATCATTTGAAATCTTTCACCGTTTTTTTGACTCATCCTTTTCCTCTAATCATTTTTCCACCTCAATATCTTCCTCATTCTTTTGTTTATTCTGTTGTTTGGTTGCACTTTAACATCCGTAATACTCTTGTCTGCTCTGCTCTGTTCTTTAGTACTCCTTTGATTTCTTTCTTTCATGCTCTCTTCACTTTTCCCCAGCTGTCTGTCACCCTCTACCCAGTCCTGTCATCCCTGATCATTTTCTCTCCTCCTGTATGCTACCATTATTTATTCATCATCCTTCATTCGCCGTTCCCCCCCACACACACCATTTTATTCCTCCCTTTCCCTCCTTCACACTATGCATACCTCTCGATTCTGCTCCTCCTTATCATTCCCCTCTTATTAGCACCACGATACACTTCATGGTCCTCAAACTCATCCAATAAGAGTCTTCTACTTATTGCTCAGTCCTGTCGTGTCTGCCGTTATCATCATTCTAACACTGATAATCCCAGGGCTCCTGACCTTCTTCAGCCCGCCGGCTAACTGGGTCACCCTGCACTCATCTTGAGCGTCGTTGCATTAGTTCTCGACGTCTCTCCTTTTCTTTAATGATGCTTCTGTTCTGCTCGCTGAGGTGGGATTCAGTTTTTTTTTTTTCTTCAGAGTGGTAAAGCTTCACTCGCTGTTGCTTGTCAGATGTCGTTAGACTGACGAGAGGAATGCGTTTCATTTGGAGTGCCAAGACCCCCAGCTGTAGCTTGCCATCTTCTGCCTGTATGTGCCAACTTAGTGTGTGTGTGTGTGTATGTGTGTGTGTGTGTCAATTCTGTCACGCTGCCACAGTGATAAGGATGTCATGGTTCAGCCGCAGAAGCCTCCACCAGTTGTTTACGTCTTGCTATAAATGTCTTCCTTGATCTCCATCTTAATTTCCTCAGGGTCGATTGTCGTATCCACCTCACACCGCCCTTTCCTCACCCCACCCCATTCCCTCCTCTGCCCCCCACTGGGGTCGTCAAGTGTCAGTGCTTTTTCCTGTCATTTTTGACATTGTTTATTCCATCCGGCAGCCCAATAACGGATCACTAACCCTCTTCATATGTCAGTCCTAAAGAACGTTTTGAAGATAATACAATTCTGTTTAAAGACCGTAGCACGCAGTCGGCATCACTGACAGACAGGAAAGAATCTGCAAAACACTTTGACGAATTTGAAACAAACATCATGAGGGTTTGTTGTGCACCAATTTCGATTCTAGTAACTCGAAAGTGTCTTAAATGCTGACACTGTATACAACAACGGTTGGTTTCTATGCTTTCAGCTTAGCTACACAGTGTAGCAGGGCATTAGCATCGCGATTTATTAGCTAGCCAGTTAAACTAGCATTGTTTTTCATTAACGAGGTGATGCCATGAACACATACAAACCGAGTAGCTGATTCTCATCTGCTAGAATTGGCTTTTCGTTAAACCAATCAGCTGCTATGATTCTAACACGTAGCATGCTATAACCATAGCAACAAGCATGGCGGCTTCCCAAGCATGTGTTACTTAGTGTAGTGAAAACTTTTGTAGAAATGATGCTCAGCTTGAACACTGGTTACTATATTTGGATTAGGCTCCTGCGTGTGTGTGTGTGTGTGTGTGTGTGTGTGTGTGTGTGTGTGTGTGTGTGTGCACACAGGTGGGTGGATGCAGTAAGGGCAGTCAGTGCAAATCTTCTAGCATCTAAAGCCGAATGCATATTCATTGCTGTATGTTTGTGTGTCTGTGATAATTAAGTGTGACTGTATGTGTGTGTGTGTGTGTGTGTGTGTGTGTGTGTGTGTGTGTGTGTGTGTGTGTGTGAGTGAGTGAGTGAGGAGACTACAGTATGTGGGTGGTGTGTGTACACTTGTTTGTTTGCAAAAGCTTGAACAAGTCAAGTATGAGTGGGCTTAGTGTGCGTGTGTGTACGTGAGTGTGTGTGTGTGTTTATACTTTTTACTATGTGTGTACAGTACATCTGTGTGTGAATCTTTGTTTAGATTCTCATAAGCACCTAATAGCATGTTTTCCCGCCTCTGTGCTCTGCCTTTAAGTCGTCTCAGGTGATGTTGATACATTCACAAAGGTCGTTGGACTCAGCACTTAGTAGGGTTCCTGGAAACAGCTGGACAGTAGAAGTGTGTCAGTATTTTTCTCACAGCTGGATCAGATATAGCACACTGTAAAAGACAGGAGTGTCTACAGCTACACTGTACTTCTGTTCTCTGTTCGCTTTACATCGTACAAGTTTGTGTAAAATGTATCATGACCATCTTAAAATTGTATGTAGTACAAAACAATCGTGATCTTGGAGACCAAACCTTCTTATAAGGAAGAAAATCTTGTCGGCATGTCCCCAAGGTGTTACCATGACCGCCTCATCGCATGGAAGCAAATTGTGGAGGATTTGCAGCATCTGGGTGAGAAGCAAGCAAGCTGTACAAGTGCATTCTTTTTTGTTAGCCCACAAAGTTTACATTACAACTGCTAATGCATGACTCATCTTGTTTACTACTGGTGTGTTCTTCTGACCTCCTTTACTAATAGTGCAGGCTAATGGCATTCTTTCATACTAACTTGCACTGTAGTCAGCAAATTACTCGGTGCGGTCATTGTACACTTTAGGTAAGCGGTCCCCAATTGTCCCCCCCTAGACGATTTTCCCATGGACTGGGAGCCAGTACAACCATACTGAGCTGAAAAGCATCACCTCGATTTTGCAGGTTCACTCCTGTTGAAGCTTTACTTCTTGCTTGAAATACAGTACTATGTTCAGTGCATTGTGCATTGAGTGCGGGGTCACGAATCACCAAATACGAACTCTCAGCCACTCTGTTATGTAATGGATTCTGGGTTTTTTTCCACTCTGAATATTCAGATCGATCCACATGTGCTTTAAAAAGTCAGGCTTTTTCAAAGATTTTTAGGCTTTATTTAGGATTTATTAAAAGGTGCCATAGAAGTACACAAAGGCACGGGCAATCTCACACACACACACACACACACACACACACACACACACACACACACACACACACACACACACACACACAAACACTCGATTAGAGTTGTGAGTGTGCTCCGAGGCCTCAGCACGATCTGTGCTCCCAAATAACAGCAGTCGCACTTTTATTCATTCGTTCATGTTCAGGTTTACCTCAAGGGAGTATCACCCGTACGGCTCCGACACAGAACACCAGCTGAATTATTCAGTGTTCATTTTTTCTTTTTTCTTTTTTTTTTTTCTCTCCTGTTTTGCCCCTGAGGTGACGTGCTGCTTTGGGAGGAATTAAGGTCTAACAACGGTTAATGCGTCAGCAATAGGAGAGGTTTGTTTGTGTGTGTGTGTGTGTGTGTGTGTGTGTGTGTGTGTGTGTGTGTGTGTGTGTGTGTGTGTTTGGCTCTGGACCACACACTCCATGCCTGCCTACGTTTCCAAGGGTGCACAGGTCCACTGCTTGATGCAGGGCAGTGTAACTATGGTAACAGAGAGGAATCACATGGCGTAGTGTGGGTCAGAGCATGTGCTAAGTGATGAGTGTGTATTCAGTGGGGAGAAGTGCACAGTCTCACATTAATTTGGACCACACACACACACACACACACACACACACACACACACACACACACACACACACACACACACACACACACACACACACACACACACACAGTTAAGCCACATGTCACAGCCTCTCGTGTTTTTATGTGTCTGTCCTGAATCCCATACATCAGCTCTTTAGGGCTGTGTTTCAAAGCAGTGGAAAAGATTTACTACCCTGCTTTGTGGGGTATTGATTTCCACCCATTAGTGCTCCCACTGGTATGAAAACACACCCTTCACCCAGTCTCCATGAGTGTGGGGATCAGGGACTTCCTGTCACTTCCATGCTTGCTTAAATGTTCACTATATGGACACAAGTTTGTGGACACCCGATCATAAGATTAATTTGTTTATATCAGTGGTGGGCCATGCATTTCACACCCAGGCCTTCAGTGGTGTTCTACCTGAATCAATCCACCACATTATGACACCAGTATAACAGAGCGCTGCATTACAGACAGAAATCTCAAACAGTGGGAATGAATGTCATTACTAAAGCAAGAAACCCAATGAACACAATTTAAAAAGTCTTCTTTCACTGTAGCCACAACTGCACTGCCCATATACATCATCTCTAGCATCTAGCATCGATATTAAACTCATAAAATGTACATCTTTTCAGCACATTACTGTTTTTAGGGGGATTAAAATTTTGTGTGGTTTTCTACAGAATTGGACAGGTTAGACAACTCTTTAAAAACTGTTTTTTTTCTCATGATCTTCAGCTTTTTAGGAAAAGTCCATCTTGTAAATGTCCTTGTAAATGTATCTGTGACTAAATCGGTTTCTTCTCCTCCATCAGTCATTGTGGAATAACAAAAACAGCATTAAATCACACGAATATATTCAAGCTTGTGTAGTTTGCTAATGATGCATTTCTCTCTGACCGTCCAATCAAAGGACGTGAAAATGCTGACATTGTAGGTAGCCTTCTAAAGGTTTAGAAGATTGAAATCTGTTTGATCAAAGCATCATTTACAAGCATCATGGATCGCATGCTACAAGACGACGCTATGAAATGACGAGAATAGACTGTTGGGAAACATTTCTTATATATTAATGGACATGAACTTTGACTCTGTTGCTGAGTAGGAGATGGTCCAGGACTTAATGACCAACAATGACAATTCAAAAATCTACATTTCTGTACAAAATCAAAAATAATGGACAGACCAAATTTAAACAACAAACAACATCAGTGACATAACATGCGTTATTAAAAGCAGAACTGTGTGAGAGAACTGTCTCTGTCTCTCTCTCTCTTTGTCTTTGTCTCTCTATCCATATGTGTGTGTGTGTGTGTGTGTGTGTGTGTGGCCTATTTTCTTTTTTCTTTCTTTTTTTACTGTGGTAGTGAATAGCGAAGGAGGTTAGGGCATGAGGTACACTGTTGCTGTCATCCTGGTATTCTGTGTATATGTGTGTGTGTGTGTGTGTGTGTGTGTGTGTGTGTGTGTGTGGGTGGATGGGTGGGCGGATGGGTAGGTGGGTGGACATGGAATAAACACACTGTTGCTGCTAGTCTGGTGTTCTGGCTGTGTGTCATTAACACCACTAGTACTGTACTGCTTTGGCCTCAGGCTCCATCTCACAGAAACACACATAAACAAACACATCTATTTCTCTGTCTCCTTACGTCTCTCTTTCTTGCCGCCTCTCAGCTCCGAGGTTCATCTCCTTTCTTTTGTCGTCCTACTGTCCCACACCTCTTTGTGGAATTTTTTAGATTATACTTGTACTTATATAAGTACTTATGTACTAATACTTGAGATTTTTATCTTGTTTTAATCTTTACCTTCACGCTCAGGTTTTTATGGAGCTTGCTTTTAAATATGGTTCTTGTTTATAGTATGGGATGTGAAAGAGGGCAGATACCAAGCAGAGGTCCATGGTTTTTTTTTTTTTTTTCATTTTGCTTCCTTCGGCTTGTCGGCTTTTCTTTCTCTCTTTCTGCCTCCCAGACAGGGCAGAAATACTCCAGACATTGTGAAAAGTCTTTATAAGGTTATTATAATAATAATAATAATAATAATAATAATAATAATAATAATAATAATAATAATAATAATAATAATAATAATAATAATAATAATAATAATAATAATAGGGGAGTGGTGGCTCCAGCGGTTAAGGCGCTGGGTTGCGGATCGGAAGGTCTGGGGTTCAAGCCCCGGTATCGCCAAGCTGCCACTCTTGGGCCCTTGAGCAAGGCCCTTAACCCTCTATGCTTCGGGGGTCCCTTACGAGGGAAATATCAAGGTCCGTGACGTCGGATTGACGTGGGGCCGCATTCCCGTGGGCTCACCACCTGCAGGAGGGACCGTAAGGGACGGTGCTGTGAGGATTGGGCAGCAGTCGAAGGCGGGGGCCTGCTTAGACTGCTGCCCCCGCGACCCGGATAAGCGGGAGAAAATGAATAATAATAATAATAATATTAATAATAATAAAACCCACCATAGCCAGGAGATGTGGATTTGGATATATTCAAGACAGGTTTTCCAGTTGTAAATCTTGAATATGAATGGAGCTGAAACAGAGCTAACAGTAATAGAAACAGTAATGGAACCCACTTTCATAACATATTCATATGTTCCAGATTTATTTTGCGTTACTGATAGAGGTTACAGGAAAAAGGATCAACACTCAGGTCACGGAAGGCGTTCCGGCATTAATGAAGTCACTGTTATGCCTTTAAAGTTTTATCATATACAGATTTTCCCCGTGTTACGATGGTTCTACTTATGTTTTATCGATCTTACGATGACGATAGCGATGCAACAAAATTGTACAAATATTGAAAGTTTTGCAGGTGTGCAAACGCAGTTTAGTTTATACAGTATGATACTATAAATTGCTCTGTTTTGCTTGATCATGACCTGCCATTTGTTGACACATTTCACACTGACGCATACTGATCACCATTCTTTAAGACTCCTGGGTAGGCTAGGCCATGTCTCGACTTAGGATATTTTCAAGTTGGGCTCATAGGAACACATCATCCTTTAACCTATTTTTGTAGAACATCTATGAAACAAGTGCTCGTTATATAATGTTACTATGATTCATGTTCCAAAAGTCTCATTTTTTTTGTCTTGGCACGAACAAGATTACACTAGAGACTTTTTCTCTGAATTAACCTCTCTTCAGTGACAAAAAACTAAAAAAATCTGTTTATGTGAAGTGCTCTTCATAGAAAAGAC
This sequence comes from Silurus aristotelis, assembly GCF_946808225.1. Classification (NCBI taxonomy): domain Eukaryota; kingdom Metazoa; phylum Chordata; class Actinopteri; order Siluriformes; family Siluridae; genus Silurus; species Silurus aristotelis. Next base: position 15,332,160 of record NC_139598.1, on the reverse strand, counting down.
AGTTCTAAAAAAAAATCAAAAAATTAAAAAACTACTACTACTACTTCCTACTATAATCGAGTGTTTTAATTCATACCGGATTATATTCAGAGTTGCAGTTTGTAGAAAAACATCAGGAGTCTAGAACCTTCCTGTGAGTCGAAGTGATAAATAATCTAATAGGCTTTTGATATACTCAAAAATAGATTATTGTACAAACATTAAATACACTATATAAACAAAAGTTTGTGGAAACCCGACCATGAAATTCATATATGATTTTTCTCATCCCATTCAACATTTAATCCCTATTTGCAGATATAATAACCTCCACTCTTCTGGGAAGATGCTGCGCTACATTTCCGAGTGTTATAATGAAGATTTATGCTTATTTATCTACAAGGTTTTAAGTAACAACTGCTACTTATGGAGAGTGAGGAGACCTGAGGTGCAATCACAGTTCCAGTTCATCTCGATGGTGTTTAAAAGGTTTAAGGTCAGAGATCAATAGCAGGACACTCAAGAACTTTTTATCCAACCCATGTAAAGCATTTGAGTTGGCTTTGTGCACAGGGGTATTGTCATGCTGGAAGAAATTTGGGTCTCCTAGTTTAAGTGAGGGGAAAATTTCAGGTTATCATATCCAAAGACATTCTATACAATCGTGTTCAAAAGTCATTCTATACGAAAGTCTTCAACTTTGTGGTAACAGTTTGGGGAAGAACCACATATGACTGGAAAAGTCAAGTGTCCCTCAAAGAAAATGAAGAATAAATGTTGGAGATCATTGACCTGTATTATGTTATTGATTGTTTCGAAAAAAAAAAATTCATCCCAGCAAAGCATCATTGCAGCAAGTTCATGGAGGAGAACACATTAAATAACTAACTCTATTCTGGCATACGACTCACTCTTATTCCACTTCCATTGGGCTTTTAAAAGAGCAGCACACTCCACCCCTTTGTCCTTGCTCACGGGTGGATGAATTATGCAGTGCCGCTGATCCGTTTTGGAGCGGATCAGCGGCTCGTGTCCGGACGAGGAGCCGTTGGCAGCCGTGATACCTTCTGATCGTAATTCAGCTCTCTGCCCTCGAAAGCATGGTGTGAAATTTCGATGTGGATCGAACGACGTGCCAGTCAGAATGCGTGCACTAGGCTTAATTACAACACAGGGTCTGGGTGTCAGTGGCCTTGTCCTTTCAGCATGCTCCACTTTAATATATCTGGTTTCTATGGCTGCAAACGATGTGAGCAGTAATGTGACCAGAATTATAGGGGGGAGTCTGAAGATTCACCACCATGGTTTTCAATCTTTGTTTTATTGTTCCAAAATGAATATTTTCTCTCTACACACGTCACATGATATTAAAAATCCCTTCAGTATTTGTGCTGGGTTTTAGTCTGTTGGCATATTTACTCCCCTGGGTATTGAGTTTACCCATTAGTGCACTTAAAGTAATAATAATTAAAAGAAAATATAATACATGAAAAATACTGTATAACAGTCATAGTTTTGGCATAACTACTGAAGAAATTTAGCGTGCATAAACATCCAGATATCACACACCAAATCTCAAACTAACAGGCAACAGTTACTTGAAATACATGAACAATGTAGACATTTTCCTCAAATTTCTACAAGCTTTAGCTCCTTAAAGCAGTTTAATCTCAAGCCAAGTTTCTTCCCACAGAATGCCACTATAGGGGACTTATTTCTCCAAAAATTTCAGGTTCATATCTGCTCCCCACCAGGGGTTTTCAACTTGAAATTCTGCAGAATTAAAGAAAAATTACCCACATTTTGTTAAATATTAAATGAAAAAAAGTTTTCAAATCTTGAATGTACTGCACACACATTTCAATTACCTGGTTACCCACTAAAAAATCGAAGGCTGAGACTCGTATAAATTGACTTTGATAGTTGAACTGCAAGTCAAAGAATGTGCGATTGTTATTTAGATCAGATTTTGTTCCAAGGTGTTAAGACCCAAACAGTGTTCTGTAAACACCTGTACAGTGGAACCTCTATACTCGTGACCGCGAGAGTTTGCGACTTTTCATTTAGAACCGGATTAAGTGTACCTAGCGAAAAATCTGATAGTTGGCGAGAACAGATTTTGTACTAATAAATTACATACAAATGTTTAAAAAACATTTTATTATTGTATTATTCATTTAAAATAGTAAATAAAACATTTATGGCAAGTAATTCACAAGTTTACAGTACATGTACAATTCCCCTTGCAAAAGGAAGTCAAAACCTTGCGATTTTTTGTTACTCGCGAGGGGTCATAGAACGTAACCCCCGTTAGTATCGAGGTTGCGCTGTATACCCAAAATTTGTTGTTTGCTGTCATGGTTGAACCAGGGAAAATATTATAATAATATCTGACCTAGGTGTCAGACGGATTTAGCACTTGGTGGCAACATACAGTACATTATATATGCTGTAATTGTAAAAAATGGAAAAAACTAGTTTTCACCGCAGTTCTAAAGTTCTTATGAACTAAGATGATTTGACTGAGTGATGTGCATAGAAAGAACAGATAAACACCATACCCATGGCACTGTTCAGGCGTGGACAGATTACTTGACGAACATTTGACATGCTCTTGATCTCATTTGTTGTTTGTTGTTGCCTATAGGCACAGTGTCTCTGTAAGGAGCTTTGTTTTTCTTCTAACAACCAGAGGGAAAACAATTCAAATACTTCAGTTCTTTTATACATACATTACATAATTCAGGATATTATTGTATCCATAATGAGCGAGAAGTGCCAGTAGTGAGGAAAAATTCCCTGGATTGAAATGAGGAAAAGAGAGGAACCAGATTCAGAAGAGAACCCATCCTCATCAGGGTACTGGGATATTAAATCAGTTTGTATAATTTGTAGTACATTCAGTAATTTCTAAGTATCTAACTAGTTCCTTGAACAGTAATCTTTAGGGTGGCCATGCTATCCATCTTTAGCTGTATTGGGCAAGGAAATGATAAGAAGTTCCTTTAGAAGATCTGGAGTCAGAAGGGGTCTGGATCACTGGTGTCTTTTAGTGGCTCAAAGGTCTTAGGGTTTTTGAGCAGAAAATCAGCGGTTCAAGCAATACTACCACCAAGCTTCCCCTGCACTTAAGCATCACCACTAATACCTTTGTGTTCTAAAGATGTGGTATCATAGCTGACTAAGATGTTTTCACTAGAATATGTGAAGAAACATTTTTACCACAATATAAGTGCCAAAGAACAGCTTGTTCAAAAATCCTGATGATCACAATTCTAATGTCATTTGACTACTAAAAATGTACTAAAAGGTTTGGTCTTTTTATTTTTTATTTTTTTTATCTTCATAAAGCAGGACTATGTAAAGTAAAAGTGAAGTAAAAGCAGCCGGAAAGATAGGGCTTTCAGCTAAACGTAAAAGTAAAAGCCTCTGAATAAAAAAAAAACCCTTTACGCAGCTCCAGCTCTTATACCTCATGAAGCGTTTATAGCCTTGGCCTGTCTGCCTGTACACTGGATAATAGCTCGGCTTCATCCTCTGAGAGGTTCTGCGAATGAAAATGTTCCCGACTGAGAAATAGTGACAGACGTCGCTTCTGTTGGCGTGCAGCTTGAAACTTGTCCTGGCCGTTCGGGGACTTTGATTTAATAAAACCAGTCGAAGGTGTCCAGAGAATGTCTGGAAAAGAATTAGACAATTGAAATGAAGGGATCTTTAGTTCCTGTTATCCTATCCTAGGGCATCTTCTCACTGACAAGCTCATTTTTATGTGTACGTGACACTTTTGTCAGAGGGTTTATGTCGGTGTGTAAGTGAGTCAGAGACATCGAATGTGTAGCGGTTTCAATGGTTACAATGGGAATTGTAATTGCATTAATGATCTCTACTAGTAATTTTTCTGCCTTCTGTGTCTAGTTGTATCTAGTGGATGCCATTTAAGACCAATGGAACAACTATTTGGCAGCTTTGGCAACTTGTAGATCACATATTGGTACCTACTGGACACCAGTAGGGGCCATCAGGACACTATTAAGCATCCAGTAAGTATTTACAGTGGTTTAATGGTAATCATTTAACGATGTTGGCAAAGGCAATACATAATGGAAACCATTTGGTAATAATGTTTCTGTGCTTAAAAGCTGATTTTTGATGGTTTATCCCGTTCTACTGTGAGTATATGCTCATGCAGTAAATCTTTAAGGTTTATTACATATTGCCAGTGTGTTTGTGTGTGTATTTGTGTGTTTACTCAGTGTGTCCTTGCAGATGGGATAAAGAAAATCGTTAGGATTCATATATTAGATTTATTCACATTTCTTAGCTTGATTGGCTAAATCCTTAAAAGAATTTGAAAAAATATTTATATCCATGAATCCATAAAATCTTAAATGCTAACTTTAGTTGGCAGGCTAGGATGCATCACTATGCCAGGATTTCTGAGAGAAATCCATTTCCTAATCTGGAAATTACACAAAACCTTTATTGCTAATATTTGCTAGCAATTCTGTGCTGTGCTAATCTGACAGGATTTCTGTGGCAATTGATCTAATCTCCATGATATTCACTGCTAATGTTTGCTAACAAGGCTATATAATGTACTAATCTGACAGGATCACTGAGAGAATTTTCATAATCACTATAATATTTAAATTCTTTGCTAGCATAGTTAGGATGCGCTAGTTTGACAGGATTTTAAGGATGCTTATCATTTTTATTGATAATGCAAATGCTCACAGTGCTAAACGGATGAAAATATGCATAAATTATAGTCATTGGTTATATATAATAGTTTATAATGGTAATATTTGCCCTGGATATCTAAAAACTACTTTATCTTTTTGAGGGCTAAATGATCTGTAAATGCACAGGCCTCCTTCTGTCTCTTGTCCTTTAAACACAAAGGCCTTTTTGAACACAGATTACTCTATATCCATTTTTCTTCAAGCTCAGTGACCTTTAAATTCAGCGAGTGATGTAGTTCTTGATGGAGCCACAATTGACGCTTTGCTCCATGTTTATGAGGCAAAGAAAACTGATAATTTACAGGTCAGTGTGCTTGAGGACTGAGGAAGCGTCAGACGACATCGAAGAGTAACTTATATCACATCGGATTTTTTACAAGAGCAGCTCTGATAGTAGTTTTAATATTTTAAATTTTAAATATGACAACAAAAGTGGGACTGAAATAGATCTAAAAAAGTGCTTGTATTATTATCTTTTTAACGTTTTTTATTATGGATTATAATGTTAATAATGAATTGATTAAAGACTAAGCTGTTAATCAACAAAGAGAAATATAGCGAAGGAGACATTTTTTGAGTCCCCAGTGTCAGGATGAGTACACTTTACATCACATGAAAGTCTTCAAGCTAAAGGGCTTTCCTTGCTTTTATTTCCTCTTTCCTCTTCTTTTTGAATTATTAACTACAACAGAAAGAAGAAAAATTCTGCGTGAGAATCGGAGCGAACTAGTTTTGCAGACATGCCAAAGTAGTAGACTTAGCTAACCGATAATAACATTTGTGGTTAGACTGTAATACATCAGGGCCTGGTATTATTAGAAAGTAATATATTTTAATAACATTACAATGCATAACAATTCATTTCACTAATTGCTGAGGTTTTTTGTAAACTGTTGTGCTGGAATAATTCCCGTGTATTCCAGAATCTCACAATATTGTAAAAATAAAAAGAGAAAAGAAATATATAAAAAATAATAAAATCTTTTTATTAGCGCTATGTTCATCATAGTCAAACAATGTGAGGGTAATCTGTGTTCTAGAATGATATCACATGGTAGCGTGGGAGAACGTTGTAGTCATTATGATGCCATTGTGTCCGTGTTGTGTTTTGTATACTGACCATAATGTTCTAGAGTATTTCCTTTGTTCTAAATTATAGCTTAATCATTCTGTAAAATGACCCAGAGGTTCTAGAATTACCTGTCAATGTTTTAGAATAATGAGTCTACCCGAGGGGCCATGGTGTTTTAGATTAATACTAAAAGACCGCAGTATCCTGTAGCTGTTGTATTTCTATGAGATTCTAGGCTATTACTGTTATAGAGCAATTTCAGTGTGTTCTAGAATCTAACAATATTATGGAATAATAATGCCATAGTGTACCGAGAACAATGTGATAATGTGTTCTGGACTGTTTGCATTTAGTTGCTCTATGTTATCGTTATAATGGCACAATGTTCTAAGAATCTAAACAGCATTGTCGAACAATCTGTATTCTAGAAAATCACATGGTTGAGTGGGAGAAACACCAAAGTTATTATAATGTCATCATGACCTTATTGTGTTTTACGGGCTCACTTATAGTATTGTTTTTTTTATTCTTATGTTTTTTTCTTTCTTTCTAGATTGTAGCTACATCATTCTGTAAAATGGTCTATTTTTTAAATAACGAGTCTACCATAGGGCAATGGTGTTCCAGAGTATAATAGCACACCGCAACAGAGCTATTGTATTCTAGCCAGATTCTAAACAAGTGTTGTCGAATAAATTGAATGTGTTCTAAAATGCCTCATTATGCAATAATGCTAATACAAATAATACCATAGTGTTTAAGAACTTAATAATCATAATGTGAATAGCATTGATATCCATGTTTTATGAGCTTACAGTTTTTTTTTAAAGTCTTTCATTTGTTCTAGGTTTTAGAAATATCTTGGAATGTTTTAGAATAATGATGCCGTCATAGTGTCAGATGAAATGTAATAGCAGTCTTGAAACATATTAATAAATAAATAAATAAATTAATTAATTAATGTCATCCACCACACAGTGCTACTACTTTCCCCAATTGTTTTTAAACCCCAGTGGCTTATATTGTGAAACAGAGCTTAAATACAGTGAACTTAAATAATCAGTAAACTTTTTTTCACCATTTTAAGATGGCACCAGGCTGCATTGTTTGAATTGCTCAGAGCAGACTGTCAAACATCCTTCCCCAATCTAAGCAGTTTTCATTCATGGTCATTATCATTTCAGGAGTATACCTGGTGCTCCAAATGATTTTTTATGTTAGTCAGTTTTTATTAATAATGCATGTCGACAGAGCAGGCTGGCATTAATCAGCTCTCCTGAAGTTCTAGAACATTCTGAATTTAAGCAAAAATTAAATCTAAAGTAATGGGTGGTGGTGGAAGTGTTTGATGCCAATAGTGGAATAAGACCAAGTGTGTTAAAGCTAATTATTATCCCGTATTGATCAGGGACTCAAAGCTTTAATAAGACGTCAGTAAGAAACAGTGAGGCTCTAAAGCAGTCTTGATTCTGTACCACTTGATTGGAGAGTGGTCTTTTTGCCTTTCAGTCTCTGTTAAATGAAGGGGTGATTGTACTTCTTTCAAAGATCATAATTCAAAATAATATAATTTAGCAAATAGTTTTCATGTATTTCTTTGGTGATTTTGTTTTGAAACAAAATCTCCAATAATGTTAAGCGGTGGACCTACTGAAAACAAATTGCAGTAGTCCAGTCTTGAATTGACAAAAGATTAAACATGACCTGCAACATTTTACCATTTATTTTTTGCTGACAGCTTTTGGTGCAGATATTTGGATTACAGTTTTCTTAGAGGCTATTTTGGTCAAACGGGACCTTATCATTCCAGTAGAAATGTACAGTAATACAGTAACCATATTGGAGAGCAACTTTGAATGGAATTAATAACAACAGCTCAAAAATACAAATATACTTTAATGAAAATTGTGAAATAAAAAAAAAGAAACCCAGATGCAGATAGGATTGCTTTACAGTATGTACAAAAGTGATGACTGTTAGGAAAATAGTAAAAAACAAACTTAAATAAACCTAAAATTAAGATTTCTACAAATAAGGATTTCTTTCAGAATTCTTTTCAGACAACTTGGCAAAAATATACCGAATTATAACGCCAGGTTCTGAGTTTGTCCATAGAAACTACTTATAGATAAACCCTGAGAATGAGTATGTTCCAGGGGTTAACAGCATATACACCTTTTTATATTTTCCTTATGTTTCATTAATAGAGCATTCAGTGAGCTTAAAACTGAATTTGATCCAGCCTGACTGAAAGATCGAAATTTAGCCTTAAAAGCCAATAAATGTCAAGTTAAATCTATTTGTAAATGAAAGAGGCATTGTAATGATACTAGTATGTGTAATACAGTTCTTATTCCTGGATGCAGTGTTTTAGAGTAAGCTGTTGCCTGTGTATTATATTTAGATACTGCAGGGGGGAAAAGAGCTGTACAAAAGTACTGTTTAGAATCGTATACTGCGCGGCATAGGCTCAGGAAGTCTTGCTGTGGTCTTAAAGCGCTTGAGGATTTTAAAGCTATTTTAGAGGGAAAAAACGGTGTATAATATAAGAAAGATCTGTACTAAAGATCCAGTTATTTAAAACTTGGTTATGCGGAGGTTAATATAGTCATTTAAATGACTACCCTGAGTAAGAAACGGGCCATGAAGGAGGCAGCGTGCCATATATTTCTATTAAATATGTGATAGGAAAAATGTCTTCCTCACTATGAACCCAGTGGTGTTCATCTTTTGTTGAATCTCCAGGTACCTCATTGCCATCCACTCTGATCTGTGTGCTACCGTAGACACCAGAAGTTCTTGACACTGATGTTCTGTTTTTTTCCTCCACAGCTGCACTGCTCCTGGTATTCCGCAAGGGTCAGGTCTGAGACCAGTGTAGTTTTTGCTTTATACTAAATCTTTAGCTTTAGTGATCACATCTCATAGTTACTGCTACACTGAAGACATGTTAGTTTAACTGTTTCTGTTTTTCTCCTACATGATGTCTGATGTCACTTCCTGGATAAAGGAAACATACAGTATATCACACTCATCAGACACTACAGACATTTATATAACAAACAGTGAAGTTCTCACAGCTGTAGGATTTGGCAGCAACCATTAGCAAGAGCACAGAATCTTTGGTTTGATTTTAAATGTTGGAATTTACTTCTCCGATCACTTCGCATTACCCACTAGACTTATGCTTTAGAACATAATTACTATTCTAACCACAGAACAGGCTCAACTGCTTTTATAAGCCCTGGTTATTTTTCTTTTCAACCATCCATAGTTTAAACCCTCTTAAAATTATTTCCGTTTACTGTGTTCTGTCTACTGGGGTCACGCACAAGAATTAAATCCAAAACTCTAGGTTAGAACTACACTTGCATTCTAAGATATGTAATAAACCTCTGGAGGCGAGTTATTCAGGGGCCAGGACTTTTACCTTTATTTATACCTTTATATCATTGGTCGAAAAGGTTCTGCTGTCATAGCTGCTCTCATCAACATACAGTATGCAAGATCTCCTTTTATCATCAACACTTCCATGATGAAATGAGCGTTTGGATTTACTCAGCCCTGACTCCTTATTCTGCAAACATTCTGCTTAAGACCTTCTTCTTCAGACAGTAACTAGGATTCACCTTAATTTATCTGGACGTATCTTGCATTCTTTTTTTATATCTAGATTTAACATTTATGGCATTTGGCAGACACCTTTATCCAGAATGACTTGAAGAAGCGCTTTGAAGTCTACACCAATAAAATCATCCTGATACTGGTCCACTAGGTCATGGACTAAGAATACGATCAGTCTTTGTTGCGAAGGTAATATAGTTTGAAATGCGATATTACAAACATACATGAAGATGGCATGCGGCACTTTCCTCTGCAACTGGACCCTGGACTTCCTGACTGGAAGACTATATATGGTTGAAATTACAATAAAAGCTTCTTGACTTGACAAGATTTTTGCCTCAAGTAGTGTCTTGAGGCAGGTGTTTCTTCTACCTTAAAATTGATATGACCAGTCAGGATCCTGGTACAGTGCAGGGTTAGATAAGTACTGTGAGGCGGAGGGGTGTTGGTCAGTTTTTGGCTTTGTAGTATTTCAAATCTGATGTGGCAGCTACAGGGAGCCTGTGGAAATACTGTAGAAATAGCGTGGTGTGGGAGAATCTAGGAATGTCATGCAGCTGCATCCCAGATCAGTTGCGGAGGTCGAATGTTGCTCAGAGGCAGACCTGCCAAAAGCAAATTGCAGTAGTCCAGTCTTGACAAAAGATTTAACAGGTACTTAAGTAGATAGCAACCTTTCAATGTTGTAAAGAAGAAATTGAATATCAGATTTTGGTTGGAATGTATTGAATGTGTCTTGCTTTGAGTGCATGTAGGTTCTTTTTGATACCACCTAGAGCACTTTAATACTGGATGAATCAACTGTTATATAATACAATGGAGTAAATGTAGAACATTTCCATCAACACCCACAAACTACGCACCAACTAATAACACCACTGAGCGTGTCCATTAAAAGCTCAATCCCTCATGTGTCAAGTATACACAGGTGGTGTCACGGCTTTTAGAAATTGTGGGTGCTGCTAAAAATGGTCTTACCACTTGGACATTACAAAGGGCCTCGGATTTGGGTTTTTATTGGAAAAAAAACATTCTACTTGGCAAAGGTGGGGTTCTGAAATATTCTACTCAAGAAATGCTACTGAAATTTTACTTAAAATTCAAAAATAAAATAATTTAAATGTACTCGGTTATTTGTTTTAACAGTGGTTGGGGTGGTGTATAGAGGTATAGTGTAGTTAAAAAAATGGCAAGGTTGTATAAATGCCAAGCTAAAAAAACACTACAGTCCCTGACTTGAGATTAATATAATTTATGCATTTTGCAGCCCAAAAAAAAAATCTCCTGTTATAATGTTATTTATGATAATGAGAGAACTTACAAACGCAGAGTCAGAATTCCGACAGTAAACGTACGCAATAAACAACTATCGATTCGACGGCATTTATCTTTCAGCTGGATCTGCATCACCGGCTCGTCTGTATTGTCTGTCTTCTTCTTTCTTTTTTGTGAGTTTGTGAGTGCATTTATTCTCCATCAATCTATCAATCAATCCAATTTTCCAGTGATCCCCCACCCCATGCATTATTTTGATATTTTTTTTTTTTACTAATTAACAGATATGATTTAAAATGTATTTAAGCACAACAAACATACTTAAATAAAAGTGAAATTACAGATTTTAAAAACAACTTTAAAAAGTAGAAGTACACAAAAAACTCTACTGAAATACAGTAACACGAGTAAATGTAATTTGTTACTTTCCACCTCTGCTACTTGGTTATATTCCTGCTTGTTTACTCAAACCTTCACTCTTTTATGAAATATTCTGGCATGTTTACATATTATTAGCTCCGGCTCAGGCGTTCTTTTTTTTTATGTTTTAATGCTGATTTTCATCAGTATACTATGTGAATAAGCTTAGCTTCTTACACAACCTTCAAAAGTCTTAGCCGCCATGTTGACAGATTTATTACTTACAGTGGAAATTAAGGATTGGCTCATTAATTTTTTGGGTTAAAATTCAGGGTATTGTGTTATACTTAAAGTATGGACAACGCCACAGTTCCCAAACATCATAAGACTTCAAAATTTTATTTTCTTCCTAAAATAAAACTTTATTTGGCTGCATAAATGTGCTTTAAAAAAAGTAGAAGCAATGTGTTATTAAAAGGGAGTAGATTGGCACGTAAAACTAATGAAAATGGATATAACTCATGAAAATGCACAGCAATTCACCCTCTAATTGAAACACCCAGCCTTTTTTCCATATTTATCGCTATGTTTTAGCACGTTTAGTCATAAATTGTGAAATCTATTCATGCAAACAATCCTAGAGTGCGGTAAATCTCGGATTGATGGCGTTTTAAGGGTAGCTACTGCGACCCGCAACACTGAATGAGGTTTTGATGAATGTAAGTGTGCGCAATGGCAAGAGTTTAAGCGTTAGCGTGATTCATTGGTGGGCTTTTGCTGCTAGATGGAGGGAGAGGCGGATGTACGAAGACGTAGATGGGCACCCGGGAGACCGGATGGATGCTTTGGAGAGTTTGAGCTTTATTGCATGTGAGATTCAATCCCATATATGAGACTCTGATTTTATTAAATTTTTTAAAATTGCTCTTTCAGGCAGCTACGTTGGTGTGGAGAAAAGAAATAAAAGATGACTGATGTTTCTCGAAACCTGGCTGCGAAAAAATGGGTGGTGTACAGTATATGGCACATCTGTAAATGATTGTTATATGTTGTGATATTCAAAAAGAGTCTGGATGTACATGTTTCTGAGGTAAAATATATTCCATTGGCAGCTTCTGTATTAATGCTTTTTTTTAGCTACAATCAAATGCCACATCAAATCTGAATCCCTTCACCATTGTGGGTTGTATTTTAACTTTACTTGGTGTGATATTTCTATTATACATTCAGGAATGCATATACAATTAAATTTGAATTGAATTTTGAGGCTATTTTAATATACCTATTTAAAAAAAGATACAACCAACGATAGATTTTTTTTCTGTATATATTTTTTTGTCCTTTCTTTGGTGTGAAAGACTAATTTTGGAGCCATTCATACAGTTAAACAGGCAGATTTTTTTTTTTTTACCTCAGTGTTCTTTGAGTGCATTGGGACTGGTTGTTTAAAAGGTCAAGCATGGTATCTATCCAGATTAAATGGTCCAGACATAAAGGTCCGAAGTCTTCCAAATTCAATCTTAGCCTCAAAAAAAAGATGACAGGATCATATATTGTCCTCATCTTGATAGTAATTTGTGTCAGCAGCAAATAGACTCGAATGGTTTCCCGTGACGTGTGACACGAAGCTTTCGATCAACGTCCTGTCGAGTTTCATGAATATTGTCTGCTTCTTTCCAGAATCCCCTCCCCCCACCCCCAAATGAGTCCCCAGAGGGAGAAGGAAGATACAAGCAGAAATGGTGGCGAGTTATTTTGTGTCGTTGCCGTTTTCTCAGAGTCACTTCACTGCACTCTTCACCTTCCATCTTAAATTAAACCCGCTCTCTGCCTTACAAATAAAACAAGCCATGCTCTCTGTAGGTGTCTTTTTTAAGGTTCTGCTCCGACGGTCTAATGGCATTCATGCTCGTCATTACAGGGAGCAAAATGCAGAAAATAAAACAGGAAAGCTATCCCAGGATACCAGGCTCAAATTGGCAATTTCTCGCTCACAAATTACTTCCACCTCCTCCATGCTTGCTCATTCTCTTGCTCGTTTCTGGGCACCCATCACTGCTTTCATCTTCCTCATCTCTCTATCTGACAGGCTTTTACTCCCAGAAGGATGCTGGATTTAGGACTTGCTGCGCTTCATGACAAATCCCTGTTCGCCAGGCTGAGCTCCGGTTTGGCCAAAGGCAGAAACCTTAAACTAGACAGCAAGACTCAGGTCTTCTGTTTGAATTGACTGATTAAATATTACTGAGGTTTTTCAAGAAATAAAAGGGGCTGTATTCTGGCTATGTGAGACAAATTCTTTAATAAGGTTTTACATAAGTTTTAAATGGAATGTAAGTCATTCTAGTTTGTTCACAAATACATATCATTGCTTGATGACACTGCTGCATAGGTTTTTAATGGTCTTTAAATAGTATGGCTTACTTACCATTCAGGAGAATATGTTCGTCTGCCTGTTTCTCAAAAGGTCACACAAAGTATCTAAAAAAGGTTCCCAAACCTCCAAAAAGTCAAAGGAAGCAGTTTGAAGCCATCTGCTTATTGAGTTGAGTCCTTCTAGTAAAATCTGTCCACATGGTGGCCATCCTGGCAACACTCCCAGGAAGCTATTTTCATATCAACAAAACCAGGCTATCTACTTGAATAGGGACTGACCCATAAACCAGAAACAGATTGATATCATGAACCTTGGATTTGAAGAGTGGCTCTGAGAGTTTCACATAAATGATGAAAATGATGTGAGGATTTTTATCTCAACTCACATTTATGAAATGGATTGCTTCTGTCTACTGTTCGTGTTTTCGCTAAAGATATAGTAATTCTACTGCCATATTGAACATTACCCCCATTGATATTTAGACGTTTTTCCATTTCACTTGAAATAGCCTCTGGTTCAATCCAGACTGAAATGGAAAAGTTTAAACTTTGGCCCTCCCTAGCTATATACAAAAACACTTTGATGAAGCAGCAGAATCACATGGCATTTTAATCTTATTGCCAATTTGTGGAATTTAACTCATTCTGGGCTGATGTGATGCTCTTTAAATGAAGAACCTTAGTTAAAAAAGCACTTTGAAACCATCTGGAAGATTAAAAAAACGTTTAGCTTGTTCACTTTTTTGTCCAAAGTGAACTTTAAGTGAGTTGTTTATCGTGTGCTTTGGCTTTTGTAGAATAAACTGACTCCAGCAGGAGCATCATATGCATCCTTTAAAAAGGTTAAATCAGTCTGGACTTGGTCCAGGTTCTCTTGTCAGTGGTGTGGTGATGGTATTCATCCCATTCAATTTATATAGCACTTTTTTCCCTCTGGAAACAAGGTCCACGACCATCCGGGACAGGGTGCCAATCTATAAGGACACAGTATCATGCCCTATAATCATTCAGATACTAAATACAATGTGGAAAGACCAGAGGAACCCTGAGAAAACTCCCAAAACACAGGGAAAACATGCAAACTTTGCACACACGGGGTGAATGCAGGATTTAAAACTCAAACTCCAGAGATGCAAGAATGGCAAACATGATTACACCACTAAGCCACCATGGTTCCAATTTCTAGAAACCAAAGGACGATATTACATGATGTTTTTTGGAGAATGCAGGTGTTTGATTAAGAGAATATTGTTGTGTACTAGTAAGAAATACTTGAGTATGCTGATGGAGTACAATGCATGTAGAAAGATGGTATACATTTGTGAATATTTGTGTGTATTGGTTTATCATTTGCTGGAATGTAGCGTTTTAATGAATAATTGTGATTTATTTTTACAATATACGAGGGACGTTGGAGTCAAACCGGGACTTTTAAGGTTTATAAAATTAAAACAAATTTCAATGAGTGGAAACTGTGGTTATTTTTTGACACACTACCCTGCTACAAATACTCCTGAACCATCCTAGAACATCCTGCTTCACTTTGTCATCAGGGAACCACCACGAATGACGGATGTCCGGCCATTTTTGAAACGTACACACCATTCAAACGTCTTACTGCGGCTGAGCGTCTCATCACCATACCGAGCTTAAAGTCTTCTGCAGATATCCGCAGGTTTTATGCTTTCTATCACAAGAAACTTTACCACACGATGTTCCATGCTCTTGATTACCGTTCCCTAGACTGGCCCATTACATGTGCGCCACCTATCAGTTTCCTATAGTACACACTAGCCATTTACAACTGCGTAGCATCCATTTTTATGCCTGTAAAAGGAAAAGTCCTTGTATTAAATGGATGTGTTTGTGGTAAATTTATTGCGTTTCATGGAGGTTGTTTGCTGTATATTTGCTGGTTCATGAAGAGCTTGTTGCTGATGCAGTTTTGTTGGGAAATATGGGGTTTATTTACAATTGTTGAGGGAATAGTTATATCATGAATTATATTGTCTCTTGGTATATAATGCAGGATGTGGGTGTTAGTTGGTGTATTGATAAAGGAAGGTTGATAGATAAAGGAAGGTTGATAGATAAAGTCAGGTCAATATTGGCTTAATTGAGTCATTAGTGCCTTATAGCAACCTGAGGCAACAATTTACATGAGGTCTGCATGAATCTTCCACTTGGCATCCCCTCATAATCAGTGAATCTCTCACGTTTGGCAATTTGACTGATTGTTTCTCAGAGACACCATTGTTTGTAATCGCTAATGTGTCTGCAAAGAGACGAGTAAATCAAACATGTGACCGTTTTTCAATCTTCAGAGCACAAATGAATGTCCTCCCTTGTTCACCTGAGGGGATTCCATGCTTCCGTTTGGGCAATAAAAACACCCCAAAATGTCGCTCTCACCCGTGATCTGCCCATTTTAACAGCCTCTGGGTGGCTATTTTCTCTCAGCCGTATGAATTTTTCATGCGCTTTTTAAAGCAGAGTTGTGTGTCCGACACTCAGGGGGACTCTCAGTGTGAAGGATGTAGAGCTACTAATGATCAGCTGGAGAGTCTGCTACACTAAGATCAGCATAGTGGAGGTGGAAAAGACATGTATTCTCTTGCTCTCTTTTTGTCTCTCTCTCTAACTCCTTTTTTTTCGACCACTCAAATCTGTCTTCCAGTTTTTTTACCCAGTCTATATATCTTTTTTTTTTTTCTTCTGTATCTCAGCCATACACCTGCCTATCTCATTTACTTGCTTTCACATATTTAAGGCTGAGTGTGCATTATTATTCACATAGAGCAACACTGTTTTGGTTTACTAGCAGGCCAGAAGATAAGAGGAGCAAGAAGGGGTTTAATTCGCTTAGAAAGACCCTTTGATTGATGATGGAGGGTTTTTTTCTCATCAGTAAGCACTGGTGTGCCGGCTCTATGTAACTGTATAGCTGCTTGGGGCAAAGTCAGATCAAAAGTTAATGTTTGTATTTAGTTTGACAGTTTCTTATGTCTATTTAAATGAAATCATTCTCCAAACCTATGTAATTATCAAGTTACCTAACATCAGAAACGCACTGAAATTTGATGTCTGTTAAATTAAGTCAGGCAAATATGTTTTCCCCTTTCAAGAGGACCAAGGCAAACTTGTGTTTGCTTAAGGGAAATGAGGCCTTTCACTCCAACTCCTGTTCATACTCTTTAACATTCAGGTTTAATCTATGAGTCACAGCAGTGGCAAACTGCTCACATGGTTGATTCTACAGAAACACGAACAAGCACAGACACACTTCGGCGAATAGCGTTCTTCTCTTTGGAATCCATTCCCATCTGACACTTACACACACTTATCAGTTTAAAACTGGTTCCAAAGCTCAACGGCAAGTTTGCCGTCTACCCAACACATTGTGCTGCAAGCCAGCCCACTAGCTTCTGAAAAGGATTTGCTTTGTTTCGCTAATAAATGCAAGTGCCAAGAATTACTCACTGGCGTAGTTTTTGACTGGCGTGGCAGATGACCAACCCCAAACCTATTTCCTGTAGCCTGGCAGATCCAGTTATGATCATTTATTTGCTCTGAAACACTCATTTAGGTAAAATGTTGCACAGAAGTGTCAGATTCTAATTGCTGTGGCCAGAAAAGTGTACAAAAGAGTTTGTTCATAACAAAAGTGTCCACAAAATGTGTAGACAAACTTATTTTAAAGCATAGCATTCCACATTTACTCTTTTGGGAAGATGTTCCACTAGATTTTGGAGTGTGTTTGTGCAGATTTGTGCTCATTCAGACCCAAAGGTGTTGGTAAAGTTAGGTACTGATGTAGGTGAGGTGAGGAGGCCTGTGGTGCAGTCAGTGTTCACATTTTTCCCAATCAAAGATGTCAGTCGATTCAAATAAATAATCACGATCGCACATATTTATCTGTACTAAATGTACCTTAAATTAATACCCTCCAATTTTAATTACTCTAAACCTCATGGGTATGAACATATGCATGGATATGAAAGTCATCAGCACACAACTTTTGCTTTGTTTCCACACGGACGGTTTTAATTGCTTCTAAATGCAAGTAAGACAAAAAAGGCCTGACTGCACCTCAGACCTTCCCATCCAACATGTAACAGTACCTTTCTTAACAAGTACCCTTTGTTGGACACCCCTTATTATTTATAATTATCTCATGTAGACAGCTGAGGGTCAAGGACCCAGCAGTTACAGCTTAGTAGTACTGGGATTTTACCTCAGTTTGGTCATAGCGGGATTTGAACTCATGACCCTGCAATCCTAAAAAATCTGAATCCTTAACCAGCAAGCTACCGCTTCAAGGCACAGACTTTTATTCCGTATAATACATGTGTACCGAAAAGCTATAGTGTGTGTTTGTTATTTTCTTTTCAGTTTAGTACAGGGAAATTCCTCAGGCTCAAATAACTATTCTTCAGCAAAAATCCAGCACGAGCATGACCCTGGCAGCAAAGCAAAGACAAGGTCAGTCTGGTTTTCTCCTTCAGCCTCGGTCCTGCACGCTGTGTGTTTCATGTGGCCACAAGCTCGTAATTAAAGCACATGCCAAAACATTATTACCGAGTCGTCAGGAAGGGACGCTGACACACAGACAGAGTGACAGATTAAAACTCCAGTGTGGATGTGTGTGAGGGTGTGTGTGCATGCACCTTTGATCAGCTGGGCTTTGATATTTACATTTGCATTTATCCAGAAGTCTCTTTGTAGCCTCTAACAAGAACATGTCTAGGCAAATGTCATTATGATGAAAGCGAAAATCTCTCGGGGATGCGACCCGGTAGCGAATATTTAACTAGTTACTTTTATGGTTAACAAAGAAATCAGTGATCTAAACATCAGTTCACATGCTCCAAACCCCATGTGTGTAATATGTGGAGATGCATTTACTGATGAGTCAGTAAAGCTTTCAAAATTGCTTTGGCGTTTAGAAACTAAACACTCACAAAATGTTCTGTGATATACAAACACACACACACACACACATATACACACACACACACACACACACACGGACAGGGCCATGTTTACATGCATCACTTCTTCTGTCCATATACATCTGGGAACTGAGGGGACCAGGTGCTGATGTTTTGAGAAAGGAATCCTGTCTCATATACGTATGTCTAATACAGGATTCCACAGCTCAACAGTTCTGGGTGTTCTTTGTTGTATTTTTTGTTTTATAATGCGGCAATTGTTTTCAAATGCTAAAAGGTCTAGACTGCAGGCAGGCAAGTTTTGCACCCAGACTATATAATGTAATATATATACTATATTAAAACAAATACTCCCCACCAGCAGCACCCCTCCACACACACAAACACCCCACAAGCCTGTCATTCCTAAATAAAACTGGACCATGGTATAAATTTGGAGCTTTATTAAGCATTTCACAATAAATGTAACCATAAAGGGTTAAAAAGTAGGCTGTTTATTAATAACATTAAAACAACTCCCTTTTGTATTTGAGGAAAAATTACCTTAGAAACAATGTACCTTTATGACCGTTACTTTGCATCACGCCATCCAGGCATGGATTATTCTACACTTCTTTATTTTTAGTCACGCATGCAATTGTATTTAATTCAATTGATCTCCGTTAAACCGTTTTCAATGTTAAACCTTTATTTCGAATTTGAACAAACCGAAATAAATCTTATTAAAGTCCAAACGCAGTAATAAAAGGTGCTGCCGTGTTTTTGTGGGTTTTGTGTTTTCATGTTTGCTTCCTGTGCATGGAATCGCTTCGGTCCTCTAAGGATGTGAAGGATCGTGGGTAATCAATCACATCTCCCCCCTGTGTGGTGCATGGCCAACGTTGATGAGCTGCTGTATCATCACCTGCACACGTAGGCACCTCTGGCACAAAAGACTGGCAGCAGATACAAAGCCCACACACACACACACACACACACACACACACACACACACACACACACACACAAATATCCAATCATACGACAAATCTACACTTCAGTGCATTATTCAATTCAATTCAGTTTTATTTGTGTGGCATTTTTAACAAATCACAATGTGGCTTTTCAGAAATAATTTGATAAAAATACACACTTTACATCAGTGGTGGACGAAGTACACAAACCAGGTACTTGATAAAAAGTAGAGATACATCAGGTAAAATATGACGCCAGTAAAAGTAAAAGTCCCTTTAAACTTTCACTGAGGTAAAAGTACACAAGTATTTGCCTTTAAATCTACTTAAGTATCCAACCTAGTATGATTTATAATAGCTATAATGTTGCTTTATTATCTTTATCACAAGACTTTTACACAAAGGCGACAGTGGTGAGGAAAAGACGAAGAACATGAAGAAACCCAGTGAGAAACCAGACTCAAAAAGGAACTCATCCTCATCAAATTAACACCAGAAATTCAGCGTTTTGATTTGAATGTTTTAACAGATTACCACATTTACAGGAACATATACATGTATATATTTTTGTAAACTTTATGGTTAATTATTAATACGAACAGTTGAGTGCACTTAAGTCTTTATTAGTGAACAGCTGATAACTTCAACAATGATGCAGTGATGATAAATGGACATTTGGCGTTCCCAGGATATGGATGGGTTCCCTTCTGAGTGTTAAGTTTCGTTCTCATATCTTCTCAGGGAGTCCACAAATACATCACAGAAAATGTGTTTGGCAGTTTCCTGCATCTCTAAATGGAAATAGAAAATAATATGAGCTTTTTTTTCCCCACTGATCCTTGTAGTGGAACTGACTTCTTCTGTGGAACATTAAATATAAATTGATAAAAAAAAAAAAAAAAAGAAAAAAGGCTTTGGTCTGAGTCAGCACTTGAAGATTCCTTGTACAGGCAGCATGGCCACAAAAAAACATATGTTTTTCTATTTTTGTTTTAGAAATTCTTTAGAAATTAATAGCGCTTTTCACAACATACATTGTCTCAAAGCAGCTTTACAGAATTTAACAGTAAAGGTGAACGATGTGTGTTTATCCCTGATTAGCAGCCATGGCGACTGTGGCAAGGAAAAACTCGAGAAACCTTTAGAGGAACCAGACTCAAAGGGGAACCCATCCTCATTTGGGTGGCATCAAGAGTGTGATTATAGTCTTTAAACAATACAGAACACTGAAGAGTGAGAACTAACATGAGCACTGAAGTGTAAGATTATGAGTGATGTTCTTTCTACAGTCTTTTGTGGTTATGGAACCAGGAGTTACTGAGCAACTCATAAAATAGCTCAACATTTGCGATCATCACAGATCCAACACCAGCTTCTCCATACCAGAGCCTTTAAACACTCAAAGAGGTCCAGTGTCCAAACTCCACATGTAGTGGGATCCAATTGGCGCTGGCACATTTGTTTGTTTGTTTATTTATTTATTTCCCTCACAATGCCGATTGGGTTTTCTTCGTTCTGTATCTTCTAATCCTGATCCATTTTTCTACCCTGATCATCAGTTCTAGTCAGAATTCCACCTTCACGCACCGTCGCCTTGAAAAAGGACCTGTTTTCTCTTTTTGACTTTTCTTCCATAAACGTTTTTTTTTTTTTTTTTTTTTACACTTTAATGTTTTTTAAGCAGTTTTTTTTTCTATTGAAATCGTCTTCACAGAAGCTCTAACGCTGAGATTCGTGACTACTGGTAATTTACCTGAGAGATAATGGAAGACAGAGCTTCCTGATATCAGAAGATAACCGAATTGACAGCAATTGAAGTCAATTTGCCCCAAGTGTAAATAAAGTAAATAATGAAACAAAGGATTAGTTCTCACTTATAGCTGAGTACTTATGATGATTATGAGGATGAAAATATTATATCATTAGGCTAAGTTATTGTTATCATGGATTGTTCTTGTGGAGATTTGTGATCATTCAGACACAAGGGTGTTACTACTAATGAAGTCAGGCACTGATGTAGGTGAGAAGGTGAGGAGGCCTGGGGTGCAGTCAGCGTTCCAATTCATCCCAAAGGTGTTCAGAAGGGTTGAATTCAGAGCTCTATAGCAGAAGATCTTCCACTCCAACTCATTTAAGGTGGTTGTTATGTAGGGATCATGTCATGCTGGAACAGGTTTGGGTCTTTTTTAACATCCTGTAGAATTGTTTGGCTTTAACTTTATGCTAACAGTTTCGAAAAGAACCACATATGGCTGGAAAAAATGAGGTGTCCAAATTCTTTTGTCCGCATATTGTACGTTATACTCTGCTATTATATTGTTGGTAGGTTCTAAAATGCTTCCTTTAGCTTGAGCTGTTTTGTTTTTTGAAAAAGCACTTTTTTTCCTAAAGGTATGCACGCTGCTAATTTGTGGCTCAACGCCGTTTTTGTTCAAATGACAATTTTTCCCAGAAACACCGCGTCGTGAGCGTTTCCGGAATGTTCCTGCAGGCTGGTTCGTTTCCAGACGAGGAGCCAAAGATTGATTCGTGTAAAGCCGGCACGAATAGAGTGGAGTCTTGGAAAAAACAACAACGATAAACGGCTCATTTTGTGTCATCGGCTTTTCCTAAGTATTCCATCTCAACCCGATAGAGTATTAATGAGACGAGCAGCTTTTAAACAAGGAAGGTCTTCTGAGAATGATAAGGACAGTGAGACAGCTGCAGGAGTCTGCTTGATGCCACTCTCTCGCATACACACAAATACTCACGCACCCTTCAGTGCAATATCCGCTTATTAGCAGCGCTATCGTTGTGCTCTTTTTCAGATTTTTCCTTCCTGAGCTTTTTTCTATCCTTCTAATATCCTTTGCCCCTCTCCCAGCACAGCTGCTTGCAATCAGACCTGGCTCAGACTTCGATCCCAGTTTGTGTCACACTAATGACTGTGTTAAACCGCTCTGATGATCATGAGTCCATTATGGTCTAAGATGTCAAATGTTTCTGAAATGTTTTCTGTTTCAATGGCAAGCTGCAGAAGACTTCTGACCAGGAGCACATACATTAATGGAACAGCCTTAGCTAAAGAAACTCACAATTATCGTGTTTATACAGCAGTTGAGGGAGCGTCAGCTTGGCGGTGCTAAGATCTGATCTCAACAACTGATCCGTCGTCTTTCCATAGCTGCCATTTCACACGATTTTGTACACTGGACTTTCCCTCCCCCCTGAACTCCAGGAAATACTAGAAATCCCTTAAGCAGTCATTCTCTACAAAAAGATTAGCAAAGAATCACTTGTTTATACAGAATGAACAGATATTTATACATCATATGGACAAAAAGCTAATGGCTACCTGACCATACACAGAACACAGAATCAGAGGCACTATCTATCTATCTATCTATCTATCTATCTATCTATCTATCTATCTATCTATCTATCTATCTATCTATCTATCTATCTATCTATCTATCTATCTATCTATCTATCTATCTATCTATCTATCTATCTATCTATATCACTGAAGGCTTGCGAATGACCATTCATAACATAAACAAGGGTTCATCCATGTGACCGCTTTTCTCTTTTCTCTCTCTCTCTCTCTCTCTCTCTCTCTCTCTCTCTCTCTCTCTCTCTCTCTCTCTCTCTCTCCCTCTCTGTCTCTCTCTATCCCTCTCTCCCTACCTTTCTCTCAAAAATTAAGACCATATTTAGGGCTTTTGTTTCTCCTCCAGACACCCGCAGCGTCTTCAGCGTTGTTATCAGATGAAGTTCTGCTGAGATAAAGTGGACATGAATATCAAACAGAACCAGCATTTATTTTGGATGTTTTTTTCTCCATGTTGAATCCCTTTTATGTGTCTCCAGACACCTGGGGAAAGAACGCCGACTGACTTTCTAGGAAGACGTTACGCTGTGAATTCAGACAAAACCCGAAAACCTCTGTAATGCAACACGCTATCTGTTTTTTCTTCTACTTTTCTGAGAGAAAAGCCTATCAGCTCTTTCGCATGACAAAGAAATCAGTCAGCACCAAGGTTTTCAGTCTGCGGTGCTGATAATGCTTTGTTGCTTAATTCTACTGTCTGTTTGAACCCTTTCTTTTTTGCTGTGACGGTTGGCAACGGGCCAAAATACAGTAACATGAACAAGTGTTCAACTAAAGGAGTGTGTAGTGTTTCTGAAAAATGTACGACACTGCAAGGCACGAGGATTCAACAGTCTCATGCGAACTGACGCCAAAAAGAAAAGAGCTACAATGGGACTGAACTTGAGCGAGGGAAAGTGATGAACAGATCAAAGCTTTCTCATAATTTACTTGATGTGAACATACAGACAAAAAATTTTTGTCCCTGAAGGATACAATGCATCTATCTATCTATCTATCTATCTATCTATCTATCTATCTATCTATCTATCTATCTATCTATCTATCTATCTATCTATCTATCTATCTATCTATCTATCTATCTATCTATCTGTAGTGTGGATATTAAGTCTTAATTTTATAATCCACACTTCTTCCTCAATTGTGGATTAATTCTCGGATTATCGCATTAGGGCTTAATAAATTCAGAGGAATCGAAGACCGTCTGCATGGTTCTGTACTGTTTTTTTCGGAAAGGATTTGCGACTGGTCCGTGTGTGTGTGTGTGTGTGTGTGCCGTCATTGTATTCATGAGTGGCTATATTTGCTTGATTAATCACAAGCAGTGTAGCTGCTGTTGCAGAACTCTGTATAATGATATCAGCGTTTGGCTGGCAGCACTGCCAAAAACATTCTGTGTGAAAAAAAAAAAAAGATTGAATCCTTTGATTTTGTGGATACTTCCTCCCTCTATTCAGCGTTAATTTATCTGGTATGATCTTTTATTACGAGTTTAGCAAGCTGTGGAACTGTATATATTTTTTACAAGAGCAATTTTGTAATTACAGCACAGCAAAGCGAATGCAGATGTTGGGATGTTTGTAAATGATGAAGTTTCTAGATTCAGGATCTTGAAGTTTAGGGGTTCAAGTCCCAGCAATGTTGGGCTTTTGAGCTCCTTACACTATATATTAGGGTATATAAATATATACTGTATATGCATTGCTTTAATGATTGTTAATTCTTGATGAATGAAGAAAGCCAGTGGACAGTGTTGGTTTGCATTCACTGGCTAAATGGTTAAGTAGATTAAAGTCTTGTTTTTTTGTTGTTAATTGATGGTGAACGGAAGAATATGATGACTATTTTCCTCAAGAAGCTGGATGTCATGTAAGTGTATGGTAAGCAGTGATTATTGTTAGGTTCAACATTCTTTGCTTTGCAAGATTATCATGCAAGGGTTTGTTATATAATAAATGCCGCCCCTATTTAATTGCTTGACCTGAATAACCAGTGTATCTCGTGCACCTATTTGAGTCAGTTAGCCTTACTTGCACTTGTGATTCACTTCAGAGGCTTTATACCATGTTACATTTTAACTGTCATTGCTTTATTCTTCCTTGTAGATGATGAAATTTGCCTGGGACAACTACAGACATTATGCATGGGGGCAAAACGAGCTCAGGCCGCTCACCAAAAACGGCCACATCGGCAACATGTTCGGTGAGTAGCACTTCTAATTATTTGCCACGTCCCAACATGAACTAGTTCACCGACTGCTGAGGGTCAATCCTGCTCCGAAAACATGTGACGCAACTGTCGCATTTTCTCTGAACTTCTTTTCCTACTTGTATATATCCTATTAGCTTCCATCCTCCATGCAAAAGGCCTTACAGATTTTTCTCAGTGGATTTGGGTCATTCACAGACTTGAAGTTAGATTGCTATTTTTTTTTCCTGAGACATCCATACAAGACCTGTGAGTCACAAACCGAGAGCTTCGGAGGCAGCTACTGCACTTTTCTATGGATTAGTGTCACTCTTTCAAGAAAAAAAAAATGACAGTTTTTCTTCACTGCTATTTACCGAACTCACTTACTCCGGGTGACAGAGAGTGACATTTAACCGATACTGCAACACACTAATATGTTCTTTCTCCAATTCTGTCAGTCCTGTTTATTTGGGATTAATTGATAGCTGAGCATCCAATTTATGGCATGCCGGTGTTTCACTTTAGAGGCATGCTGTGATCTGGGATCATTCTGTGACCTCAAGTGGGGAGTCAAGAAAACTGGACTCTGGCTTGTGATTTTGAATAAGCATTTAAAATGAATTTGAGGAGTTTCATTAGTTCTACAGAGTAATGGACTTGGAATGTGAAACAAACCAGGCTGAAGCATAAATACAAGAGAGAAATTAAAAAAAGAAAGATGTTTGCTCTTGTATTAAGGGTTTGTGGACACCTGACTATAAGTTTCAGAAAGGTAGAAAGTTAGTAGAAATTTATCCCAATATGTAAGTAAATGTGCTTACATTTTATGTAAATGTATGTATGTAAGTCGCTCTGGATAAGTAAAGGCACCTTTTTAGCTATATATATATTTATACAGACACACAATATATGGAGTTTGTGGACACCATAAGATTTTATCTGTGTTTTTGACATTTCACATTAGACCCAATTTGCTGTTGTAACCTCCACTCTTCTGGGAAGATGTTCCACTGTTTTTGGCGTGTGTTTGTGGAAATTTGTTCTCATTTAGAATCAAGGGAATTAGTAACGTCAGGTACTTCAGGTTGGTGGGGAGTTCCTGCCGCAAGTGGAGGAGTTTAAGTATCTTGGGGTTTTGTTCACGAGTGAGGGAAGGGTGGAACGGGAGATTGACAGACGGATCGGTGCAGCTTCTGCAGTAATGCGGTCGATGTACCGGTCTGTCGTGGTGAAGAAGGAGCTGAGCCGCAAGGCGAAACTTTCGATTTACCGGTCAATCTACGTTCCTACTCTCACCTATGGTCATGAGCTCTGGGTCATGACCGAAAGGACAAGATCCCGGATACAGGCGGCCGAAATGTGCTTCCTCCGCAGGGTGGCTGGGCGATCCCTTAGAGATAGGGTGAGAAGCTTAGTCACTCGGGAGGAGCTCAGAGTAGATCCGCTGCTCCTCCACATCGAGAGGGGTCAGCTGAGGTGGCTCGGGCATCTGTTCCGAGGGAACGCCTTGGTGTCCCCCCGGAAGAGCTGGAAGAAGTGTCTAGGGAGAGGGAAGTCTGGGCATCTTTGCTTAGACTGCTGCCCCCGCGACCCGGCATCGGATAAGCGGGAGAAGATGGATGGATGGATGGAGGTACTGATGTAGGGTGACGAGGTCTGGGATGCAGTCAGCTTTCCAACACATCCTGTAAGTGTTCAGTAGGCTTGAGATCAGAGCTCTATAGCAGGCCAATCAAGATCTTCCAACCCATGTAAAGTACAGGGGCAGTGTCATGCTGGAACAGGTTTGGGTCTCTTAATTTGTTTCCTGTGAAAAAAAAACAAATTTAAGAAAAAAAAAGTAATGTTTAACACGTTCTAATTGCATTGAAGACATTTCTTTATCTGATGGTGAATTTAAATGGTAAAATTGAAGCCTTAATATTGTCTTAAAGTAGAAAAAAAAGAAACACATTACTCATGGGAAATGATTTAAATCTCCATCCGAAACTTTACTTGGTTCATTGTCTTTGTCCTTCAGGTACTGAGCCAGGGAATCTGCTGACTCAGTGAAATTATGTTTGCACTCTGTCTACCTATGTCTATATACCTCCCCTTTGGCCTACAAGTACAGAAAAACATCTGGCCTAAGATGTGTGTGTGTGTGTGTGTGTGTGTGTGTGTGTGTGTGTGTGTGTGTGTGTGTGTGTGTGTGTGTGTTTGTTGGCTGAATCTTGAAGGGCTCTAGAGGAAGCCAGGTATGAAATTGGACACCGAGTTCTTTAATTTTATCCCATGAGTAAACATAGATGCCTGGAGATCAGAGGCGGCTAAGCCT
Organism: Silurus aristotelis; assembly: GCF_946808225.1. Lineage (NCBI taxonomy): Eukaryota > Metazoa > Chordata > Actinopteri > Siluriformes > Siluridae > Silurus > Silurus aristotelis. The sequence continues at coordinate 15,304,947 of NC_139598.1, read as the reverse complement.
GCTCGTTAGAAGCATGTCATTATGGTCGAAATCGGTCAGAGAGAGAAAGAGAGAGAGAGAGAGAGAGAGAGAGAGAGAGAGAGAGAGAGAGAGAGAGAGAGAGAGAGAGAGAGAGAGAGAGAGAGAGAGGGAGGGAGGGAGGGAGGGAGGGAGGGAGGGAGGGAGGGAGGGAGGGAGGGAGGGAGAGAGAGAGAGAGAGAGAGAGAGAGAGAGAGAGAGAGAGAGAGAGAGAGAGAGAGAGAGAGAGAGAAAGTTTCAACGTGCCTTGGTTTAGATCCCAAGAAGCAAAATGTACATTGAAAGAGAAGTCTTTGGTCATGAATTGAGCTTGATGGTTTTAGACATAATACAAGGTCGATTTTCCGATTTCCGCATATCTTTATACACAATATGGACAAAAGTGTGTGGACACCTGACCATAAAATTCGTATGTCCTTTCTAAACATGTAAATTCACATTTACTCCCCATTAGCTGTTAAAATAACCTCCACTCTTTTGTGAACATGTTCTACTAGATTTTGAAGTGTGCTTGTGGAGATTTGTGTTCATTCAGACACAATGGTTTTAGTAAAGTCAGGTACTGATGTAGGTGAGGTCAAGTCAAGAAAATGTTATTGCCATTCCAACTATATATAGCTGATGCAGTACACATTGAGATCAGACAAAGTTTCTCCAGAACCCCGGTAGTTTAGGACTAAAATAAGTTGTCCTAGCCACATAAAATGCATCGTGTGCAACATAGTACAAACAGTGCAAGACAAAAAAACAAATACACAAAATAGTGCCAACCAAAATGCCTTCTGTGAAGTATGTTATACAGTACAGTGCAAAAATAACTCAACAAAAGTGTACTATTTGAAGAGGCCTGGGGTGCAGTCGCATTCCAATTCACCCCCAAAGATGTTTAACAGGGTTGAGGTTAGATCTCTATAGCAGGCCACTAAAGATCTTCCACTCCAACCCATGTAAAGCACAGGGGCATCGCTGTCAGCGGATCTTTATCGCTTAACTCGACATGGATTATGAACATGTTATTGCACAGGAATAATCTTGAGATGTCGTTTCAATATCTTCTAAATGCTTTGCAACCCAGCTAGCTACAACTGCTAGCTAAAATCCGCCATTGTAACAGCTAATTCTTTCAAAATATTTTAAAGATGTACATATATGGTGAAGGCATTGACAAAAAACGAAAATATTTGAATTTCTGCCGTACATGGAGTTTAGAGTATTTATATTGGACCGACGTTTGACTCTGCTAGCAGTGTGATTAATTACCTCAGAGTGAGCAAACGAAAGCATGGGGTTTGATGTGCGGAGGATCTGAAGTTCTGTTAGCATCTACTGTGAGTGACGGCGCCTTTCTGTCATGAGTCGATTGATTGCGAGAGTAATGCGAATTGTTTCCTTTGTTGTCCAGGAGTGGGAAGAGCCATGATATATTGTGTGTGTGTGTGTGTGTGTGTGTGTGCGCGTGTGTGCGCGTGTGTGCGCGTGTGCGCGTGTGTGTGCGCGTGTGTGTGCGCGTGTGTGTGCGCGTGTGTGCGCGTGTGTGTGCGTGTGTGTGTGTGTGTGTGTGTGAGCATTCATCCCAAAATATAAGTAAATGTAATTACATTTAATATAAAAGTATCCACTTATATGGATGTTTGTCTGTCAATGAGTCTCCTTGTTCAAGCAAAGGGATGATCTTTAAGCTACGACAACCAAAGACATTCCATACAATTGTGTGCCTTCAACTATGTGGTAACACATTGAAGAAGAACCACATATGGCTGGCCAATCAGGTGTCAGATACATTTGTCCATATAGTGTGTGCATAGAGTAAATAGGGTCATTATTAAAGGACATCAGCATATCTCAGGACATCTAAATATGTGATGTTGTGATTTATAAGGCTTGCTCGTAGTAGAAATAAGTACGCCTACGGCTGTTATACACCAGACACACTCTCCCCCTTTTCTCTCTCTCTCTCTCTCTCTCTCTCTCTCTCTCTCTCTCTCTCTCTCTCTCGCTCTCTCTCTCTCTCTCTCTCTCTCTCTCTCTCTCTCTCTCTTCATCTCTCCCCATCTTCTCTACAACCACACAGATGCTACTTCGACTCAGGCATCAGTGTTTCAGCCAAGTCTATGGTCCATTATAGCTCACTGTAACTAGAGCAGACTGCGAACGTGACACACATACACTCCCACACACACACACACACACACACACACACACACACACACACACACACACACACACACACACACACACACTTGTTGTAAAGCTACAGAGAAAGTCTGCAACATATCCAGTTCAAAGCTACTAGACAGTGGACTGAGAGATCTAGATAACATTGTTTGTTTTTTTATCTCAGCTTATTAAAAAGAAATCACTTCACCCATGAAGAGCAGAGTAAGAAAAGCACTCGATCATACACTCGTTGAGGAATTGAAGTCTGTCCTTGCTGCTCAGTGAGCGCTCGATTCATCACAGGGTTAAGGTCATAATAACGCTGACTCTGGTGTTCACCTTGCTCTTTGTCGAATCAAACGTTTTTTACCGAGTGTGTGATTTCTGAGAAACCTGCATACGGAAGAAGTGTGAAGAAAAAAAAAAAAAAAGAAAAAGCTCTCTGATAGAGAAATTCACAAATGTTGACCCTCGGGTTTGACATCATACAGTGATAAAGACAGACGGACGGACGGACAGACATACAGACAGACAGACAGACAGACAGACAGACAGACAGACAGACAGACAGACAGACAGACAGACAGACAGACAGACAGACAGATAGATAGATAGATAGATAGATAGATAGATAGATAGATAGATAGATAGATAGATAAACTAAGAAATAGAGTGAAAGTGAGAGGGAGGAAAGGGGTTTAATGGTCACATGATTAAAAACTTTTTTATGCTACTTATATTCGATCATTCAATCATTCATTTTCTGTAAGAGAGAGAGAGAGAGAGAGAGAGAGAGAGAGAGAGAGAGAGAGAGAGAGCGAGAAAGGTGTGATAAATTATCAGATTTGATCACTCCCTTGTTGGGAGATGGATGATCCGCTGTGGCGACCCCTAATGGGAGCAGCCGAAAGAAGAAGAAGAAGAAGAAGATCACTCCCTTGTTCATGTTGTACATGTTATATTTGGTCATTCACAAGTGGTCAATGGTTGGGCACATGTTCACGTTATATTCAATCAATGTTAAGCCTTCAGACAGACAGACAGACAGACAGACAGACAGACAGACAGACAGACAGACAGACAGACAGACAGACAGACAGACAGACAGATAGACAGATAGATAAACTAAGAAATAGAGTGAAAGTGAGAGGGAGGAAAGGGGTTTAATGGTCACATGATTAAAAACTTTTTTATGCTACTCATATTCGATCATTCAATCATTCATTTTCTGTAAGAGAGAGAGAGAGAGAGAGAGAGAGAGAGAGAGAGAGAGAGAGAGAGCGAGAATGGTGTGATAAATTATCAGATTTGATCACTCCCTTGTTCATGTTGTACATGTTATATTTGGTCATTCACAAGTGGTCAATGGTTGGGCACATGTTCACGTTATATTCAATCAATGTTAAGCCTTCGGACAGACAGACAGACAGACAGACAGACAGACAGACAGACAGACAGACAGACAGACAGACAGACAGACCAAGTATAATAAACTAAAAATAGAGTAAAGGTGAGAGAGAGAGGGAACGGATAAATGGTCAAGGGTGTTTGCCATATGCTGTAAATACTGGCACTTCATTCCAAATCACAGTTGATTAGCAGGATTTAAACCATGGTACTGCTCATCTCGAGTTTGACTCATGTGTGTGTCCCCTGGTGGTTATTGTGGTCCCCACAGTCTAAGGGCCAGTTCTTTGTACATCGCTAACTACATGCGAGATCTAACAGTACATTCAAGAGAATCTAATTGGGGTAATTAAGTTCGGGTTAGTTATATTTTTTTAACACGTGCAGGTGTGATGAGAAAAGCAGGACTGAGTTATTTGAGGTAATTGCGGGTTCACATCTTGCTTGAAAAGGCTACATGAATCGATCCTACATCCCAAGCTTGGAAACGATGTGATTGGCTGGTCTAATGGTATAGTGGTCTAGTGGTGTAATGGGAAATGACCGCGCACATTATTTTACCCCTGTAGAGCAAGAGCTGCTAGAAAGTTATGTAGGATATGAGTAGCTTATAAAACACCAGGGAACAGCTTGAAATCTGCAAAAACATGGAAAGGCAGAAAGCTGCTGACAAAATCACCATGTTTTACCTTTTTTATTTTTTTTCATTTTTACATATTACTTTCTCGATGTCAGAGCCACGACAGGACCTACTAGAGCTTCTGAATAAGTAACTGAAATACAAGAACAATCTACTAAAAATAGCTTTTTTTTTACTTTACTACTTATAAGTTACCCGACAAGAACTTTTAATCTGAGGGTCCGACAAATGAACCGGCGAAATAATTCCCCTCACGAGAAGGGAGTTAGTAAACGATCCCACTATCCTACTGCAGATTACGCTGTGAATTGGGAAAACTCTCCGTATTAATCTCAGGTTGCTCTTTTAAAATAGAGAGGATGTGGCCGCGACAGACTTCCCGTACCACCGCCGCTTATAAAGCCATGAACTAATCCTGTTTATGGGAAATAAGCCTGCTCATGAGCGGGTTTGAGTTCCTGTTGCTATGACAGCAACTCCAGGATGAGCTCTGAAGGACGAAACAATCCCAGACATCTCTAAAATTAAAATCCAGCTAATTGAGTAATCTACAGTACGTATGAGGAACAAACCTCAGTTCAATTTCTTTAAACTTTATTAAGTATTTTTTTTTGCACTTGTGGCCACTTTTTAGAGTATTACATGATAGAACCAATATTTTAATTCTACTAGTACAACTACTACCACTAATAGTAATAATAATAATAATAAGATAATACGATATTACAATAAAATCAAATACAAATCTGTCATTTTATGAAATATTACAATAAAATAAGTGGTAGTTACACAGAAAATACAATAATTGAAACGCTGGTTGTTGGAATACATTTCACATCAGCCACTGAGTGTGTATGTTTGTGTGTTTATTATCTATTATCTTTTATCTTTTATTATTTAGAAAGTGACCAATAATTTGTGAACAATATTTTAAATATAGATTGATTTCTCGAGCGCGTTCTCTCAGCACCGCCGCTGCTACGTGAATATGACGTTTTGCGACGCTACAGAGACCTTAGTGTCCTGAGAGTCGCATAGAACACAGATTAACATGGCAGAGGTAAAACTGTAACTTCCTGGAGACAGGAAAGGAAAAGAAACATCTGGCTTATCTAATCTTTTTGCGTTTCTTTTTTTTTGCTCTACAAAAGCCTGTTTGTGAAAGGGCCATGCATTAGAAGTCAAAAGGCACTTAAGTAAATGTAATGATTTGCTGTCTGTCTGATGTAAAGAAATAAAAGAACTATCAGTACCATATTGAATTGCATTGGATCATATTATTTCACACCGCATTATAATGGGGTGAATCCTATCGCATTGGTATCTGCTTCATGTATCTTTAATGTATCGTTTAATGTATGTATCCATTGAGATATCAATCGCATGGGCCTCGTTTATGGAGATGGACATCCTTATTATATAGCCGGTATTGTGCAAAGGTTTTAGGCAGGTTTGAAAAATGCTTTAAAATTAGAAAGGTTTCATAAATAAGTGTTAAGAGTTTATTTGAGGCATCTGATTGCCCCCAAACTTATTCTGCAGAAGGAAAACAACTTCAGATATACTGCTATTAACAACTGAATTATATTAAGAACTACCTTAAGATAGTTAAGAATTCATCATAGAGAAGATCGAGGAGAAATAGAATTGATGGTTTGGGCCTGACCCAAGTCCTAATCTCAACATCATCGAGTCTGTCTGGGATTTCATACTACTACTTTCTTTCAGCTTCTCCCATTAGGGGTCGCCACAGCGGATCATCTGCATGTTTGATTTGGCATGTTTTTACGCTGGATGCCCTTCCTAATGCAACCCTCCCCATTTATCTGGCTTGGGACCGGCACTAATAGAGGCTGGAGTTGGTTCCCTGACCGGGGATCGAACCCGGGCCGCAGCAGTGAGAGCGCCGCATCCTAACCACTAGACCACCAGGGGACCTTCTCTCTGGGATTACATAAAGTGACAAAAATGTGAGGTACCCAACATCCACAGAAAATCTGTGGTTAGTTCTCCAAGATGTTTTTGTACAACCTGCCTGCCAAGTGTCTTCAAAACCCATGTGCAAGTGTACCTAGAAGAACAGATGATGACGAGTGGTCAGATCAAATATGGATTTGATTTGGATTTCTCTTTTGTTCATGTATATTATATTTCATTTTATTTGTTCAGTCTGCATTAATTATAGCCTAGGATGAAAATGTCGGGTCACAACCTCGGTTCAAACCCATCTATTACAGTATATATGAAAACAAATGACCGATCTGAGAATGCTAGCTGTTAAAAAGGGTCACGGCCGTCCTTAGCCTGAGCACATGCTTAAATATGATAATAACTTTCTTTCGGCTTCTCCCGTTAGGGGTCGCCACAGCGGATCCTCCGCACGTTTGATTTGGCACATGTTTTACGCTGGATGCCCTTCCTAACGCAACCCTCCCCAATTTATCCGGGTTTGGGACCGGCACTAAGAGTGGCTGGGGATGGTTCCCTGACCGGGGATCGAACCCGGGTTGCAGCGGTGAGAGCGCTGCATCTTAACCACTAGACCACCAGGGGACCTTATGCTTAAATATGATAATGATGGGAAGAAAAAACTCTTGATTTGGAGAAAAAAAGAAGACTTTACATCCGTACCGAGCAGAAAAGCATCTCAGAATCGCGCAACACAAGGAAACTTGATGTTCAGGGACCACAACAGCAGAAGATCATCCTGTTCCTCTCTTTACAGTATGGAAAAGTTTGAAAAAACTTCATCCACCGACCAGTTCAATCTCACACTGGATATTTAAAATGAAAATATATGTTCTGTTTGTATTTTTTATTTTTTTGCCTTTGTGTTATTTATTTATTTATTTTTTTCAAAGCTGAGATAGAGCTCGAGTCGGAATATGCAAATGTAATTCACGAACTGTTCAATGCCTCTTCAAAATAAATAAATAAATCCATAATAGATGTTTGCTGAATAAGATACTGCTGCTTATTCAGCACGTCAGCCTTCTTTCACCTCGGAAATTGGAAAAGTAAAAAAAAAAAATTGTACAGGTTATAGCTGTTTCTGAAGAGACTGTCATTTCTATAGTTGCTGAAAAGAAGTTGTTCGTGTACTTTTTTCTCCTTCCCCCATATTCACATTTAAATGCAAGTTTTTTTTTTTTTTTTTATTTGGTGGATGCTCATATACAAAGAGACTCCAGGGTGAGGCAGAATGCGGTTTTGGTGCAGAGCTCAGCACATTAAAAGGCGAGCCGTGTCAGGGATTTGAACTCGCCCTCGCATCTGTTCGTTAGACGCCATCGCGGCGACGCAACGTTTGCTCTTATTGTCTTCCTGATAACGACGTCCGGAAAACAGAAATAAGGAATTGCAGGAAATGGGGATTATTATCCAAATTGGTTCGATTAGCAATATTTTAGACATGCACACGTTTGTGAAGATTTGGTGGTAGCTCAGTGGCTGAGGCATTGGACTTTGGATCTGAAGGTTGTGAATTCAAATTCCTGCCTTACCCTTGTGTAAGGTCTTCAACTCCATAGCTGCTCAGTTATACAGTATAAATGAGATAAATGTAAGTCACATTGGATAAGATTTATCTGCCAAATGCCATAAGTGGAAATGTCTACTGATTTGATGTTATGTCAGGGATCCACCAGCCACACCTTCACTAGAACCACACATTCCTCCTAGCAGCTCCCCATCCTACTAATCACACACACCTGACACTCATCAGCTCACCCACTATATACACACACACACACACACACACACACACACACACACTTCCCAGCACTCTCCGCATGTTCTACTGTTTAGTCTGGTGAACATCTCAGGACCTTACTGACTACCATTCCTATGGACTTATCTCCTTGTGGATTTACCCTGTGGATTTGCTACTCTGTGACCTACTCTGTGGATTTATCTCATGAACTACTCTTTGTTGGTGTATATCTGTGTTCCCGTGTTTACAGCTGGTTTGGTTTCTCTACTTTCCCTAATTTCATTAAAGCACCTCCGTTCTGTCGAACTTCGGCTTCTGCTTGTTCTTCCAGCGTAACAGCAACACAATCAAATATATATTTTTATAATAAATTGTTTCATTTTTATAATTCTCTGATCAATATGTACTACATACATTATATGGACAAACGTTTGTATAAAGCAATCATAAGATTTAAACATCCCATTCCACATTAAGTCTCCATTTTGCTGCTATAATAAACCTCAGAATCAGAATCAGGTTTATTGGGCCACATCTGTTGACACACACAAGAAATTTGGTTCCAGTTGTTTGTGACTCTCAAAAGTACAGACATAACAATTTCCACTGGCATATCCTCCTCTGACATAATCAACCTCCACCTTCTGGCATGAGGCTCCAGGAGATTGTGGGGATTTGAGGTTATACAAATGTTGGTATAACAAGTGTTATACAAATGTTAGTAACGTGAGGTAATGATGTGGGTGAGGTGAGGAGGCCTGGGGTGAGGAGGCCTGGGGTGCAGCCAGGTTCCAGTTCATCCCAAAGGTGTTCAATAGGGCTATGAGAGCTCTATAAGAAGCCACCAAAGATCTTCCACTCCTACACATGTAAAGAATATCTTCAGGGAGCTGGCTTTGTGCACAGGGGTTTTGTCATGCTGGAACAGGTTTGGGTCTCCTAGCAGAATATTTATATAGAATATAATTATATAGATTTGATATATTCTATATTTTATAAAGAATATTTATTATAGTTCTTTGAGGAGAATATTGCTCCCTGCTGTATGAAACACCGAGCCTGAAAGCCATATTGTAATTTCAGGACCTCTCAAGCGACCTAAAAGCATCTCCCACACACCTGCGGGTTTGAAGAGTTGCCTTTCATGTCCGTGAATACAAAAGCAAAGTGCAAAGTTTTTAGGGGCCTGAGGTTTTTTTAATCAATGCAGTGCTTTTTGTGTGGTTTTTTTTGTGTGTTTTTCTTTTTTTTTTAACTAATGGACAGTCTCTATTTGACACACACACACACACACACACACACACACACACACACACACACACACACACACACATTGTCATTTGAATTCACAATGAGTGTTCTAAAGCCAACACACACACACACACACACACATCAAATACAGCAGGTTTAGGTTTAGTACTTAACAGTACAGCGCAGCGAAACTGCCCTGGCTTTGTCTCTATACCATGAAAGAGTAAAAAGGAAAGAACGAGGGAATATTTATTTAGCTGAAGATGCCAGTATTTTGGTATTAATGAAGAAGGGAATGCAGGAATAGTGAGTAGTATCTACAGTAAAAGAAAACATGGAGTGACAGTTAATGTGTGAGTAACTGAAGGAAAGAGTGAGAGTCTGTGCAATAACGTGGGAGTGAGTGAAGGGACATAATGAGGAAGCGTGCTTGCAAGTGACAGAGGGAGTACATTAATGAAAAAGTAAGTGACTCAATAAGGAAGAGAGAGAGAGAGAGAGAGAGAGAGAGAGAGAGAGAGAGAGATAGCCGTGGACTGAATAGGACTGTGTGAGTTCATGAGGAATGAGCCAGAAAGTAAGGAATAATGAAGTAATTGAGATCATGGGGAAATGAGTGATGGAGTGATAGTTGTGTGAATTAGATGGTTAGTAAGTGATTAAATGATCCAGTGAATAAGTGAGAGAGTGATGGAATGAGTGAGTGAGTTAATGTATGAGTGAGATAATGAGGAAGTTACTATGTGAGAATGAGTGAGTAAGTGTCTGAGTGAATAAATAATTGTATAAGTGAGATAGTAAGTGTATAAGTGAGATAGTGAGTGTATAAGTGAGACAGTGAGTGTATAAGTGAGACAGTGAGTGTATAAGTGAGATAGTGGGTGTTTAAGTGAGACAATGAGTGTTTAAGTGAGACAGTGAGTGTTTAAGTGAGACAGTGAGTGTATAAGTGAGATAGTGGGTGTATAAGTGAGATAGTGAGTTTATAAGTGAGATAGTGGGTGTATAAGTGAGATAGTGAGTTTATAAGTGAGATAGTGAGTGTATAAGTGAGATAGTGGGTGTATAAGTGAGATAGTGAGTGTATAAGTGAGATAGTGAGTGTATAAGTGAGATAGTGAGTGTTTAAGTGAGATAGTGAGTGTATAAGTGAGATAGTGGGTGTATAAGTGAGATAGTGGGTGTATAAGTGAGATAGTGAGTGTATAAGTGAGATAGTGGGTGTTTAAGTGAGATAGTGAGTGTTTAAGTGAGATAGTGAGTGTTTACGTGAGATAGTGAGTGTTTAAGTGAGATAGTGAGTGTATAAGTGAGATAGTGGGTGTATAAGTGAGATAGTGAGTGTTTAAGTGAGATAGTGAGTGTATAAGTGAGGTACTGAGTGAGATAGTGAGTGTATAAGTAAGATAGTGAGTGTATAAGTGAGATAGTGAGTGTGTAAGTGAGATAGTGAGTGTTTAAGTGAGGTACTGAGTAAGATAGTGAGTGTGTAAGTGAGATAGTGAGTGTTTAAGTGAGGTACTGAGTAAGATAGTGAGTGTATAAGTAAGATAGTGAGTGTATAAGTGAGATAGTGAGTGTGTAAGTGAGATAGTGAGTGTTTAAGTGAGATAGTGAGTGTATAAGTGAGGTACTGAGTGAGATAGTGAGTGTATAAGTAAGATAGTGAGTGTATAAGTGAGATAGTGAGTGTGTAAGTGAGATAGTGAGTGTATAAGTGAGGTACTGAGTAAGATAGTGAGTGACTGAGTGAATAAATGATTGGTGAGTCAGATAGTTAGTAAATAAGTGAGACTATGGGTGACATATTGAGTGAACAAGTGAGTGAGGGAGCATTAAATCTGCCTTCCTCTATCATTTTTTTAAAGTCTGCATCTTATCATTCGTTGCCCTTTTGGCATGCCTCCTCTCTCAGGATCCTCCAGTCTTCCTCTCGTCCTCTTTCCCTTATCGCCCTGGAGACTCAATTAGAGAGCAGGAGGTGACTGCATTCCGAGTGAGAGTTCTCTCAGAATATGAGATAGTGGGTGTATAAGTGAGATAGTGGGTGTATAAGTGAGATAGTGAGTGTATAAGTGAGATAGTGGGTGTTTAAGTGAGATAGTGAGTGTTTAAGTGAGATAGTGAGTGTTTACGTGAGATAGTGAGTGTATAAGTGAGATAGTGAGTGTATAAGTGAGATAGTGGGTGTATAAGTGAGATAGTGAGTGTTTAAGTGAGATAGTGAGTGTATAAGTGAGGTACTGAGTGAGATAGTGAGTGTATAAGTAAGATAGTGAGTGTATAAGTGAGATAGTGAGTGTGTAAGTGAGATAGTGAGTGTTTAAGTGAGGTACTGAGTAAGATAGTGAGTGTATAAGTAAGATAGTGAGTGTATAAGTGAGATAGTGAGTGTGTAAGTGAGATAGTGAGTGTTTAAGTGAGATAGTGAGTGTATAAGTGAGGTACTGAGTGAGATAGTGAGTGTATAAGTAGGATAGTGAGTGTATAAGTGAGATAGTGAGTGTGTAAGTGAGATAGTGAGTGTATAAGTGAGGTACTGAGTAAGATAGTGAGTGACTGAGTGAATAAATGATTGGTGAGTCAGATAGTTAGTAAATAAGTGAGACTATGGGTGACATATTGAGTGAACAAGTGAGTGAGGGAGCATTAAATCTGCCTTCCTCTATCATTTTTTTAAAGTCTGCATCTTATCATTCGTTGCCCTTTTGGCATGCCTCCTCTCTCAGGATCCTCCAGTCTTCCTCTCGTCCTCTTTCCCTTATCGCCCTGGAGACTCAATTAGAGAGCAGGAGGTGACTGCATTCCGAGTGAGAGTTCTCTCAGAATATGAGATAGTGGGTGTATAAGTGAGATAGTGGGTGTATAAGTGAGATAGTGAGTGTATAAGTGAGATAGTGGGTGTTTAAGTGAGATAGTGAGTGTTTAAGTGAGATAGTGAGTGTTTACGTGAGATAGTGAGTGTATAAGTGAGATAGTGAGTGTATAAGTGAGATAGTGGGTGTATAAGTGAGATAGTGAGTGTTTAAGTGAGATAGTGAGTGTATAAGTGAGGTACTGAGTGAGATAGTGAGTGTATAAGTAAGATAGTGAGTGTATAAGTGAGATAGTGAGTGTGTAAGTGAGATAGTGAGTGTTTAAGTGAGGTACTGAGTAAGATAGTGAGTGTATAAGTAAGATAGTGAGTGTATAAGTGAGATAGTGAGTGTGTAAGTGAGATAGTGAGTGTTTAAGTGAGATAGTGAGTGTATAAGTGAGGTACTGAGTGAGATAGTGAGTGTATAAGTAGGATAGTGAGTGTATAAGTGAGATAGTGAGTGTGTAAGTGAGATAGTGAGTGTATAAGTGAGGTACTGAGTAAGATAGTGAGTGACTGAGTGAATAAATGATTGGTGAGTCAGATAGTTAGTAAATAAGTGAGACTATGGGTGACATATTGAGTGAACAAGTGAGTGAGGGAGCATTAAATCTGCCTTCCTCTATCATTTTTTTAAAGTCTGCATCTTATCATTCGTTGCCCTTTTGGCATGCCTCCTCTCTCAGGATCCTCCAGTCTTCCTCTCGTCCTCTTTCCCTTATCGCCCTGGAGACTCAATTAGAGAGCAGGAGGTGACTGCATTCCGAGTGAGAGTTCTCTCAGAATGCAAACCGTTCTCCAATAAAAGCAGCTGCTGTGACCTTTATCCTTGCTTGCACTCACTTTCTATTTTCATGAAGGGAAAAAAAAATTCTAATCAGGGAGCGAGTGAATTAGATATTCATTATAGCAATTAAGCTTGTTGATTTTGGAAAAAAATTATTTTGTCCATTTTTTAAAGACGCTATAGCATTAAAATGTATTATACGTCTCTGTTGTAATGATGTATACTTGACATCAGTAATGGTGCTAGTGAGGTGTGGTGGTCCCCTGCCACTGTCTAGCAGTTTTTATAGCCTAACAAACACATTTTCAACAGTGTAAGTAAACACACTATAAAGATGCACTTAATATATAAAAACTGCATTTCACTACTATTGATTACAATGTTAAATAATAAAAAAAACACCCTGTAGTGGGTAATCGGGGGGGGGGGGTGTAATAAAAAATAATTTTTTTCATTTAAAATAAATGAAAAAAGAAAGGTGGCATGAATAGGCGATGACCTAACATAAAACAGGTGAACACAGTCCGGTAACATATTAATGCTACAGTAAGATAGGGGCTGAACCAGAACCTGAATCTTAGTCCAGACAGGACCAGAACAAAACCAAAATCGAGGAAATGTAAAAAGAAGCATATAAAAATGACTGAATATTTCAGGAACAAAGGAATTTATGGCAAAAATACAATGGTAAACTAAAGGATCTCATTTTTATACTGATTATCAGTTAAACCCTGAAAAAAACATTCAAAACCAATATAAAAAATTCATGGTAGCTTCAAAAACATGGACTAATTAATGTGGAGAAAATTATAATATTTGAACAAGAATGACATTTTTGAGGTCATACAGTAGCAAAGTTACATCTCCACTTCCCAGAAAACTACGATCTCACATGGCAAATGCGCTATAAAATACACGCATTAAAATAAGATCATACAGTACTTATGATATATTTTGTTCAGTCCCTGTGTTCGTATGGCTGACATTAGCAAGCCTTTATTGTTCAACCAGAGTTTTGATATCTGAGCTGTTTGGGGTTAGCGTTAATGTTTCCCACTTAGCCCTGTTAGCCCTGATCTGTTCATTGACCAAGATTTCCACTGTCTCTTTGTGTTGCATGACCAGTGGTGGTTGAAGTACTCAAACCATGTAGTTGAGTTAAAGTAGATATACACTAATTAAAATATCACTTTAAACTTAAGCAAAAGTACTAAAGTATTTGCCTTTAAATGTACTTAAGAATACAAAGTACTATGATTTATTATGGCTATAATGTTACTGTTATCATTTTTGATAATTCTTGATCTGTTTATGTGAAACGATGCTAAGGTCCCCTGGTGGTCTAGTGGTTATGGTGCGGCGCTCTCAACGCTGCGGGAGGGGTTCAATCCCCGGTCAGGGAACCAACCCCAGCCATTAGGGTTGCACGAGCCTTAGTGCCGGTCACAAGCCCGGATTAATGGGGAGGGTTGCGTTAGGAAGGGCATGAAAACATGTGCCAAATTAAACATGCGGATGATCCGCTGTGGCGACCCCTAATGGGAGAAGCCGAAAGAAAGAAATGTAAAAAGATGCTAATGTTACTTTCAGCACACCGATCTATTAGAATAGAATGGTATTAATTAATCAAACACTGATTGATATCTATGAAATTGATCATCAAATACAAAAAATCTAATTATGTTTCAAAAGAAACTTTCGCACATAAGGTTATGGCTGTTTTTATCCACTCGTTAATTAAAAGGAACAACTGATTTTGTAAAAATCTAGTAAAAAGGAAGAGATTTGACTTGGAAATGTAGTGGAGTAAAAGTCTCCCTAAATGGAAACACTTTATTAAAGTACAGATATGCGAAGAAGCTTCTTAAGTACCGAAAGAATTGCATTTAGTTTATTTATTTTTACTTATCATTCCAATCAAATTGGCTCCATCCAGTTTTATACGTGTTAGAAGTAACTAGGAGTCACACCGCACCTATCGGGCTCAATAAAAATGCCCGTGTGATTACAAAAGTTTAGGAAACTGCTGTTGTATACTTTATGTTCAGTCTAGTGTGACCGCTGCTTGAGGTTGTTACCTCGTCTGTCATTCGAACAGAGACAAGCATCATCCTCCTCTCCTATATCCGTCTCCTTAACTGCCCTACTGGGAGGATTCCAGAGAACGAACAGTGACAGCGAATGCAACCTTTAATAACAGCAGAGACTAGAAGATAGGTGGCGATAAACAGAAAAAGTTTCCTTAATCTGTAGGTTAAGCCAATCAGAGATCGCTGTACCCAATTTAGCATGGAGAGGGAGCTACAAAGGGTCATGGGTTATGGGTCACCATCACCAGTAAGGGCATTGTGCAATAAGAAAAGGACTATTGGGAAGAGAATGATTGGTGATTCCATCTATTACAGGTGCTGCTGTGTGGTTTTTATTTCCTCCTGGATCAGCAATGTCACACTTATACAACCTCAGCCACAAAATACTGATGATGAACCGCTGAACACTTTGAAAGAGATGCTTTAAAACATTTCTATTTAGGTCAAACATTTAACAGTATGGATCGGCAGGATGTGTATACACACACAAACACATATATGTCACAAATAAGACTCGTTCGAAGTTTTGTCATCAAGCCGCGGCGCTTTCAGAGCAGCGTTCTCTCGCTAATCGTAGCTAGCAGCAAACAAAAACATCTGGTGGTATTTTTTCCCTCCTTAACTTGATAAGGTTCTCCTCTTGCTATACTATCCTCCAGAATCATTTCCTCCTTTTTCCCGAGGTGGTTTAAAGTTGTCGCGCTAATTGCGTCCTCGGGTTTGGTTCCTTTTGGTTCTCGGTTTGACGATTGTTTGTAGGAAAGTCGGACACTGGCAGATTTTCATTGGAGGACACAATATATGCGCAATAGCCATTAATCGCTCTTTTAACTGCACGCTGTAGCCTGTAAAGCACAGTATATAATGAAAACATTGTGTCTTAAACCTGCTGCAATATTTTTGGGGATTTGAGACAAAAATGTAAGTGAGAGTGCAGATAAACTTTCTTTCGGCTTCTCCCATTAGGGGTCGCCACAGCGGACCATCCGCATGTTTGATTTGGCATGTTTTTATGCTGGATGCCCTTCCTAACTCAACCCTCCCCATTTATCCGGGCTTGGGACCGGCACTAAGGCTTGTAAAACCCTAGTGGCTGGGGATCGAACCCGGGCCGCAGCGGTAAGAGCGCCGCATCCTAACCACTAGACCACCAGGGAAGCTTGAATGCAGATATTATTAGTAATTATATTTATAGTTGTTTATTGAGGGAGATATTTTTAGTAATCTCATATGACAACTGGCTGCTTGTGGACTGTATTTCTGACAATATATTCAGCTGAGAATCTGGAGCGAGGGACGTAAAACTTGTTTCGGTCCTCTGTAGCATTTTGCTGGTGAGGGATGTGTGCTGATGTGGGTGTGCACTGTGTTTCTCTGTGAGCTTCAGCCGATTTGCGCCGGAATCACAGGCTTGCTAGAGTTCCATAATGTTTCCTGGTTACCTTCCAAATGGCAAATGCAGCAGCGGAGCTCGTTTTCACGCTGCCTGGTGCGCGAGGGCCTCAGGCTTTGCGGTGGCTCTTTCGCAGCTCCACAGCATCTGTTATTGTGTGCGAACCGCACAGGCAGCGAGCGCTGAATTTAAAGTGTGCACTTAGGCAGTGTGGGAGCATAGTGCCTGTCAGCATTGCTTTCCGTAAAGGCTTCAATGACGCACTACATTTGTTGCTTGTCCCACAGCAGAGCAGCCTCGAGCACAGGCACATCGTTGCCTCCTCACAGCTCCCTCAAATACACGCCTTTTTTTTTATTTGGGTTGCTTTTTATTTATTTATTTTTTTGTCTGACCTTAAAGAAACCAGCAGATGGAAATAAGTCTTTACCCAAAGCCAGACGGAAAAAACATCAGTCTAGACGGAATAATAAAATATCCCGGGGTCGTAAAAAAAGTGACAAGGCCAAAGGATTAGAAGGGATTTGAGTGCTTTTTATGGTAACAGTTAACATACAAATGGCAGATTTATGTCTGTATTGTGTGTGTGCTTGGAGACATTGACAAGTGCTGAAGTGTCCTATAGTCTGCAATGATGTGTGGCAGTGTATTTATTAAAGAATTCTTTGTTAATTGTGAGAATGAACGTTTAGAATCTTTAGAACGTTTAGAACGTTTGATCTTGTTTGACTGTGCGTCACCTGTACAGTGACATTTTAATGGTCAGTAATTTCTTACGCAAACCCTCAAGCCCCTCATGCAGCAGCTTTAAGTCTAATCGCTGACTCTACTATTTATATCTCTTTATAATCCCGTGTCGTCGTCGCGGCGTCATCGCTTGACGCACAAGATTCGCCATATTTTAAGAGCAGATTGCAGAGATAAGCATAGAAAGCGGTTGCCGTCACGCCCTTCGAATGTCCAGTAATCCTCTGACGCCAGAGGTTTTCCATGTGGAACATCCTGACCTTGGATCCGAATGAAAGCATCTAAGCCCATCAGGAGGCTGGAGCAGGCATCTGGAAAAACCAGGATCAGATTTTGGTGGTTAAAACATCGGTCAAAGTCTTGCAGAGTAGAAAAGTGTATAGGACTTGTGCACAAAATGAAATGAACTCGCTGGAAAGGTCTTTTCATGGAAAGACGTTGATGCTAGAAGCTATTGGAGGGAAGAACAAGAATGCAAGAGGATAGTGGGGAAAAAAAATAAAAATCACAGCATTCGCAGCGAACTCTAAATCCATTCCGGCCTGTTTTATTAGGCAAATATAATTTGGTGTGAAATAAAAGGTGTCTCTTCCAGGCGCTCTTACATCAAAGGCTAATTAAGTGGAAGGGGCTGCTAATCATGGCTTGTGATAAGGATGCCCTTTTGTGTAGATTTCCATTTTAATGCGCTAACGTGGAAACGGTAGACATTTCCGCCATGTCTTCGAGCCGATATAAATCGGCTAATATCTATTACCTCATGTGACCGTTTATTCGGAAAAGCCCTGCAGGGGATTTTTTCATGTTTTTTTTTTTTTTATTGTACAATTCTAGTCTTTGCATTAGTAACCATGGAAATGTGCAATTTATCAGGACCTTTGAAAGGGCTTTTGTTTGTGGAGCAGGTCAATGCTTATAGATCAGATAATAAGAGAGTGCTGCATGGCCTTTATGACCCCCAGGGTTAAAATCAACCAGGTTTTGAGATCCTGTGTGTAATTAGGCTGGATGTGTTCGATTTAATTGGACCGAAACGTTGCAGTTGTTAAGGGAGTGGTGTGAACAAACATCCAAAGATTCTACCACCTTATCTCCAATTCCACTCGATAATGACTCGTTAATGAGCAGTTATGTTATATACACTATATAGACAAGTCTTTGGATGCAGTAGCATAAAATTTTCCCTTAGGAAAATCTAGGAGACCCAAACCTGTTCCAGCGTGACGATGCTCCTGTTTACAAAGCCAGATCCATGAAGTTACATACCTTACATGAGTTGGAGTGGATCTTGAGTGGCCTGCTACTTATAGTTCTGACTCCAACCCTGTTGGAGACCTTTGGGATGAATTGGAACGCTGACTGACTACGTGTTCGCTGCCACTTACAAATATACTCTATAATTTATACATTACAATACCGTAAATTGCTTTGTTTGCTAAATTACTCGACTTACGATATTTTCAGGTTTATTTGACCATATCCACGTTCTTTATTTCTTAAATGTTACTTGTACTAAGTTGTTGCCATGGAAACATCATTCTAGTTGGCATCTCTTGGTTTAAGCCTGGCTCAGTACTTTTAAAGTCAGTTTTTGTTTAGAAACAAAAGCGCTATCGGATCGAAAATACTACAGACGTTCCTTTCAAAGTATCAAAAGTAGAGGCCATGTTCCAGACTTGTCTTTGTGTATTCAACTGTTCTTTCCCTCAGAACCTATGGAGAAAATGTTTGGGATGGGATTTGATAGCACACCCAGAAACGATAACAACATTGGGAACAACGTTGTAATGACACAAGCAGCTGCAGTGTTAGAAAAGGCCATCTTTGCTAATAAGTTTGTTTCAGGGCGGTTTGGCGAAATGAGGCTCGTCGTGTCTGACTGATTACAAGCTTTCAGTTCAGACACGGTCTTATCGCCAGCCGCCCAGGTGTGTGACATATGCGTATATGTGTGTGTGAAACTGAAACACACAGGAGTCTCTTTTCCATTTTGAGCACACCAGCATTCAGCTTTCAAAACCACATGCTCATTAAGAAACATTCTCCATAAGTACAGATTGTGGTGTGTGTGTGTGTGTGTGTGTGTGTGTGTGTGTGTGTGTGTGTGTGTGTGTGTGTGTGTGGAGGGGGGTGCCAGTGATGGGAAGTAACGAAGTACAAATACTTCGTTACTGTACTTAACTAGATTTTTCGAGTATCAGTACTTTACTGCACTATTTTTTTTTTGGACGTTTTACTTTCACTCATTACATTTTTACACAAATATCTGTTCTTTCTACTTTTTACTTTCCAAACCAGACTAGTTTTTGGTGACATGATCGATATTTTTTCTTCTCACTGCACCGTTTTCAGCCCATCAACCTGTTTCTTCTCATCGCGCGACTTTTCAATCCACCACTGGTGTATCATTTCCTGGCTCTCACACACCACAGACGTAGTCTAGATTATGAAGCTATTGATGAGAAGGCAGAAGGAAACAAGAAGTATGAGGTGAACGTGGATGAGACAGAGGGAGTCAGTGATGTGAACATGACTGAGAACAGAGACGTTTCTGATCACATGATCATCATCATCTTTTCTCTGCTTGTGTTCTATATGGTGGATGTTCAGTCTGGATACGTTCATTAGACAACAAAATTATTTTGTATTAATATATTAAAATTATGTGAGGTCCAGTTTCCAGCGTGACACTAAAACAGGTAGTAATAATGGCTACTTTTTCTCAACTACATGTCAGAGCCCAAACTTCTTGACTTAACTTGGGTAAAAAAGTGTAGTCAGAACTTTCACCAGAGTCTTTTAAAACATGAGTATCTGTACTTCTACTTGAGTGAAGGATGTGTGTACTTTTGCCATCTCTCATGTGGGGCTGTGACTGGGCTTGACATTAACATGGATTATAGAATCAGAATAGCATGAGGGTACTTAAAGATGGAGAGGAAAGGAGCAATCAAAAGCAATATGCACCGGAGTAAAGTGCAGCGTATCAAAACACTAATTACGCCGAGTGGCTGCCAGAGACAGCTTTGCACCTTCATTTTCGAGCATGAGGAAGAGAGAGAAAGAAAGAGAAAAAAGAGAGAGAAACAGAATGTGTGTGTGTTTCAGTGGTGCAAATGCAAACGTTGCAAATATTGGGTGTCACTGCCGTGCTGCTGAATGTGAGGCGACATCTTTGTTACAATGGGTCGGATTTGCAGCTCATCTCTCTCTCTCTCTCTTTTTTTTTTACTTGGCGCATAAACCATTAAACTCGCAAGAGCTTTCATGAGCTCACTGCTTTCCGGACTAGCGTGTGTCATTATCGTAACACCGGAGAGAAGTTCAGCAATCAGTGGCCTCCTGCTGTCTCTCACTACGACTCTCTTCCTCTTTGATTGGGCTCAGATCAGGCTGGGGGGGGCACAAAAACAGAAATGAGAATAAAAAAAACGAACACAAAGAGTCATGCAGGATTCCATTTGCATTGTCTGGTTAGTTCTTTTCTTGTGCTTTAATAATGAACCCATGTGCTTTTCTGCCACCAGTGGATATTTGTGGGTTTTTTCTTTTGCATAAAAAGCCAGTGTTGGAATTAATATTTATGGCATTTAACAGTCTTTTATTCAGGAAGACTTACAAAAGTGCTTTGAAGTCTTTATCAATAAATGCATACTGATGCTGGTTTGTTAGGGCACAGGCTAAGAATACCACCAGTCTAAAACTCTGTTAGGAGAGAATGTACCGTATTTTTCGGACTATAAGCCGCTACTTTTTTTCCACGTTTTGAACCCCGTGGCTTAAACAACGAAGCGGCTAATTTATGAATTTTTTTCTGGGTTTTTCCAGGTTTCACAAACTTCAAGCCAAAAAACTGAGCCCCATAACATTAGACCAATGAAATGTCAGAACGGAAACGAAAAAAAACGCACTTCACCTGTGTTCTGAGCTGCACGGCATCGGGAGAAAAGCTTCACCGATGGAGATTTTTAAATGCACGACGATGCCAAAAGATAAACTCTCGAGAGAAATAGTTGTGAAAGGAAGGAGGAAGACAGTGAACAATGACTTTCTTGGTCGGCTACTGTTTAGATACAAGCCGTTGTAACGCGTTGAGTCTGGGTGAAGGGAGAGCTCGCTAACTCCAGTTGCAACAGAAATCATATAAGCACAGACAGGTTTCCAAAACTCGTGCTTTTTTCTTTTTCTTGGCAACAGCGTTACGGGTTAGTCAAAGAAACTTAGAAATGAGCATCAGAAAATAATAAGGACATAATCCTCAGTCTTGCACACATGCAGTAATAGCGGAAAAATGCGGCGGCAGGCTATTCCCAAAATGCCACTCTGCTCTTAAAGGAGCCACAACATATTTCACCCGTTACACTGTGTAACAGACACTGTCTTTCATTAAAGCCTGTGTAAAGTTCATTAGTTTCAGTTTAGCCTGCGGCTTATAGACAGGTGCGGCTTATTTATGTTTAAAATAAAAATCTTTGTCAAATTCAGTGGGTGCGGCTTATACAAGGGTGCGCTTTATAGTCCGGACATTACGGTAGGTATTATTATTATTACTATTATTAGTATTATTATTGTAATTACTATTATTATTTATTATTATTTCTTACCTTCATTTAAATACTACTGGAAAATGTATATTATTATTGTTAATATTTTTTATTATTATTTTTTTTTTTTTAGCTTATTAATTCCGTACTTTATGCACATTCCTGTAGCCCATGTTGTAATCTTCACACATTTTGCCACATT
This sequence comes from Silurus aristotelis, assembly GCF_946808225.1. Lineage (NCBI taxonomy): Eukaryota > Metazoa > Chordata > Actinopteri > Siluriformes > Siluridae > Silurus > Silurus aristotelis. The sequence continues at coordinate 15,283,142 of NC_139598.1, read as the reverse complement.
CAGCCGTTTCATGGCGATGCCACCCCTACAAGAGAGTAGCTCTTTTCCGAGAGCTCATTTGACACTTTCTCAAAGCCACTGAAGTAAACACTCTGTTATTTAGGGCTCTCATCAACACCTTGTCTTTTCTCTTGGATTTTGATTGTTCCTTTCATTGTTTATTATTATCCACTGTTGCTATAGTAATGCTTGTCAGTGGGTGGGTTGGACGCTGTCACTTTAATCTAAAAGAACGGCTTCTCGGGTCGCCAGTCGCTTGTGCTCTCTTCGATTAAATCCCAGTGTGAGAAGGTGTCACGGTAATTAAGGCCACAGAATCAGTGTCGGACTTAATTAAAGGGGTTGTGATGTTCTGCATGACTGTTTGTCCAGACACTTTATAGCCGAATGGCTTTCGATGGCGTTCGTGGTTCGGGGTCTGATCTGTGGTTTTAAAATTTAGTAAGCTCAGGCTCACATCCAGGCTGAAAGTTCACCAAATTCTGATTTGATACAATGTAATGGGGGTTGAGACATAAGTTGCAGGTATACAGAGTTTATGAAACAAAAGGCGTGAAGCGTGGAGTGACTGGACTAAACTGACTAGACTGACTAGACTGGACTACACTGACTAGACTGGACTGGCCTAGACTGACTAGACTGGACTAGACTGGACTAGACTGACTAGACTGGACTCGATGGACTAGACTGACTAGACTGGACTAGACTGACTAGACTGACTAGACTGGACTAGACTAACTAGACTGACTAGATTGACTAGACTGGACTAGACTGGACTAGACTGACTAGACTGACTAGACTAGACTAGACTGACTAGACTAGACGTCAACAGGTCAGCAACAATGTAATGAGGAGGAATAAGGAAGAGACCAAAGGACAAATGGGGGTGGGAATACACAAGCTATTCAAGGGTAAACTCAAAACAGGTGCGGGTTCAAAAAAGAGATGCGAGGGAAACAACCAATGACATGACATGGGTAGAGACAGGACCAAACACACATGGCAACATAAAAAAAAAAAAAAAAAAAAAAAATACACACACTCGATAAATGATATAAACCTTCCCTGAATAAATCGTTTCTTTAACTTATTTAAATATTCGGTAATACCGAACCATGTCATGACTGGAGGTTTCACAGGCTTTCACAACAACCACAAATACACTTATATCGCAGACCATAAGTAAAGGTCAGGCTGCGCCTGTGACATCATTGATTTTTGTCTCGTGCCTAATTTACTATTAATAGCAACATTGAACAGCGTGACGAACATCGTGTTTTTTTTTTTTTTTTTTCTTTTTGCAGCGACTCAGCTAAGGTGTTACCCTTGAATTAATGGTCATGGATGACTCTGTGTGTATGCGTGAGTAAATGTGAGGGAGGGTGTGATGGAACGGATCGACTTTCATGCCTTCTAATGAAAAGCGTCTGAGCCGTAGAGCTACGCTGGCAGCACTGATTTATGAACTCCGGGTTCTGTATGTCATTATCAGCTAGACGCACACACACACACACCTTTAAGCAAGCATCACTTCTAATCCTGGATATAGGGCACGTTACTATGGCAACATAAAACATAGCGTAGCTTTGTCTTGCATTATGCAGCACACAATAAAAAAATACAAATCTATTTGTCATGGGTGAAATGAAGCTGTTTTATTTCTTTCATTTTTTTCCCCCTGAAGATATATCATGTACCATTTTGAAAAATGTAACCAAATGTTTGGAACGCTTCACTGCTGGTTCGAATTTTTCATCAAGTGGATAATTGGAACGCACCTGGCATTCGCTACACTCAACAAATAATTTCAGCTCTTGTCCCATAGTAGTGTTCAAATGCTTCACTCCAGTGTGATGTTTTTGTCTCATTAAAGCCTCTCTTTCCTTGTTGATGATTGGGGACCACCAGCATCATGTTCATTTCCTCAACCCCAGCTGATGCCACAGAGCCAGCTGTTTAACTTCGAGTTGCTACCGAGTGAGTGTTTCGCAATTGACTATTGCTAATCGAGGTGGCACACCGCAACACGTGCATGCTACATTAATGAGCACTTCATTTTCTTACCCCCTTCTAGCACTTTTACACTCATGTATTTCCATTGTTACAGTATTTACTTCAGCCTGGCTGTGTATTGGCCCTGAGTGTGTGTTTAAACCTGTGTTAAGATCATAAGTATATGCTTGGGCTTGTGGTAGCGCTCTAACTGTGTGTTTGGGCCTGTGAGAAACCATTGGCTCTGTATGGACCGGAATAAGGCCCTGAGTATGTATTTAGGCTTGTATTTAGCACAAAAAAGTGTTTGGCTTTATATTGGCCTGTATTAGGGCTCTGTGTGTGTATTTAGCTTTGTGTTAGGCACCTGAGAAAGTGTTTGGGTATGTATGGGTCCGCATTAAGTCCCTGAGTGTGTTAATCTGGGACTTAAACTTTAATTGAACCAAGATTTGGGACATCAGTGTGCTTGGGGTGTTTATTAGGGGGAACGTTTTGGCAACTGCACTGGACCCCATGGAGTGTGGAGTTAGGATACAGAATATGCATTTTTTGCCTGAATTGAGGGGTCATACTAAGGCTACATCTACACTTATCCGGATAAATTCGAAAACAGCGTTTTCATTAAAAAAAACTATCGTTTTCATTCGTTTCCTAAAAGTTGCTCATCCACACGGAAACGTTTAATAACACTCGCGTCCCTGTACTGAGCATGAGGACCTGCGTCATTTCCGCCTGGCTTTTATTTACTATTGATTTATTAGAACATTAAAATACATTTATAATAACATTATTATTTATTTTATTTATTCAAGGTAATTTGTTTTTCCCGGTTCTTTTAAACTTCGCAGCAATGTCGAGGAAAGGCAAAGTCACATGATCAAAAAATCCGTCATCGTTTTCAAAAGCCTCCGTTTTTACAGTCCACACTACGGCGCAAGAAATGGCGTTTTACAATTTATCCACTTTGTTTTCAAAATGATACATTTTGGTTGACTATGAAACGGCGTCCCGGTGTGGACGGACGACCAACAACAGAGAGAACAAAATGCATTTTCAACAAAAACGTACTGTATAAGTGTGGACATGGCCTAATCTTCTCCCCATCCTTAAATGGCCCATGTGGATTTCATTAGTCTGAGATAGTGTTTAGGCGTGTCCTAAAGACCATGTGTTAGGGGTCCTGTGATTTTGACCAATAGGAATGATCCAAAACCCTGGCAATGGCAGATGAAGGATTGATCCACTCCTTCCTTTCCGCAAGTCAGTCCATGAGAAGCAGGTCTGCTTTGATTCATTTCTATCAGCTACAATCCAGAGCACAACAGAAACAGGCTACGCTACCTGCCGTTTATTTTCCCATCCTTCATCTCCAGCCCTATCATTTTAATTGCAAATCACCTATCTTTGCTCACAAAGCATAAAAAATGCAAATGCTAATCTGTCTTTTTTAGTCCCCAGTGTGGGTAATGTCAGAGAAGGCTATCTGCATGTAAAAACTGAGGGTTTGGGTGTCTCTGCAAGTGTCATATACCATATAAAATTCACAGAGCTGTGAGAAGAAAGACTGAGATCGGAATGGACAGTGACTCCTGACCTGCTCATTCAATCCTGATTTGGATTTATCAGCTCTGGGGTGCAATGGGTCAGAATTGGCTGTTGCTTTATCTAAAGTGACTTACAACTGAGACTGAGGAGTTGATGGTCAAGGGCCTTTTGTTTCTGGACTCTTTTATCAGCTTGAAGCCTTAAGGAGTGAGCCGACATGTTGTCATGCTTGTGACCATGCTAGTTCCTTAATGACATTTCACCTGTGGTCTGCAAAAACATTTGCTATTAATTGAGATAAAAAAAATAGATAATTGATTATTAACTGGGGTGTATGTACTTATTGTGTCAATTGAGGAAAGCTAAAAATGATAAAATTGGGTCATGGCACCAGATTTAAGTCACTCAGCAGATATATATAGTATCCTTTGCCTATTATTCTCTTTAGATTGTGACCTCATTGTCTTTTATCCTCTAGCCATTAGCCTTTAAAGCAATTTATGACCTTGACCAATGGTCCCGGGACCACTAAGAGCCATAACCAATGATCGATGAGCCGTGTCCAATGAGCTACCACTGACTTTGTTCAAGCTCACAGTTGTGTCCAGAACTCCATATCTACTGCAGTGTATTAGCCTGTTAACACCATATCTTAACTCCATTGAGGTTTTGACAACATCGTTTAAGAAAGGCCATGCTGCCGATCTTCATGGCAACATGATGAGTGTTATTGGCTTGCATTACAAGCGGTTGTTTCAAGATTAAGATGCCTGCATGAATGCAGATCTCATTATCCGACATTCATTACCGTGAAAGAAAATTCATGTTTATCAAAGTTAGAGCACCGGTAAGTCATTACCATATTAGAGAAGGAATGAAAGAGGGGAGACCATTTTAACCCGTGTCAACTGGTTGTCTGAGAGTAGGGAAGAAAGACATAAAAAAGCAGAAGAAGATTAGAAGAGCTTAAAAGTAGAATAAGCACGAAGCAGCAGATTCACATGTACAGAACAAGAAGATCAATTGGCCGTGACATGAGAGTTTTACGTTCAAAACCTCCAGAAATCTGCCAATCCCTTCATGTTCAGTTTCCAGGCCTTTGGAAATGATTCAGAGTTTTATATTTGCCATAATCAACCAGGTGCACCGCTGTTCTGACCTCCGATGCCGCAGTTTGCTCGAAGGCAACCTGGATTAAAGCACATTGCACCGGAATTGCATCACAAGACCAGCACATGTACATGCTGGGTCTTGTTAAATAGTGCAGTGTTTCGTTTTTTCTACAGCTGACCTTCTGTGGATAGCTTTTATATATATATATAAATAAAATAAATGAATAAAAATAAATATAAGATAAATGAAAAAAAAAAGTCATGAATGAGGACACATTTCCATAGTAACAGTCCAAAATGTAGAGGAAATCCAGCTTCCTAGAGGAGTGGAAGCTGCAGAGCAAAGTTTAGGTCGATATCCATAGTTTACGAATGGGACGTCAAGTTACCTTTGGCTACATTCAATGTAATATGGTTATAGAGTATTTTGATAAGTAAACCATGCTTGATTTGACTGTAAATCCGAATGTATTTCAGTTAAAACATTATACATAGTGCTACTAGGTTACACCCCTAGTGCACATTAGAAAAAAAATACTGAGCTCACAGAACAAAATAAGACAAAGACAAACTATCCTTTTAATAACAAATGAAAGAGTAATTCTCAGTTCCTGGAGATTTTGTCGTTCAAGGCTTCAGAGTAATTTGTGTTAATGATCAGGATGATCAGATACTGCCAGGGATAGATCTGTTCCTTTAATATTATATCCCAATATACCAATATGTCTTGAGTAGTTTTTTAATACACCAATGCACCACGTTTCAATATGGGCGCCAGTATATTGCAATATCCAGTTTTGACTCCAATATACAGTACTTCAATATTCTAACATACAAAGCATCCAAACTTTTCTCCAATATATTCAAATAAACCTGAATATTCCATCTGCAATATATTCACTACTCTTCTTTTTTTTCCCCATGTAAATGTTTGCTTATATCGTTTGTTTTATGAAGTAATTTCGGATTGAGAGCCTCTTCTTCTTTCTGCTGCTCCAGTTAGGGGTCGCCACAGCGGATCATCCGTCTCCAAACCCCCCCTCCTCTAAATCTGCCTCTTTTAAACCAACCACCTGCATGTCTTCCCTCACCACATCCATAAACCTCCTCCTTGGCCGTTCCAAACCATATTAATCATCATCCTCCCGATGATCTCTCATTGTCCTTGAGTGATGTTCTTCTCAAAATACATGAAATGAAATTGCGTTCTTGGTGACGCATATGGTCACCAGTTAGCACCATTAGTCTTGAAACATTTTGATATTTACTTTTAACGCTGTCCAACATGCACAAAACTATCCGAATGTAACTTTCTCCCTCTTGTCATATCAATTGCATTTGTCCTTATTTTTGTATGGTTTTTTTTCTTTCGTCTCACTTGATGATATGCTTTTCATTAGTTCTTACCACCGCCGTTCTCCCTAATGCAATAAAAGCCCCGTTGATGCTCAGTGTGCAGAGGAAGACACTGCTTTATATTTTTACCCAGTAAAGCACTCAAAGGGCCACTCCCCTCCCCTCTTCACCATATACTCATTTGAGGTTTCGGCAAATTAAATAGAAGTAAGTTGGTACATTTCTCATGAAAGTTGGGAAGGGGATCCAATCCGGCTAAATGAAGTGTGTCTAAAGGCATGCGCTTGAGAGAAGAGGACCTGTGTATCACACACTCCCTTTCAGCACGTCACTTTTATTTTGATTCATTATTGGCAGTTAAGTGCTGATTAAGATTCCCGTGATGGTGCTGAAGCTGCGCGATTTGCATTAATTAGAGAAGTGTGTCTGAATTTTTTTGCGCTCGAACACCAGGAGTACTAGTGTAAGTGTTTATGTTAAGAAACACTATTAAACACCGTCACTATTGGCGCTGTGCCTGTCAGACAGGGCAAAGGAGGCATGGCCTCAGAGACATGACATTTGTGAAATATCTATGGATAATCCTGTTTGAAGTTAAATGAATTAAATTGTGTGTGTCTGTGAATCTGTGTTGGCAGGGGGTTTGCGAGGGGCGACCATTGTGGATTCTCTGGATACACTGTACATCATGGGTCTAACAGAAGATTATAAAGAGGCTAAAGAGTGGATACGCACCAGCCTGGACCTGGACCTGGTAAGAACATGCTTAACCTATGAATACTTCCTAATTGGGATAATATCGGTTCAATATGGGTCACATCTGCACGAAACAACTGGCTAGAATTTGTGAGCATACTGATACAACCAAGTAAGCTTAGTATTGAACAGAACAAACAGTCGAGGGTGAAACACAGAACAGGCGAACACAGTTGGGTAACACATCACTGCTAGGACAGGTGTTGAGAGGGAAAGATGACAAACCAAATCACAGGAAGCTAAAGCATATGTTTTTAATAAAATGAACACAGGGAATTTATGAAGTTAGATTTTTCTTCAATAAATAAAATAACTACATAATTAATTGTGTTGCCATAGGTGTGAGCTGGCTTTGTTCACAAGGGTTGTCATTGTCATGCTGGAACAGGTTTGGGTCTCCTAGTTCAAGTGAAGGTAGAATTTAATGCTACTGCATCCAAAGACATCAATAACAATTGTGTGTCTCCAACTTTGTGGTAACAGTTTTGAGAAGAACCACACATGGCTGGAAAAGAAAAAAAAAAAAAAAGCTTGGTAGTGTGTAATGTCTGGCTTTACCACATCACAGAGCACAGAAACACTGCAGCGCTTCAGAACCAAGCTCGGCCAATACGACTTGTTTTCCCCTTTTATCCCATTGTGTAAATTGAAGTGAATAGTGTTTGTTTTGTATGGGCCTTGGTTCAGTGTGCTCTCATTAGTGTCGACTTTAATAGGTATCCAAATAAACAGATAAAGAAATAAAGGCTGATGTCGAGTTTAACTTAGCCAAGGCACCAGAAGGCTTATCAGCTCGTCACTCTCCATCTTCTAATCCACCCAGCTCTGTCTTAGCGTTTCCTCAGAACACGGCCATTGATTCAAACTCAGCTCGGATCGACCGTTTCCTTCAGTGAGTGTTTGATCAGCGGGATCCTTTCCAAATCAAACACTCACCAAAAGGCCGTCTGGTGGCTACAAAACAGCCTGGCTTTTGTCTCTGCGCTTTTTTTTTTAATGGAAAAGCATAAGAGAAGCTTGTAAAAAGGACATCACGAGGGCATCGACTAATTCTATGATAATGGATGACTTTCGGAGGACAGGAGACATCTGGGAGAATGAGAAAAGAGAGAGGCAGAGATTGAGAGACATGGAGAACTGAACCATGCTTTATTTGTCTATCTGTTCCTCATCTTTAGCCCCGTAACACGAGAGACTGATAGCATAAAGTGGCTGTTAATGATGCCTTAATGTCCTGGACACACTAGAGTCGGGACTGGCATGTGGGGCCTGAAAACGAGGAGAAAAATAAAAAGAATAGAAAGAATGGATAAAAAAAAATGTGGCTACTCATTAAAGACAAGTTGCTTAGCAATTCAGTTCAATGTGATGACGAAGATAAAGCTGTTTTCGCTACTTCTGCTTTAGAAAGGAAAGAATGGTTGTAAAGGATTTATATTTAGTGACATTGTATGAATCTTATCTAGCTCCTAGCTTATGACTTATGACAGCCTTATGACAGCTATTTAGCTAGCTAGCTACTGAAACACTAAGGGGAGCAATATTTCCTTCAGACGTGCTGGTGAATTTCTATGAGCAGTTTATTGGCTTAGCTTAGCTTAGCATCAACAGCTAACAATTTTGCTTGCCACTGCATAGCCATTCAGTCAGTTATACGAGCACTGTAAAGCAAAACTGGCAGCAGAAACTAAACCAAATGGTTGAGACATTCAATATTTCCCCTCAGAAATGTGGTAAATAACACAGCATCAGATGGCAAGCTGGAGCTCATTGAGCTCAGCCACGCTATCACTGAGGCTAACTGTTTTGCTAACTAGCATTCGTTATATTCATTCTTTTATACAGATACAAGTTTAAGCTTTTCCTCAGATGTCCTGATACCAGTAAAAAAACACAATTACGCCTGGTTCGATGCGTCCTGTAGGGCTCTTATTAATTGTACAATGACTCCTGATGACACCTGGACACTTTTTGTCCGTTTATATTTACATTCTAAATTGTAGAATGTAAACTGACCGATTCTAACCTCCTATCTGTTGTCCCATCTATTGCATATGTGCTCAATATTTTTCATGCGATTCGCGAGGTCTTCCGTCTCACTTGATGATGTGCTTTTCATTAGCTCTCACCACTGCACTGCAATTTATTCTCCCTAATGCAATAAGGGCACTGTGGATGCTGTGTGTGCAGAGGAAGACGCTGTTTCATATTTTCACCCACTTAAGCAGCATCACTCCCTTCCCCTCTTTATCATATACACGTTTAATATTTTTCGGCATATTAAATGAAAAATACGGGTCTTTGTACTCCCATAAGGCAAGCCCGTATACTCAGTATGGGCTCTATTCAGAAAAATCGAAAAGCTATATTCAGTATACTCATCAGGGGTAACATCAGACGAGGTAAAAATCTGAAAAGGAGTCTTCTATTACAGCGTTGCAAAGCATATCTTTGTGTTTTGGCAGAAGTGCAGATGCTCTGAATGGGATTTATTTGCAAGTACAAAAGTTGCTGTCAGTATTATTAGCAAGGTGCTATGGACACAAGTCCGAAAACCAGAACAAACCCGGCAGTTAACCTTTACATTTTGCGCGTTTGACAAGACACTTATCCAGAGTTGTGTTGAGGGAACAAGGCCGAATCAGTAAAGCCAGGATTTTAACTCCCAACCCTATGATCAAAAGTCCAAAACCTTTATTTACTGATTTACCACAGAAAATATGGCTGTAACAAGATAACTCGATGCGACTTTGTAAAAATACTGACAGGGTATGGAAAAATATAAAACTCAAGAGTGAAGCACACAACAGGTGAACACAGTTAGGTAACAAAGAAAAAGCATGAAGGGGCTTGGGGTTATGGTTAGAACATACATAAAAGCTCATGACAATGTAAACCAAAGCCTTGAACTGTTTCAACTACATAACAAATTCTTATATCATACTTTACCACCCCAACCATTATATCTGTTAAACAGTTTGTAACTCATTTGTTGATTAATGATTTTTTTGTTATATGCAGATGACCACGTTTCATAAAAAAATACCCCATTTGCATATTTTATAAATATAGATCTGTTTGTAATACATTATATGAATTTTTTATTATATGAATTATTTTCACATTTTTCAATGTGATATTCAAAATAGAAAAAAGAATAAGCCTATTAGAGTGCAGTGTCTGGCTTTATTAGATCACAGCACCACCAATAGACTAACCGACACACCACAAAAACACTGCAGCGTTTCAGAAACCAAGCTCGGTCGATGCGAGTTTTTTCCCCCCTTATCCCCATGTGTTAAGTGAAGTGAATAGTGTTTGTTTGTATGGGCCGTGGTTCAGTGAGCTCTCATTATTGTCGGCTTTAATAGGTATCCAAATAAAAAGATAAAGAAATAAAGGCCGGTGTTGTGCTAAACCCCGCTTATAGCTTATACAGTCCTAATCCGCCTAACTGTTCAGCTAACTAGCATGTAGTCATTAAGTCTTTCATATGCACAATGTACTCTTTCCCTGCTGAGGAATTACTAAGAAGTGGCTCCTTACAATCAAATGACACTTGGTATACAGTATAAAAAATGCTAGCAGTTTGGCTAGCTAGGACATAGCAATGAATTCTTCCAGTACACACTAAAGAACTGTTTCAGAATATCAATATTTTAATCAGATAATCAAAGTAATTGTGTTAATGTATTTTCAGTATTTTCATATTGAGTTCATATTAAATTGAGTAAAACAGTGTGTGCTAGCTCAACACACCTAAATCCATAAAGCTGTATTGTTGGTGGATTGATTATGCAACTTATAGACCAAAAAAATAACCATGACCTCTGATCAATCCAAAAGATTTAGCCCAAGCACGTTCTTCGATCACTTCAGAAAGTAGTAAAAATCTAATCCACCTCATTTCCGGTTGTTATAAATTAGGCTTTGGGTCACACTGGTGTACATGAGGGGAAAGGAGCACTCCTAGCTTCATCCAAAACCCCAACATACGCAAAATAATAAGGCAATTTGAACTTGCTAGCTCACGTCTTGCTAATCCACCCCTCCTGCAGGAAGCATTACATGTGAACCCCCTTTTATAGTAATTTATAATCCTCACCCATAAGTGGATCAGTTCCCCTTTACCTGCATCCTCATGTCATTTCCGAGTTTTTTTTTTTCTTACCTCTTGCTTTTTTCCTCACCTCTTGCTTTTTTCCTCACTTCTTGCTTATTAGGAATCATTTGGGAATAATTTGGGGATGAATCTGAAAATGAGTAGAGGACATGCAATTCGTATTCTGTTCTATAAAAAGTGACTAAATGTTTCATGGTTAGGATTAGAATGTTTCAGGATTAGCATCCTAAAATTAGCATGAGCAGGATGTAACCATCCACAGACAACATGCAGTGAAGTGCAGTGAATGAGGGGTCTATTAAATTAAATGAAATAAAAATATATAATAAAAAAAAAAAAAACCCTGAAAGAATTATGGGGAGTGGTGGCTCCAGCGGTTAAGGCGCTGGGTTGCCGATCGGAAGGTCTGGGGTTCAAGCCCCGGTATCGCCAAGCTGCCACTCTTGGGCCCTTGAGCAAGGCCCTTAACCCTCTATGCTCCGGGGGTCCCTTACGAGGGTAATATCAAGGTCCGTGACGTGGGGCCGCCTTCCCGTGGGCTCACCACCTGCAGGAGGGACCGTAAGGGACGGTGCTGTGAGGATTGGGCAGCAGTCGAAGGCGGGGGCCTGCTTAGACTGCTGCCCCCGCGACCCGAATTACGGATAAGCGGGAGAAAATGAATGAATGAATGAATGAACCCGAAAGAATAAGATAATAAAATAGAAATAGGGGAGTGGTGGCTCCAGCGGTAAAGGCGCTGGGTTGCCGATCGGAAGGTCTGGGGTTCAAGCCCCGGTATCACCAAGCTGCCACGCTTGGGCCCTTGAGCAAGGCCCTTAACCATCTATGCTCCGGGGGTCCCTTACGAGGATAATATCAAGGTCCGTGACGTGGGGCCGCCTTCCCGTGGGCTCACCACCTGCAGGAGGGACCGTAAGGGGCGGTGCTGTGAGGATTGGGCAGCAGGCCTGCTTAGACTGCTGCCCCCGCGACCCGTATTACGGATAAGCGGGAGAAAATGAATGAATGAATGAATATATTTTAATAACTAAAATTTACAACAAAAAATTTTAATTTTTTTTTTTATAGAAATAGAGATATATGGAGATATAGAGATATATTCACATATGGAGGATGAATACGTTTTACTAAAGCAAGCTCCAAATCTCTACAATACAACCACACTGTGCCACCTACATCATCTGGAGCAGTTCAGAATCAATATTTGTCTAATATCATGAAAAACACATTAAAATTTAAATAAAATACTGTACAACCTACTCACCAGAGATGCAGACTCATAATGTGCACTGCTCCTCAGAGGCTGTAATCCAGTGGTACCGCTCGGATTCACTGGTCTGGAAGTGGAGAACAAACCCTTTCCCGGGTTGAGACAAGATAGCTAGCTTCGGGGTTGGCCGACCTCCTCACCATGTCTAGATTTTCTTTAAAATTAATTTTTAAGTATGTCCGAGACCAAATAAATTTCTCTTCCTCCGTCAGCCATTGTGGGCGTGAAAAAGTCTAACTGATTTATTAATGTGTGCAGAGCTACAGACGTGTTTTTCAGGTCGAACTTGGCTGTAACAGTTTCCCTCAGACCAACTCATCAGAGGACGAAAAAGTGCTGACGCTATTCTGGGCCAGCTAGCTGCCCTGTGAGGTGAATTTGAAATCTGATTGGTTAAAGAAACAGACCCATTGATAATATAGTCTAAGGTACATCGGCCAGCACTACTGAGTGTGAAGGCCCTGGGCAGATTAGACTGACATGGCAGCACATAGAGGCTGACATCTGATTGGACAAAAAATCCACATACACGTACTGGAAACAGTGCGGCCAAGAGAAACACTACGAAATGAAGAGAATAAACTGTTGAGAATAAATTAATACAATTTCATGGAGCAAATATTAGAATTTAGGATGTAAATGTAGGTCAGTGCTTCTAATAGTGTTTAGGCCAGCAGGTTAGCCCTTTGCTGGCCCTGACGGCCCACCACTGGGCTATACACAAAGTTTATTATAAGTGTCATTAATCTAACCAGCATAGGGAGTACAGTACGCTTTAATTGTACTTGTAAATTAACCTTTTTTCCCTTCTCGGTCCTAACAAGAGGAACAGCCAACTGAATTTCTGTGAAGATTGTACTGTCCGGATTTGACAGAAACGATGGATGACAAATAAATAGGTAACAGAAAAAAAAACACAATACAAATTCAATTTGCAGTAGAATTTACAGTTAATAAAACATACAGGAATACAAATTTAAAATAAAAACAGTATTTAAATATGTTAGCATTTACATTCCACCAGGCAGAAACAGTATGACTAATATGTAATTTTCCTAATAAAGCACAGTGTGCAAGAAGCATGAATATTTGTGCAAAATATCCATGTGTGTTACCAAACCAGGACTGAGGTAGTGGATGTTTTAAGTTTAAGTTCTAGTCCTTGGTGTTTTCCTGGTTGAGGGCCTGTACGAAGAAGCTCCTCCTTCTTCATTGAACATTGGCATTCACAGAGATAAAATGCTTCCCTGACTGCAACAGATACTGTAAAAGAGACCATTGTTTGGATGGTGGAGGTCCTTCATGATCTTTCCTGCCTTGGGCCAGCGCTGCTAGCCGTAGAGTTTGATTGTGTTGGGGTGAGTGAGTTTTAAGATCACAGAAAAAAGAATGACCACTTTCTGATTGCAGCTTTTGATTGATTTTAAATGTTTGTTTTTTTTCCAAAAAATAAATGTATTTAAATATTGTGAAATTATTTTTTGAGCAGGTGCAAAGAAAAAATGGTCAGGCTTAAGCCACTCCCATTTCTAGTTTAAATCCAAATACCGATGGTCCCTAATTTTCGATCTTAAAGTGACGATAGAGATAGCATGCACCCGCTGCCACATACATATATACAGTATAGTTCATAGTACGGTCCTGTGAATGACTGTAAAATGTAAATTAAATAATTAACAAATTACAGTATAATACACCATCCTGACCACCATTCTTTAATAAGGGTAGAGTAGGCCATGTCTCGAAGATATTTACATATGATACGTGGCTATTGGAGCACATTTCCATCGTTAGTCGCGAACAACCTGTACAAGAGCACTATATAGATATAGATATAGATAGTGGCATTGTGTTACACATTTATAGCCTACTATATGAACTACAGAGGTATTGAGAGAATGAAAAAACAAGGAATCACAAACCAAATTCTCATCCTATTTCTGTCTCTCTGGACCTGCCTCTATTTACCCATCGCTCCCTCTCTCTCTCTCTCTCTCTCTCTCTCTCTCTCTCTCTCTCTCTCTCTCTCTCTCTCTCTCTCTCTCTCTCTCTCTCTCAATCTCTCTCAACACACACTGAGCGGAGTAATTAGATTAATGTGGCAGGGCTGTGATGGAGGTCCTGCAGCATCAGCACCCGCCATCTTTTTCTCTTTCTGGTATTGATTTGAAAATCTGCAGAATTTGAAAAGGTGGCACCAGGAGATGAGAAAAGGGAGGAGGAGGAGGAGGAGGAGGAGGAGGAGAAGGAGGTCAGAAGGAAAGCAAGAAGAGAAGTGAAGACAGGAGACATAAAGCATAGCTCTCATGACTGCCTGTCATACACACCAAATGGGATTTATTCAGCTTTGGGCAAAAGAGATGCCAATCATCCATCTTTTTCTTACTTTCTCCATCGTTTCCATCGTTCTATCATAATTCCATTTAGTTTGGTGCCAGGTTGGCTTTTTATTAGCTTCATTTTTTTTTTTAAATTGACAAAGAAATTAGAAGGTGCAGAATAATTGATTTAAAGGCTAATGTAAATAACAAATACATATATTGCATGGCCATATTTTTAGATAGGATGTACTGTTGGATAAAAAAATACCATTTACACTACTGTATATGGACATGTTTATGGACACCTGACCATAAGATTTGATTTTTGAGCATCTTATTCCACATTGGGTTCCCATTTGCTGTTATAATAACCTACATTGTTCTGGGAAGATGATCCACTAGTTGTTGTAGTGTGATTGTGGAGATTTGTGCTCATTCAGCCACAAGGATGTTACTGAAGTCAGGTACTGATGTAGGTGAGAAGGTGAGGAGGCCTGGGGTTCAGTGTTCCAATTCATCCCAATTGTGTTCAATAGGGTTGAGGTCGGAGTTCAATAGCAGGCCACTAAATATCTACTCCAACCCATGTGCCTCATATCTACATGGAGCTGGCTTTGAAAATTGAACGGGGATATTGTATTGTATTGGATCCAACGACATCCTATATAAATCTGTGCCTGCAACTTTGTGGTAACAGATTTAGGAAGAACCAAATATAACTGGAAATACACATACACATACGTATCTCTATTTTTTACCTTCTGTCCACACAAACAGAGGTTCTCTCTAAAAATACATTTATCTTATTCAGCAAATTTTTGTATGGTAGTGTGGAATGAATAAACCGACTCATTTAAAACTGCATTTTTTAAGGCATGTGACCTATTCAACTCACAACAAATAACATCATGGACGGTGTTGGATGTTATACCTGATTTAATAGCGTCATTAAAAGATTAATGTCACTTCGTTCCGCCTTTAAATCGATTATTTTTTTTTTTCAAGCGGACACAGTGCTCACTTACAACTGTATCAGGTTATGGTTTTACACATGCACCACTCAGAAGGGGTGAGTGTTTTTAGACATTTTAGTGTGGAAGAACAAATTTGGGGAAAAGTTCGAAAACACTGGTGCAGATGGAGTGGATTTTTTGACAAAAATATATATATTTTTAAATCTGCCCACATTTATTTACCTGCATAGTTCACTTTATATCCAATACATTGGAAAAGTCCTCACTTTGACCGAAAAAGTCCCATGTACAATTTGCCTTACAAGTGGAAAACTGCTACTGACGCCAAGCTAATTCCATTTATATACATTGGAGTTTGGGATTGAATTTGTTCCCATGCCAGGTACCCACACAAGCCCTTTAAAGTAGTTTGACTCATTTTCTGAGATCCAATCATGGTTTATTATGCAAATTATTAGAGTGAAAAGGTCACCGAGAATAGCTGTAATCATTAAAATACAGTAAAGAGCTATCCAAACGCAAGAGGATCCAAACAGGAGAAAAACATGGATCGAACTATAGTGGGAAGGGCACGATTTTGCTATAACAAAAATTGCAACAAAATAGTTTAGGCTGCTTCAATCAGAAAAAAAAAACCCAAGAGCACTTTATCGAACATTTCCTAATGCAACATTTTCAATTGTAAACCTGTTTCTATAAATATTTATTTTCTACATACTATCCAGCAAACCAGTACCTGATGGGAATATTGACCTCTGCTGGCAAGGAGGGGTATTTTTCTGTGCCGTTGTGACAACATGCATGCTGAAGAACCGTACCTGAGTAGCTGAAGTTGAAGTGATTCAAGTTTTGCCAGTCTAATAAATCTCTAAAAAAGCATGACAAAGCAAAAATAGAATTAATTTTTTCATTAATTTTTATTTGTACAGTGCTTTTAACAATGTGCATTGCCTAAAATCAGATTTACACAAATAAAGTGGTAATAAAAGAATGTATAATTTTGTTCCTCATAATTGTATGAGGAAGAAACTTTGAGAGGAACCAGACTCTAAAGGCAACCCATCCTCATCTGAGTGAAACAAATTTCAACAGAAGGATATAATTTTATCAGAGATGGGAATTAATGAAGTACAAAAACTTACTGTGCTTAAGTCGATTTTTCAAGTATCAGTACTTTAGTTCTCTTTTTTTTTTACTTTAACTTTACATTTTTTACACAAATATCCGTACTTTCTACTTCTTACATTTTTAAACCACGTTTGTTACTTTAGTTTCAATCCATTTGTTGACATGATCAATACTTTTCTTCTCATCATGGTTTTCATCCAGTCAACCTGTTTCTTCTCATTGCGAAATGATTGGTGTATCATTTCCTGGCTCTCACACACCACAGACGTAGTCCAGATTATGAAGCTAATAATGAGAAGGCAGAAAGGAAAGAGAAGTATGAGGGTAACGTGGAAAAGACAGAGGGAGTCAGTGATTCAAAAATAAGAGAACAGTGAAATTCCTGAACACCTGCTCATTATCATCTTTTCTCTGCTTGTGTTCTATATGGTGGATGTTCAGTCTGGATACATTCATTAGACAACAATATATGAAATGATTTTATATTAATATATTAAAATGATGTGAGGTCCAGTTTCCAGCGTGACACTAAAACAGGTAGTAATAATGGTTACTTTTTACTAAACTACATGTCAGAGCCCAAACTTCCTTACTTTAACTTGAGTGAAAAAGTGTAGTCAGACCTTTTTTTTAAAAAATATAAGTATCTGTATTTCTACTTAAGTGAAGGATGTATGTACTTATGCCACCACTGATTGTTATCCACCATTTCTTATTCTATATATTTTGACCTTTTTTTCTCAATTTTTTCAAGTTACCTCACCATGTCTACCAATAGTTACCTAGTTTCCTAGCCATCTGTTAGTATTGAGTGTCATACAGGCCGATGCTTATTACAGTTTACATCACTTAAAGTAAAAAAGGCATGTAACATTTAAACAATAGTATCAAGATATTTTGTTGAGAATAATATCAAACAGGACTTTCTAATTTTGAGGAATGAATATGTTAAGATGTTTGTTCTCTTTCACCATTTTTTATTCTCCATTTGCTCTCATTCGACTTTTATCTCTGACCTTAAGTTGTTTGTGTGTGTGTGTGTGTGTGTGTGTGTGTGTGTGTGTGTGTGTGTGTGTGTGTGTGTGTGTGTGCTGATGGACGACTTTTCACTACTTTGTCAAGCACACACCGAGTAAAGAACACAGAGTTATTAGGTGGACTCTCGAGACACTGCTGAGGCAAAGCTACCAAATTCAAGGTTTCCGAAAGGAGACTTGTGTGTGTGTTTTTTCGTTCATAATTTTTCTGTATACCTGTGCATGCTTCGGCTAATTCTCACCTTCTCGAGTTTGCAGTGTAGTACCCGGGAAGTAAATGGTTTTGAGCACAACATGTGCTAAAGGTCTTGTACAGAAAAAGAAGTGAGAAATATGTGTCAGACGTTCATCAGCGTTATAATTAACAGAACACTGTTCCTGGAACACCAATCCTAATCAAGGGCATAATTAGCTCATTACGACTTTCTCACGTGCGCTAGCTAATGGATATGAACGTGTGCCTTTGTGGGTGAGGTGAATCAGATGTCGATGGCGATGAGATTTTGTGTTGATATGAAGGCTATAACTGTATTAAACAGTACAAAACGGCTATGGATTCAATCAAGTGTTCTGCTTCTCTGGTATAAGGGTATTTGCTACCTATAACATTGTTATTGCACAAGTATAATGCAAGAGATTTGTATGATAACTAAAACTGTAGTGATTACTATGAGCACTGTAACAGTAAGGATTATTATGATCGTGTGGATTAGTGTGATCATTATGACACTATAGGTTTTAAATAGAATAGAATAGAATTCTTTATTTCATTGAACAGGGTACAACGGAATTAGATTTCAGTGGATGTGCGTAAAAATAAAAATTTAATATAATAGTGTTAAACATGTAAACATCAGTGATCTGTTAAAATGTTTAGGTATTGCACAGTCCAAGTCTTTACACAGATTGTGGTTGGGAATAAATAACTACGAGGTAGAAGCCTGTGAAATGTATAAACGCAAGTGTGTGTTGTGCAATTGGTTCCAAGCGTTCATTAATGGTGTTTCTTCCCCAAGGGTAGATGGTCAAACAGATGGTAACCAGGGTGGGTTGGGTCTCACTCAGGATATTGTTTGCTCTGCTGTAGCAGCGAGAGCTGAATAGTTCTTCCAGGGAGGGTAATAAGCAGCCGATGATTTTTTGGGGGGTGTTGATAATCCTCTAAAGGGATTTCCTGTCTGCTGCGGAGCAACTGGCGTACAATACAGTGCTACAGTAGCAGCAGCAGATCCTTAAAAAAAAGTTGTTTTTCTTAAGATTCCTTAGGAAGTAGAGTCACTGTTATGACTTTTTTACCAATGCTGTAGTGTTTGTAGTCCAATGATCCTGGTAATATTATTCACATGAGTCTCAAAGGAAAGACTAGGGTCAATAATCACACCAAGGTCATTGACTGCTGTACACACTGAAACAGAAACACCATCCAGAGAGGCTACGTAATCGGAAAGTTTGCCTCTAGCTGCATGTGGTCCTAGTAAAAGTACTTATCTGAGTTAAGCAGAGGAAAATTATCAAGCATCCACTGTCTAATGTCCTTTACACACTCCTTAACATTGTTAAGCTGATCTCTCTCTCATCTGGCTTTGCTGAAATATACAGCTGTGTATAATCAGCATAGCAATTGAAGCGAATACCATGTTTATGTATAATTTCACCCAAAAGGAGCATATATAAAGAGAAAAGCAGTGGGCCTAAGACAGATCCTTGCGGAACACCAAACTTTACCTCAGAGAGTGTGGAGAACTCACCATTTACATCAACAAACTAATAAACAACAATTGAAAACAACATAAAGCTACCTAACAGGAAACACAGAGCTAAGGACTAGTAAGTGTCCTCGCCACATAAAGTGCATCGTGTGCAAACAGTGCAAGACAGACAGTGCAAAGACAACACAAGACAGTGTAGGACAAACACACAAAACACAAAATAGCACCGCCAGTAAACCTGCTGTATTACACAGTGTGTAAAAAAATACTGAGTACAGGAGTGAACATTATGTACCCAAGAACCTAAAAGTGGAGACTGATAAAGATGTCATAACATTCTATGCTAGTATTACCTCATAGCGTGCAGAGAAACAGTTAAGTTCCTCTGCTAATGATGGGTCCCCTTCAGAAGTCATGCACTACCTGGTCTAGTTGGTGTATACACCTCCAGGTTGTTAACACGTCCCAATTTGTCCTCTTAAAACAGTCCGTTAAATGTGAGGAAGCTCCTTCTGGCAAGATTTGAACAGTCATTGTGGAAGGTTGAGCTTTTCCTCGGAGGGGTGTATGTTCAAGTTAGGAGCATGGAGAGGTGGTCTGATTGGCATAGATGTAGTAGTTGTATTATTTTGATATTTGAATATTTTAATATTTGAATATACTTTGTCCATTAGTGTAACATTGTGAATTTGTGTGATTTTCATTGTAATGGGATTACAATGAAAATTATGGGTTATTATAATTATTAACAGTATGGTTTAGTGATTAAGTGTATGAATGAGTGAGGTTAGTATAGAGATATGGGTTAGTGTGAGTACCGTAAGACTATGGATTGATTACTATAACAGTATAGATTAGTGCAATTACTCAGAAAAGATAGGTTAGTGTGATTACAGTACTATGAAGTTTAATAAACTTTGATTGTCATTATGAAATATGGTTTAGTATGATTATTAAGGTTGTACAGTAAGGATTTGTGGCTGCTCAGAAAATATGGGCTAATATGATTAGTTAATCAGGCTAATTTAATCAGTATTAAATATAGAAATATGTGATTACTGTAACAGTATTCATGTGATTATGAAAATATAGGTATATATTGGTGTGTGTGTGTGTGTGTGTATATATATATATATATATATATATATATATATATATATATATATATATATATATATAGTATGATTACTAAAGTTTTATAATTTAGCGTGTTTACTATAAAAATATGGTTTGATTGCTATAAAAATATGAGTCATTGTGATGACTAAAACAGTAGGGTTTACTGTTATTATGAAAATATGGGTTATTGTGATTACTAAGAAAATATAGGTCATTGTGATTATTACAAAAATATGGGTTATTGTGATTACTAAAACAGTACGGGTTTAATGTAATTATGAAAAGACAAGTTTGTGTGATGACTAAAACAGTACGGTTTAGTGTGATTATGAAATTTTGGTTTTGTGTGATTACTATAAAAATATGGATTAGTGTAATTCTGTTAATAGTATGAATTATTATGATTATCCCAGTAGGATTTAAGGTCTATCCCAATAAGATTTAGAATACCAGCTTTAAAATTATGGATCTGTATAATAACTATAATGTCCTAAATACTATGAGCAGGTATGACCATTACATTAGCATAAATATTATTACAGTACAAGTTAGTATGATTACTGTAACATTATGAAGTACTGCAATTACTGTAATAGTATGGATTAGTAATTTAAAAAAAAAAAAACAGTAGGGATTAGTATAATTGCAATCATATATATGATTACTATACTAGCATTTAATACTATGTGGAGGTACAAGCATTACAGCAGCATGGTTAAAATTATAGTATGAACCAGAATGACTGGTAATATGTCTGTAATATTGTTATATTAGTATGAATGAGTGATACAGTGTGTGTAAGACGGTTATAAAAGATTTGTAACTGCTTTAAAAACATGCTTGTATTACATTTGATTGCTGTAGTCTGAAGACCCAGTATGTGTTTTCCACCAACACAAATGCTATAAGATTTTACATCATGTACTACTATAACTGTTATAAAAGTGTGATTGCTTTAATTGTCATAATCGCATGAACAGTAGTCAATTATTATTATTATGACAGTATGATTGCTTATGAGAAAGACCAGATGGGCACCAGTAGATTAGTATTCGTTTATGGCGTGCACTCCGATGTGAAAAGAAGCTTCCCAAGTCGTGTGTATTGCATCAGAGTTTTTTTTTTTTCTTGTGAGAGACGAATTTTTATTCTGCTGTTGAGCCATTCAGTCTGCCGTGAGCCAAGCTGCTCTGCAACTCAGGGGGGCGAGGTATGGCTAGCCCCATGTCAAGAGTGTGTGTTCTGAGAGTGTATACATGAAGTCTGGCTCTACTGGCTCGTTTTTTTTTTTTTGTGTGTGTACTTATCAACCAGAAGAAAGGAAATTCAGCACAGCAAAATCTTTTCCAAATCAGATTCTGTTATTCAACGCAGTCCTGAAGTTTAATTCTACACACAACTGCTTACTTCAAAGTGTTCCATGTGTGTGTGTCTGTGTGTGTTTGTGTGATGTATTTGAGTTGTAGAATTATAAATGTAAGTAAGCCATTTAGCCAAAATGAAGGTGTGTTTTTATAGTAGAAATGAGAAAAGGTTACAATTGTGCTGTGTTGTTGAGGAAAAGGTCATGAGTAAGCAACATCACAGTTTTTTCATAAATATCTTTGTGAATTGTTTTGTTGTTTTGAATATTTAGATTCGATATTTTTTGACATTCACAGGCGAAATTGTTTTGCAGAAATAGTTTTTCACCACATGCTTTCTACAGTTTCAGATTTCCCTACAGGGAAAGTGTGATTTTTCATGACATTATATTTTCATGTGTTGTGAAAACTGTTACAAGTCACATTTACTCTAAGACTATGAATTCTATACACACACACTATACAGACAAAAGCCATATGTGGCACAATTTAATAGGATGCTTTGGATGCTGTAGAACTTTATTTTCCATTCACTTGAACTATGAGACCCGAACCTGTTCCAGCCTGTCAATGCCCCTGTTTACATTAGGGATGCACCGAAACGAAAATTCTGGATGCACTTGGCCGAAATGATTTTTAAAATACTTTTTGTATAATTGATTGTTTTAATATTAGACTCATTAGTGAAATTTTAATAGCACAATTTTTTAACACAATTAAAAAATCACAATTACAATTTTTCTTTAAGTTTCATAATACATTGGAAAAAACAAGTAATGAACAAAACATTTTAGAACAAAATTTAATTTATATATATATATATATATATATATATATATATATATATATATATATATATATATATATATATATATATATATATATAGGTTTTTAAAACAGCCAATGAAGACAAAATGCGGAATAAGATGTTTTTAATCTTAATCTTATTGTCAGGTGTCCACAAACATTTGGCCATATAGTTACAATATAGTATGAATTGTTCTGACTTAAATAGAAGGATAGAATAGTTTTAAAGCAACTTGGATATGTGTGTGTGTGTGTGTGTGTGTGTGTGTGTGTGTGTGTGTGTGTGTGTGTGTGTGTGTGTGTGTGTGTGTGTGTGTGTGTGTACAGTATATGTATTGACAGCCCCTATATTGAGTGATGACAAGCTTGATAGGTACATTTGGCCCACTCCTTTTATCTTTCCCCTCACTCTCTTTTTCTATCTCTCTTTTTCTAGATCGATCTCTCATTCTCTCTCTCCATCTCTGCGTTCCTCTCTGACCTTAAGCTGTCAGTGTGTCTGCAGTGTAAAATGCCACAGCTGAGAACACACACTGAGTCACAGCCACAAAGTCTCCTGGGTGTGTGAATGTGTTGGCAGTGTTTGTGGCAGGCAACCACCGTGTTGATTAGTATTTTCGAGGAACGGTGTCAGACCGCGTTTCCCTCCTGTGCCTCACGTCTACGGTGTTACAACGATCGCTTTGGTTAAAGGCGTGTTAGCGTACAGTTGATGACGCACAACAGAGCCCCATGTGTTCCGCATGGCTACAAAAGAGACAGGGAAAAAAAAAACACGCATTTTACAATGAGCTTTATTCCAGAAATGTCATTTAATTCAGATTCATGCTACACTGCTTAGCATAAAATGCTAGTTATGTTGTCAAAACCCGTTGAGCATTAAGGTGGGTGGGAAGGAGGACTTGGAGCTTCGGGCATTGCTTTCATTTTTCCCAGTAGTGCTTTCCAATGTGCTTTTCGAAACACAGCCTGCTAGCTAGCTGATATATGAGCTCAGTTAGATCATTAGATCATTTGACTATTAAGCTAGCTAAGACATGCTATATATTTTCTGCTAGCGTAATGAGGCTTACAGAAAAACGAATACTTATGTGCATTTTAGTGAGGTAGCTAGCTTTATCTCATTACCTCATACAAAGAAGCAAAAAGGATATTAAGCTTATAACTGAAAGCTAATATATATATATATATATATATATATATATATATATATATATATATATATATATATATATATATATACTATATGTCTATATCACACAATGTGTTTTTATATATAATAGACTATATAATATAGACTATCTGTAGATTATAGACTATATGTCATTATTTCTCAGGCACTCAGGGCCTACCCTAGCTTATAGATCTGTATTCCACCTCTATATACTGTGTGTATTTTATACTCTATGTGTATTATCTTGTTACAACTGTACACACAATGGACATATCTCATATACTCAGATTTTATTTATCGCGAGTGAGCTAGCTAGTTAATATCAACCTAGCTTGATAACTAGCAAAGCAGCTATTTGGTATAATGCTCTTTATGCTAATCAGTAAGCTGAAGGAGTAAAAAAATAAAAAAAACTGATATTGATGTCATTTGATTACAGTTTAATAATTGACTTGACAGGAAGATTTAGTAAAAGAACATAAGTGTTAGTTGGCACTAGCATATCACTTAAAAACCACTCTACTTCTGTTTACAGCCTGTCTGTTGCCCTCTTCTTTTTTTTTATCTTTTTCCTCCCTCTTCTCAATGTCCTCTTTTTTACCCTTTCCCTCATTCTCGCTCTTGAGCGATCTCTTTTTCCTGTAGCAGCTGGCAGTTACTATGGTTGCTACTGGAGCTTGATCTGTTTCTTTGTTTTTCTTTTCTTTTACTAAGCCTTTTTCTTTTTCTTTGGACAGTAAAGACAAAAAAAAGACCCTTGTTTTCTTCAAAGCTTTAGACACTCAATGTTAATGTCGGTGTAAAAAAATACAGGAGAGATATCTGAAAATATATCAGACTTTCAGCTTTGGAGAAGATGCCTGTTAGCTCTGTAACATAGAAATGAACCTCAGCTCTATTTTATACATCAAACATGTATATCAGGTGCAAATCATACAAATGTCCATTATGTCCATACCACAGAAATGTCAATCAGATCCATACAAACAAAAATGTCCATTAGCTTCATATAATAGAAATGTCAATGGGATCTATACCATAGAAATGTCCACCAGATCCATACCACAGAAATGTTCTTTAGATCCATACCACAGAAATGTCCATCTGATCCATACCACAGAAATGTTCATTAGATCCATACCACAGAAATGTCCATCAAGTTTATATCATAGACATGTCTATCAGATCTATACCAAAGAAATGTCTTACAGCTCTTTACCAGAGAAAAGTCGATCAGCTTGCTACCACAGAAACGTCCACCAGATCCATACCACAGAAATATCTATTAGGTTTATACCATTGAAATGTTCATCAGGTTTATATCCTACAAATGTCCATTATATCCATACCACAGCAATGCCCATCAGATCCAAACCACAGAAATGTCCATCAGGTTTATACCACAAAAATGTCTAACATCTCAATACCAAAGAAAAGTTATTAATTTCCGTACTACAGAAAAGTCCTTCAGCTCCATACTATTCATCTCCATACTATAGATGTCCATCTGAATAATGTGAAGATGTTTATCAGCCCTATAATATACATGTTTGCACTCAAGACTCGTCAGCTGATTTTTAAATATAAATAAAGACAGATAACAACTAAGACAAATGTCTTTTATGTGGCAGAACGAAAGTCGTAGAGGACACACTTGATTTGTCAATCTATCATCGAGGCATAGGAAATGTTTTAAAAATGCTTTCACATAAAACTCTGTTAATAAGAATATTTGAAAGTGGTTAATCTGATTGAATGGACATGACTGACAACTTCTCCTTCCTATGTCTTCTTCCAGTCAAAGATATTTCTGTTGCCTGACACGCATTACCCAGATTTATTGCTTTTGGTGGTCAGGAAATGAATTATTCATGCCTTTGCCAGATAGGTTGAGCAACTGGCCTGGAGTAATTTCTTTTAATAGTCAGAATAAATGATTGATGAAGTTGAGCTGAAATGAAATGATATTATAAAAGTAAAAAAAAAAAAGCATATCTTCCTTCAGCCATTCTGTCTCTGTAGTAATGAGATAAGAATGACTGGCTGGCTTGAGCACGACTGTCCTTGGCTTAAAAGTATAGCTAGAAAATATGACCTAGTATGCATAATTTAATAATACGGATAATTTGGACGACGGTTTATTATGTTCAGCGCTTTAACGACTTTGCTGTATATGACCACATCATGTATACTTTGAATATGATACTTTTTTTTAGCAATATGGACTTGCATTCATGTGCAATTTAAAAGTTTGGAAACACGTCTTTTATTGGTTTTGAGAGAAACATAGAGGGTTTTTTTAAATATATGACCATTTTAATGTAATTTAAGCTTTAACCACTGGTGCTCAGTGGTTAAGGTGCTGGGTTACTGATCGGAAGGTTGGGGATTCAAACCTTGGTATCACCAAGCTGCCACTTTTTGGCCCTTGAGCAGGCCCTTAACCCTCTGTGCTCCAGGGGGACCAACACAATATTAGGCAAGTGGTCATAATGTTATGCCTGATTAATGGCCATAAAGTTATGCCTGGCCAGTGTAAATGCTTAACCTGTATGTATTTATGGATGAATATTTCTGATATGATTAGATCAGTCCAGTGCATCCTTTGTTAAGCCCAAGTTCTCTCCTCTGTGCCTCATTACAGTTATATCTGTATATATGTCCTAGAATGCTTAAATGAAAAAAATATACCCTTGCACTGTTAACCGCATGTCCCAGATAGCGTTCTTGATTTAACAGCATGAACTCATTTATTCCTGAAATACTTATAATCTGACTACAGTGAGAATTAAATCTAAACACTGCACCCAGACTAGAAAAGAAACTTTACACTCTTTGATTCCTGGCTTTATTTTTATTTTTTGTGCATCTGTGCAAATCCAATTAGTTCAGAAAGAGGCAGTAGCACTGCTTTCACTGGGTAATGAGTCGATGATGCAGCGGCTGTGTTGTGCGTGTTGGCAGTTACACAGGGTGCGGAGGGAGGTAAAGAGAGAGATGGAGAGGAGGACAGTTGGTTGTAATTGAAAGTAATCGCTCCGGTGGACACGTCTTTAATTATGCAACTTGTCTCTTAAATCGCTGATAAGTGTTTAAGTGGCGAAACTTGTGGTTAAAAAATGATGGGGACTAACTGAAGGGTTACTGTGAGCCAGTGGTCCCCAAGCTTTTTTGCGCCACGGACCTGATTAATATCTGACAATATTTTCACAGATTGGCCTTTAAGGTGTGGCGGATAAATACAACAAAATAAAATGACATGACTATAAAAACTGGTATTTTCTAACTATAATAATAAACGTGACTCCACTGTGTTGTTTTTTTTGTTCATTTTGCTCGCTTGGGGGTTTCAATTTAGCAGTAATGTATTATGTGTTAGCAGCCGGAGCAGCCCCTTTTAAGAAGGTAGAGGATGGAGGTAAGACATGTGACCGAGGCATCATGACATGCATCATGAGAAAGTAATAGACAGATGTGGTGAAGAGAATCCGGTAATTTTCCAAAATAAAACACCATTCAGAATCAGATAATAAATAAAACGGAAATAATGTAAGTTATGTATTCTTTCTGTGCGGCCCAGTACCAATTGATTATGTATGTATAATAAAGTATACATTGTTGGTGTACACTCTTCTATTTAACACCTCTGGGATGGTTTGGAACGCTGACTGCACCCCTGATCTCCTCACCTCTCCTACTTGAATTTATAAACATTCTGTGGCTGAATCTTCAGAAACACACCACAAAACCAAATGTAACCTCTTCCCAGAAGAGTGAACTTATTTATAACAGCAAATGGGGTCTAAATGTTGAATGGGATGTTGAAAAAGCGCATACGAATCTTATAGTCATCAAGCCACAAACCGTCAGTTTATACCCGTATGCCATGGATGTGATTGGAAGTTGCTTTGGAAAAAATATCCGCCGGTTAAAAGAATCTAAATGTCAGCATTTGCTCCAAATAATATATAAAAGTGCTTTTTTCTTGCAATGCAATATGAATCACTTTCCATTATGTAATGAAATGTGCCATCTGGATGCGCTGGAGTTATATTGTGATAGGCAGGTTTATATTCAATATTATTTTTTTGTCAGGGACCAAATTGCTCTGTTTTGTCCATGACTCGATTACTCAGCCAGTCTTCGGATTAGCGCTAGCCAACCTTTCATCAACTGTCACGTTAACGCTACAACATACACACGACTAAACCCAATGCCCGGGAAAATGCTGATGGATCTCAGGGTGACTTTTTAACCATTAATCTTCTGCATAAAAAACCCAAATACATCTCCATCCACTGGGCTAATTAAAGTCCTGATGCTGCAGAGTTGTTTTGAGAGTTTGGACTTTAAACAGATGGTTTATTGTAGCATAATTAGAACACAAAAACAGCCCAGAACAAAACAGTGGAAATGGAAGCTCGTATGAGTTGTTACACCTTTTACAGATTTTGTAAGAATTGAAGGTTACGTTTGCAGTAAATATCTTTTTGGAATTTATTTTTAATTCTTTATTATTTATAAGGACCCTTAAAATATGACTTTTCGTTTTGGTGTTCGGTCTTTTATTAAAATTTACATTTTTATGGAGAAAATAAATAAATAAAATAAAATAAAATTATTTATATATATATATATATATATATATATATATATATATATATATATATATATATATATATATATATATATATATATATGTATAAAAAATATAATATAATATAAAAAAATATTAGTTCCTAAAACTGAAATACTGAAATATTTAAATTCAGTTTAGTTTTATTATTTTTTTTAAATGAAATAAATCACTCAATACATTTTTGTTCAAGTAGAAATTAATATAGACCAATCAAATGTTTTATTTCTTTAAAATAGAATGGATGGATGGATAGATGGATAGATGGATGGATGGATGGATGGATGGATGGATAGATGGATAGATAGATAGATAGATAGATAGATAGATAGATAGATAGATAGATAGATAGATAGATAGATAGATAGATAGATAGATAGATAGATAGATAGATAGATAGATAGATAGATAGATAGATAGATAGATAGATAGATAGATAGATCGATCGATCGATCGATCTTTTGAGAGCAGTACAAACTGTGCACCAGCAGTAAACACAGCCTAGCATGTATATTTGCTGTTGGGCTTTTTTCAAATGTATTTATTTATTTGTACATATTTTTATTTAATTTTTTTACAAAATTGTTGTTTTGAACACTTGGGTTTTCCCACTGCTCTCGTTAGTAATCTTGTTAACTCACGAGCACACACCACAGATGCCGACATCACGCCTGTCTTCCAAACCGAACTGGGCATCGTGTTTGCAGCATCTGTGCCTCCTTGTACCAACATGCAAGCAAGCCATGAAACAATCAAGCGACTTCAGGCTTACATCATGTCGAATTAGCCATGAGGGTTTAGTTTCTGATGTTGTCTCGTTACCTTTTCCCGCTATTGCTAAATGCAGTGGACAGTAACAATGTAAATGTAATTTGTTAATGTACTGAAGTAGTTTCTTCAGGAATCTTGACTGTATAGTACTTTACTGAGGTATTTCCATTTGTGGGGACTTTAACTTCGCTACATTTTAATCGTAAAAGTGAAATATTTAACTGCATTTTGCAAAATCAGTCGTTCTTTTTTTTTAATGACTGGATGAAAACGTAACTGGTCAAACAAGCAGCGAGTCACCAATCAGTATAGCGCACATTTTTTGATTGTGGCTTGATGGTGTCTAATAATCACCAACATACAGTTCAGCATCAGTTCAACAGCAAGCAGAACATTTTGAGATGCATAAATGATGGAAGAAACTCCAGACTCGAACTCACCACAACACCCGTGACCTTATTTGCGCAATTCTTTTTCACATAAACTGAGTTGATTAAGCAAAGAGTCTTATCAAAAGTGACAACAGAAACATTATCACTATATAATCATAGCTCTTTGGATAGTTGAGTACATTTGAAGGCAAATACTTTTGTTCTTTTACTCAAGTGAAAGTTTAAATGGAGCATTTTTACCTACTGTATCTCTACTTTAACTCAAGTACATGCTTTGTGTACTTTGTCCACCACTGGATGACTGTACGTTGTGTCCCCAATGCTTTCTGAGGTGAACTTAAAAATGCTCTTTTGCCAGCATTAGGATTGTGACCACATATGGTGGCTGTTGCTGCACTTTATCCGCAGGGTTACCAAACCCCCTGGTATATTTAAGGTGTTGACTGAACCTTTATCAATACAACACATCGTTAAAAACAAACATTTCGATGTGTTATTGTTTTCATAGAACTCATTCACAGTCAGTGAATGGGCAACTCTCGACATAACCTTAGACTACATTATACAACGTTTTAGATTTATTTAACTTTGGAAGAAGTCTCCAGTGCTAGCACTTTAGGAGCAGTCAGTCAGTAAATCTCCCACCACAGGACAGTCTGCAGGGCAAAGAGCTTTGTGCTTTCTTCAACAGTACCCCTTGTTGTGTTTAATTCTTTAATTAACACAGCGCTTTATACTGACCAGAAAAAAAGAATTCAACTACAACCCAAAGCCCTTCATCAGCAATGCAAACAAAAGCCTTCTGAAGCTATGGGAAGGGAATGTTTGCAGTTTTACCTCCTACAGTTTCAGAAGAAATCGGGCCTTGCACTGTTTAAAGGGTTTAAATGGCAAGCATTGTATGGCCAGCTTCATTTGCTCACACTATAAATATCTCAATTTTCTCCACAGATTAAAAATAATGCACAATTTACACTACATAGATAAACATTTGTGGACCACAAGATTGGTATGTGCTTTTTGAACACCCCTTTCCACATTTAGTCCCTATTTTTTGTTACAATATCCTCCAGTCTTCTGGGAAGATGGTCTACTAGATTTTGGAGTGTAGTTCAGAAGATTTCTGCTCATTCAGCCACAAGGGTGTTAGTAAAGTCAGGTACTGATGTGGGTGAGTTGAGGAGCTGTATTCAGTGTTCCAATTTATCCCAAATGTGTTCAATAGGGTTGGGGTCAGAGCTCTATAGCAGAAGATCTGCCAATCCTAACCATGTAAAGCATATCTTCATGGAGCTGGCTTTGTGCACTGGGGCATTGTCATGCTCGAACAGGTATATACAGTGCTATACAATTGTGTGCATACTGTATACTTTGTACAAATTGTGTATCTTAAAGGAAGTTTCAGGAGAAAAGCATTTAAAAACTGAAACAACAGCGGTCCTAAATCGGAACTGAACAGGGGAAACGGTGGTCTAGTGGTTAATATAATGGATTTCTGCTCAGAATGGTATGAGTTCATATCACAGCCTCACCATGAAAGCACTGCTTGGCCATTGACCAATATCCTTGTCCCTCCTTAGATAATAATTTCAAATGCTAAACTCAAAGAATCTTAGAACAAAAGTCATGGTTTGGAAGACTGTATCTAAGAGCAAAACCGTGCCGAATTGGATTTCCCATAATTCCCCATTGGCTTCCTCTTTGGTGAGGCCACAAGTCACT
Organism: Silurus aristotelis; assembly: GCF_946808225.1. Taxonomy (NCBI): domain Eukaryota; kingdom Metazoa; phylum Chordata; class Actinopteri; order Siluriformes; family Siluridae; genus Silurus; species Silurus aristotelis. Next base: position 15,251,828 of record NC_139598.1, on the reverse strand, counting down.
AAGCACGATAAATTTTTTAACGGTTAATGTATTAATGCAGAAGAGGGCAGACAGTGATTGCTTAAATCGTGATATGCTTCTTCATAAAGCAGCAGAAGGAGCATTCTGAATAGTTGTTGTTTGCTGGCTTCATGTCTAATATATAATAAGCCGAGATTGATATTAAAAGAGGGACAAAACAGATAAAAAATTGTTAGTACAAATGTTATTATATGGTTAGTACATTCCAAAGGTCTGTGGGTTCAAATCCCAGGATCACCAAAAATCCAGTTAATCCTTTGAGCAAGGCTCTTAACCCTCAACTGTACATCTTTGTGCTTGCAATGGATTTCAATTCACTTGTAACTTTGCTAAATATAAAATTATTGGTCAGGTAGATAAAAAAAATTTTCACTGTCTGCTAGGGTTCGTGTTGGCATGGTAAGACAATGATAACAAGAGGCCAAGAATGAAATGAGATGTGTGGAAAGTCTCCAACACGAAAGAAAATTGGAAACTGGCATCAATATTTTCTCTTCCTAAATGTCCTAAATAATAAATCATAATGAAAGCTGTATTATACCTTCTGCTTATTATTAGCTTCCTGGGCCGATCGATATTATCCTTTAACCTGCAGGACATTTTAGTGAGATATTATCTCACTATTGAACCCACTAATGTGCTTTAATGTTTCACACAGAACTGAGTTATGGCACAAGTTTAAAGCTTTGAGAAAAAAAGCTTTGTTGTTCATATAGCAGTTACAGAACTTTTTTATTTGTTGTCTGTTGAAGGTCCACAATGCAGGACTGCCAGAGAACTACTGTAGGGCATTGGCAGTGTATGGCATTGGCAGTGTAGGGCATTGGCAGTGCAGGGCATTGGCAGAGGCAGTGCAGGGCATTGGCAGTGGCAGTGTAGGGCAGTGGCAGTGTAGGGAAGTGGCAGTGTAGGGAAGTGGCAGTGTAGGGCAGTGTATAGCAGTGGCAGTGTATAGCAGGGGCAGTGTAGAGCAGTGGCAGTGTATAGCAGTGGCAGTGTAGGGCAGTGGCAGTGGCAGTGTAGGGCAATGGCAGTGTAGAGCAGTGGGAGTGTAGAACATTGGCATTGTCAGTGTAGGGCAGTGGCAGTGTAGAACAGTGGGAGTGTAGAACATTGGCAGTGGCAGTGTAGGGCAGTGGTAGTGGCAGTGGCAGTGTAGGGCAGTGGCAGTGTAGGGCAGTGGTAGTGGCAGTGGCAGTGTAGGGCAGTGGCAGTGGTGGACAGTAAAGAAGTAAATGTAATTTTTTACTGTACTTAAGTAGCTTTTTAAATCTGTACTTTACTGAAGTATTTCCATTTGTGGAGACTTTTACTTTAATTTCACGAAATATCAAAGTCTACATTTGAAAGCAATACATTTTGCGAAATCAGTTGTTCTTTTTATTTATGAGGATAAAAACTTAACTGGTCAAACACGCAGCAATCCACCAATTAGGGTTGAGCGCATGCTTTGTTTTGAACTTGTTTCGATTGGCGCTTGGTGTATCTAGTGATCACCAAAATACAGTTCAGCATCAGTTTAACAGCAAGCAGAACATTTAGAGAGAAATAAATGATGGAAGAATCTCCAGACTCGACCTCGCCACAACACCCGTGACTTTATTTACACAATATCTTTTACAAGTAGTTGAAAATAAGGTTTTGGCCTCATGATAATTTTTCATGGATATCAATCAGTGTTTGACTCATTCGAGTTTTTTCACATAATCTGAGTTGATCAGTCTTGTGTCAAAAATGATAATAGGGAACATTATAGCCATAATAAATTATAGTACTTTGGATACTTGAGTACATTTACAAGCAAATACTTTTGTACTTTTACTCAATTGAAAGTAAAAGGGACAATTTTGTGTTGGTTTAGAATAGTGTTGGATTGGAATTGATGTTGGATGGTGAAAATGGTTGTGTTGGGAATTTAGTGCCGGTTTAGAACAATGTTTCTTGAAACTATATTTTGATTTTTCGTTTTGTTTCTGTGTTGCAGAGTGGCGAGGCTTCTGTTTTTGAGGTGAACATCCGGTACGTCGGAGGCCTGCTGTCTGCGTACTACCTGACCGGTGAAGAGGTAAGATCAGATATATTACACTTTATGTTGCAGCATAACATACTGGACCATGTAAAAAAAAAACACACACACAAACAAACACATTTACAGCATGCAGTACACGAAGCCTCCAACCGTTCCCTCAGGATCAGGAGGGATCCACTGGTGTAACTTGCTGAGACTTATTGCTCCATTGACGAGGATAAAAATCATACTCATCCGAAACGAATGGCAGAGAAACCTGTCGATACACAAACTCCCGAGTCAGCGCAATGTGTATTGATTGAAATTGTGAAAAAAGGCAGAAAAGAAGAGCAAAGTGTGGGATTTTCCTGCACTTTCAGCTTTTTGCTTTTTCATTTATAAGTGTGTGGTGGATGCTGGTGACTTTTACCTTGATATGAGAATTCATTCTTTCTTTCTTTCTTTCTTTCTTTCTTTCTTTCTTTCTTTCTTTCTTTCTTTCTTTCTTTCTTTCTTTCTTTCTTTCTTTCTTTCTACCTTTCTTTCTTTTTTCCTTTACCCATCCATCTTTCTTTCTTTCTTTCTTTCTTTCTTTCTTTCTTTCTTTCTTTCTTTCTTTCTTTCTTTCTTTCTTTCTTTCTTTTACTCTATCCATCTTTCTTTCTTTCTTTCTTTCTTTCTTTCTTTCTTTCTTTCTTTCTTTCTTTCTTTCTTTCTTTCTTTCTTTCTTTCTTTCTTTCTTTCTTTCTTTCTTTCTTATCCATATAGCTGCAAGTCTAGGAACAAAGCTTAACAAAAACTGTAGCTTCTAAATGTGTGTGTGTGTGTGTGTGTGTGTGTGTGTGTGTGTGTGTGTGTGCTCATACCAGTGTGACAGACACACATAGTCGAATATGTGAGAAATGCAAAGCTTTCCTAAATCACCTACTATTGCCTTAATATTTAAACACTTTTGTATTAATCCTGAACATTAAAGATCATTAATTTTGTACAGTAACTCGTCTTCACTCCAAATAAATAAATCATGCGAGACACAAAGAATTTGCCTCTGCAGGAGCTGGATTTTTGTTTTCTCTCATGCCACCAGATAGAGTGTGTTGTCTGCATTTTCTGACAGAAGTGTCAATATAGCTTAGCCTCTTGCTGTGTGTATGTCACGTGTGCGTGTGTGTGTGTGTGTGTGTGTGTGTGTGTGTCTGCGGGGGTGGATGTGTATGCTGTCTGAACTCTGCATGTGTTTTTTTATGAGTCTGATGAGAGCAAAATAAAGATTTCCAAACAAGCAATAGCTGCAAGCACTGATTTACGGGGTCCAAACACCTATTACAAATATACAACCCCTTGTGTGGTCCATTAAATTACCAAACTTTGCAGAACAATTTAGAGAAAACATGTACGAGGTGTTTTCAAAATGTTTTGAGACTCGCTCTGTTTTTATTTATCTACATTTGTACACTATCACCTTCAAAATAGTCCCCTTGCCCAGCAATACAGCGCTCCTAGTGTTGTGTCCTGGAAGTCTTTTTGAAGCGTGTCAGGTATCTTCTGCTATTCCTGCTGGATCTCTAAAAAAATGGTGACATTTGAGCTGAATCTTCATCTTCTCGGAGCTCGGAGTGCACAGGTGGTCAGAATAGCAGACGTGATAACGCACCAGCTGCGAAGCTCCACACACTAAATTATGACAATCGGTGCTCCCTGTGACTGTGACAAAACCAGTCTCGAAACGTTTTGACACCACCTCGCACTCTTTTTGTTTTATAGGTAAAGCTGAATACTAGATCTGTTAAATCCCCCCTAAAAGCTGATTGGCTGATGGATTTTTTTAATATGCTTTCTCGTGACACGTGCCATCAGTCGTGCCTTCAAAAACAAAATGAGAGTCAGTATAGCGGCTCGTTCGTCTCTTCATCTAATTTCTCCTCGTATGCTGTGGTCCCTAAACACTTCCCAGAGAAAGGAAGTCCTACAACATTGATTAGATTAACACACGCCCGCTGCCACTCCAGTTGTTGCCGGGGGGGGGTTGCAGGAATTAGTGTTATTGAAAGTGACGATATACAGACATGTCCCTCTTCTCAATAATTTCGTCCGGGTCGATTTTTTCCATCCTCCGAGTCGTTGCTTTCTTAGTGTTTTATGATGACGGTCATTAAAAAGACACCCAGTGGTCGGCGGTCTGTTTTAATTTGCACAGCAATCTCTGGGTTGCAGCTCGCTCCGAGAGGCTTAATCGATTTATGTAAAGCCTTGTGTTCTATACTCATGTCATTTCAGAGCTCTCAAGCCTGATGGAACACTTGCATTTGTGACATAATCTTTTTTGTTGTTGTTCTACATTTGTTGTCACATCCCAACTATAGCAAAACCAGGAGTCTGAAAGAGAGTTTCTCCCATCATGTAGCAGTTCCCATGGTGATGAACATATGCTTGTTTGATTTTGGTTGTAGTCTAATGGGTTCTAATGCTACCTGATTGTGCTCACCTGTTTTGTGTTCATCCATATTCATATTAGTGCTGTATGGACTCCTTTATATACACCGATCAGGCATAACATTATGACATTACAACATTATGAGCAGTGAAGTGAAGAACACTGATTAGTGGGTGTGATATATTTATTAGGCAGCAAGTGAACATTTTGTCCTCAAAGTTGACGTGTTGAAAGCAGGAAAAATGGGTGAGCGTAAGGATTTTTTCAGGAGTTTGACAAATTGTTATGGCTAGACATCTGGGACAGAGCATCTCCAAAACTGCTGCTCCTGTGAGATTTTCCTGGTCTGCAGTGGTCAGTATTGTTCAAAAGTGGTCAAAGAAAAGAACAGTGATGAACCAGTGACAGGGTGATGCTCCTGTAGCTCAAATTGCTAAAGAACTTAATGCTTTTAATGCTCAGCAAAAGGGGGACCAACACAATATTAGGCAGTTGGTCATAAAGTTATGCCTGATTGGTAAAAACAACCATAAAATAACCCCTGACATTTCCAACCATATGTGGTTTATTCCCAAACTGTTACCATGAAGTAGGAGGCACACAATTGTATCGGGTACCATACCATGTATAGGGTACCGACTGCAATAGCATGAAACTTTCCCTTCACTTAACCCCTTAGGAGACCCAAACTTTTTCCAGCAGGACAATGCCCCTGTGCCCGAAGCCAACTCCATGAAGAAATGCTCTACATGCGTTGGAGTGGAAGATCTTTAATGGCCTGCTATAGAACTCTGACCTTAACCCTATTGAACACCTTTTGGATGACTTGGAACTCTGACCGCACCATTCATCTGTACATGACTTTATTAAAGCCCTTGTGGATAAATGAGCACAAATCTCCAAAAGTACACTTCAAAATCTTGTGGAACATCTTCCCAAAAGAATGGAGGTGATTATAAGATCAAATTGGGACTAAACACAAAATCAAGAGACTGAAAATGAAATAATTAAATTAATAAAACCTTAGAATCTAAAATAAAACATCACCTCTAAGCCCCTTTGTCTTTTTTTTTTTTTAAGCAGGTGCTAAAGCCACAGTGTGAGCAGCTGTCTTCTGAATCAAACTGGTTAATTAGTGCACAAAAAAGAGAGCAAGACTTGAGAAAGAAACGTTTGCGGGACATCTGAGGACACACTCAACCTCCCTCAGGGGTTTTACATCAGTGTGTGCACAGTTCATACTCCAGCGCTAACAAAAGCACACATTCTCTCATGTTCATGGGCAGGTGGAGACATAAAGAAATGGGAGACATGGATGAGAGCTACTGACTTAATTACAGAGAAAGAGAAAGGAAGAGAGGGGGAAAAAAACGAGAGAGCATTCGAAAGCAACACGTTGCGTTTAACCATCACAGGATTTGTGTTTATTTCTATTTAACCCGTAACGTTTTAATAACGCAAGACGAACGCTAGGTTTATGTCAATGCCTTTCTTTTCGCTTTATTGTTTCTATAGCAACCAGAATTCATCCTTGCAAAGCGCAATTGTCTGCCACACAAACGCTTAATGATAAACAGATTAAAACACAATGAACGACAACAAAATGCTAATGATGAAACGTTGTATAATGACACTCGTGAATGAATCGTAAATTATCGAAATCAGAGACGCTTCATTTCATCTTTTTTTTTTTTTTAACCTGATTTGAACAATAAGTTCGGCTGATCGATAGTCAGTCAAGCGAGAAATCTCAGCTCGGATAGCAAACCGGCATTTTTTTCCCCCTCTCTCGCTCCTTCGTTCCATGTCTCGTTCTGTGGTCTTCGTTTTGAGCTTGTGCCGACTTCTCCAGCAAAATTATAGAGCGGCTCAAGAATAAAAAATCTAACCAAGGAGCTGAAAAGCATTTGGCTTTGTGAGGAGGGTAAAGGTGAACGCACTGTAAACCTAACGCTGTCCATCGGTCGCATGAAATAAAAGGCCTTTTGGTTGTGCGATCTTTTCCTTGCAACGCTTTTTTTCCCCATTAAACAATAAGCCGTGTGATAAACCTGCAATCGACTCAGGCACAGGCATGAGGTCGGGTAAAAGCAAGGAGTATAAAGGAATAGCTCTGCTATAAAGCGTATCTCCATGGAGCTGGCTTTGGGCCCATTGTCGTTCTGGAACAGGTTTGGGTCTCTTAGTTCTAATGAAGGGAAAAGTGATCTCCATGAAGATATGGTTTACATGGTTTGGAGAGGAAGATCTTGAGCGGCCTGCAAAAGAACACTGATCTCAACCCTACTGAACACCTCTGGGATGAATTGGAACACTGACTGCATGAGGTCTCCTCACCTTCTCGCCTACATCAATACCTGATTTTACTCAGTCCTTTGTGTCTAAATGAGCACAAATCTCTACAAGCAAAGCAAAGCTCTCCTAAATCTAGTGGGACATCTTCCCAGAAGACTGGAGGCACATACCGTACCATATTTATGAGTAGATGTCTGCAAATTTTTGGCAATATAGTGTGTGTGTATGTATGTGTATATATATATATATATATATATATATATATATATATATATATATATATATATATATATATATATATATATATATATATATATACATACATACACACAAGTGCTATTTTTCTGTACATTTTTATAGTAAACAATTCTTTTAAACAAAGAAAAGCCCATGAGGATTTGAACGCAGTGATTTATTCTCTCTCATGATTAGAAACGATGCCTATAACCCGTCTCGATTGACTCTGTATGAGAAAAAACAGTGACGCTCCATTTATAGGTGAAAGTCTGATGTTCTAGAGAGCAGGAGAGCGATCGATGCTGGAAGCAAGCGTCATCGATCACAGCGTGGTCAGGGTTGATTTGTGAGTGGAGGGAGGAGAGGAAGATGAATGCAGCGAGAGCAGAACACCGATTTAGGTTAAGGCTGTACTGGTGACTGGAAGGTGGCGAGTTCAAATCAAGGAAAGAGTTTAGGCGTTCGGCTGCAGGCTTTCCATTAAATTCTCAGCACAACTGGTTCAAATTCAGCATTACGGATTGCTTGACTTTTTAAGGTAGTATTATGACCAAGGTTATGAATTTTTTTTTTAAATAAAAAATGTATAAAAAATGTGCAACATCTGTTGCAAATTTGAGGTTAAGGTTTAAATCAGCTAGTATGGGAAGATCGGATTTTTCTGACTTGGATATTTGGGTCTTGCTCAGCAAAATAAATCATTCAATAACAAATTATTCAAATGCATTTGTTTATTGTTTATTTATGCAGATTGGAATGAAAATGTTGCAGATTCTCTCGACGCGTTAACAAAATTCCATGTTTTGAATAAGGAAATGAGGAGTAATGCAGTCAAGCACAAATAAGAAACAATTCATTCATCTGTAAATTGTTCCTCTGTTTTTCACATTATATTTTATTAAAATAAAAAAATTATTTTATAAAAAAAACTCGTTCCAGAAGCAGAAGTTAGGAAAATCGAGGGAGGTGGTAGATAAATGGGTAGGGCATTGGACTTTGGAACAAAAATGTAGTGACTTCTAATCTTAGCCACACCCAGCTGCCACTCCTGGGCCCCTGAGCAAGGCCCTAAACCCCATAGCTGCAGTTGTATGAATGAGATAAATGTACATCGTTTAGGATGAGGGCGTCTACCAAATGGCATAAATGTAAATGTCACGGATTACTAAGGCTAAACTAATCCAGATCGATTTTAAAACGACGTTTTTGTCAAAAACGATCTGTATGCACACTTTCAATTCATTTCCTCATGCACACTGAAACGTCTGAAAAAGATGAAGTCGCTCTACCGTGCACGTACTTAAGATGCTTCGACCTGCAGGATTTCCATCTGCCATTTATTTACTATCCGGCTCTGTAAAACTTCAAAAGGCACCGTCACATGACTAGAAATTCGTCATCGCTTTCGAAAGCCTCCGTTTTCACAATCCACAAATAATTTCCAAATATATCCAAAGCTACATTTTTGTTGACTACAAACGCTGTCTCAGTATGGACGGACGGCCAAAGACGAAGAGAAAAATACGCATTTTTAAATGAATTTTTGAATGAAAACCTATTTGTGTGGATATGGTTTCAGGAGATATGTTGGGGTTACAAACGAAACTGGCAAACAAACAAATTCGCCCTCTGAGACAACTCCTGAGTCGTATTAAAAGTTTGTTCGTAATGAACCACTGGTTTATTAACAGGTTTGTCACGATGTCACTAAAATATATACAGATTCCAATTTCTTTGAAAACCACTGAATTTATGAATTCATTACTCTTCAAATTGATAAACGTTCTCCTGCAGTGTCCTGTACAGTATTAGCGCAGGTAATGAGTACATCATGATGGATTTTACGATTTTCACCTCTACTTGCATTTTAAATAAACGTGTTAGACCGGCAAGGTGAAACGTGAACACCGAGTGATCCGGGGTCGCCCTCCAGAGAGACCTATGCTGCATGTGTTACGCATTTAAGCCATTAATCGATTTACATTTTCTTTTTGACAAATTGCACCAGGTACAGAAGGGATTTTGTACCGGGAAGAGTGTATATTCCAGATGTGCTGCTTTATGCGGTATTCATGTGTGTCAGTGTGTGAGTGTTTATTTAAATACAAAGTGCTCTTTTAGGCAACATCGGTTATTAATTAAGCACATAAAAGCAATATGCTGAGGGGTGGAGGGCCGAGACGTTGTGGTCCCTTCATGAACAGAATAATGAATCGGATAATTTTGCAGCCGAGGGACAGACTAGTAATTACAGCCCTGCTTTGTACAGATATCAGGATGAGTCGTTGTTATATATATACTATATACATGGTCCTGACAGTGGCCTGGGTTGGAACCGTTTGTGGATGGTGGAAGGTGGCTTTTTGCTAACAATTTGTCTTTTTATCCTTGTTGTTCTTTTGCTTGTTCCTACTCCTGGTCCAATCCTACTTTTATTAAGTAAAGGGATAAGTGATAACTTGCATTTAAACAAGAACTACAAAGATTGAGAAGTCAAAAAAAAATTTGTCCAGGGTGGTGATTTACAAGCTTCTGAGCAGCTCAAACCTTTGTTTGTTTGTTTGTTTGTTTGTTTTTTTTACAACCCATTTGTGCTGCTCAGAAGCTTGTAATTCACCACCTTGGACTAAAAGATGATTGACTTTCTAATCTATATTGTACTGTATTTCTTATTTAGATGCAAAAAATCGTTCATAGTTTTGTCAAAGAATTGCATCAATCAATAGCCACAAGTACAGGAAAAAAACTAAATTGAAAGTAGGATTGAATGGAGGGAAAGTTTATCATGGTGCAAATGAGAGGTGCAGCAACCTCAAAAAAATCAAACTTCATCAATCAAAGGACTTCATTTTCCAACACTTGTAATAAACCTAGAAACTCTGAACCCTGGCCCTTTGGGAAAACTGTTGATGAAAAAAAACATTAGACGCTATCAGGGAAATTCCAGTGGTTTTCTTTACAATTCCACCACAAAATATCAGAAATAGTTGTTTAGTAGTAAAAACATTAGACTTCTCTTTAGAAGATGAGTTAAAATAATTGCACCATCAAATTGGGCCGAGCTGAGCTTCTTGCGCAATGCAACTACTCAGTTGTATAAATGAGATTTCTTTTGAGTACATTTCTATACATGGTGTTCATTCAAATTGTTTTTATTCAATTTATATATTTATATATAAATAGTTTGTTTTTAAATTATTAAATGATTATACTCAAACCAGTAATACTAGTGTCCAGTATTGGTGTCCACTACATACCTGCTAGTTACCAAAGGTGTTATATTGGCCCTCATTGGTATCCACTAACTATTTGAAGGTTTGCATGCCACCAATAGAAGGCAACCAGTAGCTATTTTCTGATCTATTACTTGCACCAACACGCTTCATATATGATCTCTCATCAACAAGCCTGATATCTAACCGCACATCTGCATCAAAGTAAAGCATCTCCCGTTTAGCCAGCTGTTTTGTTGTGCCCATTTGATCCTATTCCTTTAATATTTGTAACCAAATGTGAGCTTTTCCGGGAAGCTTTTTGAGAAAAAACCTGTAGTGCATCCTTCATTTCTAGATCAATTTGTATCAGTTTCAAAGACATAGGAACTGTCCATGGTTCTGAGGAAGGAAAAGCTACTCCATTGGCTCTTATTCAGAGCAATACAATGATCTTCTTGATCCTCAGTTGAGCATTTAGGACCTTGCTTCAGGCCCCAGAAGTGTCAGTTTGTTCCCAGGCAGATTAGAAAATTAAGCTAAATAAAAGATGATTTGGAATACCAAACTCTTAACCTTCATCTTTACATCTCACTTTTATCTAAATTTAAAATAATCATAAAAAAAGAAAAACTAAAACATTTCATGTTCTCTCTCTCTCATTATGGTGTTCAGGTTTTTGCTACAGAATACATCACTCCAAATCCAGCTTCAAGGTTAAAGGTCTTTATTTTGTTCAGTGTAGCGCAGCAGCTTCACTCATTATAATGTGAAAGTGAACTTTTGACTTCTTTTGAACGCTTATAGATACTGAGTTTCAGCGCGGTTAGAGCAAGATGGCTAAAGCTAAGGACCTAGAGAGGCGTTCAGAATGATGGACCTATGACCTTTATACTAAGTGCAAAATACATTAGTCTGAGTAGAAATAGTGTAATATTAATATTGCATGGGTTTGATATAAAAAGAAGGTTATGTAGGAGGGTGTGCAGATGCAGCGCTGACTTTCAGACATTATAGCTTTTTATCTTTACTGTCTGAGAGAGAGAGAGAGAGAGAGAGAGAGAGAGAGAGAGAGAGAGAGAGAGAGAGAGAGAGAGGGAGAGAGACATGCAGAGAGACATAGTGTGAGAGAGAGAGAGAGAGAGACATGCAGAGAGACATAGTGAGAGAGAGAGAGAGAGAGAGAGAGAGAGAGAGAGAGAGAGAGAGAGACATGCAGAGAGACATAGTGAGAGAGAGAGAGAGAGAGAGAGAGAGAGAGAGAGAGAGAGAGAGAGACATGCAGAGAGACATAGTGAGAGAGAGAGCGAGAGAGAGAGAGAGACATGCAGAGAGACATAGTGAGAGAGAGAGAGAGAGAGAGAGTGAGACATACAGAGAGACATAGTGAGAGAGAAACAGAGTGAGAGAGGCAGAGAGAGAGAGAGATACAGAGCAAATAAAAAGACAGAGATACATATAGAGATAAAATAGTGTGAGAGGGACAGAGTGAAAAAGCGAGACAAACAAAAAAAAAGAAAAGACAGAGAAATACATACAGAGACAGACAGAGAGAGAAAAATGCATACATCCTGTACAGAGAGATAGATACGTACAGAGTAAGAGAGAGGTACATATAGAGAATAAAAAGTGTGCAAGAAAGAAAGAGAGAGACCAAGTGGAAGAATGGAGGAGATTAAGAGAGATAAAGGATAGAGAAAAAGAGAAAATACAGAGAAAAAGCGCGAGAGAGAAAAGACAGAGTGGACCGCATGGGAGAGGTAAATGATATCCTTGTTATTTGTGTGTGTATATATATATATATTTGTTATGTATATATACAGACTACATATATATTATTCACATATATAGAAGAGACACTGCAAATTCAAACACTGCACAATAAAGGGTTAAATATATAACACTATTAACGCTGTTAAATCCTCATTAATTCCCTACAATCCTAGAATTTAAAATCTCAACCTTCTCATCACTCATCTCAACCGAATCTTGCACTATTACCCACATTTACTTTTGCTTGTATGCTGGACACCTTCATTCAAAAGCACTTAAATTAAATTCACAAGTGACCCACAGCACAACAGAAACACAGCGCTTTTAATTAAAAATGGCAGCAGAGATGAAAGTGTGACCCTGTGACCACAAACAAATGTACGATCCTGATCACGTCGTAAACAAACCCAAGACAACAGACCAGACAGAGCTCAATAACAAGAGTTGGTGCTACAAAACACACTTGGACCAGTACGTATACAGACAAACACACGTCTACTGAAATGCCTCCAGAAAAAGACTGCTGGCTTACGGCCCATGTTCCTGATGGAATACTTAATATTTCAGTCATTGACGCACCAGAGAGTAAACAACCATAACAAAAACAAGAACAACAAAGTGAGGTTATAAGCCTCAAGGATCAATTAATGTGTAATTTCATAGAGCCGCCCTTTTACAAGCCAAAGCCTCCGTGGAGAACCAATGAAAGCAGGCTAATTCTGGATCTGGATCTAAGCTGATGCTGGATCTGTGATGATCACAAATGCTGAGCTTATAAAACTAGGAGCTACTAACCATATAGACTGTATAAGACTGCAGAAAGAACATCACTTATAATCTTATACTCCAGTAATCATGTTAGTTCTCACTCTCCAGTGTTCTGTATTGTTGAAAGATTTATGATCAAACTCTTGATGTCACCCAAATGAGGATGGTTCCCCTTTTGAGTCTGGTTCCTCTCAAGGTTTCTTCCTCATGACATCTAAGGGAGTTTTTCCTTGCCACAGTCGCCACGGCTGCTCATCAGGGACAAACGCACACCATTCACCTTCACTGTTGATTTGTGTAAAGCTGCTTTGAGACAATGTCTGTTGTGAAAAGCGCAATACAAATAAACTTGACTTGACTTGACTTGGCTAATTATATTACATTAGTGCTGTTCGACTGCATTCACCTCCTAACTCTGAGTAACAACAAAGTTGGTGATAGTTAGAGACCCACTGCTGACATTCCGCATGCTTTTACAGCAGTGCAGGAAAATTCTTTGTTCTGATTGGTTATTGTTGATTTACCAGAGTTTAATTAAATCCCAGGTTTAGGTGGTTCAGGTTACACTTTAAAGAGTGTGGCTTTTACATTTTATATACTGTCCTTTTTTCTTTTAAAACTTCAGGTTTTTTGGGGGTTTTTTGGATCTGCACCTGATCCACATTCATATTTGATCAGCATTTGCATATAGAACAAACCCTTGATCTGATTTCGGGCTTCATCCAGAGCTTGTCACGTGACTCCCATAGACGTGTAAAAGCACCTCATAGGAGTCATGTGATGAAAGAACGAACGATTCGAACTAGAAGAGTCAAGAGATCATTTACTCAATTCTGTATTCTGAACATAACCTAGGGAGATTTTGTGACGCTTTGCTCTAATGCTCGTCCAATAGAAAATGAACAAATCACTCTTTGAGACTCGTTGTTCTGAGTCACGTTAAAGACTCGTTCGAAATAAACGAATCGTTTATGAACCCAACAATAATGTGTGTTCGTCCAGCTGTAAAAACCTGCCACAATTAAAACAGGGTTGAACAAAGATAAGATTATTTGTTCCTGTCTACCTGTCTTATTTGTCTCTCCCCCAAAATCTCGTCCAACTATCCATCCCTCCACACATTCTATTGCTCCATTCAAGCTTTCAAGCTTGCATACTTCTCCTTTTATGTTTCTATTCTCTTTCTTTCCCTGCATTATCTCTCTTTCACTCACTCACGTTCCTCCCTGTCACATCTCTCTTTCTTTCTTTGTACTATATTCTTTCTTTCCGTCCCCTTTTATTTCGCGTCATACATCTTTCAGGTTCTCTATACCGCCAGGCTCACTTTCCGTTCATCTTCCTTTCATTCTTAGTTCTTTTTAATATCTTGCCGTTGCGATCAATCTTCATTTTTCCGCTGCTTCTGCGTCTCTTTCTTTCTCTCTCTCCTCATATGTGTTCCCTTTCCTCTTTACAGCTCTCCTTCCTCTTCGCTCAGCAACCTCTCTCTCTCTCTCTGGCGGTCAGCTGACACGCTCTTTCATCCATCTCCACTTCATCTCTCTTTGTCTCGGAGGAACTTTAGTTATATTCAGTGTTCTGGGGAATAATGAGACTCGCACTACTTTGTGATAATCCTTCGTACCTGAGTGTAAATCCGGAGGATGATTACACATTAGAGCCCTGAGTACACCAAGGTGCTACTTTATCACGAACACCTTCCATAGCGGTTTAGGCTTACCGACAGCCCATCTGTGCACAATGTGTCCAATGATATATTAATAGAAAAGGGACCTTCTTCCTCCGTGGTGATGGGGCGCCGTTGCATTCGGGGTATCGTTCAAAATGGCTTTAGTGAAGTCAGCTGCTGCCGTGACCACTCTGACTGCACTTGGTATCATTTTGCTGATTTTTCTACACTTTTTTCCCCCACTTTTTTCATTACATTTCAATTTTGACAAAATGTAATTCAAAAAAGTTATTTCTACAGTTAATAAAAATAGAAAGCGGGTTGGGGGTGGAGAGGCAATAAGCAGTGGAGGAGGGAAAACTTGATTTTTTTGCTACTCGCTCTATCACTACTGTACACTACGTATCCCTTCTTCTTTGCTTATCCCAATTTTCGTCACAATCTCCACTTTCTGGCTTCGTTCGCCATCTAGCAGCGGCGTCTCGAGCTCGTACCTCAATTTTTTGCTCGCGTAACAAAGCAAAAAAAACGACAGAGTGACCGCATGTACCTCGGAAAACTCGTACATTAATGCACTCGTAGGTCAAGGTACCACTGTAGTATCCTATTTTATATAAAATCGAATGGAGACAAATAGAAGAGGAATACAATAGATCTAACAATATAAGTACATATATATATGCAATAAAATCAAATGATAGTTTAACTGTTCTCTTTCATTTTACCGCAATTATATTCTATTATGCTGACAAAAAGTAGTGGCAGTAAAATTGCGATAGAATTAGTAATAGTATTATTAGGAGCAGTTACAGTGGTAATAGTATTAATAGTAGTAGCATTAGTAGTAACAGTGGTATGATTAGTAATACTAGTAATGGTAGTAGTAACAGTATTAGTATTAATAGTAGTAGTAGTAGTAGTATTACTAGTAGTATTCTGTTTTTATTGTTCAGATTATTCTCGAATAGCAATCTGTAATAGGTTTTTGTAGCCTTTTTAATTGATTTCATGTCAGACATTGATTCAATTTTTTCGAAAAAGTAGAGCTTGTGAGACTCGCTGGTGCACAACATTTCCGGATCACGTGCCAGAAAAACTTCCGCCTCGATTAAACAGCCTTCCCGGCATCTTCATTGCAGCAGATATTATTTATTTCTCTCTTTTTTTTTGTCGAATGTTAGTTATTGCTAATTTATCTCTTTAATCTCATAAAGGCTAAGTGCGCTTTTAACACTCGCGAGGCATTGCGGCGCTATTTGCTTTTCGAGAAGCTTAATAAAGACATTGCATTTGAGTGGTTCGGCTTCTGCGATCTCATTTAAAAAGTTTTTCGACGCAATAAATCCAAAGTACACTTCGGTTTTTCGGAACTTCGGAGCGGAAACATTGTACGTGTGCAAATTCATCCTTTAAACGAGTGCACTTAAACTCTATTTGGAATGCTTTAAGATGACTTTATTGGTGTGTATGTGTGTGTGTGTGTGTGTGTGTGTTTGTGTGTGTGTTTGTGTGTGTGTCTAGCATTTCCCACACTGGCCCATTTCCCAAAGCCATTATTAAATCCCCTGGAAGTGAAAATGTGATTTTTTTTTTTCCCAGACATTTTTTTCTGTGTAATTAAAATGATATTAAATTACATTATGGACCAGTTAAATGGAACTCGAAAGGCTGAATTTGTCCGAAGGGCTTCGAGTTTAATGTTGCCTGCCTAGGATCCCAAATTAGGGCCACCGCTGTGTTTCTAATGCTAATTAACAATGATTATCTTTCATTTATGGCTTCCAAGCAGTATGCACAATTCTGAGCAATTTAATAGAGTAAATGAAAGCTGGTGGTCGCCAATCATGTGGCCGCAATTTGCATTATGCTAATTATTGTCGCTTTTATTCATTCATCTTGGGTAATTGCTCACTTATGGTTACAGTGAGGTGAATCATGTGAGCCATGTGATGAGGGAAAGCACTTTGGTGAAAGCATTAGTTCTTTCTGTTGCCTGGCAACATGTATGCATTTTTATCGAGGAGCAATTTTGGGTGGTAATGGAAAGAAACCAGGTAGCCCAGATGAAGCATGTGAAGTACATGAGTAAAAACCTTTATTTTTTACATGAACATGAAACAGCATCCAGTATGGAGACAAGTGCAAGAATGTAAGTATCGAGTACTTCTCGGCATTAACCTAAAACACCACACTGTAACATTTAGCGACAGGGCGAGGGACGAGGACTGGGTTTTATAAGGCTTGGCCAAAATTTTAATTCAGGTCACAGGCACAGGTCAAAATGGGAATTTTATTGGAATAATATGTAACTTACATTTACAGCATTTGGCAGACGCATATATCCAGCGTGACTTGCAGTTATCTCATTTATACAACTATGCTCATTGTGGGTTCAGAGCATTGATCATGGGCCCAGCAGTGGCATCTTAATTTGTGACCAAAGCCCAATTTATTATGTACCGTATTTTCCGGACTATAAGTCGCTTCTTTTTTCCCACACTTTGAACCCCACGACTTAAACAACGAAGCGGCTAATTTATGGATTTTTCCCAGTTTCACAAACTTCAAGCCAAAAACCTGAGCCCCATAACATTAGACCAATGAAATTGCGAAAGGGGTTCAGGTGAACCAGTGAAACTCTTTATATTAAATCAGATGCGCTCCCACTAAATCAGACCGCACCAGTTGCAACAGAACTCATATAAGCACAGACAGGTTTCCAAAACCCGCGCTTTTTAATTTTTCTTGGCAACAGTGTTACGGGTTAGTCAAAGAAACGTAAAAATGAGCATCAGAAAATAATAAGGACATAATCCTCGGTCTTGCACACACGCAGTAATACCGGAAAAATGCGGCGGCAGTCTATTCCCAAAATGCCACTCTGCTCTTAAAGGAGCCACAACATATTTCACCCGTTACACCGTGTTACAGACACTGTCTTTCGTTAAAGCCTGGGTAAAGTTAATTAGTTTCAGTGTAGACACTGTGTAGCGGCTTATTTATGTTCAAAATAAAAATCTTCGCCAACGATACTATACATTAAATATACATAGAGTATAAATCCAAGATATAACAGAACTAGGTATACGTTCTACAAAAAAAACAAGGCTTGAACTAAACAACATGAGTTATAAGACTTCACATTTTTTATAACAGGGTGCAAACAAATACAGGTCTAACACAGAACAGGTGAACACAGTCAGGTAACAAAACAGTGACAGGATGGGGTAAAGACCGAATTAGAACAAAAACAAAGGTTCATAAGATTTATGACATTTAAAAACAAAAAAAATTCAACAAAGAATTAATCATTGGGATTGAACCTGAGACCCTGGAGCTTTGAAGCCCCCTATTAAATTTTTTTTTCATGATTGTTATTAGATTTTTTTCCTTAAGGTTATCTGTTTCAGCTGTCACATGCTGGAATGCACTCGTAAAGTGCATGATAAATCTGATGTGTAGATGTGTAAATAATTGGATTGCGCATCGTCTACTTTAGTCCTATGTTTTTAATCCGTGAAAAATAACCCACGCTGACTCGAGGCCATCGCATGACACAGGCTTAATGCTATAGCGTGATCGATGAGGCCGTCTTGATCTCCACAATCTCATTCCACTTTTTTAACAAAGGCAATCAACGGCTTTCCTGCACACACCCCCCCCCCCCCCAGCCTTTTCTTCTGCTGTGGCAAAGGGATGCACAATTATCTACTCTCTCTTTGGGCCAATTACTAATGTGCCCACAGCTCAGGTAAGTAAAAGAAGCTATACTGTCTTGTTACGTCCCGTCAACACTTGTGTAATAGCCACTGGAGACGGATCAGTCAAGAGCAAGAGAGTTGCTGATGTGCTTTAGAACAAAGTTTGGCTAAGTGGTTTGTCGGGGGAAATTCTCGTGTCCACCACTTCTCTGCTTTCTCAACTGAATAATGGTGCAGTATGGGAGCAGTCATCTTGGGGATCCAGGATTAAGTTTGGCTTTAGCGCTATTTGAGGCTGAACGACGAATATGAAAATGCATACAGCAGCTAAAAAATTAGCCCACGCGAAAAGTAGATTTTAATATATGCAAGGATAGATAGATAGATAGATAGATAGATAGATAGATAGATAGATAGATAGATAGATAGATAGATAGATAGATAGATAGATAGATAGATAGATAGATAGATAGATAGATAGATACCCTAGTAGGATGCAGTGCGATCCAATTCCGATTTGATTAATCACAATGCGATTCAATGCAATATGATGCAATGGAAATAAATATGATGGTATGCAATTCAATATGGTACCAATAGTTCACTTTTATTTCACTTTGTTTCAGACAGAGAGCAAATTATAAATTTCTTAAGTGCCTTCTGACTTTTTAACATTCAAAAACAGAAAAAAAAAAATCAATTAGATAAAACCAGATGTTCTTTTCCTGTTCTTACTCCAGGAAGATGCAGCTCTACCTCTGCCATGTTAATCTGTATTCTATGTGACTCTCAGGACACGCCTCGGCCTCCATAGTGTTGTGATGCCTCATATTCACGTAGCAGCAGAGATCCTGAGAGAAGGCGCTCGAGAAAGCGTTTAGCGGAAGAAAATCGATCTATATATCAAATACTAGTCACAAATTATTGGTCATTTAGTTAATAATTAAAGTATAAATCTACTAATAATTATATCTAAATAAATTGTTTTTTGCTGATGCAAATATGTTAATAACGATGCATCGTGATACAAACGCCAACGATGCACTGATGTGAACTAATTCTGAATCGGTGAATCTTATCATCTCTAATCTCTATCTTTACACACCATGGTATTTGCACTGGACTGATCTCTACTTAATACTTTTATTCCATTTTGTTTTTCTTTTTTTTTCACACTTTGGTATAGAATTTAAGCCCCGAAACTTGCAGTGTTTGTAGTACGTGTCAGGTTAATGGGCTATGGATTGCGATTCTCAGCACCATGTTGTTGTCACGTGTTTCACTGTTGGCAATGAAAGTTAAGTGTTCTTGTTTTGTGCTATGGGCATGTCTGTTGAGTTTTTCCTGCTTTAGAACTCCGTACAGGAGAAAGTGTTTATTTTAAAGCATGGATTCATGTGTTAGTTATATTAGATTATTCCACTACATTCCTTTATTCCAATGTAGCTAATGCGATATCAAAACTGACGAAAGGATGACGAAAGTGATTCGGCCCCCTGACTGTACAGCATTACAGTGATACACAAACAGCCATTATTTAATGCAGTATACTTCTCACTCGAGCCACAGAGTGCACACTACAGTTCACTGCTCTTTTGCCTGACCTTTAACCTCAACCTACGCACGCTTATTATTCCACAGCCAGAAACCCAGGCTGCAACTGTTTTCCCTTTGCTCCATTGATTTCCTGGATATAATGAAGCACAAACCAGTACAGAAAACAGCTTTATGGAGAAGGAGCCGAACACTGTGTATCTTTCAGATGCGAACTTTTCGAATGTTTGACCAAACAAAGCTTATCATCAGAGATCTCATCCATGCTCTCTCTTGAAGACATTGAAAATTCTGGGCTGCATTCAGGGCTGAGTGGGCAATCGTATTATTTACATGGCAATTACACTGCAGTCTTCGATTTGGCAAATATAAAAAAATAATGAAGGCCTGAGTTTTGTATATGCATCAGAAAAAAACGTTCAAGGAAAAATATACCTCATCTGCTATTGATTATGGCTCGTTGTTCATCATTTAAATCATAATCATTTCAGTCTTTGAGATAAGAAATAGATCCTATTAATACACTGTCCTATATATATATATATATAGTATCCTATGTATCCATGTGTGTGTGTGTGTGTGTGTGTGTGTGTGTGTGTGTGTGTGTGTGTGTGTGTGTGTGTGTGTGTGTGTGTGTGTGTGTGTGTGTGTGTTTGAAGTTCATTTCTATAGCGCTTTTCACCAAAGACATTTTCTTAAAGCAGCTTTACAGAATGTAAGAGTTCTATACTATAAGGATACTATACTATATATAGGACTTATAGTATTAATAATATATTCAAATGCCAATCTACAGTGTATTTCCACCCCAAATCACTAGCACTGCACTTCATTCTTCTTCTCATATGTCAATATTATGCAAAAATGTGATTAAGTTGAGAACCAGTGCATGATTGTGAATAAAACCCAATATGTGCAATTTACCAAAACCAATGGACATGTATTAAATATAACCTAGTTTCTAGTAGTGATGGAAAGTTTAGCTCATTTTAGTGACTTAGTTTTTTGAATCTTGTTCATCAAAATGAACTATTTGTTAGTCGTTTAGTTTATTCCTTCAATCAGAAATTATATTTAGTGCATTTTAATAAGCAGTATTGACTATAGCTCCAATAATATCTTCTGGTTCGTATGCTTCTTTTGTCATGTGAGTCACAAAATTATTGTAACAATAATGTCAAGACTCAGCAAAAAATTCCTCAACTATTGCATTGTGTATCCTCTATGGGAGTCATGTGATAAAAGAGACGACTCGGACCACAGGACTTATGAGATGAACTGCTCAATTCTGTTGTAACTTCCATTCTTCTGGGAAAATGTTCCACTAGATTCTGGAGTGTGCGTGTTGAGATTTGTGCTCATTCAGTCAAATAAACATTGTTCGTGTATTGAGATGTTCACTTCTTGTTCTCAGTGATGGGTAGAACTTTGGCAACGTGAGAGTTTTATAGCCCGTGAGAGTTCATTGTGTGCTTTTGCAGGCTAAAATAAGGCTTGCAATCTGTTTAATCTGCAATTTTACTTCAATTAATTTGTTGGAAATCAAAATTTGGACATTTATTGTGTTTCTCATGGCTTTTTCCAACAATCGTTTTTTTTGCGGGGGGAAATGAATCCCAGATGGTGTTTAATGGTGCATTTATTGCATTACTGCAATATATTCACCTGAGCAATGATTTTGGCTGCTTCTTCAAGTCAGTTGACGTTTGACTGACTTATAGCATTACTTGAGTGTGTGGATATTTGTTCATATATTTATATATAATGATAAAAATGGCAACTTTACAGCAATCTCTTTCTTGACTAAATGCCCAAACACCTGAGTAAATTTGAGAGAATAATCCCTTTTTTATTATATTATAATCTTTTATGTCACATCTGTTGTTGAGTAATTATCAAGCTGTTGAGAAAAAAAATTCTTTTCTGCAGGTCAATTCTTCTGTTGTTTGTCTGGCGATTTTTCTTTCAAAGATACTTCGATCTTCCCTAACTGCTCATTACACGTTTTTTTTATAGAAGGAAAGGAAACGAAAACGATCTGTTTCCACCATTTCTTCAGTCGAGATGAGGTCGTATTAAAACTGCAGCGGTATCAGTTCACCAAGTTTTAGCGGCGCTGTTGGAGGCATAAATGCTTCAGTAACCAGGATTTAAAAGCAGGTGAAATCTTGAAAATGTCTGAAGAAGTGAATGTTGATTTATATATGAGTTACAAGAAATCATAATTACAGTACTACCTTGGAACTAGTACTGAAACTGACAAGTACCGAAGTAGTTGGTAGCATTTTTAAACCAGTTTAGGACTTAAAAAGCACAGGAAGCACTACAGAGAACACTATGGCTTACATTAGAGTCTTCTTCCGAGCATGCGACGAGTTTTCAGTTGTCATAACGTGATGGGTAGCGAATACGACGAGTTCCGCAGCCGACGAGTACCAAGGTATTACGGTAGATAACTAGCTTACTAACTTAGCTAGCTCAATAGCCATATTATTGCCGCATATACATAAGCTGAATAAGGAGAGGCTAACTGAGAATGAGCGAGCTAACTTACCCAGCAGGATGGGTTCCCCTTTTGAGTCTGGTTCCTCTCAAGGTTTCTTCCTCATAACATCTGAGGGAGTTTTTCCTTGCCACAGTCGCCACGGCTGCTCATCAGGGATAAATGCACACCATTAACCTTGACTGTTGTTTTCTGTAAAGCTGCTTTGAGACAATGTTGTGAAAAGCGCTATAGAAATAGACTTGACTTGACTTGACTTGACTTGACTTGACTTGACTTGACTTGACTTAAATTGACTTGACTTGAATTGACTTGAATTGACTTGTCTTGACTTGTGCTTCCTGATATTATGAAACATAAAACACGCTGATATAGCAAATATTCAATGTTGACAGGCTTTGATGTATTGGACATTATCTATTTATTTATTTGTTTATAATTATTTCGTTAGAATTGGTTTTAAGGCATTTTCCAGTCATTTAAATTGTGCTCATTGGCTAATCACCAACCAAAACTGTCTGTGTTCAAAAACACATCTGGATTCCGACGTTCCGTGATCTAAAACGGGACACTAAGGTGGTAGCTCAGTGGTTAAGGAATTGGACTCATAACCCTTAACCCATAACCCTCAACTGCTCATTTGTAAGTCGCTCTGAATAAGTATGTCTGCCAAATGCTGTAAATGTAAATGCAATCTAATAGTAAACATTAAAACAAAACAGTTCATGCACCCACAAAAGAGTAAAGGAACTGAAAATGCAAATACAAGCAAAATACAAAAAGAGATTTTTTTTTTCACTATAATAACCCTGGTATAGGAAAGGCTTTGGATGTGAATGCCGTTTTTATCCTTCTGTATCATACTGTATAGAATATTCGAGGATAATCTTCCTCTCCTTTACAGCAGAAAGGCTTTAGACCTTGAACAGCTCTGTGTATTGTGAATCTAAGCGAATTTGCAGTAAGTGAATATAAAAGCTGGAGGAGATCAGGCGTCCAGCTGATCTCTGGAGAATTACAGAACGCAATCCAAGGCCAAAATTAAGCTCCTTGCTCAGGACTGCGACTTCACACCAGAATCATAGGAATGAGTACGACTGCAGACATACCTGAAAATCCTACTTGGGTAAAAGTATTTGATTTACACAGTAGTTGAGTATTTGACTCAAATTGAATTAAGGTTTAAAGATGCACTAGCACTCAACATCAAGACACGTGTTAGTAAAAAGCTAAAAACTGTTGATTTGAAGTTTTATTTCCTAAAATACAAAAAAATAATTGTACACCTTAACATTGCATTCACCAAAATCAACACACCAGCCTCATCATCGTGCAAGAATGAACCAAAGATCGAACAAGTCGGTCAAAAAAAAAAAAAAAAAGACAAAGTAGTAAAGCAGATAAAAAAAAAATCTTTAGTTAATAAATAAAATTACAGTATGATGTCACAAAGTAGATTTTATTAACGTTTATTATTCAATGGGCAAATTAAAGTAAATATTGCCTCTGCTGCAGAATAAAACTGTCAATTAAATTATAGTGAAGTAAAAAGTACATATATTGAACCATAAATGCAGTTAAGTAGAGAGAAAAAATTGCTGAATTTATTTAATACTCTGTAAAACTAGAAAGTAGCCAAAAACTTACTTAAGTACAGTAGCGAAGTACATTCACTCAAATACTGTACAACTACACAAACTACAACTTCCAAACCTTGTTTCAGACATAAGAAACTCCTAGTCACAAACTCTCAGAAAAAATAGAGCTCGATAATGACTTAGTCGTTTATGAAAAAGTATTGATATCTTTTTGCCAAACTGTTTTACCCCTGTTTTAAAGCCTGACCATTGCTTGATGGTCTACGATGTAATGGCTTCCCCCATTTGAATTGCTCCGCCTGGTTATTAAATATTGCACTCGCATCCGCTTGCCTGCGCTCCTCTCATCTTACATGACAAATATAAAATTACAATAAACCAAATATCAGATGATTTCAAGCCATCTGTTCCTATTTCAAGTGGATCGATACATTTCTTTAGATTATTAGTTACGTATTTTCACTTGCCTACTTCCTTTTTGCTGCGTGTTGCATTTTTAGTGTTGTTCATTACTAGAATTAGCGTAAGCTTCCTCGCTGTAACCCAGGATCGATAGTTTTAATTGTGGTGTAATCTATAATTCATCATAATAATACCCTGTTAAATAATAGACGTGGGTATTGATCTTTGCCGATTGCGTTATCGAGCCGTCAAAAGGCAAAATGTCACTTGTGTCATCGGTAGCTGTGTGTTATTTAGGGTTTTATTAAACCCATGTCCGTCAAACAGATTTATGGCACAGTACTGTTGAATTTTTTAATCTGTTTGGTCAGATGGGATTTATTTATTTCCTGTAGCACCAGCTTTAATGGTAGAGCCAGGCTTATATAGAGGTTTATATGAATCATTTTTAATATGTTAGGCTTTGAGATAGTGGAGTTTATACTTTATTGCCTTTATTTAACTTTATGGCCACCTATCAGTCATAACATTATGACCACCTGTTGGTCCCCTTTTGCTGCCAAAACAGTTGTGACCCATCGAGCATTAAAAGCATGAACTTTTTCAGCAGCTTGAGCTACAGGAGCTCGGACCACCAGGACCAGCCTTTGCTCCCCACGTGCATCAATGAGCCTTGGTCGCCCACGACCCTTTCGCCGGTTCACCACTGTTTCTTCCTTGGAGCACTTTTGATAGATTCTGACCACTGCAGACCAGTAACATCCAACAAGAGCTGCAGTTTTGGAGATGCTCTGACCCAGTCGTCTAGACGTCACAATTTTATCAAACTCTCCCAAATTCTAACGCCGCCCATTTTTTCTGCTTCTAACATCTACTTTGAGGACAAAATGTTTACTTGCTGCCTAATAAATATGTCACACCCACTAACAGGTGCCATGATGAAGAGATAATCAGTGTTTTTCACTTCATCGCTTATAATGTTATAATGTTATGCCTGATCGGTGTGTATATTCCTGTGTGTTGTTCTTGGCAAACTGCAATGAAGTAAAAGAAATAAAACATTTAAAATGAAAAAAAGAAACTCATGCAGCTTAATTAATGTACAAAAGTACCAGTTTTTAAAAAACAAGAATAATCCAAATTGTGGTCATAAAACAGTCCAAAGGGGGAATTAAAAAACTCAAGAACCAAAGGATCTCAGTTGTCATAATATCAGACTATACGACAGTAAAAAAAAAAAAAAAATTTTACGTCATCAATGACTAGTTTCAGACCTGCGTTCTCTTGCTAATGGTAGCTAGCAGTGAACTGTAGCATTACTCTTTTGTTCATGACGTGCACTGATTTAAAAAAATGTCATACAAACACCCCTTTTCCCTCCATAACTCTTACGAAGAAACTCGTAAATGCAAAGCAAGCAAGCTAAAGTGCAATCCTGTTTATCACTAGATACACGCTACTAAATAACGCTGACTGATGACGTTTTATTCTCTTATACTAACTTGCAATGTAACTTTATAACAATCCAATAGGCATCATTATCACACAGTCTCCGTATCATAAGTTCAGGGGAATTACCACCTCAACGCCTTCTGATGTAACAGATATTGAGAATTCAACACCACCCTGTTATAGAAAAGCAAATAATCTGCGGCTGTACACATAATATGCTAAACATATTGCATACATAATCTGGAATCAGCATTGTGTACAAGTTAGTGCCACAGTGTTACTCTCTGCAGTGACAGTGTTAGCAGTGTTAATGCCAAATCTGACGGTGCTCTAATAAAGTACTTTACTGTGCCAAATTGAGCATGCTCCCAGAAATTTCATTAAGGCTTCTCATTCATTTCTATAAAACGTTCCTCAGAGCCTCATCCTCAGACTTTATCCCTGTCTTACCTGTTTCTACGTCTGTCTTTCTGTCAAATACCTGTTACACAATTCTGTGCTCTTTGCAATTTTTTTTTCTTCTGGTCTACTTTGATTACATGTATACCCTCTGGGTCTTCTCAAATCCAATGTGTAAAGTTTTCTAGTTGCCCACCTTTGGGAGTTGGGGTCCCTGCTTATCAATATTTCATTCCTGTGGGCTGAAAGTATTTTGTCTGACCTAGCGGTTTACATTTTCTTACCGTGGCAAATATTCAGTGGAGGGTTTTGCAGGATAGATTGTGAAGAGCCAGACAAATGTGTGTGCTTTTCTCTATGTCTGGGCTGAACCGAATCTAAAATCTTAAACTGCTTAAAAAAAAAAAATTCTGTAGGGCTCTTAAGTAAGTGCTTTAATTTTCAAAGCCTTAGCTCTATGCTTTGCCTGGTTTCTTCGCTCGCTATTCTTGTTTGGTGGGAATGCAGTGAAAAAACGATGGTGTTATGTAATGTTTGGCAGTAAAAATGGTGGCATTATGAGGTAAGAGTATTGGCAAGAATAGTGTGGTGTTGGGAGTAAAGTGTTGGTGAGAATGATGCTGTGTTGGGAGTAAAGTGTTGGTGAGAATGGTACTGTGTAGGGAGTAAAGTGTTGGTGAAAATGGTGCTGTGTAGGAAGTAAAGTGTTGGTGAGAATGGTGCTTTGTTGGGAATAAAGTGTTGGTGAGAATGGTGTGGTGTTGGGAATAAAGTGTTGGTGAGAATGGTATGGTGTTTGGAGTAAAGTGTTGGTAAAAATGCTGTGGTGTTGGGAATAAAGTGTTGGTGAGAATGGTGCTGTGTTGGGAATAAAGTGTTGGTGAGAATGGTGTGGTGTTGGGAATTAAGTGTTGGTGAGAATGGTTTGGTGTTGGGAATAAAGTGTTGGTGAAAATGGTATGGTGTTGCGAGTAAAGTGTTGGTGAGAATGATGCTGTGTTGGAAATAAAGTGTTGGTGAGAATGGTACTGTGTAGGGAGTAAAGTGTTGGTGAGATTAGTGCTGTGTTGGGAATAAAGTGTTTGTGAGAATGGTGCTGTGTTGAAAATAAAGTGTTGGTGAGAATGGTGTGGTGTTGGGAATAAAGTGTTGGTGAGAATGGTGTGGTGTTGGGAATAAAGTGTTGGTGAGAATGGTGCTGTGTTGGAAATAAAGTGTTGGTGAGAATGGTGTGGTGTTGGGAATAAAGTGTTGGTGAGAATGGTGCTGTGTTGGGAATAAAGTGTTGGTGAGAATGGTGCTGTGTTGGGAATAAAGTGTTGGTGAGAATGGCTTGGTGTTGGGAATAAAGTGTCGGTAAGAAGAGATTGGTATTGTGTTGGGAATGTAGTATTGGTAAGATTGGTGGAAAGTGTTTAGTGGTAAGAATGGCTTGGTGTTAGGAATGTAGTGTTGGTTAGTGGGAATGGCTATATGAGGCTGGAGAGAATAGTGGTGTGTTGATTAGTGGTTGAATTTTGAGTGTTGGTGCTAAGAATAGTTGTGTGTTGGGAATGTAGTGTTGGTGTGAAAGATAGAGTGTTGGGAACGTAGTGTCGGCAAGCCTGGTGGTATTTTCTAGAGGTCGACCCATTTAACCGATACCGATAGCTGTATGTTGGACTGTTGGATCGTACTTGTCAATAATCAATTAATCGACCGATAGTTCTTAAAATGGATACTGGTCTGTATCCATTTTAAGGATACAAAATGGATCCAAGGTTTATTACTTTTTGTACATACGCTTTTGTGACAAACAGGAATTAATTTTATTTGCACACTGAAGCAGCTGTGCATATTTTTACTGGACTACACTTTTCCGCTTTATATTCGCAGCCTGGTTTTACTAGCATATTTGTGTTAATTATTGTTGCCTTGCCAGATAATGACTCGTTTTCAAAAGTTTGTGTGAAAAGGGCACATACGTTAATCACTGTTCTTCCCCTACTGAGGCCACTAATAAAAATATCCTGCCCTCTGCGAGACCCCACATCCCATTTGCTGTTCACGTGACTCTTGTCTTACATAAGCCAGTAATTCAGCAGCTCTAATGGCCTATTAAGAAGGCTTTAAATCTTAAACGGAAGCCAAATTAAAGTTATTAAAGTTATTTCAACTTTACATATGAGCAAAATTCAAGCAATTTGTTTGTGAATAAACGGTCATTGCTCGGCCTCTGATGGAGCCATTTGGATGAAAATCACTTTCAGGGGGATTGTGCCGTGCTGCTATGGATGCCATGAAGCTATATTTGTTACGCAGTGGTATATATATATATTCCATTTCACAGGCTTCTGTGCATCTCATGGAACTTGATCTTGCATGATTTATTATAGTGCTAATAAACTGGAAACTACACGTTTCTCCTCAAATGGCTAGTAACCTTTAAATAAATGACTCCTGCACCTCTGGCCTTTTTCTCAAAATACTGCAGACTTTGTCTTTGAGCGCTTTTGATTTGCTGGTGGTGGGGTACCAATGGAGTTCATTTTACACACTGTTGATGAGCTTATGTTGTGGTGCTTTCAATTCAGTTTGATATTGAAAATGGTTGCCTGGTGATTTACATTTTACATTTGAAATTTTACATTTGGGACATTTAACATTTGGAATTTTACAGGAATTTGGTAGATTTGGGGTTAAGGGCCTTGGTGTGGCCGGGATATGCCCAATGCTACACTACCACCTCCCTATGACCCTCTGGTGATGATATCATGTCTATGGAATGATTCTAATTAGCTACCCATGATATCCAAACAGGACACACCAAGTTTTGAGATCAAAGACTACCAAGTCATATTGTCCTCTGTTACAAATTGCTTGAATTGGTAATGAAAATCTTTTTGTAGGGTCTTTAATATTTGGAAATGTAGAAATTCCTTTATTAGAATTCATAAAAGCTAGGCAGATCATCAGAATACCTCATATTATTGGCATGATGTTCCTCAAGTGCCAGCTCTATATATAGTTAAGCTGCACTTACTCCTAGAAAAAAAAAACAAGAAAATGTAATCTTCCGTCGTAGTCCCAGAAAAAAAGAATCTGATTGCTGTCAGAATGAGTTTGACAAATTTGACTGCACATGCATCCTCTTGCCCGTGTGAAGATTAGCAGAGATGGGAAGTGATGACGCTTTTATTTCCTCCATGTAACAAACTAAGACAGGAACAGCACATGTAATCGCATCACAGCGAGGAGAAAAATCGCCATCTGAGAGTGGTGCATCGTGTGCACCAGACAAAGTGTGAAAACTTTTTTCCCTCATAGAGACAGCAGGAGAGCTGCAACACGACACAACGAGAGACACCCCAGTGATGAATATAAACACATCACAGTCTGAATGCAATCACACTTTCTTTCCCTTCATTTTAAAAAAGACAGTGATGTCTTGTTTCTTTGCTGCTTGTCCTTACATTGGTGAGTCTCAGGTACAGTGAGTCCAAACATACAATGATACCACTGAAAACCTTCAGTACCCAGTGTACTTTCGTTTGCTATACCAAGTTTTTTTTATACTCACACAGAGGGACCTATTTAAGGGTTTCTCAAGGTGCAACCTCAATAATCACACACCCATTCATACACTGTGGACAATTTGGAAATGCCAGTCATATTACAATGCATGTCTTTGGATTGGGGACGATCCAGGGTGCTCAGAGGAAACATGGGGAAAATATGAGCTCTCTACAGCCACATGGTGAAGGCAGGACTTGAATAGTATTCGATAAATTGTGAATAATTGTCAGCATTTACGTTTGCAGTATTTGGCAGATGCTCTTTTATCCAGACAAATTATTTAAACAAATGAGCAGTCGAGGGTTAAGGGCTTTGCTCAAATGCCCAGCAGTGGAAATTTGGTGGTGCTGGGATTTAAACTTACAACCGTCCAAACAGAAGTAAAACATCTTACCCACCAAGCTACCACTTCCTGATATTTAATCCGGGTATATTATTATTTGCAAATTAAATTCTTTGGTCTAGTCTAGATCTACGACTGGGTTTTAGTGCCTCGTTAAAAAAAAACAAAAAGTCGTAGCAATATGAGAATAAAGTCGTAGCAATTTGAGAATAAAGCATCAAATGCGTCGGTGTTCAACACCCTCAGAAACATGTCCTCTTTGAATATTTAACCATTGATATCCTTGAAGTCAACCACTCGTCACTATTTCAGACTGCACAATAGAGGCGATTTCTTCAATTTCTTTTGTCTGGTTTTTTTTCTGAATTAATTAAGTTACCTACTTAACTGCTGCAGTGTCAGTTTACTGATTATAACTGTCTATTGCTAGATCCTAACCAAAGAAAGATTTATACAAATCCCTTTTATGCAAAACAGCTACACGTACTTCTCTCAATTTTGAGATTTTTCTCGAAATATTACCACTTTAATCTCACATTGCTACGACTTTATTCTCAAAATATTACGACTTTATTTTCATAATCTTAGAGTTTTTTTTTTCCATTAAAACGGCGTCTAGATCTGATACCAGGGACCGTTAAATTCTTAGATAAAGTGCTTATGTAATTTGTAACTTCATAGACAAACTTTGTTAGAATATAATTTGCTAATTTGCATAGTAATATTAATAATAATGCTAATTTGCCAGCTACGATTAACAGCTAATATCCAGAGGTGGAAAGAATAAAGAAATATATATTCTTTTTGAGAAAAAGTACTGTTACTTCAGTAAAATTTCACTTAAGTACACGGAAAGTTACTGGTCTAGAAATCTACTTAAGTAGAAGTTAAAAGCTAAAAAGTACAAATTAACTCAAAGTAAAATGTACTGTACCAAGTTTTTTTTTGTAGTTAAAAAATGATAAGGGGCTATAAATCTCCAACTAGTTGTTTCAAATTGAAGGAACATCTGTACAAATTAAATTGCAATAACTAAAAAAACCCTGAGTAAAAAGTACGAGTTATGCACTTTCTCAGCAAACAAATAATCTCCTGTTATAGCGTCTTTTATGATTATGAGAAAAACGCAAAAACAACTTTTAATTGGACGGCATTTCGCTGTCAGCCGGCTCTGCATCACTGGCGTCTGTCTTGTCCGTCTCCATTTTAATTTCTTGTGATTTTAGAGAGTTTGTTCTCCGTCAATCAATGAGTGCAGTAGTTTCCAAGTATAAGCAAACAAAACATAATTAAGTCAAAGTAAAATGACATATTTTAACAGATACTTTAATTGGTGGAAGTACAGACAACAACTACTTAATTACTGTAATGCGAGTAAATGTAATTTGTTACTTTCCACCTTTGCTAATATCTATAGGTCTATAGCTTCAGAAATCACAGTCGTTTTCCACAAGCTTTCTCCTATTGAGCGAACGACGTGTCTGTCTGCTACTTAATGCATACCGTAGACACTTTGCTCTTATTTGAATGTAATCGGTGTCCATTTATTGCAAACGCAAACTGGCATGCGCTGACAACGAGGCCAGGCACGTACTGTATGCTTTAATAGCAGGTGTAAATGTAAGGATGTGTGTGTAACGCTGAGCCGTATGTTAATACCTGGTATAGAAATGGGAGCCTTTGAAAGATATTGCAGTCTGTAATTTAACCTTTTTGGGTTCGCTGTTTAAAAAGCAATATACACAGCAGCGCTTGCTACAAGGGCTAAGCGATGTGAAGTCGATTGTAAACGGATCAGCTGCTAATAAAGACTGAGGCTTTGAACAGGAACAATACAGAGGCAGAGGAAAATTAGGCTTCGTGTAATTACAGCCTCACTCGCTTTCTTCGGCTGTGCCTCCATATCGTTCAGTGCAACCGGCAATTTTTCTGTTCATTTTTCATCGTCCCTCTTTTCCTCTCCTTCGCTTACATGTAGTCGATCGGCTAAAATGGGTCCGGTTATCTTATTACGCTTTGTGCTAAAGCATTGACTTCAATGTGGGTTTTTAGTAAAGGGAAAATGCAGAATTTAGTTCTTGGAGCTGTTCTAAATAATAAAAGAAGTGGTAAATTGTAAAAGAAAGAAAAAAACACCTATGTTTACACTATATTGCCAAAAGTATTGGGTCACTTGGTCATGTGATTTTTGAGCATTGCATTCCACATTTACTCCCAATTTGCTCTTATAATTCCCTCCACACTTCTGGGAAGATGTGCCACTAGATTTTGGAGTGTGCTTGAGGATATTTGTGTTGATTAGCCACAAGGGGATTACGAAAGGCAGGTACTCAGCAGTCCAATTTATCCCAAAGGTGTTCAGTAAGGATGAGATCGGAGCTCTATAGCAGGCCACTCAAGAGCTTCCTCTTTAAAGCATGTAAACCAGATCTTCAAGGAGCTCACTTTGTGCACAGGGGCACTGCCATGCTGGAACTGGTTCGGGTTTTCCATGTTCAAGTGAACGCAAAATTTTATTAAAGCGCATCTAAAGACGTCCTGTACAATTGAGTGCCTCCAGCTTTGTGGTAATAGTTTGGAAATGGGTTGGACTGGAAATTCTTGAGTGGTCTGCTATAGAGCTCTGATCTTTTGGACCAACCTTTAGACCATTGGGATGAAATTTGGAATGCTGACTGCACCCCAGGAATCCTCACCTCACCTAAATCAGTACCTGACTTTATTTGTGGCTTTATGACAGTGAATGAGAAGTAAATGTGGAATCAGAGTTTCCAAAAATTTCCAAAGAAATATGGGTCAGGTGTCGAAATTTTTGTATACACATTGTAGCTAGTGAGTGACAGAGTACTGTATGTATCATTCATTCTTTTTGCTAACTAGACAGGCGGTTTCAAGAGTTGACGTCTCTCTTTTTTCACTTCAGGGCTTTCAGGTGCTTCTGTTATCATTGGAGATTTCTGAACACCTGTTTAACTGTCACCCGTTCCATAATTTTTATGATAATTGGTTCATCCACTGTATTTACTAGATTTTGGAGTGTGTTTGTGGAGGTTTGTGCTCATTCAGACACAAGGGTGTTAGTAAAGTCAGGAACTGATGTACTGTAGGTGAGAAGGTGAGGAGGCCTTAGGTACAGTCAGTGTTCACATTCATCCCAAAGGTGTTCAATAGAATTGAGGTCAAAGCTCTGAAACAGGCTGCTTATAATCTTCCATTCCAACCCAAGTAAACCATATCTTCATGGAGCTCGCTTTGTACACTGAGGCATTGTCATGCTGGTTACACGATAACGTAAATTCATTTAATAACACGCGTTTAATGACTATTTTCTTTACAAATATAAATACATAAATATGTAGGGCGAAATTAAAACCTTTAAGGCAGCACACATTTATTCACGACATCCTTTTTCTTTTTACTCAAATAATAATAATATCGATAAACTCCATCAAAGAAATCTTTTTCATCACTAAACATTTGTTTTACTGATGCGCCAAGTCTCAAATAAAGCACCAAAATCCACCATGAAGCAAACATCCGGCAACTAAAACCGTCCGTGTGGAAACATAGCATGGCCATGTTGATTAGAGTATTAAAAACCAAATCTCTTTTAACTCATCGATTGGTGGGTTTAACAGAATAATTTCTTCCCTGGGAAGAGTTTCAGGGACAAAAACTCCTGCCTCCTCACAACAACCTCCCATGTATATATCTCAGCTGGATTAACCTCAACCTCGAAACCAAAGAATCGGCTAAAAAAAAAATCAGTACTCAGGATCTGACACAGTTTAAGTAAGGGTCGCCATGACAAGAGCCTTCCTCTTCAGCTGTACAAAAACACCAAGGTTGAATTGTTGAAGCTGACAGCTCACCGGAGCCACTTTTCGGCCATGTGAGACCAGCTGCCACCTCATGTTAAAGCACCGAGATCCAGATAAGAACTGGGAAAGTTCATTTCATCTGGGTCAGGAAGAAAAAAAGAGATGGAATTTTTATAGAAATTATTAATGGTAGGAGCGTTGGAGAATGCGTCCAAGACTTTCCTGTGGCATCGTAAAATAAAATAAAAAATGTAAACTAAAAGGAGAGAATTGTTGAATATAATAATTTTTAAAAAAGGAGGAGGAATTTGATGAGTGTTTATAAAACAAATCTGGATATTTAAAAGCAGAATCCACTTGATGGCACATAAGAGCCAAACCATCTCAGTCAACATGTAAATTTGATAAATTTTCGCTGATGTTCTGATTGTCATCCTGATCTTTTAATTAATGATTATAATCAAATAACTACTCTAGCATGTATGTAGATTTCTACATAAGTATTATATATAATATAATGGTCAGGTGAGTTAAAATGTTGTATTTATTTTGTACCCTGCCTGTCAAATGTTTAGAAACACCTAACCTTTTATTGTTTTTGAGAGACCCATTCATGTTCCTTAAACAAACTCAGTTCAGTCAGACCCCGACCGACGACCACTTTCGACTTACAACATTTCGGAGATACGCCGGTGACCTCAGACGAAATAAATTCAAAATAAATAATCGAAGAAAATCAAAAATAAAAAAAAAAACGTTCAAAACCCACGCGCGGTAAGTAGATTTGACAACTACGCAAAATGTGCGGAGGAAAAAGTATGCCTGGCAGGCATGCATTGTGGGTATCAGAGACGCTCTAATTGGCATGATGTGTTCAGAGCGATCTCATGCGTTCTCGTATTTTGTGAAGTGATTTTACCCTTTGCTGCTTCATTTACCATGGCTGAAAAACGCAAAATCAGTACGTCTGTTGCTGATAGAGAAAAGAAGCAGAGAAAAGCAATTTCACTTAAGGATGTACCTTGTCTGCGTCATAACGCATCGTAGTCACTTTTTTCAACTTATGACCTGATGGACTTACGACCGGTTTTTCGGTCCCTATCTACGTCAAGTTGGGGTCTACCTGTATATAAATATACAGATATTAAACTTTATTATCTTGGAAAAATCCTCCCTACACATGAATAACAGTTTTAGACATTCTAGGCACCTGGGCGGTTCTTTTCCGCGAATATTCAGCTACAATACTTTTTGTAAAAAAAAACCTGCCAGGGTTGTTTTTCCCTAGATGGAGATTTCCTTCTGATCTTGCTATTCAGTTCATCCCAGAGTATTTCAATAGGATTTATGATCCATGATGGACAAAACGAATGTTTGCTCTCAGAGTCTCGACGTATGATTTGGGTCATCGTCTTGTTGTATGATGAAATCAGTTCTAATTAGCCACAGTCCAGACTTAATTCCATGGTGTTATAGTATGGAATGGTAGCCATGTTAATTCAGTGTTCTCTTATTCTCTTGCAAGTCTCCAACCTTCCCTGCTCCAAAACAACCTCAAAACCATTAAGCTTTCACCTTGATGTTTGACTGTGAATGTGAAGCAGTCTGCTAACATCTTCATTGTTCTTTTGGAGCCAAAAATGCCACATTTGGACTTTTCTGTTTACAGAATTTACTTACAGTCATTCACTGTCTAGTTTGTGGGTGTTTTTTTAGTTTGTTGCATACAAACAAAATATCCTTTATTTATTGCCACAGGAAAAACGTTGATAGTTTCCTCCTGTATTATACATGTAGCTCTGATGTTCAGCAAATTATAGACAGACTTTCACATTCAATACTTATTACAAGATGTGTACACTGTAGGTGTTCTTTTAACCTACATTTTTTTGTGAGCCTCAGCACAGTGTGGAAATGTTTTTTTCTTTTAGTGTTGCGCATCATCCAGTCAATCCAAATTAATAACGAGACTTGAGAGCTGCGTTTCGGCGTGGCGGATCAATCCGCTTCAAACACTCGAAGTGATCACTTCATATACATCGTTAAGCCTGCCTTTCAATTGCAATCATTAAAAGAGCTAAATACATCATCTAAAAAGAGCTAAATACATCTCGCTTTCATGCTAATTAGGCCTGATCATAATTAGGTCAGATTTTACATTCATAAGGGTTTTGGGTAGAAAGAAAAGATGACAAAAGCATACTTTTGTGGCATCATAAAAATGTTTTCTTTTCGATCGAATAAAAAATAATAAACTGAATGCGAAACGTACGTATAAACACATCAAGCTCGAATGTTAATTAGGTCAAATTGATGCACAGGTTTCTAAGAGGAAAAAAAGCTTGCGACATGAATTTCCAGCATCAGAACGAGACATGTTTTCATAGTTACCATAAATTATCATTCTTGGGGAAAACACACCTATAATCACACCAGGAGTTCATTTTAATTAGAATGAACTGATGACTGATACATTCACTGGTATTATTATTCTTTTTCCTTATTTCTGGAGGCTACATAACATAGCGGAGCATATTAACGTCCATGCTAATAAGGATAAAGCTGGCCTTGATG
This sequence comes from Silurus aristotelis, assembly GCF_946808225.1. Lineage (NCBI taxonomy): Eukaryota > Metazoa > Chordata > Actinopteri > Siluriformes > Siluridae > Silurus > Silurus aristotelis. Next base: position 15,215,506 of record NC_139598.1, on the reverse strand, counting down.
CACAGAATTCTGCATAAACACAGCATACTTTATTGTGAGACCCATTAATATATTAAACCTTCAGATTTACTCATAGCAAAAATTTGGTTGTTGGTTTTTAGATGCAATATCAGGTCAAGGCTGCCGCTCAAGCACCAGGTTCTGGGAATAGAAACAGAAATAAGTTGCTGCTATGCTTAGACCAGTTGCAGGAGTTTTAAGAGAAAACATTTGTTGCATTTGTATCTAAAACACGATTCCAGCTGCTAAACACTTCTGGGTCTTCTTTGTTGTATTTTGCATTTCATGATACACCAAAAGTTTTCAATTGGTGAAAGGTCTGAACTGCAGTAAGGAAGTCTTTTCAGCACACAGCAACTTTTCTAGTACAAAGCCATGCTGTTGTAATTAAAGTATTGTCTTCCCGAAATATGAAGGGCACTTCCCTGAAAAAGACATCGTCTAGATTCTGGATTCGATTCTGTCAGGTTTATGACAACTTGGGACTATTCATTACATGGCAGATTCAAGATAACATTTCCGGATTCTGGATAAAGATGTAGAACATGTGTTAGTTGAAAGTGTTATTGCCAAGAGGTTGAATTTCATTAAAAAAAATTTTCCTTTTTATTTTTAGTATTGGTAACATCTTAAGCAATCCATAAAGCACAAACAGTATACATCATGCACAAATACAACTGTGCTTACTTTTTTTGTACATTTTGTACAACAAATGTGTTTTGTTCTATAACTATAATAACTGAGTATTTAAATCAAATCAGATTTATTTGTGGCACTATACTGTATGCTGTGCCAATCCAGTGTTCATTTGTGCAACGAGGGAAAGGAAAAGTGAGACAGAGTGAGATAATGCATTACTGTAAATACATTAAGCATTCATGGTGATATGCTACCTTGCATAAGTATTTATTTTATGTCCGAAAGCCCTTCCGAATGGTAATAGAATGTTTCAAATTTAATTTTACAAATAGATAAATGGAAAATAAATAAGTCTGTTAGAAATGCCATTATTTAAGACTAAATTTCTACAAGAAAAACAGCAACACCCTGATTAAACCATTCCCACAGCAAAGCATGGTAGCTTTGGGTAACATCACGTTGACAATGACTTTGATCAAACTTTTTATCTAAACTAAACTTTACCTGGTTGTTTTTCCCATTGTTCTATTTTGGTTCCCAATTTAACTCATTCTTCTCTGACTGGAATAGAACCTGAGGTGACTACTGAGACAGTGCTCAATTTGATGTAAGGTTGAGTGTTGTGACATGCATTCTGAGATGCCTTTTTGTTTACTACACTAATAAAAATAAAAAATAAATAGGGTAGCCAACCTGCCAGTTTAAACAAGTCTGACCATCCTGTCATTAACAAGGTAGTGCTGTTGCTTAGTGGGTGTTTTTTGTTTTTTGCACCATTCTGTGTAAAGTCTCTCTTACAGAAAACCAAACAATCAAAGCAGTCCGTCTATCACCAGGAGCCATACCGTGGTAGAAACCCTGAATCCAGTATGATAAATGGTGCTACTGTTTTATCGGTTAAAGCAGGAGCTCCTCTGTAGAGTATGCCCATGCTGTGAGAAGGGTGTGTGGAGGAAGGCATCTAAAGTTCAGTCTTTTGTTTTGACTGGTTCATTGTGTTTTGGCTTTGTTTGTGTGTGTGTGAATAAGTTGTATTCAAATGATCGTTGTTAACTAAACCTAGCCTCCGAATAACGCAGCAGAAATGAAGCTTGCTGATCTTTATGGATAATCGGCAGAGCTTTATGAGCAATTTGATTTTAAGGAGGTATTTCATCTCGGATCAGTGGTTTAATGAGGACAGAGATGTGAGACAACACCTGTTTTGTTTGGTAGTAAGTACCTGAGGGTTTTATTTGATGATATTATGATATTGTTTTTATTCCAGGCTGGTGAATTTCACAGTAAACTCAACCGCGTTTAAACTTCTGCTTTTACAATACCATAAGCAGCGTTTATCACTCTCAGTAAAGGTTTTCTAGCAAATGTGTTCACGTGATCACTGGGAGGATATGTTTTGTCCACAAAGAGCAGTAATGGGTTTTTCATGTGCATTTTATTGCATTGCCTGGTTGGGGACTGTGAACTAAAGAAACTAACTTTTAAATAACTGATAGAACTGATTAGAACGGTTATAGAAACTCATATAATAACTGTAATAGAGAAACCAGTCAGTCCTACTACTTAGTAATGATCTACACAAGTATGTGCCTGTGATTTCTTTTTCAAACTTATGAAACGATTGCCTCATTTTTTTGTCAATGTTTTATGAATAAACACCATTTTTAATCTGAAATATCACTTACTCAGCTCAGTTGCAGGGTTCTAAAGATGAAAAAACCATGACTCTGTGTTGTACGATTATCATACTGTGAGATTATCAAGCACTTACACCTGCTATACAAGAAAGCAAGTCGATTCCGTGCAATGTATTTTGGATTAATGCCACAGAAATGGCATGTTTTTGAATATTTCGAATCTCTCACGCTGAGAGATATTTTATTTTCGATAAACACCGTTTCAGATCTGAAATATCACTTACTCGGCTCAGCTGTAGGATTCCATTGATGCAAAACGACGACGCGGAGTTGTACAATTATCATACTGTGAGATTAGCAAGCTTTTACACCTGTAACTTAAGGCCTTTGCTATAACTAAAGTCTAGGATCTGCTCTTGATGATCACAATTAGGCTGTGGATGTTAGCGAGGGTTTAATCAAACACCCACGTGTGACCTCATCGCCACGGTTCTTAATCTCATCCCGACATTAATGTCGCGATAGCGGCTCAGGGTTTATGACCCACGGAATTAGCTTTATTTGTATAGAGTAGCACACGGTCATTAAGTGCACAGGTCTGGAAGTGCAGCTCTGTCTTCATTGCTAATGGTATGCAGAAACGAATTACCCCTTGTGCTCTCTTTTTTTTTTTTACTTTTTCAATGTTTAAAATGCCACTGTCTCTTATTTACAGCTGTTTAATTAATTACAGTTTACAGTTATTGAAATCACAAGATCAGCTTAATATATCAAAGCGGTCATTTGTAAAGTTCACAGCCCTCGCCTGTCTGTGAGGCAAACTGCACTTGGAATAAAAATGGGGCAGGTCTTCCTATTCCACCAATCAATTCTGCTATCTTGAACAGCTTGGCTTGTGAGTTGCCTTTTAAGGAAAACCGCCTGCTCATTTCCAGGCCATAAAAAAGTATCATCGAGAAACTGGGTCAGGAAATTGTTAACCGATGCCAGAAATATATCATTAGGTCCACTGCATGGCAGTGTTTTATATGCTTATATTATCCTTATTTTAAAGGTTGCATTTAAATGTTACATACCTCAACTTTAAACTAGTACAGTATAACCTGATGCAAGGAAACAGCCGCTTCTAAGTAGCGAACAATCACTGAGGTCGAAGGTGAGTGTATTTAACAGCTTGTCTTTGTCCTTTGTGTCTCTCTCAGGTGTTTAAGCAGAAGGTGTTGGAGCTTGGTGAGAAGTTGCTGCCGGCCTTCAGCACTCCAACTGGCATCCCACGAGGAGTCATTAACCTGGGCAGGTAGGTGTCACGCTGAGCCGAGCTAAACGCCAGCTTTTTCCTTTCACATTTCGATGAATAATTAAGTGGGAATACGTTATATCCCCTTCGGAGACACCATGATGATCTCCATAAGTGATTAACAACCCTGATTAGCTGATATTGCGGAAGCAGTCATTGGAGTAATGTAATGAATGTTTGTACGTTTTGTTTTTGTTTACTTTGCTACCTTTGTGCCAAACGTATAAAGTTAGCAAAGCTGACTTTGCCTGAGGATAGGTTTCGGCTGTTTTGGTGCATCATGATGCAATGTGCTGTTTGCTTGATGCTAAATTGAAGGTTAAAAATGTAAAAGACTTTGCTCCCCACGTGCATCAATGAGCCTCGGCCGTCCACGACCCTGTCACTGGTGCACCACTGTTCCTTCCTTGAAGCACATTTGATAGATACTGACCACTGCAGACCAGAAACATCCCACAAGAGCTGCAGTTTTGAGGATGCTCTGACCCAGACGTCTAGACGTCACAAATTGTCAAACTCGCTCAAATTCTTACGCTCACCAATTTTTCCTGCTTCTAACATCAACTTTTAGGAAAAATGTTTTACTTGCTGCTTAAAGTATTCCATCCACTAGCAGGTGCCATGATGAAGAGATAATCACTTTTATTTACTTCACTGGTCATAATGTTATAATGTCATAATATTATGCCTGATTGGTGTATTAATGTGTACAATCATACAATATAATATAGTCTTTATTGAGACTGTGGTCTCAATGTTTGGAGAATTTGTAGCAGTAATTTATACACTTCATTCATTTTTGTTTAGAGGTCAAAACAATGAATAAAAAGAGGTTGATGAGTTTATTTTCATAAATTACGATACATTTCCATACGTTTCCACCCACAGCCATATTGTTGCGACATTACATTTTTTCTACTGTAAAATCCAAAAATAGCAGTTTTCTCTGTAAAAGGACTAGTCGTTGTGAAAACACATTCAAGTGTTACTTAGTCTATAATATTACATAAATTTAATGAAAGCTTACAAAATGTAAGTGATTTGCATATTAAGTTTTTGCGAATTCCAAGATTTCTCACCTTCACTGAACGAGCCAGTGAACGTCTACCAAATAATGTAAATGTAAAAATCATAAAAATCCCGAAAAAGTCATTCATTCTTCCAAACTTGACTTTTGGATTGTTTTTAATATTCATGTTTTTATGTATGTTTGTTTTGTTTTTTTTACTCCAATGTTACACTATAGGGACAAAAATACTGGGACATTTTTTGGTTTGGATAGGAAGATTGGATAGGTTTGTATAGGAAGATCTTGAGTTGCCTGCTAGATAGCTTTGACCTCAACCCTGCATAACAAATTTGGGATGGATTAAAAAGCTGACTGCACCCCAGGCCTCCTCACCTTCTCACCTACATCAGTGCTTGACTTTACTAACACCATTTATGTCTGAATGAGCACAAATTTCCACCAACACACTTCAAAAGTGCAACATCTTCCCAGAAGAATGGAGGTTATTGATATTATGATGTTATATAATGGAGGTTAACAGCAAATGGGGATTCTTATTTTCAGCTGTCCATATGGTGTAACTCTAATAAAAATACATGTATGGTTCCTCATTATTACTGGTCTAGCCATGCCTTTATAAAGAATAGAGTGATTGATGGATTAAAGTGAGTGCTCCAAGAACCCAACAGCTGGAAGAATGCCAGCTTGTTCTCTGTAAAGAGAGGATGTCACAGAGTGCCCCTCTATGTGCCCCTGCCCTTCTTCACTCTATTAGGTATTGATTTTTTCCAGACCTAGTGCTTCTAGGGTCGTTTTCTCCCGGCGTGGGTAATGGTGTAGAGAGCATTTATAATGGAGGACCAGTTTAGCATTTCTCTCATCCTCGTTTCTCCTCTGCATGCCCTACGAGAAAGCAACAGGAGAGCAATCATTTCCAGGGGAAGAGTATGAATCAGAGCCTAGAGGACAGGAAGACAAGGGATTTGAGGTAGTAAAAGTAGTAATAGTGGTAGTCCTGTTGCGTTGCACTACACTGGACATGTTTGGGTTAAATATAAGACAGCAATATAGCCAATGATTAATTTACATTCTAGAAAATAAATAAATATAATCTACTCTCGGCTTCTCCTATTAGGGGGGCGCCACAGCGGATAATCAATAAAATAAATAAAAAAACCGTAATATTATAATAAATGTAATTTAATCATTTTGTATAACGGTATATAATTTGTATATGATCTGGTATATTTGCCTTTTTGCTTATATTTATGGTGTGTATCATTGGTCAGAACCAAATTTTCTGTAAATGTTGTAAATGTCCCTGCAACTTCCATTTTTTCTCTCTCTTTGACATTCACGTCTGTTGGCTCGACCTCGGTTCCAAAGTTCACTTGGCTTTGATTCCTGTTTAACTCATTCAGCGTTTAATAAATAATTCTGTCTTTTTTTCTGTTCGGTTTTAAAAGAAATGTCACTCGCGTAGCATGTCGAGTCGATACCGCTAGATAAAAACCCAGTCCGTTTAAGGATGCCGGCAGCAGTTATTAAGGTGTTCGACGGGATTTCTTCCCACCGTCTATGTTGCTTTCGTTTTCTTTCTTTTTTTCTTCTATTTCTTTTCCCACTGATATCTTAGATCGATTCTTTGAGACAGAGGTTTTCCCAGCCCTCTCCTTTTCCCTTGGCTTCTATTGATTTTTCTTTCAGAAGGAAAGCGAGCCATGGGTTGCTCCCGCAATGAGAACTAGAAGCATTAATTGTGTGAATTACATGGTGTTTCCTGCAGGCACACGAACACCACCACAGAGTGGGGTCTGTTCTAAAAAACTAGACTGGATTGTAGGGAAAAGTATGTGCTTGTCTTGTGAGGGTGTAGAGGCCAGAGGTGTCCAAAGACCAGGCCTAGAGCCAAATGCAGCCCATGGACAGATGTTTGCTGGCATGTGGTTTGTTTTTTTAGGGGGCTTTTACACTGGCAGCTAATCCACCAAAGAACATGGTTTAAAAGAAAATTGGTGGTATGAAGGATGTCATGTGATGTATTGTACCCATAGGAGGAGATAAGTTTGGGTTCCAATGGCATCGTTCCAGGATTACTGTGTGTGTGTGATCAAGTAATCTGCACATGTCAAGTCAACTGGACTTGGGTGCTACATAAGAGAACACCGAGTTGCACAAGACAACAGAGAACTAAATAAAACATGAACTAAACATTTTAGTGATATCATTATGAAGTATTTGGATTTCATTGCAGCAAAAGCTGGCTGGACGTGTCACTACCCAATTTGCATTTATTTGTCGCAATCCAATTTGGGACATCCTTGTCAAAACCCAATCTGCATCTCCCACATCATTACCTCATCCGCAATTTGTGTTGCTACCCAATTCGTACCTCACCCTCTCTACCCGATAATGCAGCATTACCCTGGGCAGGAAAAAATGGTTGCTGAAAGTGAGTATCCAGTGCTCATGTACTAGTACCCAATATACACTATATGGACAAAAGTTTGGGGACTTTTTTCAGCTATATGTGGTTCTTCCAACAACGTGTTATCACGAACTTGGATGCACACAATTGGATGCGTTGCATTGACTTTTTTCTATTCATTTAAACTTGCATGACAATGTCCCTATGGACAATGTCAACTTCATGAAGATATGCTTTACATGGTTTGGAGTGAAAACCATGACCTTAACCTTATTGAACACCTTTGGGATGACTGCAACCCAGGCCTTGTCACCTTACCTACAGCAGTACCTACTGTAACTTTACTAACACCCTTGTGGTGTATGAGCTGCATGTGCTGAATGATCACAAATCTCCACAAGCACAATCTAATATCTAGTGGAACATCTTCCCAGAAGAGTGGAGGTTATTATAACAGCAACTGGGGACTAAATGTGGAATGTTTTAAAAGCTAGCCCCTGAGGTATGGTATGGTTCGACTTCGGATGTTTTTTTTTTCACGAATATAAAAAATTCGCATGTCATTTACATATTCGTGAAAACGATTGGTCACCTCTGGTCAAGAGGTTTGACATTTGATGATCAATAGCAAAATGAAAAAAAAAATCTGCTTCTGTAAATACACATTCACAAAGACAGTAATTGCTGTTCCAGCAGGCTTCATTTGCAAATATTCGACATCCAAAATGGTGTAACACTAATCTCTGTCTATTAACACACGCAAGTGCGAGTGGTTCATTCATTCTGTGCCAGAGTTCATTTAGTCCTGAGCTCTAACACGAGCCCGATGTTTTTTGTCTCTGTCTTTTGCCATAGTGAGTTTTTCCTTTGTATCTCGTTGCCATGACTCCAGCCATCCACGTGACTCTTTACCTGCTGAAATGGTGGGCTGGTTGCCATGGTTTCTGGTTGCTGTGTGGCACACAGTGTGGGCATTTGGTAGTTACATATCTGCTTCTTCCTCTGTTACAGTGGCACCAGTTGGAACTGGGGATGGGCGTCAGCCGGGAGCAGCATCCTGGCTGAATTCGGGACGTTGCACCTGGAGTTCGTGCACCTGACAGAACTTTCCGGAAATCCCATTTTCACAGAGAAGGTCTGGCGCAGTACGCATGGTGGACAGAAAATAAACAGCAGATAAATTATAGGAAAAACGGGTGGAGAGTGGTTAAGGTATAAGACTTTAAACTCACGGGTTGTGAGTTCAAATCCCAGCCACATCAAGCTGCCCCTTCTGGGCCCCTGAGCAAGACCCTTAACCCCATAGCTGCTCAGTTGTATGAATGTAATAAATGCAAATTGCTCTGGATAAGGGCATCTGCTAAATGCTGTAAATGTAAATTTCTCTTTTTGTGGGTGTGGTCTCTTCTGGGATGACTCCACCCTTACCCACAGTTCACGAGAAGTCACTGTTTCATTTTGATAAGGATGTAAAAGAAAAAAATCCTATACCATGGCCTTCACTTTGACCAGATCTTAATGTAATTGAGGAATTTATCATTCGGTGCATTACTCAGACTTTTTATTCAGTTATACATTTCCCTTTAATTTAACACTTTCAATAGAAAAAAAATTTGCTGTATCGCAAAGTACCGTTTTTGCTCTGCTCTCAGAGATTTGCACTCCGGGTTCGTTACTCTGACAGTAGTAACGATTGATTGCTATTATTTATTGTTTCAGGTGATGAACATTCGAAAGCTGCTGGACAAGATCGAGAAGCCGCAGGGCCTCTACCCCAATTTCCTGAGCCCTGTCAGTGGGAACTGGGTCCAACGTGAGTGAGAGCTGAGATCATAATCAAACAATGCTTAAAAAAATTATAATAAAATGTTGCAACATAGATACATATACATTATCTATTTCATGTGTTTTTCTGTAGAGTTTCAAAAATAATACGTATTTTCCAGCGTTTGTTTGTTCACTTGTTTGTGTTTATCTGCCTATTAACTCCTCTGCCTTATGGAATTGTTGCCGCACGTCGGAGCAAATTGACATCTCTCGTTGAGGTTTATAGCGACCCCTAATCTGCCCACTTCTCCGTCAGAGTGAAGTGACGGACTGCGGCGTTATAGCCGAGGATCATTTAAATAACAATACATTCGATTAGCCGTGGAAATTTAATCTTTCCGACTCCGACGCGGTCTGAAGTGCGAGCCGGTGCGTGTAATCCACACGATGGAAAATTAGCAAGGGATAATTGGCAACCTGTGAGATAAGGAGTGGTGAAAAATTGGGGGCAGAAAGCAAACCTATACTTCTGCAGCCTTCTATTGTGTGTGTGTGTGTGTGTGTGTGTGTGTGTGTGTGTGTGTGTGTGTGTGTGTGTGTGTGTGTGTGTGTGTGTGTGTGTGTGTGTGATAATATATAGTGTGTATATAATTGTTCTTTAAAACTTCACAATAATAGATGTGAAATGTGTCTAGGGAAGGCAGTAAGCATGAGCTTTATGCCTCAGTCCCAGTAAAGGGGGCATAGGTTCTATGCCCCAGACCCAGTAATAGCGGCATGACCTCTCTGCCTCAGCCCCAACAGTGAAGGAGTGAAGCTTCTATGCTTTAATCCCATTCGAAAGTGGTGTTGTCTCTCTGCCTCAGTCTTAATGAAGTGGGAATTGGTCTTTTTGCAAAAAATTTTTATACAACATAAGGGCTGACACTTAATTTAGTTTCGTTGGCATCTCAGTTCTAGTAAAGTAGAGATGGCCTCTCTGCATGAAGTGGGCATGGTCTCATTGCCTCAGTCTTAGTGAAGTATATTTTCAAAATGCATATTTTCAAAAACACTTTCCAATGTGGATGCATTTGACAACACTGTTTTGCGTCGCAGTGTGGACTGTAAAAACAGAGGCTTTCAAATATATAAGAAAGCATTTTTAATCATGTGACGGTGCCTTTCCTTGCTGCAAAAACCGCATGCGGAAATAAAGCATCTTAAGTTTTACTCATGTGCAGTACAGGGACATTAGCATTTCAGTGGGGATGAACACCGTTTTGGAAGCGAGTAAAAATGATAGCATGGAAGCGGAGCATTTTTTAGACAAAAAGGCCTTTTTTTAATTTATCGTAAATAGTAAAGATGTAGCCTCAGTCCCAGTGACTTACAGTAGGCATGGCCTCTCTGCCTTAGTCCCAGGGAAGGAGGCGTGGCCTCTCTGCCTCAGTCCCAGGAAAGGAGGCGTGGCCTCTCTGCCTCAGTCCCAGCGAAGGAGGCGTGGCCTCTCTGCCTCAGTCCTAGTGAAGGAGGAGTGGCCTCTCTGCCTCAGTCCCAGCGAAGGAGGCATAAAAAGTTAAAAAGTAGTAAAAATATCTAATTGGATCAGGATTTTGATTCTATTTTCCACATAAAATAAAATCATTTTTAACATCTAATAGTGATTTTTGGGTTCGGGCATCGAAATGGCTTTTGATTTTCTCGGGTCTCTTTTCTCAGATCACGTTTCTCTCGGAGGCCTGGGAGACAGCTTCTACGAGTACCTAATCAAATCATACCTGATGTCAGACAAGATGGATGAGGAGGCTAAGCGTATGTACTACAGCGCTCTAGAGGTATGAAAGAGAGCATCTCGAGACTGTGTGTGAAATGTACGCACATCAGCTTTGTTTAGAAACTCACCAGTCACGATGGGAAACGTGCACAGCTCCCATCAGCTGGCTAAAATAACACGGTCTGAGGACATGGAAATTAAATGATGTCAGGACAAATAAATGGACATGACTCCTTGCAGCTGGGGAACAAAAACACTTCCTGTTTGTTGTGTTTGATTAAGAGTTTTACTGAAGACACCCGGGAAGAAGAAGTCACTTCTGATCTAAATCGACACACTGTGTGTGAGGAGAAAGTGGCATAAAAGAAGAAGCAAGAAAGAAGATTAAAAAGAGTTGAAGAATGGACTTAAAGATAATGTTGATTGTTTACTATTGATGTTTTGTTTTCACCTTGTATGAAAAGCTGAACAGAGACCTGACACACTTGGGGAGAATTCGGAGATTGATCACTGGAGGAGAATGACTTGGAAGTGTAACCCTTTTTCCCTTTCTGTTGTATTGTTACAGCAGATTCATACTTTTCCCAATATGGAAACCCGATGGAATCTCAATGAGGCTTGACTTCAATCCGCCAGGGAGCGGACTATTCCGTTAGACCATGAATAAATCATAGATGCCCAGAGCAACATGGGCACACTGTTCCTATTTAGCATGTGCAGAGAGATACAAGGGAACTGTATGATATTTTACTTAGGTCCATCACTGTTTGTACAACCCTCTGTATTCCTGCTCCTGGAAAATTATCCATTCAAGCGAATTAATATGGTGTTAAAAATGATCTTGCAGCAGAATTACTGGGAACTGTGAAAGAAAAACCTATACTAAATTGTGGCCAAAGATTTGTGGGCACCTGACCATCCACATCTGGAGCTCCAAACTTTCCTCATAAATTGGAAAACATACAGTTGTAGAAAACATCCTTGTATCATCACAGTATCAAAGCCTGCATGACAATGTCCCTGTGCAGAAAGTGAATTTCATAAAGATATGCTTTGCATGGGATGTAGAGGAAGATCTCCTGCTATAGAGCTCTGACCTCAAACATAATAAACAGCTTTGGAATGAATTGGATTACTGACTGCACCCTTGGCCTATTCTAGTGAAAAAAGAGTATAGTTTATTATGAAAGCAAATGAGTAAAAAAATGGAGTGAGATGTTTAAAAGCGACAAATGAATCTTGTGGACAGGCGTCCTTAAACCTTTGGTCGTATAGTATAGTATAGTATAGTATAGTGTAATATAGTAGAGTAGAGTAGAGTAGAGTAGAGTATAGTTTGTAAAGTAAAATATAGTATAATGTAGTAAAGTATAGTATAGTAATGTATAGTATAGTGTAGAATAGTAAAATATAGTATAGTAAAGTATATTTTAGTGTAGTATAGTAAAGTCTAATATAGTGTAGTATATTAAAGTAAAGTATAATATAGTGTAGTATAGTAAAGTATAGTATAGTGTTGTAAAATATAGTAAAGTATAGAATAGTAAGTATAGAATAGTAAAGTATAGTAAAGTATACAAAGGTGGGTGGGTGGGTACATTAGGTTTGGTAAGTAGGTAGGTAGAAATAAAGACTGACTGACTGACTGACTGACTGACTGATTCATTGATTGATTGATTGATAGATAGTAGGCAGGTAGGTCATCACTTTATTTGTCCCAAAGTGAAAATCACCTAACACAGTACTATGGATATGAATAATGGATGACAATTGAATGATAAATTTGTCAAACAGTACAGTAATAAATCTTTAACTCCTAATTGCTATCTTCTGTTTCGAATCAGGCAATAGAGACCAACCTGGTGCAGAAATCTTCAGGAGGTCTTACCTATGTTGCTGAATGGAGAGGCGGAATTCTCGACCACAAGATGGGGCATCTGGCTTGTTTCGCAGGCGGGATGGTGGGCATCGGGGCAGACGATGGCGCTCCAGAGAAGAGGCAGCACTTCCTTGACCTGGCGGCCGAGATTACAAACACATGCCATGAGTCGTACAGTCGCTCAGGTGAGTTCTCTTCATTGTAACATGATTAAAACCAAACGAGAGCCAGTTCATAGCTCATAGTACTAAAGTAAAATATGAATACTTTTTTCAAGATAAATATTTCCTACAACCAAAGATCCACTGGTGTAAAATGATACTCATAGTTGATCAACATATTGCTTTAAACTTCCTGCTAGATGCCAAAACAGCTAGTTTGCTATATCTTGGTATGATTTGAAATGAACAGTTCAAAGCAGAAACTCATAACTCGCTGCTGAAAAACAGCTCTAACATATTATTTTTCTATCAGACCAAAAAAAAGTCTCAAGATAAATCAAATTTATTCAGTGCTTCAAATTAGAAAAGACTGTTAGCAACTTTCTCTGGTGTTCTCTAAAAACTTTTAAACAAGCTTAGTTGATTTTTCTTTGAGAGGAATCTCAGGCTTGGATCAAAATTTAGAGCTTTTTTCCTACCCGGGGCCAGAGGGAATCAAGGGGGAAGCGCAGATATTGAGATTTTTAAGTGTAGCTCAAACTAAGATCCAGCAATTTTCCCCAAAAACCTCGTTTGATCTCAGCTTTCGCTTTTTTTTTGGTCCCCTGATTGCTTATCAGAAAAATATCCTAGGGAAGACTTGATGCCTCTTCCACACAAGATCATATATCTGATATCATATATATAAAATGTGTTTGTTTGTGTGTGTGTGTGTGTGTGTGTGTGTGTGTGTGTGTGTGTGTGTGTGTGTGTGTGTGTGTGTGTGTGTGTGTGTGTTTCTACAGCTACAGTATATAACGAATATCATCAAAGAGCACTTTTAATGAAATGAACTCAGAATCTCAGGCCTTAAAAAACACATTGATTTTCTTCTCTTGTAGCCTTTGTCCTTGTTAGATTCGCTGAAGGATCTTGCACAACCGACAAACAAGAATTTCTGTGAGAGAAAAATAAAAAAGATTCGGCTTGGCACAGAACAGTGTGTCATATTTAGGGGTCTTTAACACTGACAGTAAAAGTCCTCCTCCGGGGGAGCTTCTGGCACTCCTTTAACTTAACACACTGGCTAGTTTTATCTCAGGGGACAAAAAAACCCCTAAAAAAATATATATATAATGACTAGACGAATAGCAATAGTGCACAGAAACACAGTCACTGTTTATCATTTAAAGATCAATTTGAAGCTCTTTCTGAAATGATGAAGGGGAATAAGAGAATCGTTTATATTTCTCCCCACACACAAAGATGAACATTGAACACCTTTGTTGAACATTGTCCAAATAATAAACAGCGATCAAATGCACAATTCGAATTGGTCGGAAAGTACTGACTTATTGTCTAGCTAGTTCTGGCATGAATGTTTATACTCACCTGCCTAAAATGTCATTTTTATAGTAACATCTCGATCGCACACTTGCATTGAGGATGATGAAAGTAAACAGATTTAATAAGGGCTGCTTGCAGTCATTGGTGCTGTTTTCAGTCAGGATGTTTGTTGTCTCCAGTTCCAGAGTTAGAACGTTAACTAAGAACTATGTCTTTTACCTTCATGAAAGAGAAACTGTAAAACTACGTTGATGCTTAACAATGCTTTAATATGAAACGTACACATGAGGCAAACACAATCTAAACCAATAGATATAACAAAAGATAGAGTTAAAGTTGAAGAACAAAGAAGTGACTGAAATATGAATAAATACAAAAACAGCACTGGGTCTCATAGATGTTCCTATTATAGTGTCCATAGTTTTTTTATTACTATTATTATTATCTACCTATTTAATTACTTACTTACTCACTGTATAAAGTATATTTTTTTACCGTGTTTCTGTTAAATATTTGCACTTTTTTTTTGCTAATGTAACATGGAAATTTCTCCACTGTGGGACAAATAAAGGTTCATCTCATCTTATCTCATCTCATCTCATCCTATCTCATCCTCTTATTTATTTGCTTACTTCGTTATTTTGGGCTCCGCAAGTTTTTCTTCATATTAGAGTATGTTTAGAGGGTAAGATCTTCAATTTGTATTCTTTTATTTTTTCTTTTCTGAATGGAAAATCAAGATCCAGATAGCAAAGGACACAGAAACTGGGAAGTGTTGCTCTTACTTGGGTGGAAAATCTGTCAGGTAGCACCAGCAAGCAGTTCATTTTCTTGCATTAGAGACTAAAAGCAGCTCAGTTTTTATTATTATTATTTTAAGTTATAGGACTGCTAAAAAAAAAAAAAAACTAATACATATGTAGAGGCTGTGAAGGATGTTACTCCTCAAATACTGATGCCTGTGCTTGGACTAGTCAGTCAGTTGGCACAACAGTATCTGCCGAATGATTACAGACCATCTGGACCACCGAGAAAAACATATTTAATGTTTCTCAGTCACTGCGCCCTCTGATTCTGACTTGAGTTTTCTTCTCCGTTTTATTTTTAACCAGCCACGAAGCTCGGCCCTGAGGCGTTTCGCTTCGACGGAGGTGAAGAGGCCACAGCCACCAGACTGAGCGATCGCTACTACATCCTGAGGCCAGAGGTCATCGAGAGCTACATGTACATGTGGCGTCTCACCCACGATCCCAAGTACAGGGAGTGGGGCTGGCAGGCGGTGGAGG
The DNA here is from genome assembly GCF_946808225.1 of Silurus aristotelis. NCBI lineage: Eukaryota > Metazoa > Chordata > Actinopteri > Siluriformes > Siluridae > Silurus > Silurus aristotelis. The sequence goes on along the minus strand of NC_139598.1, from coordinate 15,200,321 downwards.
TGAGAAGAGATAAAAAAAACTATAGTTACTTCTTTGTGGTTAGATTGGACCGAAAATGTTACTCATTGCTCTCATAATGCATTCGGACCTGAAGGAACATCATTATGAGATAAAGTCCGTTATAACGAATAGTCAGGGACGGGCAGTATTTATAAAACTTGTATTTCAAATATAAAATGTTTTTTTGTAATTTGTATTTGATCGGGTTGATAAAAATGGCTTCACAATTTCAAAATACTTTAGTTTTTTCTATTTTTGTAGTTTTAAAACACTGTTAAATACTTTGTAAGAAGTCTACATGATGACATCATATAACAGACGTGTTGAGATCAGAACAGAAGCTTAACCAGCTTTCAAATACATGTCCAATGATTGATAAATAAATATTTGATTGCCAAATAATGTACCCTAAGTGAATTAGCTGGTTAGTGGATCATTATTTTGCATCCCATTGTATGAATGACTGCCTGACACATGATACATTACTATATTTATGATTAACAATCAAATGATGAATCAGTTAGAAACTAGTTGCTATGAATGCAGGTGCCATCAGTAGTTTTCTATGAATGACGTGTTTGTCATGGAGTCGGTGCTGCTGATGTAACGCAGCCCTTCGTTACCAAACACCAAATAACTCAATTAGGATACAATTATGAGTCTTTCACAAACTGTTGGTTACTTTCAAACTAACCCTCATTTATGAGATCACAGGAATATTGTATGTGAATATTTGATCTGTTAACTGGTTGCATATGTCAGATTTATTGCGCAACTCTGCCCTCTCACCTAAATTGTGTCCCCGGTAATAATCCTCTAAATGAAGAATAGGTCGGAATTCTTGCCAGACTTCTGCAGTGTTTCTTCTGCTCCTGGGTTAGCAGGCTCTGGAAGAACTTGGCAGTAATGTGACCCATGTTCAGATCACGCGTGAAGATTAACTGGACTGTTCCGGACCACACCCCTAGGATAGCAGCAATGTTGTGGACTGTTCTCCAACGATCAGCATGCACATTTTCAGGGCTTGAGCTCGAGGACTTCTTAATCTCTCGTCGTCTTCCAGGGTTGTTCTTCCACTCTTGAAGAACGCATTCCACTCGAAACACCTCGAAGGATTGCCATTAAAAACAACTCGAATCGTGTCAAGCGTCTCGGTGGCAGATTTGCCCGGTTTGACGCAGAATTTCAGGTTTGCTCTTTGTTCTAACTTTCTGTCCATGATGAAATCGCAGGTAATGCAGGTGGTCAGAATAGCGCCAGTTGCACAGTTGATGGCTTTTGGGACGCTGATTTAATAAGGTTCTTTCTGTGACTGTGCGTGCAGCCTTGTGCTTCCATCTGTTGGAATGTCACAAAACAAGACTTGAAACTTTTTGACACGCCACTGCTATATTATAAAGTTGAAAAAATATAAGTGTTGATTGAAATATTTTTTTTTTTTACCTGCTTTAAGAACATGTGGCAGGTGGACAAATAGAGATTAGAAGGTTCACTACAGAGCAGCGAACATGCTATTTATTCCCATTAGCTTCTGCAAATGAATGCTTTGCTAAAGTCAGTGTATGAATACAGCTCGAGCATGTCTCTCTCTCTCTCTCTCTCTCTCTCTCTCTCTCTCTCTCTCTCTCTCTCTCTCTCTCTGTTTCTCCCTCTCTCTCTCTCTGACAGGATGACATGTTAATTATACCGTGGAAGAGCACTGAAATAGATATGTCACAATCATTTCCCAGAGAAACACAAGGGCCAGTCGTAATCACGGTCTAGATGTCTGCTTTGCTTGAGACTTAATAACGCCTTAATTTGCCGCGTCAGCGCTTTTTAAGTTGCCCGTCAAATATGTTCCTCCTCTGGCCAAAATGTATAGGACAGCATTTTGATGATTTTTTTAAACATTTTTTTCTTTAGTCACACAAGAAATGTATTCACTTTATTACTTGTTAGCCATGTCAGCAATTTTAAGAATGATAGAGTGGTTCTTTTTTATTCCGTTTCTTTTCGCAGGCACTGGAGAAATTTTGCCGCATCGACGGAGGTTATTCGGGGATCAGAGACGTCTACGCTACTACAGTCAGCCATGATAACATGCAGCAGAGCTTCTTCCTGTCTGAAACTCTGAAGTGAGTGCAAACTTAAGAGAAGTAACTTAGATCAAAAGGGATAAAAGTTGCTGTTACGCATTTACTCCCCATTTGCTGTTGTAATAGTTTCCATTTTTCGGGAAGAGGTTCCATTACATTTTGTAGTGAGCTTGTGGAGATTTGTGCTGATTCAGACATTATTAAAGTCAGGTACTGATGCAGGTGAGGTGAGGAAGCCTAGGGTGTGCCAATGCTCCAGTTCGTCCCAAAGGTGTTCAATAGGGTTGAGGTCAGAGCTCTATAGCAGGAGATCTTCCACTCCAACCCATGTCAATTATATCATAATGGAAGTGGCTTTCTGGAATGGGGCGCTGCCATGCAGGAACAGGTTCATGTCTCCTAGTTTAAGTGAAGTAAAACATTTTATGCTTGCGCATCCAACACATCCAAATTTGTGGTAACAGTTTGTGGAAGAGCCACATGTGGCTGAAGAAGAAAAGTCGGGTGTCCCAATACTTTTGCCTATGTAGTGTAAATGTGTGTCTTAAATAATACAATTAATAATAAATTAATACTATTCATGGAATTCTTTTTTTATTAACAACTTGATAAAAAAAAAAAAAAAACTAATTCTGATTAAATAACACAAGCAATTTAAACCCCAGCATTTTTTTTTTTTAAGAAAAAATTAAATAAATAAAAATTATTTTAATTATTAAGAGATAAGATTTTCTAATTTCAAAACAAAATTGTTTATTTGTTTGTTTGTTCATTGATTTTTCTATTCAGATACCTGTACCTGCTTTTCTCCGACGATGACCTGCTGCCGCTGGACGACTGGGTGTTCAACACCGAAGCTCATCCTTTACCCATCGTCCGCAGGAGCTGTTTAGAGGAGCACAGCGGCACCACGCGAGACATTCAACACACAAATCCAGTGTAACCTGCAGCGAAACACCCTGATACACACACACACACACACATATACACACACACATATACACACACACACACACACACACACACACACATACACACACACACACACACACACACACACACACACACATGTGCGAGCGCACAGCGAGGCAGGGCCTCGGTTTCACTAGCCCTCGCCGCAGCCTCTCGGCTCCTTTTTTTCCTGTAAAAGGTCTCGCACTGCACGCTGTGATTGTAATATCTGAGCCGGGACAATTCTCTGTGGACAATCAAAATGAAAATTACTTTTGTGACAAGAGCACCTTTGTTCCCTTCTTTCTTTCCTCTGTGAGGAAAATGGAATATTCTTCAAGCCCAGATTGGCGGGGTTGAGCACCGCCTCGTCACGGGCTACTTTTGAGAGAAAGAGAAAAATCGCTTCACTCTTCTTCAGCACTCTTGTTCTTTCTGTCCATCTTTTTACTCTTTTTTACAAGCTAGTGACGGGCAATTTGTGACCAACGATTTGTTTTTATCAATCACTTTTTTCAAGTGATTCACGAGCTCAAAAACGATAGAAAGCACTAAAATGACAACAAAGAAATCAAGGTACAGGCTGCATTTATTTTGCAGTAGAAAACCCCTGCTGCTGTTACCCAGCTTGCCTTCTCATTGTCTTAACCAGTTTTTGTCCCCTGTGGTCCTCATTAACCAGTTCACACTCCTATTTACATTCCACAATACCGTTACCAGATTTGCACCTCTCATACTGTTACTTTATCTGCCTTCCGCAGTGTTCAAACCTGGTCCTTATAACCGCGCCTGATCTGCATTTGTATCATGATTGGCTCACCCAGTCACTGCCCCTCTGCCAAAACATTCTCATCATTGCACATTGTTCTGTCAGTATGTAACTCAGTATTCCCACTCAGATTTCTACTGTTATTAAATCTGTGCCTACATTATAACCCAGTCTGCACCAGTCAGGCCATAACCCAGTCCTGTATATTGTCCAGTGTTGGTACATTCCTTGTGTCATGACTTGATCTGTGTCCTCTGTGTCACTAGCCAGTTTGTTTCAATGGTTGCATTACAATATCTGCCCCCACACCGTAACCCAATCTGCGTCATACCTCGCTACTCAATCCGCATCCATCATTTTACAACTGTATTCACTGTGTCGCTATCCAATCTGCGACACCTGGGTCGCCGCACAACCGTCCCAAGCGTTTCCCCGTGCTGTCACTCGATCAGCATTGTGTGTCTTTTGAATCAATCTACGTCCTCTGTATCACAAGCCGGTCAGTGTCTATGGTGACTTTACCATATCGGTTTTCCCTGTGTTGTAACCCGATCTGCATTACTCATGCCATTAGTTAATATTTACTTGCGTCCCATGTGTTATAACTTAATCTGGATCCCCATCGTTACCCGATATGTGCCCACTGTGTCACTATTTAATACCCGCTTCATACGAAACAATTTTTGAAGATTTTCTCGGATAGATTTCATTCATCAAATAGGAAAACTCACAAAAAGGAATCAGGCATTCGAACTTACAGAATCTTTTTCACCAAAGCTTTTCAGACATCAGTATTCTGAATTTTCTTTATTTATTTATTTTTATTATTCGTTTGCTTTTCAGCCAAGTCTAAGCGTCTGAAAAGTTGGGGGTGGCGGGGGTGGGGTGAAAGAGGGTTGGGGGGGTAAATCCATATTTCCTTTGAACAGTATCAGAGGCAAAGTGTAGAGGAAAGTAGAGAAGTAAGACAGCATTGTATCATGCATCAAAGACCAGCACAGGCCAAGTTCAAAACATTTCATAGGGCAGTATACACACACACACACACACACACACACACACACACACACACACACACAATATATATACATTTTTTTTCCCATCAATTAAAAAAAAGATCAAAAAAGGGACCTAAACCAAGTCCACGGATCGTCTCTGGCTCCCTTTATCTCCGCCCAAGCAGCTGCACTGAGTGTGTTGAGTTTTTTTTTCTTATTCGCCACTGACCACCGCAGGAATGTGCTGTACATAACCAAATGAGTGTGACTGTGTGTGACCTGTATTGTTAATCTGTTGATCTGCCCTGTTTTTTTTTTTTGTTTTTTTTTGCCCTTACATCTTTTTTTCTCATACTTCTCATTTCTTGTCTCACCCCCTCCCCCATTCATTTATATGATTTTTCTGTTCAATTCTATTCTTTCCTTTCATTTGATTCCCTCAGGTGTTTCTGGAAAAGGAGAATTTTTTTATGATTATTGTTACTTATGACTTATGCTATGAATTATCCTTGTTGATTTGACTTTCAATGTTGTTGTATATTTTCAGATACTGGATAAAAAAAAAAAATCTATATATCTGTGCACCTTTATACATTTAAAACAACTGCACAAACTGTGCGAGTCTGCGCCTTGTTATTTGTATCGATCATTTATCTTTAAGCCTTCACAAAATCATGCAAGTGATTAGATTGGGTATATAGATGTTATTACACCATATGAAAAAAAGCATTGGGACGCCTGACCTTTCCTGCTGTATGTGGTTCTTGTCTAAACTGTTACCACAAAATTAGAGGCACACAATTTTATAAGACGACTTCGGATGCCGTATAATAAAATTTTGCATCCATTTGATTTTAGAAACTCAAACCTGTTCCAGCACCAAGAACATATGGTTTACATGGTTTGGAGAAGAAGATCTCAACCTGAACACCTTTGGGATGGATTGGAACACTGGCTGCATCCCAGGCCTCATCACCTCACCTACATCAGTACCTATCTGACTTTACTAACACCCTTGTGGATGATGAACACAAATCTCCACAAGCACACTCCAAAATCTAGTGGAATCATAAGGGCATATTGGGACTAAATGTGGAATACGATGCTCAAAAAAGCACATACCGTACTTATGACCAGGTGTCCGCAAACTTTTGGCAATATAGTGCATCTCTAATATCAATACAGTAGGTCACTACTGTTTTGGCAGCAAAAGGGAACCAACGCAAGATTAGGCAGGTGGTCATAATGTTATGCCTGATCTGTGTAGTGTTGTGTGCATGAAGAAGGACATGCTCCAACCCATTCACACACACACACACACACACACACACAGAGACCACAAGAACAGTATATTAGGGCATTATTACGTGTCGAATAACACACTTGGGGTCAAGCTGTTATAGAAAAGAATTAACAACAGAGTGAATGACTACAAACAGTACAAAGATAAAACTAATAATAAATAATAAAAATACTTTTTAGTCATGTTCTTTGATGTGACTCGTTTCCTAAAAATGTCTAAAAGTAGACATGAGACAGACAAAAAGCAATAACGTGAAGGTTAAAGTTAAATAGTTAAATAAGTTAAAGATGTATAAATATTTAAATTAAGAGATTAAGGTAAATGTCATTTGGTTACTAAATTGGTACTTTTTAGAATAAAAAAAATAAATAATTTATTCAACGATAATGAAATCTGTGATTAAAAGTAATTTTAATAGACGAGCCGCTACTTCGACAATAGGTAATTAGGTGAAATTAATGGCTGACACAAATCATGTGACCTTTTCTTAAGGCTCTCCCACTTCATCGTGCCCTATCGTCCTCGAGGCCTTAGAACACTTGCATTAAGTGCGAATTTATGAATAGAGGAACGTAATTGCAATTAGTGCTAAATTTATGAGGTCATATGTCTATTCATTTGTTTCCTGAGTAATTATGGTATTTCATCTGGGAAAATAATGTTAATGAAATACGGATAATGGCTTTAGCATGACCGCCAGAAGCAAATAATCCTGAGGCAAAAGGAAACAGGGATTATTTAATGCTAGTTTTATATAAGTCTGTGTACATTCGGTTCATTCGCTTTCTTTATTTCAAAATGTGAATTACGATGCCTTTTTACCATTTTCTTTTATTGAATATTGAAAGCATTAAAAGGAGGAAATGTGTTTTATTGTTCCTGAGCACACAAAAAGAGAGAATTAGTTATTTATTAATCACATAACCTTACCTGAAAGTAAAACTATTTTATTGATGGTTGTTTTTTGTGAAGAATATTCCTCCACTTTAGAGCCATTTAAGCAAATTCTCTGGTTCTCTAACTAATATGATAATCATCTAGAGCAACGTATTTAGCATTTGCAGACAATCTAGTAGCACATGCTGTGGGGTGGAGCAGGACATGGTGGTGTTGTTCTGCAATGAAATTTTAATTTATGCCATGTGGCCGATGCCCTTATCCAGAGCAACTTACAGTTATCTCAGTTATACAGCTGAGCAATTGAGCGGTAAGGGCCTTGCACAAAGGCCCAGTAGTGGCAGCTTGGTGGTGCTGGATTTTGAATCCATGACCTTTCAATCAGAAGTCCAACATTCCTCATTATATGAGCTACAATTTCCCTCAATGAGGGTTTAAAGAATTTGTGCATGGCATAGCATTGTAAAAAAATGGACATCTCGTTGCTTTGAAAAGCACATGGTGATTTATAAGTACTTTTCAGAGCAAATCCAGAATTTTCAACGAATCCACTGATCGATTTTATTTTTTATCAGTAGTTTTACATCCCGGTTGCCACAGTGCCACAAAACCATATAACTTGTGATAAAATGAAATCAGAGGAAATTATAAATGTGGTGTATTTCAAATATTTTACTTATTTACATTTTCAGCAAAAAAAAATTGCTTTTAAGACACGTTTTTCATTTTTAAGACACAAAACTAATGAGGACAGCGTAAACAGAGGAGCATACGCAAGAGCCTTAGCTTGTTTCAGGCCTTAGTAGATTCCAACACATCCAAAATGAATTCTTGATTCTCTGAAGTTGAGACTTGGATCCATTTCTTTCTAAATCTATTGCTATTGTAATGCACACAAGACAAATTTTTAGTGAATTAAGGATTATTTTTACTATAATTAATATTATTTTTGTTAATTTATTTTATCCTACATTATTATATCATGGGCTAACAAAGTTAACAAATTTAAATTTTCCGATGGAATGTTGATGGGAGGGTAACATTAGCTATCTAGCTAAACAAACCATGGATGCTTAGCTAGGGGTATGGCTGGACCACCAGAGCTTGTTCCTAGGTCATTAATAAAGTTCAGCAATGTTAGCATGTTTGGTAGCGGGTGGTTGTTACTTCAGAAAATTTGTGTTCTTATCTCCCCCTACAGGCCGGGTGCAAGTATAGGCCATATCTCCGACCAGCATGTGTATACTTTATGTGATCAACTTCATAACTTCACCCTTTATGCATGTGTTAATGGATTGCTCTGTGCAAGACTATTAGACTATTATGGAGGTAAATGTTTGCATTACTGCATTTAAATTTGCCTACTCCTCCCCCCAAATTTCATAAAATCAACCATTGGAAAAATATTGCACTGAAATGATACAACTCCCTTCGAGGAGCCGATGAAACACATTTTGGTTTTCGCTGGAGGATTTTTTTGGCTATTGCAGGTGCTTGCAAAATCAGTGCTGCAAAGGTTAATGTTTCAAAGACAAATAAAAAATATATTTAGCAGCTATAATAGGTTCGTATCATGTCTGTGTAGAGTGTTTTCTTCACATGCTCAGACACAGAAACACACACACACACACACACACTACACTTTCACCAAGGAAACAGGGACAGAATGCATAATATAGGCCTCTTCCTTTCTCCTCTCTCTCTCTCTCTCTCTCTCTCTCTCTCTCTCTCTCTCTCTCTCTCTCTCTCTCTCTCTCTCTCTCTTTCTCTCTCTCTGCATCTTGTTTGGCCCTCCTTTCTCAATTCCATCTCCCTGCTTTCACGCTTTGTTGAACATAGTTATTTTCCCACAGGGTTCCTGTGTGTATGAGAGGAAAGAGAAAGGAAGAGCAAAACATCACTTCATGTTTCTTCCCTGTAGAGAAAGCTGCTGCAAATCTCAGGAAAAGACGCCGAAGATAAAGAATCCCTATGCAATGTCTTGATTGATAATATTTAACTGTATGTTAAGTGTATGTAACAAAGACTGATGACTATCATTAAATATAATATAACTTGAATCTTTGAAGTATATATGGTCATATACAGTAAGAATTTCTGATTAATAAAAACAGGCTTTTCTTAGAAATTCTATGTACCAAAGCTCATTGGAGCACTAGCACTAGTTTGGACCTGGTAAGAGCTAGAAATGATACAAGTAATTAACTTCGCAAAGCATGCTAGATGTTCATTAATGTTCACTAGAAGCCTTTAGTGGTCAGAAAATATAGCCATGTGTACGGTTCTACAGTTATAGCCATGAATTAAAAAATCTGGGCAAGCAAAAGAAATAAACAGCCAATATAAGGCATGTCAAATAAATGTTTGTTGATTTAGCTTATACTTTTTTTTGTTTTCAAATCAACATACATTTCCTTTATAGGTCTGTAATGAGAAGTTTGTAAGATTAATATTTTAAAAAAAAAACAAGACGAAGACGATGTTTATTAAAAGTTACATCTATCCCCTTGGTCTGTTGGTAGACCCTAACAGGTTGGTTGGGCCTTGCCTTCCACTTGTGTTGTTTTTGGCCCCAACCAAGTTGGTGGAGTCTTGCCTTCCCCTTTGTCTGTTGGCAGCCTCTACAAATTTGGTGGAACCTTGCCTTCCCCTTGGTTTGTTTTTGGCCTCAACCAGGTTGGTGGAGTCTTGCCTTCCCACTGGTCTGTTGGTGGCCTCTACAAATTTGGTTGAACCTTTTCTTTCCTTTTGTCTGTTGGTAGCCCCTACTAAGTTGGTGAAGAATTGTCTTCCCCTTGGTCTTTTGGTGGCCCCAAGCAATTTTGGTAGATTAACTACCTTACTTACTTACACATTTCTGTAACCATATTAATCTGATTATGGTTGCGTTGGATCTATGATTATCTCCACGGCATGTCTTAAAGATACAGCTTAGATGGCATGTCAGTCCCTCAGAATACACTATGCACACACTCATTCACACATAGTAGAAATTCTTTTCACAGTTTACATCTTGGCATGTTTTTGCTAGGTAAGAGGAATCCAGAGACCCGGAAGGAAACTAACATTGGAAATAGAAATGAAAGGAGTGGTAAGGGAAAAAAAACTTCACAGATACCAAAAATCAGGTGTCTTAAATTTTATCTGCAAATGCCTGGTGTGGCTGCAAGCTTTTATTCCAACCGCACAGGAGCAACAATGATTCCACTTGTTTAATCAGTTCATCTTGGGTCCCAATAATGGAATATAGGCCTGCAGCTACAGCAGCCCTTCATGGAGAAGATTAAAGACCCCCTGACAAGCATAAGTTCAAACCAAGGACCCTGGAGCTGTGAGGCAGAAATGCTACCCACTGCACCCCCACTTTACCCACTTTATTCTACCTGCCCTGGGGCATTTACAATATGCTAGATATTTAAACTGGTCTAAAAACTACTTGAGGACAAAAATAATAGCTTCAGAAAAGAAGTTTATGGAACTGATTAGGACAGGGACTGCAGTCGGTGTGGACTGAAACCCAATTTTCAACCCATGTAATGGGTAAATTTAATTACCTTCAGTTGACTTCAGAATTTTATGCTTAGTTGGAACAGAACCCGATATCTGCATTTAATTTTGGGGGATAACCCTCCTTTGGCTCACTAGGCATCATTATGGGCAGTTTAGTTTAGCATAGTCCACCAAATGTCATGTTTTTTGCATGTAAGAAGAAACCAAGGAACCCATATAACTAATAAACTATAACAGTAATAAAGTAAAGGACTCTCGGCTGTGAGGTGGCATCATATCTCATCATTTGGTAAATGTGAAATGTGTGCTTCTGTGGTTATTGGAGGTTAGTCACAGGAAATGCGGCTCTATTGTTTCATTTCCAGCCCTGATTATTTTCCAACAACCACTTATTCCAAATCTTGCTTTCTGAGTTTTCTGCGTTATTCTCTGTCTTTTAGTAGACCATGTAAGTCCCCACACAGGCATATTTTATTCTGAAAATCTTTATTCAAAATACAGCTCACTTTCACCCTTCACTTCTTTTTAGACAGATGGAATGTTGTATTTGAATTTCTTAACTAGTGTGACATTTATGGAAAAATGCCCAGTCCAGCAACCTGATTTGACTATACAATACTCCAACGAGAGAAACTAGAGAACTAGAGTGATCTGGCAGCAGTTGTCTAGCAGAAGGAAGGAGAATCCGTCTGCTGGGAATAAATCCCATTTCGTGCTGCCAGAGATTTGGCTCATGTTGCTCTACACCTAATGGCAAATCTTAGAGTGTGTGGTATGTAGCTCTTTTTCTTACTTTTTTTCTGAAATTTATTTAGATTTTGTTGGAGCATTTGATCACTTTATAAACCAGTGATAACTCTAAAGAGTTTTAAGACATTTGGCTCATAATATTTGCTGATGTAAAACCTGAACAGGATGTCAGGCTATCAGTACTAGTTTTTCAGATCTGGACCATGTCCTATGTGCACTAGATAACAATCGAAATTCATAAAAAAAAAAAATGGATCAAGGCTAGTTCTACATTTGGAAAAATAGAAAATGGATCAGTGCTATATCCATGTTTTTGACAATTGATGATGTGGACTAGCTCCATGTTTCTGCACAATGCATCAGGACTAATTGATGTTTCTGTAAATCGATGATGTGTATTACTGAAATGGTTCCCCACCTGCCCACACTCATGCTCTTTTACCCAGACTGTACAGCTCCTGGCCCCTCAGCCATACCGAGCACCAGTCCGTCGTCTTCCTGTGACAGAATGATTAAAAACAAAGCCTAGACTGTGCAACACTTTAGATCTGTTTTTTTTTTTTAGCACACAAACCTGAAACCAATAAGAGGTCTTTCTTGCGATATATTAGAATGCGATATATTCAATCCTACTGGAGAAACAAATCAAACTGATAAACCTGAGCAGCAGTTAACCTGAAAGGCCCAGACTCACATTCTATGGCTAGCTTTAATGCAGTACTTTAGCTTTATCTAGACGTAGCCGAAAATAAAATCAGATATATAATATTGTGTGTGTGTGTGTGTGTGTGTGTGTGTGTGTGTGTGTGTGTGTGTCAGAAGTCTGGATCAATTCTGTATAAAAAATTTTTGTTTGTTATTTTCACCATTAGCAGCTATTTTGCAACACTTTTGGTCATGCTAATGGTACAATTAGCATTAAATATTTTTTGTATTTTCATCATCCACTTGATTTTTTAAAAACGTATTCGTTGCATTGTATATTTTCGCATATCTGATGTTTGCTCAGGTGATTACACAGTGGGGTGGAATTTGACAGTCAGCTGGCCAAACATTCACTACAGGTGATTTGAGATTATAGTCTTATCAGTACATTATTTACCGAGCCATTGGGGTTGCAAAAGCCAGTGCACTCTTAGTGCCGGTCCCAAGCCCGGATAAATGAGGAGGGTTGCGTTAGGAAGGGCATCCAGCGTAAAACATGTGCCAAATCAAACATGCGGATTACGAATTAGACTTTCACCCGGATTGGTCGAGGCCTGGGTTACCAATAACCGCCACAGGTATTGTAAGACAACAGGGTACCGGTGGAAATTGGGCTACTGTTGGCCGAAGAAGGAGAAGAAGAGGAGGAAGACGTCTACAGAGACAGCATGGAAAGGAGGAGTGTAGGAGAGTGGATGTTCGGGTTGGTACTTTAAATGTTGGTACAATGACTGGTAAAGGGCGAGAGGTAGCTGATATGATGGAGAGGAGAAAGGTAGATATGTTTTGTGTTCAGACCTGCGATGTTGTATGGTTTAGAGACAGTGGCTTTAACTAAAGATGCCAATGATAGAGATGGTCATTGGGAGTGACGACGATGGACAGGATTAGAAATGAGTTTATTAGAGGGACAGCGCATGTAGGACGTTTTGGGGACAAAGTAAGAAAGGGCCTGACTGAGATGTTTTGGTCATGTGCAGAGGAGGGACATAGGGTATATGTAGAATGCTCAGGATGGAGCCACCAGAAAGGAGGAAAAGAGGAAGACCAAGGAGGAGGTTTATGGATGTGGTTGGGGGGAGGCATGCAGGTAGTTGGTGTGAAAGAGTGTGGACAGAGTGGTATTGAGATGAATAATCCGCTGTAGCGACCCCTAATGGGAGCAGCCGAAAGAAGAAGAGTAGATTATATTATTTTCATATATATTATATATAAAAATACACTGAACAGTGATGGAAATAGAGCGTGAACACAGAGTGTAACGCAGATGTGGGATTAACCTTTAATTCTATCAAGGTAATTTACTTAGCAGCACTCTCCCTAAGGCCTGAACATAAACTTCCTTCATTCCCCAATAGGGGCTCGTGAGTTATAGGTTTCATTAACAGTTAATGTCGTAAGCGCTTAAGAGAGGAGGAGAACGAAACAACGGCTTTGTAGGCAAGATTCATTTCCATTTCTTATGGTTCGTTACACATTGGAGAATCCTCAAGATCCGGTTTAAAAGCTTCCTGACATGACATTGTTACCTTCATGTAGTAATACCAAACACAGTGGTACATTTTGTTGACAACAAAGTACACATTTTTAGCCGTGTATTTGAGGTGTTTGCGTTTCATTAAACGAAGATTCTACTTGAGATTCCATTCTAGCTTCTACACAACAGTCCTGTATCAATACAAGCTGTTCTTTACAGCATGATGAAAGCCAATGGTCTCTTTGTGGCCCCTGAGGCAGCTATTCTCTGAAACTGGAAGAGCGCTACTTAATCAGTGACAGCCATTACAGATGACGATGCACAGCGCTCATTAACGAGATAGAATATTTTCCAGCTTTAGAAACGTACTGGTGCTATGGCAGCACATCGAGCAATTATGACAAAGAGTCAATCAAAAATTAAATGGAAAATATAGGCAGTAGTAACGAATGCAATAAAAGGATAACAGAGAAAACACCTGGAATTAAGCCGCTATGGCAGAAGTTACTGATTTGCTTTTTCCGCAATAACATTTACAGCATTTGACAGATGCCCTTAGGCAGAGCTACTTACAATTATCACTTTCATTCAACTGAGCAGTTAAGGGTTAAGAGCCTTGCTCAAGGCCCCAGTAGTGACGGCTTAGTGGTGCTTTGATTTGAACTTTGATTTTCCTTTGAGTCTGGTTCCTCTCAAGGTTTCTTCCTCATAACATCTAAGGGAGTTTTTCCTATAATTTTTACATTCTGTAAAGCTGATTTGCGTCAATGTCCATTTTGAAAAGTGCTATAGAAATAAACTTGAAGTGAATTGAATTAAATTGAATCGAATTTAACTCATGGGTAATGTGCATGCCTAAGCCACGCCTTCTAATTTTGTATGCCACACAAAAAACAAGGCGTATGCAAATGAAGCCATACCCTCATATGCATAAGCCAAGTCCTCTCATTCTGTATGCCACACAAAAACCAGGCCTATGCAATTTGAGCTATGCCCTCATCTGCATAAGCCACGCCCTCTCATTCTGTAGGCCACACGAAAACAAGGCAAATGCTGACACTAAAACATTTTTGATTTGAAACATTTGCATCTCCAGCTCTGACAGTATAAGCTAAGCCGACAGCTCGTGTCCAATTCTGTAAAAGTTCTCACTCGCCTCGGGCATACTCTTGGCAATATGCCAGCTGCATTCATCAAGATGGCATTGTAAATTTGTCCAGAGCACTAGTGTAAATGTTGTACAGTAAGCTATACATAGTGACTTTAACGACATAACCCGAATGACAAATTTGCATTTAAATAGAGGCCTTTATGGGGTGTGCACTGGGGTGCACTGGAACAATGTGATAACTCGCTGTTCCACTTCTGGAGTTCCTCGCCCTCTCTGAGGAGTGCATAAAGAGCATGTTCCAGCAGCAGGCGAAGCCTGGTGTAAGAATAGGTGCTTGTACACAGTGTGTAAACAGACTCACTGTGCATTGCAATACTGTGAGCACTAACTTATCTTTATAATCTACCTTTGAGAAGTATCCCCATTAAAAGCATTAGAATACATTCAGTGATGAGTTAGAACATCGAGTCCTCACTATTAGGACAAAAGCAAAATAAAAAAGATCTATTTAAAATCTCTAAAACAGCCACACAGTACTGAAGCCAAATGGATGCTCAGACCCATGAGTCTTTGGTAAGTTTCTAATTAACTGATTAAAACTCAACTATCAGCCAGAACTCAAATATTTCTTATCCAAGGCCATGAGCCTTTACAATTTTGGTGTTTTCAAACACTGAATGTTGTCATTGTCTTCTTTTCTCTTTAAACAAACTGCTAAAATTGTAAGTCAATTTTGATAGATAGATAGATAGATAGATAGATAGATAGATAGATAGATAGATAGATAGATAGATAGATAGATAGATAGATAGATAGATAGATAGATAGATAGATAGATAGATAGATAGATAGATAGATAGACAATAATTGCATTTTTCAAATGAAGCCTAATTGTGTGCTTTTGTGAACATTCCACAGGAAGGAAAACGCAAAAAATAAATAGTTTATGAAACAAGCTTAACATTTTTATTTGTTTTGGTTGACTTTTCCTCACAATGTCCTGCTTTTCTTGAAAAACGTCCATCCTGTAAATTTTTCTTGTTAGTGTATCCATAACCAAACCTTTTCTTCCCCGTCAACTATTGTGGAATGAAAATACAGCGATTAAGTGCACATAAATATATTTGAGCTTGTGCAGCTTGGTGTAGATGCGGGTTGTGAGCTCTGACTGGTGAGTTCTCTGACCATTCAATCAAAGGACATGAAAATGCCAACATTGCAGAAACAACGGCATACGGACACTACTTGTAGCAGCGCAACCCGAGAAAAAAGAAACATGGTCTATGAAATGCGACTATATTTTATAGTGTGTGTGTGTGTGTGTGTGTGTGTGTGTGTGTGTGTGTGTGTATATATATATATATATATATAATGCGAGCATCATGTGGGGAAAAACATGTATTACACTTCATAACTGCTAGTTTGCCAGTAGGCTGTTACTCTCTAGACCCATTCATTATAACAAAGATGGCAGATCATCCTTAAAATCATGCTGACCTTTCAGCAAATCAACAACATAATGAGAGATGTTACACAAGCATGACTGTTTGACTTGGCATTTGAGCTCAAATGGATAATTATTATGAGATAAACGTATTCTATAACGTAGCCCTACAAGCCTAAAGTTAAGTATAATTTTATTTGAAGGCCTATTTGTGGATAGGAAGCATCAATATTGCGACGAGTTCACGGCCAGACTACCGATTTTTCACAAAAACATTATAGAATTTGTATTATTTATTTCATACATTTATTTTCCAGACAGAAGTAAAGTTTTTTTGTGGAGATTTGTGGAGAGCCAACCAGGTTGCAGCCTTCAACCGAAGAAAGGTTGAAACTAAGAAAGGTATACAAATAGTGCATGATGTGGGATGTCAAGCACAGGAACACATCCCACTTGAAAGTGTTGTAATTTTGTTTACTAGATAGTAGTGTTGTAACGGTAAATGTATTCTGAACGAAAGTTTTTGGTACAGGGCTTGCGGTTCGGTGTACAGGTATACCACATGCAATCTTTTTTATGTGCAGAACATAATAGTGCCTAGTGTGCAGAAGATAAAATCCACACACAAAATATATAGGTAAGCAACCGCCCCACATTTTCCACCCTTATGAAATGAACATAGCATAATGCTGCTATACTTCCAGTGTTATCTTTCACACACTAGTAAAAGATACCACTGGAAGTATAGCGGCATTATGCTATGTTCATTTTAAAGGGGTGGAAAATGTGGGGCGGTTGCTTACCTATATATTCTGTGTGTGGATTTTATCTTTTGATTGGTTTGATTGGTATAGTTTGTGTTTCGAATGCTACCATGTGGTTAACTCGGCCTCCTCACCTCCCCTACATCAGTACCTGACCTCACCTGCACCCTTATGACTGAATGAGCACAAATATTTATAGTACACTCTAAAATCTAAACATCTTTCCAGAAAAATGGAGTTTATTATAAAGCAAATGAGAACTAAACATTTATTCATATATATACACATTAATTGAATATATAATATTTGTAAAATTTATACTCAAGCTTTTTACAGCAAGCTTTTTTTTCTCTGTTGCACTCTACATTTTGTGGGTTTTTGTCTGAAAGGTATATAAAAGATTTATAATATGGTGCATATTATCACACTGTAAGAAGGACAATGTCGTTTATATGCAGCTCGACATCACAGTTTCTGTAATTAGCACTACAGCTTGGACACCAGATGGATTCTCTACTCATCGCCACGAGAGTGTGTTTCACAGTTTAATCTACCTCACAGCCTGTTGCCTTATTTTAGTTTACTTTCTAGGACAACAGAACTTTAAGACGAGTTAAAACCGCATTTGGCAGAGGACATTGAAAAGGATTAAGCTTTATTTTGCAATCTTTGTAGACAAGAGGCAGCTCTGTATTTGTATCTGATATTTTTGCATCTTGAGCATCTTTGCTGGAGACATTTTGCCTCCATTCTTCTAACATTAACATTAAGCACCATCCGCAGAAATCAGTAAAAATTGGTGTATAATATGGTGTAGCTTTTACCTTGAAAAATCAAGACTCGCAAGTAGTTTAGACAGAAAGTTTCACCACAAACAATCACCAAGAATCAATACCCACGATACAAATAATTCCAGAGAAAATCGAGAGCATTACTTTGGTAGAACCTCTGTTATAAAAACAAATTTACTTCTGGCGAATCATAATGAACAATTGTGAAATCACTGTGGTATTAATCTATTGAATTAAAATGACAAAGATCACAAATTGCAAATATGTTAGGATTAAGGACACAATTATATTCCAATAGCCACTGCGATTTATTGAATTATGACACATTGTTCTTTCAATCAATCAATCAATCAAACTTTATGTATTAAGCGCATTACAACCACCAACAGGAGCACAAGGCGCTTTTCAGTAAAGCAAAAAATAAATATAAAAAAAAATAAAAATGTAATTAAAAGTAATATTTAAAAAAATAAATAAATACTTAAGAAAAAATAAAAAATAAGACAATGAACATAAAATAGCAGTTGATTTAGGGCTACGTGTTAAAAGCTTGTCTGAATAAATGAGTTTTCAACTGCGATTTATACACGTTTTGTACACGTGTATCACATTCCCATATAATTAACATTGGTATATAGTCTAAATTTTAATGTATGGTATGGACAGATTCAACCTACTGTATTAAACGCCTCTGGAATGAACTGGAAATCTGATTGCACCCCATGGTTCCTCACCTCACCTACATCAGTACCTGACTTTACTGAATTATTATTGAATTAGCACAAATCTCCACAAGCACACTCCAAAATTCTAATTCCCTGAAGTGTGAAGATAATTATAAAAGCAAATGGGGACTAAATGTGGAATGGGCTGTTCAAAAAGAACATACCAATCCTATGGTCAGGTGTCCACAAACTGTCCATATAGTATAGTATTTATAGATGGGTAGCATTCATATAATTGATCATATGCATACGCCTCGACAGTCGATATGAAAGATGAGAATCGAAGTGATACCTCGATGACCCTTTTTTCTCTCTCATTGCCTATTCAACCAGCTGTCACTTCCACAGATGAGGTGTGTGTGTATGTGAGTGCGTGTTGTGTCTGTTGTGTTTGTGAGTAAGTGTGTTTGTGTTTGCTCAGCTGAAACACTGCAGCAGGTGCTGGGGTAATGACAGTCAGCCACAAAATCACTCTCTGATGAGATCTTTGAGTGCAGACTGGATGAGCAGGTAGTCAGTGTTCTCACCTCATTCACATTGATAAAAATGGAAAAAGCACAAAGAGTTTAAAGCAGTTTTTGAACTATAGCGGTGTACAAAGCTTCATACAATCTTTATACAATCAGGTGAAAGAACGGACATTGCTGTATTATATATATATATATATATATATATATATATATATATATATATATATATATATATATATGTATTAAATAGAAATAAGAAATAAATGAAATACAATTCTATATATACAAAAAGTATCCAAAAGTTTAAAAAGGTGCTAGTGTACTAAAAACATTTTAAATGGCATGTGAGCTTTAAGAGCAGAAAAGCATCACTGTAGGACCAGGAAAACCTTCAATAAACCGTTTGGCAACTTGTGCATAATAAACATCGAAGAACGATCCACATGATCTCACTTCCGCACACTTCTGCGGACTTTGCCTTCTTCCCAAAGATGAAGATCTGGCTTGAAGGTCTCTGTTTTGACACCACTAGATGGAGATCCAATGTGAATCACAACATGTGCTTGTCACGCTTTGAGAAGAAGACTTCCGGGACACATTTCAGTAGAGGCATAGGGGACCATATCAAAGGTTAGTGTGTAAACGTAGATCAATTAAATACCTTTTAATAAACAGAGCCAATCTCAAAACTTTTTGATATCACCTGTGGCACAGTGATACTCTCAGCGTTCATTGTGTCAGCTCCGTTCCCTACTGAAAGTTATAAAGTTTGATGGCCACTGGAAAAGGGGTCTCTGGAAAGACCTCCTGTGCTGTTCTGTGGTCGTTATCGCTAGTCTCAGTCTAGAGCTAAATGTGCCCCCTCGTAGGACTTTAGTGTCACATGCAGGATCTTAGTATCCTTGATGCATTGTCAAGGATGATAAGAAGATTCTTCAGCATTCCCCTTTCAGTCAGACACCTCAACTAGAGACTCCAGCTCCACTCCAATGAGAGATCCTGCTTTTCTAATAAGCTTGTTGGGTCTGTTGGCATCGGTAGTCTTCACCCTGCTAACCCAGTACACTACAGTGTAGAAGATGACGCTGCCTACCACAGATTGGTAAAACATGATTAACATGTATATTAGGTCACATGTTTATTCATTCGCAGAATTTGGCCACAATTCATCTGAGAAAACGAGAGTTTCGATGAACTATTTTTCTCATCCTGTGACAGAGTGACTCATTCATTGTGTTCAATCTCAGAGAGGCAAACTTCAAAGAGGACACACAAGTTAGCACCATGACAAATTCCTGCCTGAAGTGCTCGGCAAAAAAAGATGTTCTCTCGCAAAACTTGTGATAGTGCTGGGCCCTTTGTGATGAAATATTTCACCCCATTTCGAACTGGAAAGTTGGTGTGTTTTATTTGGTAAGGTGTATTATTTGTACATCCAGGAACTTTACTGTTTTTGTGCCTTGTTGCCTCCACAATTTGAGCATGTTTGCTGGATTGTTTTACCTATAAATGCAGTGTGACACATCAAAAAAAAATCCTTGATCAGTGAGCATGAACTGACCTGAGACGTGCATGGCTGTTTATTTTTGCGACTTTAAATTGGTCCATGAAATAGTTGTTATTGGCCTAGTTTATGTGGGCCCTGGTCCTCCTTCATCGGGCTCTTAAAATATGTCCTTTTAGGTTCATATTAAATTTAATGGCCACAACAAAGTCGCCCTACAGCTTCACTCTGGCTCAAACGAGCTCCAGTGTCTTTGTGTGAAACGCAGATCTCTTTTAAAAAATGCGGTGTATTTTATACTGAGTGACCTTACAGACCTCATCATTACTTTTCACAACCTCATTAAAGTGCCACTAGTCTATAGATTGTATAGGAATTTGTTGTATAGAACCTCTGAAAGTTCAGGACAGGTTCAACACTAACAACCATATTACTAGCGAAAAATGTAATCCAGGAGACACCGGGTGGGTTTTTGTGCACTGCCCCTTAATCCTCATTTGCTCAACTATGAGCTTGATAAGGATTTGATCTGTTTTCATAAGTAAATAAAAGCACTATCTATTATCTGAGAGCACATTTCAATCAATCAATCAATCAATTAATCAATCTTTATTTATATAGCACCTAACATCTACCAGGTAGAACCTGGGTGCTGAACAAAGTGCAAGAGGCCAGTGTAGTGAGTTATTGGTGGTCAGGTGATCATGGATTATGGCATCCTATTGGTCTTTTTTTTTAAAAGCTGGCAGATGCCCTTATCCAGACAACTTTTTTCCTCATTCATGCAATAAGCAGCAATCAGGTTAAGGGCTTTGCTCAGGGGTCCAGGAGTGGCAGCTTGTATATGTATATATATATGTACGTACACAATGTATATAAAAGTTTCGAGACTTGCTCTGTTTACACACTATCACCTTCAAAATAATGGCCTTTCACTGCAATACAGCAATCCCAGCGTTCCTGCCACTTCTGAAATGTGTTCTGAGAGTCCTCATTTCAAAGCATGTCAGGCACCTTCTGCGATTCGCACCTGACCTCAGCAATGGTGACAAAACGGTGACCTTTGAGCTAAAGCTTTATCTTCTGAAAGAGGGCGAAGTTAAAATCTGGCGAGTAGTGTGAATGCGGAAGTGAGATCATTGTTCCCAGACAATCATCAAGTTGCTGAATGGTTTTGACATTTTGAGCTTGTTGAAGGAGTTCCTGATCTCTCTGCATCGTCTAACAGTGATCTTTTCCTCCTAAAGTGCGCATGCCACTCAAAACACCCTGAAAGTCTCATCGCAGCCTCAATGTATGTCAAACGCTGTTGTGGCAAAATTGCCCAGTTTCACGCAGAATTTCACATTTGATCTTTGTTCTAATTTGCTGTCCATGAAATTTCAGACAACTTTATAAAACATAACTTTCACATGTTTTATATGGTATTCTCCTGCAAACTGTTGCCTAGAAGTTGCAGGCACACAGTTATATAATATGTCTTTCTATGCTGTACCCGGGCCAAACCTGCCACTGCTTAACAATGCTCCTTTGCACAAATTGAGCTCTGTGAACACATGGTTGGACCAAGTTTGGCATGAAAGAAATACTACTCATAGCCCTGATCTCCACTTCACTGAACCTGAATGAAGCTTTTTTACCCAAAATCTGTGCCTGATCTCAATAATGCTGGAGCTGGTGTGTGAATAATTATAAATCCCCACAAACCGTCCCAGAAAAGCAGAGATCATAACAGCAAACAGCCGATGCTTTTAAATGGTGAATACTTTTGTATAATTTGCAGCCCAGGATGATCTGAACAAAGAAAGAACAAATCCTAATACATGTATAAAATCAAAACCAAGGAGAATAGTTCTCTAAATAATGACTCCAGTTCTTTTTTTTAACTCGAGACATCAGTTTGTGATCCTACACAATATTTTACCTATTTTCTGTGCTTTTTATGACCATTTAATGTCTTATTATTCAGAGACCTATTAGAGAATGACTGTTTAGAGCTATAAGTGATGACAGAAAGTTGCTTCCCAGACATTCCACACAACATTAAACATAACTTTCAGTCCATAAGCAGTATGTGTCATCTATTAATTAATACCATTTGAAGAACAGCACTCTTTTAGGTGCTTTATTTTTTTAATGTTATTGAAATGTAATTATATTACAAGAAATGTTTCAGTCGTATGGCTATAAATCCTAAAGACATGTTCGGGGTTAATGGACTGCAACATCGCTAAGTGCGATGGAACGATAAGGAGACCGTCTCGTCAAACCGCGATCAGAGACTAAAACAAACTTTAATGCAGTTCACTTTTTACAGCCGAAGCTGTATATCATGTGCATGAAAAAAGGAATTCGGGCATCAGGCCAGGCCATGCTTTTTTTTTCTCTACACCTTTTAATGCATGGCCCCATCACTCTGACAGACTCTTCCGTTCAACGTTTCAGAGCCTGGAGACGGCTGTCCTTTCCAAGAATATAGAGTCCCCTTCAAACCTTTGCAATAAATTTAGGTGAGTGACAGGAGACCAATCATTTTCACTAAGCCTGACGAATGCTGTCTAATCTAGATCCCTATGGCAAGCCGGCATGCCCGTTGTCCACTTTATATTACCCATAAACCTCTCAATCTGCTCACGTGGCCTCAGGGGTGGTGCAAGAAAAGACAAAGCGTTCATCACTTCCTGAGGTTCATGAGCACAATCCCCCATCTAAAACCTGTTAGTTAGACACAAGCATGGCATACTCTTTCCTCCGTGCTTTCCTTCACAGAAATAAAAGTAAATCTGTTCCTCAAGGATGCGCAGACAGCCAGCAGTAATGAAGCAAGCCGTGTACTACGTCTTCTCGGGCACGTTTTTCTCACTCCCTATTTTGAACCATCAATTTTATTCCTTTTTTTTTTCTCTATTGGTTGAAATCGAAGGGGAACACAGAGCACTTTGTCTTCATTATGTGATGGTGCATCTGACTGTTAAGCCAGAGTCGCTTTCATATCTCTAAACCATGCATTTCATTATAGGAATAAGCCCTGCTTTAAAAAGGTGTGCATGGGTCTATTTTTCTTTTTTAATTCCCAAATCAAAAAGAATTCTGATCGATCACGTCTGATCCCGCATGCTCTCCATAGTCGGTCATTATTTTTTTCTTGTACCTACCAACAAACTGACTGTCTTTTCCTGCTAGTTGCCAATACACCTTTTTCCAAACATTCTACAAATATTTTTCAAAAAATGTGAGTTTAATTATATATCTGCAAATGTACATACCGGTATATTCAATGATATAGAATATAGATGATATACCAAGACAGAACACCACCTCCGGACCAGAATCAGCAGCAATCATGCAAGTCATCTGAAGGACAAAGAACACACTTTTGAGGATGAAAGAGATATATTTTAAGGATGTGCATTTCCATAACTTAATTCACATCTCGATGCATTAAACATACATAAGAAGCAACTACCATTGTGATGTGATACGATTCACCCCTATTACGATGCCGTGTGATCTGCTTTAAATTTGATTTAACACAATGCAATATGAAAAAAATAAGATGCTATGCAATTCAATATGGTAGAGAGAGTTTGCTTTTATTTCTTTATTCTTTATCTTTATTTATTCTGTACATTTTTACTAATTGCGTTCTGACTTCAAATGCACGGTCCTTTGCAAACAGGCTTTTGAGGTGCAAAAAAAGAAGGAAAAAAATTTAAATTAAACCAGACTCTTTTCGACGTGTCACGCCACATCAGCTACATGTACCTCCACAAGCAAGTAAATCCACACCGAGACTAAGAGTTTATCAAACAGGTGTGTAAATGGAATTCCAAGATCGTTGTTTTACGTTTTATTTTCCTTATTTTTGACTTTACTCGTCCCTTTTCCCGATTCCCCTGCTTCTTCAATTATTCCAGCAGCTTGTAGCTTTGTGTTTGGCATGTTGGTTCCTCAGTGTCCTGCCAGCATGCACCCACAGACCTGCTGCTCCTCAGTGGATGATCAGAATCACATGGTGCCTACAAGTACTATTATGTTTTTTTTTTTTTATCAATTACTCAAATGTACTTACATTTTTTTAGTGAGACAGTTTTCCCCTCAAGTTTCTTTCAGTGAACAATTCTACAAAATAGACATTATGGAAAATCTATATAAAATTTCTTTATTACACCACAGCACTTTTTTGGTGTTATCCATCCAACCAAGAGGATGAGTTTCCCTTCTAAGGTTTCTTTTCTGTCTCAGGGAGATTTTCCTTGCCAACATCGACTCGGTTTATTTATAAGATCTAAATCGTTAAAATGTAAATCCTGATCCATGTATTTCTGCTTGTTTTGTTAAAAGTGTTATACAAATAAAAAAAGATTGAATTGTGTACATTGTATAATAATATAGCAAGTAAACAAGCTGCTTAGTTTCGACCAGTAGCTCTGGAGTATAGCTGCATTTCACTTTGCTGGATTTTTCCCCATTCTAAAAAGCTGACTTGTGCTTTCTATATTCAGAGTTATTGACAGAAGAGTTGTGGAGTTCAGATTTTTGTTTTATTGTACTACAACATTCAATACTTTATTTGGTGCAGGAAAATGTGGACATGAGGATACTCTAGAATACTGAATGTATTAAATATTGTTGCATTATTTGCCTAAAAGGAATGAGCAATGAATGATAGATTGAATAAGTAGAGGGATTGAATGTGGAATTTTTCAGTGGATGGATGAATAAAATGATAGGTAGATAAATTTATTGGATGGATGGATGGATGGATGGATGGATGGATGGATGGATGGATGGATGGATGGAATAATATGTAGATTAATGTATTGGATGGATGGATGGATGGATGGATGGATACAATGATAGGTAGATTAATGTATTGGATGGATGGAAGGAAGAAAGGAATGAAGGAATTATGGAAAAATCAACAGAAGGATGGATGAATTTTCCTAAACCAAGTGGCGGAAGGGGTAGCTCAGTGTATAAGACTTTGGGTTACTAATTGGAAGGTCTGGGGTTCCAGGGGCCCTGGTATCACAACCTGCCACTCTTGGAGCCGTTGAGCAAGGGTTAACTCATTAATTTCACTGTGACTGAAAGTACATATGACAAGTATAAAGCACTTTTGTTTTTCTTTTTAAATGCTTAATTTCTTTTCCAGTGTTTCATCATTTTCTGTCTATGTTGATAATTAGTTGATAATTATCAACAACATCATTATTAACAATAGTGTTACTTTTTTATTAAATACACCCTGTAGACTCTCGTTCATCTTAAGTAGAACCCTGGCTGACATGTGGAATGTTTATTGTCTCCAGGACCACAGTTAAGTAATCCAGCTGGTAAAGGCACTGTTCTTATTTTGCTGTGATCTGACATCATGATCTAACAGCTAAAGCAAAATCCTATAATACCCGCTGCTTGCGTGCCATGTGGTGGTGAACTGGCTGAGGTATGTGCCATGATGCTACTTCCATCTGGATTTTTACTGAGGCTGGAAGAGTGGTTTCTAGAATTAGGAGACCTATGATTACAAATAAAATGTAATACACTGTAGTCAGATCTTTTTTTTTTTTTTTTAAGTTTAATAAAAGATGTGCACCTGGATTTCACACTTCACCTGATTATTTATATATATATATATATATATATATACATATATATACATATATATACATATATATACACACACACACACACAGTATATATATATATGCCAAAACATGAACAAAAACATGAACATGATGAATAATATCTGTCAATTTGCCAAATTGCTACTATTTGGTTTTCCTTTAGATGCTAAACTACACTTCATTGCTGTGTACCTGTGATTTGCAATGACAATGAATTTGTATCTATCTATATATTTATTGATGGATATTTAATTTACTTGATATGTACTACCTCATTTTAAAAATGAAAGAATCTGTTCATATCACTTTGTAACAATATCCGATTTCTGTCAAAAGTCAGGGGACAAAATAGAATTAGAATCTTCACTCCTCTGGGGTCTTTCTATTCAGTGGTGTTAGGTAAAGAGGCTTAGGGTGTTTCAATTGGTGTTTCAATTCATCTCAAAGGTCTTCAGTAGGGTTGAGGTCAAGACATCAAAACAAGGACACTCAAAATAAATAAAAAAACTTCACAAACCATGCAGTTTCATGTAGTTCACTTTGTGCATTGTCATGCTGGAAGAAGCTTTGGCCTTTGGGTTCCAATGAAGTGCAGCAAATCCCCCTTTTCAACACAACTGTGTGTGCTACAAAAGAACCACTAATGGGTGTGAGAGTCAGTTGTCCAAAAACATTCGGCCGTCCTACGAAATTCCTAAATTACAAAGAATCGTGAGGGGATTCTAACGCTTGCCTTTCATGCCTCTTATTAAAAATCACCATCAAATCTAATACACAAAGGGGGCCCTGCCAAAGCCTTTAATCAGATTACAACCATCTGCTGCTTGCTGATTAATTTTTTAATGTAATTTGCACCATGAGTGTACATTCTTTGCTCAATATTTGGATTTCATCAAATGTTAGGAAGTGGG
This sequence comes from Silurus aristotelis, assembly GCF_946808225.1. Lineage (NCBI taxonomy): Eukaryota > Metazoa > Chordata > Actinopteri > Siluriformes > Siluridae > Silurus > Silurus aristotelis. The sequence goes on along the minus strand of NC_139598.1, from coordinate 15,173,533 downwards.
GTTAGAAGTAGCTTGTAGAGGATTTCAGTATTTATGTATTGAGAATAATTCAGGAAGGATTCGGACCAAAAAAAAAAGAACAACCCTTGTGTAAAGTCACCTAGTCCTTTATAGGGAAAAAAGCAATTAACATGTCTGGCTGCAAATATTAAAATTAACAAGCAATTAATTCTGCTATTCTCCATGGAACACTGAAGGGCTGAAATGACACCTGGTTCTACTTGTTTATAGCCGGAGTGAACAACAGTGCTGTATCGTTTCATTCAGAAATTATTTTCTTTATTGCTCTAAAGCTGAATTCCACAAGGTCCTGCCAGGGAAATGCAGGCAGATGTGCAGAATTTGGAAGTTCATGAATGATCCCAATAAAGGCAGATACGAGGTTTGCTCTTTAGCCGTTCATTTCAGGGTGAACCGAGTACTGCTACTACATTCATGATTCAATAAACATTTCTGCATGTACTCTTAATGACTAATGATGATTCTGTGACTTATTCATCTCCCATGGTAGTTTTAGGTGTCCAAACCTTTTCTTGTGGGAGAAAGGATTATGCTTTGGGTTGACAGTCAATTTAATGAAGAGGCTTTGGGGAATAAACCTGGACTTTCTTTTTTCCTTATTTTCAAAGCAAAATGTGAAGACATACTGCTCCCTTACCAAAAAAGGAAAAAAAGCTAAGCAGTACATGATGTTTATGGTTAAACCATTTAGAAGGGCAGAAAATTCATTACAATATTGTGTGTGTGTGTGTGTGTGTGTGTGTGTGTGTGTGTGTGTGTGTGTGTGTGTGTGTGTGTGTGTGTTACAAAAAGGCATTAGTGACATGACTTGGTGCTGTGCTAGCATTACGTCAGCACTTTTTAAAACTAGCTAGTTTTCTCAATTAGCTAGCAGGTTACTTAAAATTGAGAAAATTCGTTCGAATCTTAAATAAGGGTGTTTGAGTCTAGAAATCTTTTTGAAATCTAAATGTATTCTGTGAGAATTCAGCTTGCTAGTTGGCTGACTGTTTGCAATTTAGTTAAAGTTTTGCTAACCCAGAAGCAAACCACAAGCATTAGTCATGTTGCATATTCACTGCCTTCGTTTAGCGAATAATTTAACACCTGCTTTATGCAAAGAAACACAAAAAAATGCTGGCGAAATAGTCAGAAATTAAATAACTGAAAAGTATTACGACCCTGATAACTGCCCTGGAAAGAGGTTTAAGTAAGTAAAACTCACTAAAGCTTGTGTCGGAAATCAATATGTAATGCAAGTCAGACCTTTACAGGATATTGTACCTGCAGTTTCCCCAGGAGTCATTAAAATGCATTACATTTTGCATTTAGCTTTAAGTGTATACGTGTTCTACAGATTTGGGCTTGGACAGGCAATTTGTCATTTGAGTCTTTCAACAGTGAAAACCTTTATACCTGCTGATGACGATGTATAATGTTGTAGCTTTGACTACAAATTCTAAAGATTTATATGCCTAGAACGTTATCTAGAATATAATACACACAGTATTTCGTTATCTTTTAGCACATCTTGGTGGATAGATTATTCATCTCTTATTAATGCACAGCGTGTCATTTTAAACACAAAGTCCTTTGCCCTAAACAGTGGCTGTCAAAAATGTTGACAGGCACTGTCAAAATTTCTTTTATTTTTTTTAAGATACATGTATGTTCCTTTTGTTTCTATGCAAAAGCACACAAGAATTGGACAGTGAATTGATGGAGGAAAGTTCTATGGATAGAAGAGTCCAAATGTGAAATTTTTGGCAGAACATAGACACCCACAGTCCAACATGGAGGTGGAAGTTAATTGTTTGTGGTTGTTTTGAAGCAATAAAAGTTGGATACTTATTCAGGGTAAGAGGGAATACTAAACAAACATGTCTACTATTGCATTCTTTAAATGCCATACGCTGTAAGCATTATTTAGAGAGCAAAGAGTCAGTTGGATTGTTATCTATCATGGAATGGCCTGCCAAGTCACCACACCTAAATCCTATTAAACTGCTCTGGGATGATTTGGATCGGTCAGAAAAGAAAAGTAAAGAACATATTTGGGAAATTTTACAAGAGGCATAGCGAAGTGTTTTAGCTGAAGGTTTGGAGAAATAAACTGTGCAGATGTCAAGAGAATATAAAGCTGTTATTCATGCTAAGAGAGGATTTACATCTGTGCATGAATGTATTTGTTTGGTCAATGTTCATGGCGTTAAAGTACCTAGTTTGTATATATATAAATGCTAAATATATGTTTCTATTAGAAAAAATGAAAGAATACTAGGTGTTTCCAAATTTCTGACAGACAAAATATTTCTCCAAATGCTTACAACATATGGCATCTGCGTGTGTGTTAGTTAAAGTTTTGTTAACACAAGAGCAGACAACATCTAGTCATCTTTCTGAACAAAAAAATACAACTATTGATTCGTGCATGATAATTACAGGGAGTCAAAACATCATGTAAATCAGCAGAGCACTAATGGAAAGATGGAAAGAGGTTGAAAAATGTTGGGATTAGAATGGAAGAAGTCCCAAATCGGTGCTTCTCAGAAGATGTAGATATTGCATTTACATTATATATATATATATATAGTGTGTGTATATAATCATAGTAATGTATATATGATGTTTTAGCAGCAATTGCTGTTGCTGTTGCTGAAAGTTCAGAAATGATGTAAGTATAATTTTCAGAACTACACGGCAATTAATCTATCATTTTACAAGTTTTACAAAGAAAGCATACTTTCAGACAACCATTACATTTACAAAGTGTTAAACCAATAGAGCAAATATAAATAATAAATACAATAAGGCACAGTAATGAGCTTATATTATTGAGTCTTTATTTGGTGAGATTAAATATTGGGTTACTCCAACTTAATTGTGTTGTACCATTGTGTTTTGAGAATGAACACACTTGATTCATTTATATTTGAAAGTGTAAGGCCTAAAACAAGTTGCTGTTTCAATCCTTTTATATATATATATATATATATATATATATTTTTTTTTTTTAAATGCCACCCCATTAACTTTAATTACCAGAACACATGAAATGCGGCTTTATTACAATTTTGGGCTGCATTTTATTAGACTTTTTTTTATCCTCCTCAGTGCACCAATAATGCTGAAATATTTGTACTTTCATTTGGTAAGCCAACCCACACTCATATCGAGGTTTAAAACCCATTCTGGTCCTTCCTTGTAAATAAATTGTTCTTAAATTTTCCCCCACTATTGTTTAGTGGTGCATATTGCGTTATTCAGGATCCGCTGAAGGTTTGGTTAAGATGCTTGATTGAGGCAGATGTCTGGCCACTAAATCCTGTTTAATGAAGGATCTTATTTGTCTAGATCTCTCCTCAAAAGCTTCTTCATAGGGCCCAGACAGATTAAGTCAATCTTCCCAGAGCTTTTCAGCACTTCATAAGGAGCACTTATTCTGGAAAAGGGCATTATTTTCCCCAGAGATTTATCAGATGCCTTGTTGCATAAACAGAAACAACATTTTAGCCAAGAAATCCTTTTACTTTGATCTACACTTACACCCTGAATATGTATTCATTTGTAAATTAGCTGGGATAGACTGCAAGTACACTATATAGACAAAAGTTTTGGAAAACCTGACTTTTCCATCCTCTGTCCTTCCCTAAACTATTACCCTAATAGTGTCTTTGGATGCAGCAGCATCAAATTTTCCCTTTACTTGGCCTAGAACAATAACAGTTCCAGCATGACAATGCCCCTCTGCAGAAAGTGAGGGGATGAAGATACACTTTACATGGTTTGGAGTGGAAGATCTTGACTGGCCTGTTTATAGAGCTCTGACATGAACCCTATTGAACCCCATTGGGATGAACTGAAATGCTGAGGCTCTGCACCTCACCTACATGAGTACTTGACTTTACTAACACCCTTGGGGCTAAATCAGCAGAAAACTCAACAAGCACACTCCAAAATCTAGTGGAACATATTTCCAGAGGAGTGGAGGTCATTATAACAGTGAAGGGAAAGAAATGTGGATTATTCCAAAAGAACATACCAATATTATGATCAGGTATCCACAAATGTTTGTCCATGGCCTATGTTTCCCAGTAGCCATTGCACTCCCATTACTTGATCACATGATCCAAACTCATCTCACTGAACACACAAACACCTGTTTTTTGTCTCAGCATTAACGAGCATGTGCATTACAACTCACCTTGCACCTCACATTGTCTCCTTGATTGTTGTTTTTCTTTTTTTTTTCTCCTTCTCCACTTTCTTTTTCAAGCTCAGTTTTTTGTGTGATTTTGTTTGGGTTTGTATTAGTTATTTTGCACTTTACATACTAAGAATATCTGCAATTGCATCCACTCTCACTCCTTAAATGGCAATGTAGAAATGCAAGGTGTGAAAGGAAATCTATTTTCAACATCCCTGCCAGCTTTTTGTACAATTCTGCTTTTGAAATGATATCAGAATGCATTAGGCCTTTCTGTAGAAATTGTGTGTATTACTTCCCTGTAAAAGCTTCCTTGAGTAGAAGAATCTCTGAAATTTGTGTTTGTGCATTAGACGATTTAAAGACTAGTTGACTAATGCATCAGCTAATCACTACTGCGACCGTGGGGACATCGACTAGTCAGGCAACAAGCGATAATAAATGCGGAGATGCAGGCAGACTGCAAAGAAATTCAGCTAAATGTTCTTTGTTATTCTGGGAAAATACTTTTTTGAAAATTTATTTTGCTTTAATGGCCTATTAACACTTTAATATCCTTTTTATGCATTTGATTGCAAGTCGTTACCCATCCAACTCAGCTAGTTTAGAGTTAGATCAGTGGAGCACACCAGCTGACAGAAGCAGAGCCAAACTCATTTTCATTTGCTATCACAATTACCCCAGACACTGCTGTAGACATTGTATCCTCGGCTCAAATGAGTAGACAATGTTGATGGACATTAATGTCTCTCAGTTTCAGAAAAATGTATTGCAGATGGTAATATTAGACACAAAATGAATTATGGTGTAATTATTTGTACTCAAACTGCCATTTAATTCACTTGTTGCTGCTGCAGTAATTAAATAACCCCAAAACAATGATGGTCTGTATGAGTTGTTGCTTTAGCTATAGAAAAGATTGACTGATCAACTAGCCAAAGAGTCAAAATAAATTTATTTTGGGATTTATTAAACCCACAGGATGGTATAGTATATTATCAGTTTTAAAAATTGTAATTAAGTTTTTATGAGCTACAGGAAATCTCCTGATCTCATTCGGATGGCAACGGTTTTGCATTAAGCTCAGGACCGTGCTAACCTTTAGAGCACCCAACTAAGCGTCTCAAAATAAATCCAGTTAATGATCAAGAGCTCTTCTATTTTTAACCCATTTATACACATAAACACTGTATGAAAGCATACTCTTCATTCAAATCACTCAGCCCTATAGATTTCTTTCAAAATGTTTCCAAGCTTCAGAGACCATTTTAAACTTCAATGCCGAAAACCCTGTCGTTCTGAACAAAATAAAAAGGGATCAAATTTCTCAGTTACAAGCACCGTACTTACGTTCACAAATGATGTCTTTGATTTGGAAACAAAGAAAACGAAGCCAGTCTTCATAGGCAATACGGAACGTTATCCTGGGAGATTCAGTGGAAATATCACTTTGGATATGGACATATTTTGCGCTTTATTTCAACAATTGTCTTGACTGCAAAGCTGAAACTGTATCAGCAGACAAAGATGATTTTTTAATTGGCTCCCTTTTGAAAACATGTTTAGTGTTTAGCCCATAGAAAACAGTCCATACGGCACATTGTCAAGGGGAAAAAAGGTTCTTCTTTGAAGATACTTGACTGAATGCTTTGTGACTAGTGTTTCTAACACTTCTGAGCACTAACACATTATCTGAAGTCTCATGTATACTTAGGGTTCTGTAGCACTCTGTTCTTTCTCCCTGCTATTTTTTATATAGCCTTTTGCTGGGAATTTAAATCTAGAGCACTGGTATTACATTTTTGCCATTTTAACAACTTTGTGCACAGATTAAATTGTGCTTTACTGAGTCCCACATTTTCCTGGTGGGGATTGTGGTAGGAACAGGACAAGAAGGTCAGCCCATGATAAAAATGTCTGCTGGTGTCTACTGAAGTATCTTCAGTTCTAGATAAATGACATTTGTGTGACATACGCCCAGTTCCAGTTTCTACAAAGCTGAAAATGACAGAATTATGCCTGGTGTAATTTAAACATTTTGGATGAATAGGATTTAAATAACCAGATTAGCTGTTAGCAAAAAGGCAGTTTAACGCAGGGCAGGGATGATCAAGTTGATTAGCATGATAAAGCCATAGTTGATTTTTTTTGTGTTGAAGTGCCTTTGATGCTAAAGACTTCATTAGTCATTAACACAGCCTTATGTTCTGAGATGGAGCGCTGATGATTATAATCAGTGAAAATCCCACAGTAATAGCTTCTGTTTGGGTTATACCATCTGAACCTCAGAGGTGGGTAAAAATATTCAATTCAATTCAATTCATTTTTATTTGTATAGCGCTTTTAACAATGAACATTGTCTCAAAGCAGCTTTACACAGATAATGCGGTGATTAAAAATGAATATGTTCTTTATGAGTAAGTTTGTCCCTGATGAGCAAGCCGGTGGCGACTGGCGACTGTGGCAAGGAAAAACTCCCCGAGATGGCATAAGGAAGAAACCTTGAGAGGAACCAGACTCAAGAGGGAACCCATCCTCATCTGGGTTACACCGAATGTCCATTTGTGGCGGGTATACAATGTTGCGGGGTGCAGTGATGATGATCAAAAGCGAAGTGTATTTCTGAGTCAGTGTAGGAGACTGTTGACATCAACTACAGTCCAATCCAGGCAGGCCTGGATGAAGTGGGAAGATCCACGGGGGGGAGAGGGGCAGGAACAGTGGTCACTGGAGCCTCAGGAGCATGTTTAACTCGACCGAGAGAGAGAGAGAGAGAGAGAGAGAGAGAGAGAGAGAGAGAGAGAGAGAGAAGAGGGTGACAGGAAGAGAAGGATATGGATTATTAAGTGTACCTATTGTTGCATGAGAGTTAAAGTCACTGTGCAGTTTGGACTCCGGCAAGACTCGCTATGGCAGCATAACTAAAAGGGAGAACCAGAAGGCAACACAGACATGAGGGATCTCTGGGATAAGAGACGGCCCACCACACCACCATCAACAAACCTGAGTGAACACGTGAATGTGAGGGGACGACAGCGTACAAATATCCCAGTTCACCAAACACTCTATATCAATGTTCCCTCCAGATCTGAGCCTTTACATGAGAAAAAATCTACTGATTAAAGGCTTGACTGAATAAATATGTTTTCAACCTCGACTTGAACACTGAGACTGTGTCTGAGTCCCGAACACTGGTTGGAAGGCTGTTCCATAACTGCGGGGCTTTAGAGGAGAAAGATCTGCCCCCTGCTGTAACTTCATTATTGGAGGAACCAACAGATAGCCTGCACCTTTTGATCTAAGTAGGCGTGGAGGATCATACTGGTACAGAAGTTCACTCAGATACGGTGGTGCGAGACCATTAAGTGCTTTATATGTCAGTAGTAGAATTTTATAATCAATGCGAGATTTGATTGGGAGCCAGTGTAGACTGATTAATACAGGGGTGATGTGGTCATATTTCCTAGATCTAGTGAGGACTCTTGCTGCTGCATTCTGAACTAACTGAAGCTTATTTATGCACCTACTCGCACACCCAGACAGTAAAGCGTTACAGTAGTCTAATCTAGAAGTAACAAAAGCATGAACTAGTTTTTCTGCATCCTGTAACGACATCATATTTCTAATTTTAGCAATATTTCTAAGGTGAAAGAAGGCAATCCTGGTAATATTATTCACGTGAGCCTCAAAGGAAAGACTCGAGTCAATAATCACACCAAGGTCTTTGACAGCCGTACACGCTGAAACAGAAACACCATCCAGAGATGTTGGGTAATCGGAAAGTCTGCTTCTAGCTGCATGTGGTCCTAGTAAAAGTACTTCCGTCTTATCTGAGTTTAACAGAAGAAAGTTATCGAGCATCCACTGTCTAATGTCCTTTACACATTTTTCAACATTGTTAAGCTGATCTCTCTCATCTGGCTTTGCTGAAATATATAGCTGTGTATCATCAGCATAGCAATGGAATCTAATACCATGTTTATGAATAATTTCTCCAAGAGGCAGCATATATAAAGAGAAAAGCAGAGGGCCTAAGACAGATCCTTGAGGAACACCAAACTTTACCTCAGAGAGTGTGGAGAACTCACCATTAACATCAACAAACTGATAGCGATCAGTCAAATAAGACCTGAGCCAAGAGAGAGCCGTTCCCTTTATTCCAACAACGTTCTCAAGTCTAGCAAGTAGTATAGTGTGATCAATGGTGTCAAAAGCTGCACTAAGGTCGAGCAAAACAAGTAAGGAGACAAAACCCTGATCAGAGGCCAATAACAGGTCATTTACCACCTTAACTAGCGCCGTCTCTGTGCTATGATGAGGCCGAAATCCTGACTGATACATTTCAAAAATATTATTCATAAGTAGGTGTGAGCATAACTGCTGTGCTACAACCTTTTCCAAAATTTTGGCTATGAAGGGGAGATTTGATATTGGTCTGTAGTTGGACAGCTGACATGGGTCAAGGTCAGGTTTCTTAATGAGGGGGTGGATAACTGCCAGTTTGAAGGATTTTGGTACAAAACCAGTGCTAATGGAAGAGTTTATTATTTTTAAAACAGGTTCAATTACCTCTGGAATGATCTGTTTAAAGAAACTTGTAGGCAAGGGATCGAGAATGCAGGTTGATGATTTTGATAAGGAAATTAATGAAATTAAGTCATTCTCGTGAATAGGAGTAAAACTTTGTAATTGATTGTCTGTTATAATTACACTGCTGTCTACAGGGTTACTTGTAAAATAATTTGGCTTTATATTAACCGTCTGCATTTTTTGCCTGATGTTTTCAATTTTATTATTAAAAAAGTTCATGAAATCATTAGTACCTAATGATGGTGTGCATGTGAGTGCAGTGCTTTTATTCCCTGTTAATTTTGCTACCGTGCTGAATAAAAATCTAGGATTATGCTTGTTATTTTCTATGAGGGTGGAGAAATATGCTGATCTAGCAGCACTAAGAGATTTTCTATAAATTAGGAGGCTCCCCTTCCATGCTATTTGAAATACTGTTAATTTTGTTTGACGCCATTTACGTTCTAATTTTCGAGTGGTCTGTTTTAAGGTGCGTGTATGATCATTATACCACTGTGCTAATTTTTTCTCCCTGATCATTTTGGTCTTAAGGGGAGCTACATCATCTAGGGTATAACGTAATGTTGATTCTAGGTGTTTAGTGGCCCAGTCGAGCTCTGCAGGGTCAGACGGAGATCTATCCAATATCATAATTTCTGGAAGATTGTTAATAAAACGCGCTGCTGTAGCTGACGTGAAAGTACGCTTAACACGATAACGTGGTGAAGTAGTAATGCAATGACTGAGGCAAATTTTAAAAGAGATGAGATAATGGTCTGAAATAGCTTCAGACTGTGGAATTATGACTACGTTTTTTATTTTTAATCCAAATGTTAACAACAAATCGAGAGTGTGTCCACCACTATGAGTGGGTCCTATAACATTCTGATTAATTCCAACTGAATCTAGAATGGACACAACAGCTGCTCTTAAGGAGTCTTCCTGATGATCAAAATGAATGTTAAAATCACCAACAATTAATGCTTTGTCTAGAGAAGTAACTAAATTTGTGATGAAATCTGCAAATTCTATGAGAAAATCAGAGTAGGGCCCTGGGGGTCTATAAATAATAATGAGTGGAATTGTCTGACTGGACCTGCTTTCAGACACTGAATATTTTATGCTGGTTTAAAAAACTTCAAATGTTTTACATTTGTGTTTAGTCTTTTGTGTGACGCTTAGATTATTATTATAAATAGCTGCGACTCCGCCTCCTCTGCCATTTAGACGGGGTTGGTGTATGTAACTATACCCAGGAGGACTCGCTTCATTTAATGCTAAATATTCATTTGGTTTAATCCATGTTTCTGTCAAACACATTATTTTAAACTCCTGGTCGGTAATAATTTCGTTTACATTAAGCGCTTTAGATGTGAGAGATCTAATATTCAGCAATCCTATCTTTAGATCAGAGGTGCTGGCTGTGCGTTCAGTCCTATTTAATTTTATGTTAATCAGGTTACTAAAACAGACTTTCTGAGAATTCCTATATTTTGGTTTCGCTCGGGGGACAGACACAGTCTCAATTTGGTGGATCCTGAGTGACGACTCTGTGCAGCTAGCAGACGGTCGGTTTAGCCTGTCTGTCTGCTCCCTGGCCTTGGCTCTAGACAGTCACTTGTTAACTAGTGCTGTTCTGAGACTATGACCTATACTACAAGAAATGAGAGCAGCACCTTCCCGAGTGGGATGGACACCGTCCCGCCCTAACAGGCCAGCATTGCCCTCAAAAATGCTCCAATTATTAATGAAGCCCACATTATTTTTGGAGCACCACTCGGACATCCAGCAGTTCAGCGACCATAACCTGCTGTAGGCTACATCGCCACGTCGTATTGGGATGGGGCCAGAGCATATTACAGCATCGGACATTGCCTTCGCTAATTTACACACCTCTATAATATTACTCTTAGTAACCTCTGACTGTCGAAGGCGTATATCATTAGCTCCTGTGTGAAAAACTATCTTAGAGAACCTGTGCTTTCCTAAGAATCTAAGCTGACCTGCTATGTCCGGCGCCCTGGCTCCCGGTATACACATGACCTGTGCTGCTGGTGCCCCTAAAGGTCTAGCTAATTTCACGTGCCTCAGAATGGAGTCTCCTAAAACCAGAGCTCTTTCAGGTTTCTCAGCGGGTGCTTCACTGAGGAGAGCAAACCTGTTGGACACTTGAAGCGGAGAGGAATGGTGCTCCCGTGGGCGAGCCTTAGCGTTAGCTTTGGCTTTGCGAATATGCCGCCGAGTCGTCACCCATTCGCCCCGCTACAAGGGCTCTAATGCCGGAGTCGGGGGAATATTAACTTCACCTAGGGCATCCAGACTTTCCCCTGCAGAACCTGGACTGCTCTCGCACTCACTACTTCTCTTTAGACTCTTGCCCCCAGGGTCACACTATTTCTCTTTCTCTTCCTCTAAGCATATAATGTAAAATTTAACCTTCAAAGCTGTGCTGCTCTACATGACAGTGTTTGGATTAGGTTGAAAGGAGTTTTAAGGTGGTGTGGGGAAACTGATTTAGTGCTACAGTAATTGAATAAAAAAGTACAGGTGGACCCCAACTTACGACGTAGATAGGGGCCAAAAAAACGGTCGTAAATCCAAATCCAAGATTTCGTCTTCTACACATCACATTGTTTTGCGCTGAGGGAACAATGGCCATTGTATCAAAACAGCTTTGCAGAGACAAAGAGGTCATAAAGTTGAATAAAACAATGCATAATTTTAGTGCCTATAAGTTTGTTCCTATTAAGTGTAAGTTTAGCAAGCCAGTGGTGACTGTGGCAAGGAAAAGCTCCCTGACATGGTACAAACCTTGAGAGGAACAAACCTTGAGAGGAACTAGATTCAAAAGGGAACCCATCGGGGTGGCTCAAAATATCCATTCATTATAGTCATATCAAGTCAAGTTTATTCCTATAGCGCTTTTCACAACAGACATGGTCTTAAAGCAGCTTTACAGAATTTAAAAGTAAAGGTGAACGATGTGTATTTATCCCTGATGTTTTAAATGTACCTTAAATTAAGGTAGAATTTCAGTTTTTTTTTTTTATACTCTAATTAACATGAGCATGGACAAACATGGATGCATTATGCATGATTATTATTAGTAAAAACATACTCAACATAGAGCATGAAAACAAAGAAATTCTTGTAAATGTTTTAAAGACATTATGGTGTTTTAAATTACATAAATCATCAGGACACCAAATGGAACTATTACTATGTTTCCACACGGACGGTTTTAATTGCTGGATGCGTGCACCATGGTGGATTTTGGTGCTTAACTTGAGATGTTGCACAAAACAAATGTTTAGTGATGAAATTTGTATTTTTTTAAGTTTATTTATCATGATAAAATGTGTGTTGCGTTAAAGATTTTAATTGCGACTCTTTTATGTTTATTTAAGTATATTTGTTTATAAAAATAGGTGCTGCATTAATCCAGTGTTAATAAAATTTGTGCCGTTAAAACGAATGAATGCGTTATTAACTTAGTTATTCATTTTGACAGCGCTAATTTTGATAACACTTCCTGAATTAGTAAAAAGAAATTAAGCAAGTTGAGGGGTGTTTTTAATTTTTTTTAAACACAGTAAAGTATTGTGTGACACTAAGGGTCCCACAATATCACTGCTTTGGATGGGGTTTGATTCTTGCTGGCCCAAAGACCACATAAAATGGGAGGGTTTCACTGTGAATGGTGAGACAAATCATCAACGATCAGCCAGTGATCTGCTGTGTCGAACCCTAGCAGGAGAAGCCATCAAAAACAAGCAACAGTTGAATTCAGCAAATTGCCCAGAAGGATGGGTTATGGGTTACAAATAAAGTGTAAAGTAGCTCTGGTTACCAGCATCAGCTGGATAGGTTTGATGGTTTTATATTGGATTTGGTTATGCTGTTTTTAGCTGATCAGGCTGGTTTTGCTGGGACTATAGAAAGTCGCAGGCCATTTATAACCATACATATCAGAAACCTACTGTAGCAGTGCACTGTGCAGCATTTGGACTTGAGATTTATTGGCACTTCAAGGTAAGAGATCAAAGAATTATTTCTATGCAAAGAAGCCTAGACATTATGCATGTTTTCATTTCGAGGGACCTTATAAAATCTTCTTAAACTTACACCCATTTCTCAGTTAATGTGCTTCAAATTTGGAAGTGTGTGCGAGGATTGATAAGATTCGTTTCGCAAGTCAGTGGTTAAGTGTCTATTTTCAAGAAGTAGAACCCAAGGCACAGTAGCAGTGGAAATGGTCTAAACAACACACTATCATATATAAAAATGCTGTTTAAAGAAAATGACTGAATGAAATTAGGTGTTTTGCAGGCAGGTCATGTTTTAAAGCGACATCAGCGAAATCTTTGGAAAAGCCTTAACAAGGAGAAAGTCAGGGTGACAGTGATCAGATTGAAAAATGTCTCTTGGGAGTTCAAAGATCTAACAGTACTTGGCTTCAGAGAAATTGTCATATAAAAGCAGGGTACTGAATAAAGCAGTTGGAACTTCTTTCTTAGAGGATTTTATGCTTCACTCACAAAATATCCCACTGTTTCTCCAAAGACTGCTTTGTCTTTTTCGTTTGTTTTGCCTAAAACCAATATTTTGACAGTTAAATGATGTATCTGCTTACAACTTTCATTTAAAGGCACTTGAGCCCAGAGTGTCTTTGAATTACCAAATCCATTTAGCAGTATCCCAATGAGGACAGACCCTTCATGCGTTATTTGGGGTCCATCCTAGAATTTTTTTGACAACCCTATTTCTAGGCCCATGATGCCCGATCCAATGCATTAACAAGAAAAAAATGTTAAATGTTCTTAAAAAAAAAAGGATGTCCTTCCTAACACAACCCTCCCACTGGCTTGTGCAACCCTAATGGCTGGGGTTGGTTCCCTGACCGGGGATCAAACCCGGGCCGCAGCGGTGAGAGCGCCACATCCTAACCACTAGACCACCAGGGAACCTATCAGATTGATAAGTATGATCATGCTTAATAGTCAATCAAAACAACCTTTATATGTTGAAAAGAAATGGTCATGCTTTTAATCTGTGAAAAATATGAAAATTCCTACAAAATTGCATTATCCATGGACTCTTCTGTATGAAGCATAGTACTTCCCCTGAGAATGACTTGGATTTCCCCTTTAGGGTTAACCCATTTCACTTATTCTCATTTCCTCTCTAATAATCTTCAAAAACCCTGCTTCCCAACATGGTGGCATTTCGATCATGCTGAAAGAAGTTGTTAAGGGTCATTTAGGGGAATTGTTTTGGCAATAACTCTATAAAGGAAGTGCAAGCCCCCCACTGAGAGGGCCTAAAGGATGGACGTGGTACTCTTTAGACTCCTACTAAGTCTTACACATCACACTGATTCATGCTGAAGAATCTGAGGAAGTCACCGTGTTGTCACTCATAATGGAATAAAAAAAAAAATTCCAGAAGAAAATGCGTAGGCTGTTAGGAATGAAAGATTTTATTTGGTAACAAAATATATAAATAATATCTCAGAAAATCTTTCAGCTCTAATGTAGTCAGCTGGGTGATACCATTTTTGGGTCTAACAGCGCATGTTAAATTTAGCAATGTAACTATAAAGGTAATGTAGCCCACACATATTGGAAATCTTTTACTCAAAATGTACTTCAAATCCTATAGGGGTAACCTGGTAATATAGTTCCAGAGGCGTAAACAGTTACTGAAAATCATACTTGAGTAAGAGCATATATATTTAACTGCAAAACCCAAATACAAGCTAAAAGTCACTAATTCCAATATGACTTAATTAAAAGACTTAAGAGTATCTGATTTTAACTTTACTTGAGTATTTGTAATCTAGCAAACCAGTGTTGATTTACTTATTGTTAGATTCTCAAAGCACTTTTGAATGTCACTCTGGATGAGGGCATCTGCAAAATGTCATAAATGGAAATGTATTTGACTAATATTGTACAAAAGACCAAAGATGCACTAGTCCTCAACTCCAAGACGTGTGTTAAAAAAACAGTCAAATTGCAGTTGGTTTGTGATGTTTTATGTCCTAAAATTGTATTTTAACCAAGTAAATTCTATTAACCAAGATCAACTGCCTCTTCAACATCCCTGGATGAAACAAAAATCAAACAAGTCAATAAAAAACTAAGTAGTAAAGCAATTTTTCAAAGAGGTATCTTCAATTTAAAAAAATAGAATTACAGTATCATGTCACAATGTCACAAATGACAGTAAATTATTGTAGATATTAAAGTAAAACCACATATTTAGAGCTGACTGTGATTGGATGCACCTCCCAATCTCAATCTCAGAGACAGAGATATTTTTATTTAACTTCAACAAAAGCTAGTTCTCAAAGTTTTTCAGAATTTATTCAAGTTCTTTTTGAAAATGAGGCCAGCGGTGCTAAAAAGTCACTTACAGGCAGTAGATGCGGGAAGGGGAGTGTTGAGCCTTAATTACATCAACGAAGGTGAGTGGTAACACAGGTAATTGTCAATTAAAATATAGTGGAGTAAAAAGCGCATATATTGAATGATAAATGTAGTTAAATAGTAAAGGTTGCTTAAAACTGTGATACTCAGTAAGACTAAAAAGTAGTCAACAAATGGAAGTACAGACGCTTCCAACCTTACAAACGAATTACATTCCGAACAACCGTTCGTAGCATGAATTTGTTCGTAAGTTGTTACTGTGTTGGTTATCTTCGAATGATGTAAAAGCTATAAATGCTATCAAATATACAATAAAGTATACTAAAACAAATTGAAATAATCGAAATACTGTATACAATATTTTGTATTAAGTGATAAAAAAATTAAATGTATAAAAAAAAATGCAATTAAAAACATTCATTGGCCCTAAACCAGTGTGCATCAGGTAAACTCGTTATGGTCGACAACTAGCTCCAGCGACTCTCCTCCATTTAGATTTTTTAGATTGTTTCGACTCCGAACAAAATTCACTTTAAGGACAGGTTTGTTCGTATCCGCGAAAGTTCGTAACGTGAGTGTTCGTAAAAGTGGGGAACGTCTGTACAGTAATGAAATACATTTACTCAAAAAAACAAAAAAAAAACAACTGCTTTGCTGTCATACTAAATCTCACACATATACTAAGTTTTACACATGCTAAAATGTACTCAGGAAACTAAGTAGCACCAAAAAGTTCTTGCTAGATTGACTACAAAAGCAAAATATAAGAGCTTAAGCTAGCAAAGCTAAAATAGTTAGCAAGAATGCAAATGATTTGATGCTAGCTGGTTCCCAGTAGATCGAATTCCTCATTAGCTAGGTTAGCATTGTGGCAGCCCTGAGTTTCAAATAAGTTTTTTTTTTTTTTCCACTTAGACTTTTAATAAGTTTTGTTACACTTTGGTGAAAGTTTAAAAGAAAAGAAAATGCTGTAACTGCAGTTTGAGATGAGAACAATCTAATTCAAGTTTCAGCAAGAAGGATGTTAAAATTCAAGGCATGCGTGCGGCTATGAACGAAGGAAGACAGCGGTGGAATGAGTGCAGGTCTCCCTAGCACTCTAGCTAATCAGATAACAAGAAAGCGGGGGCGGCAGGCCGCCACGCGAACATCTGAGGGCAGCCCGATGTCCCTGAAACTCTGCCCGAGTAATGACGAAAGGAAGATCGAGATGGAGAGGGAAAAAAACGACAAGAGGAATTAAATAGATTTAATAGATTGGGAGATCTTGATCGGGTTTACAGTATTGCCTGTGTGTCCTTGTGGGTTTTTCTGCTTTTAATTGCTTTTGTTATTGATGTTGGCGAAGCAACGTGCACCTCCCTGCTACCTGAATAATTCATACCGGTGTGTATTATTAGCAAGCAGAGGTGGAAGTGCAGCGCTCCGAGTGAGGCGCAGCGTGCGGCTGCTCCGTAACGCATTTGTGCACACGAATCGCACTTAATGAGAAATGATTCGGAGCGTATGGGACAAGCTCGCTGTTCTTTAGCTGCTGCTTCAATGTGTCCTGTTAGATCAGCTCCGTCAGGCTAATCTTCATGATGAAATTAATCACAGTGGATCAGAGAACAGGGAAGCTCGATTCTAGTGTTGGCGAATGTAATGAGCAGAATTTTTAAAGTTCAGATTGTTCAGAAGGTGTTGATTTTCTGGAACACCAGTTCTGGCAGACACAATGTGCATATTACATGCTCAGTCAAATTTGTTATATATTAAATGATGAAATATTCTAATTGAAGTATTAACAGACTTTATTTAAATTTTTGTTCATTAAAAACAATAATATAGAATACGGTGATTATTTTTTTTATAAAGCGATATTTAAATTTAAATTTACAGTGTCAGTGTTTTTGTCGCAGTAGGTTTTCCACCATAGAAAAGTCTTCGCTTTTGTTTATATAAAAAAAGGAAGAGGCTTTTACTTATCACATACAGACTAAAGCACAATGAAATTCTATCTTTGAATACCAGAGTCCAGGGTCATCCATGATATAGGGCCCCTAGAGAAGAGAGGGTTAAGGGCCTTGCTCAAGGGCCCAACATTGGGTGCTTGGCAGTGCTGGGGCCTGAACCCTCTGACCTTCTGATCATTTTAGATTTCTGTGGACACAAGCTCAACAGCACTTACAAAGTTTGTAATAAGAAGAATTATTATTGTAAGAATTACAAATATAGTTTGCCTCATATTATACCATGTTTTGCACAAATTGCTCATTTTATAAATTAGTTATATACCGTAAAAATTCATATTAAGAATAGAGGAAGGCCAAGAAGGAGGTTTATGGATGTGCTGAGGGAAGACATGCAAGTAGTTGGGTTGAAAGAGGCAGATGTAGAGGACAGGGGGGTATGGAGAAGGATGATCCGCTGTGGCGACCCCTCTTGGGAGAAGCTGAAAGAAGAAGCAGTAAATTTATATTTAAAGTATACATTTGTACACTCTGAACAATATAATACAATCATTTAAGCCTAATAATTTGATCCTAAAAACATAGCCCCAAATATTCTTAATCCAAACTTTCAATGAAGATGTGTTTTAATGACCCCATTGTAACTTGAAAATATAGTAAGTGGAGACATGACCTAGCCTACCTAGGAGTCTTAAAGAATAGTATCCAGTATGGGGCTCTGTTTCATTGTCTGGCAACACCAAAAAAGGAGAGAGACAAGAGCTAAAGTTGTTTTTTGAAACACTAAAAACAGAAAAATTTAGTGCTTCAACATTGAGACAACTGAACTCTACCGACCACTGGTGAGATTAAGGCATTTCTCAAGGCCCCGTTATTTGAATTGCTAATGAACAGCTCATCCAGTTGCCTTTACTTTGTCAAATCCAGTAGATGGCTAATCTCTCTGATGCTATTATTGAGCATTACTCCCTCAGCGATGCCTCTTCTTTTCTCCTAAAATCCCCACTACAGGTAGATCTGTCTAAAGTAATATAGTGCCAGGAAAAGTGCAGTGCGTGTCCTGTGGGCTGGTGTGGAACATATTGGTAGAAAAAGCCTGATGGACTTCACAGATTCCATCACTCAGACTCTTACAATGGGAAAAGAGAGATGCTTTATAGGTCAGAGGTCAGGAGATGGAAAATTGAATTTATCCCCCTATCCATCAGCTATATAATAGTGTATATTGCTTAAAGCCTATCCTATGGGTTTATAACTTTGTGAGAAGAGTGAAGTCGAAGAACCTGAGACCTAAAGGACATTTTGGTTAAACTGATTCTTTTTTATGCAAGACAAGCACAAATATTTAAATGCGACAAGTTTCCCAGTAAACACTCAGCAGGGTTTAAATCAGTGGTCCAGCTGGAGATTTGATTGGCATTCATCTGTGCGTGAGCTTTCCTATTCCTGTCTTTCACCTTATTCCCCCCAGCCAATTCCCAGGTTTATATATTTCCATTTATCATATTTTTTCATCCCCCGCCTGCTCATGACTGAGGCTTTTTGAGACTGAGACTGACTTTTTTTTTGTCCGAACTGCTGAACGGACGACTGTATAGGTGTCTATGGACCCCGTTTCACTCTGGACAGTATTCTTACTACAATATTCCTACCACATTACACTACAAAGATCCACTATTGTGGGACTTCATAGAAATATTGTTCACAGTACACACAGTCCAACTAAACAAGGGCTAACACAAAACAGGTGAACACAATAGGGTCAAATATCATTGAATTTGTAAGCTAAAGCATACAATTATTAGGCTCGAGCGATTTTAATATATTGATTTAAAATTGTATTCACTTATTTATGACATATTTAATTTTTGAAGTGGTAGTTTAGTGATTAAGGCTTTTGGATACTGAAGGTCAGGAATTCAAGACCCAGTACTGCAAAGCTGTCACTGTTACCCTCTTTGTTCTGGGGCTACTGTATCACAGCTGATCAACTCCAATTTCCTAACAAGCTGCAAAATGCAAAGGAAGAATTTCATTGTGCTGTAATGTACATGTGACAAGTAAAAGCCTTTTTCTTTTTTTTGGCAAATACTCAAAAATAAAGCAGATTTTCAGCATAAATTTGTGAATTTAATAAGAAATAATACTATCTAATTAAACATTTGATTCTTTTGCCTCAACACATTTTCCTCTTCCCGTCCTCTCCTCACTCCATGCCCAGTCATTGCTGTTATACCTATTCTGTGTTAGTCCTCATTTAGTTTAAATAAATAAACCCTGTTCTGTTAATGTTTATTGTATTTGCAAAGTCTTACCGTCTATTATAACCCATGTTTTAGCTGTTTGTATATGTTTTAATGTAAGTAATAACTAAATTCTCTTGCATTCTACAGAATTAGAAGGTTTTTGTTTGTTTTTTTAATCAATTTGCCAATGGATGCTTTAGGCACAATAAATGCTTCTACTTCTTTTTATCAGCTTCCCAATAAGCAATTTATCTCTTACTGTCACATTTCTTCACAGCTCTGATAAAGCTCACCTTTCCAACTCCAGCAAAAGGATTGTGCGAATGAAAAAAAAAAAAATAAATAATAAAAAAAAAAATATATATATATGCAGTATATGTACTGTATATTAGGGTTGTCAAATATCGATGCTTTATGCAAATGTATTCTTGTAAAAGACAAAATATTCTTGTAAAAGTTTTAAAGTAATTATGTGTTTTAAATGACATAAATCATCAGGACACCTTACAGAACTATTGATTTCCACACGGACGCTTTTAATTGCCGGATCTATGCATCATGGCGGGTTTTGGTGCTGGATTTGAGACTTGGCACATTAGTAAAACAAATGTTACTGATTTAAAATAATTTTTCTATTGAGTTAATTTTTTTTTTATCTGAGTAAAGAAAGGACGTCATGAATAAATGTGTGTTGCGTTGAAGGTTTTATTTTGCTTCTTTTATATTTATTGATTTATATTTTTCATAAAAATGGTCAAACATGAATTTCCCACACATTATATATATATATATATATATATATATATATATATATATATATATATATATATATATATTAGGGATGTAACAGTACACATATTCATATAGAAATATTTCGGTACAGGGCTTTCGGAAGGGTACACATGCGTACCGAATCCGTACCGAATGCAATCCTTTTTTACATGCAAAACATAGTTAAAGTTGCTTCTTTTTTGCTGTTATTGTTGATAACAGCACATCCTGAGGTGTTTCATTCCATACTTAGTGCCACACGGTACCCTAAAAGACCTTCTATAATCTCGAAATTCTGTTTTTGTGGATTTTATTTATACATTTTTTTTAAAAACCTGCTAAATGGTGCATCTGGTATGTTGATGCTGTTTTGGTTTTACCCACAAGACAGTTAGAGAGAAGCTCATTTTTCACATGGTGTTGTGTTGTTTGCCTTTTGCCCTTGCGTCTAGAGAGATGTAATTAAACGGGTGAATTACCCTTGTTCACTATATGGTGGGTTGTAAATTGTGTGTGTTGTCACCAAATTAAAAGACTTGCGGTTAAAAGACCTCAGTGTGCACTGAACATCAGAAGCCACACTTTGCTTCAACACTGTTTTTGATCTCTGTGCAACAATCAAAGTGCTTTTATTTGGGTTAGTAGTGGGACAAAGTGATTTTATTATTCTGACTGATTCTCTGGAGGACTGTTATAGTGCGCACTGTATGAGTATACAAAGCACTCATGAGTCCTTTTTTGTTGTTAGGAACATGCAGGGGAATTGTGTTGGGTTGGGCTAGTCTTGAAAAATTCAGTACTCATGTACTCAAGTGCTTTTCGTGTAAAAAAAACCCCTGTTAACCAGTATTAAAGATGTGTTTTACTGATTCTCAAATTCAGATTAATTATTTTTCAGAAACATAACCATACACAGTATGAAATGCAGCAAAATGCTTTTTTTGACCAAACTATGACACAAAGTGAAATAAAAAATTATGAACTACAATTAACAGTATAATAAAATAAAATGTTTTTATAAGTGAAATAAAAATAAAAGTTATAAACACACACACACACACACACACACACACACACATTATATATACATATACATTTCTGAATTTTTATAAAAAAAATAAAAATACATATAAAAAAAGGTGAAATTAAAACCTTCAACCCAACACACATTTATTCACAATGTCCTTTCTTTACTCAGATATAAAAGAAAGAAAGAAATAATTTTTAATTAATCACTCCAAATCATACTAAAGTAGTGCTAAAAGATTACATTCATTTAAATCAAATATAAGAATGTTTTTCAGAGCAATAGAAATAGAGGTTGTGTGTCTGTGCTGCTTCAGCCATCTCGCTCTATGTGTAAGTCCATGTTACTATACTTACTATTGATTAAACGGTGATTAAAGCCGAATGCACAGCCTTCACCAAGTCAGAATCAAGTTTTTAGACAGAAAATGTTATACTAATATTTACACCCCAGCTCCATTGAATTCTCAATTATGATTAGCCAGATGTTGTTTAAGGTCATTTTTTCTAACAGCAGCTCAAATAGCACCAGTTGTTAATTAGGTTTATATTAATGCAAATCAGTGGATACAATGATGTATTTTTTGTATCAGCTGCACCAATAAAAATCAATCCATCAGAATGTTTCCGGGGTGGCACCATCAAGGTAATATCTTTCAGAAAATGTGAGAATTGTGTGCATTTAGAAAGTAATAGTTACTATTTTATCAGTTTTATAGATGGGGACTAATATCTTCATGTCATCCATATTTAATCATGTTTAAAAGTACTATTTTTTTCCTTTTGTTAAATTTAACATCAAGCTTTGCTGGTGTCCTTTTCCATGTTTGCAGTGTGTATGCTCAATGTTCATGATATTTGATATTTTGTGTCTCTCTTGTTTCTGCTTCCCGATTCCTTGCTCCTATTATTACGTGACACCATTAAAGCTTATACATCTAAATGCTAATTAAATGTGCCGCCTACTTGTACCTTCCCAAGTACAAGATGCATGCTAAAGGTACTAGATACACCATTATTTCTGTACCTTGATTTCAAAGACTGTATGCTATCAGCTTTTGGCTATAGTGAAGTGTTTCTAATGAATACAGTTTGTAGAAACAACTCTGCATCACTTGCTGGTGAACGTTCTCCCTCATGATCCATCATCTGTACTGAAAAGGCATTTATTTAGGAGTTAAAATTTAAGTAAGAAATACGAGGTTATATGAATGTTAGCTAATAAAGGGTTGTAATCGTAGGCTAGAGATTTTCAATCAGCAGAATGGGAGCCAGATCTCTGACCTAAGTACATTTTCCTGGCCTTTCAATGGCTTTAACTGAGTATTGAAATAAAGAAAAAGTATGCATTTAGGACTTTTCACAAAGAAGGCAACAACTGTTCGTCTCCAATCTGATTTTCAGCAAGAGCCATGAAAGAAAATTGACGTCAGTGGAGTACCAGGTGGTGCAGCAAGCAAGTAAGCTTGACCCTGAAAACCTTGCACTTGCATGCTTGAGAGAAATTTGCTACCATCCACCTACTGTGTTAATCAATTTGCTTGGTTTTGAGCAAAAATTAGCATTAAGCTTTGAGATGTATATGACACACAAGCAGAAAGGTAGTACAGATAGGTGTTTAATGGTCTGGGAAAACCAGAATCAGATATGCCTGTAGCTAAGAGAAAAATTCAGGTGTTGGCTACGAGTTTTTCTACTCATAACAACATACCTCAATTAGCACCTCAATATATTTCACAAAATGATACTCCACATTAACAAGCCATCGACAAGCTAAGACAAAAACCAGCAACTCTCCAGAAAAATATTCACGAGTTCATGAGTACAATTTAATGTTTAGTCTGCTTTGACCACTGCTTTTCTATTTTTCTAGAATTTGTTTATGTTATGAGCCTTGATCCTGGTAAGGGATGATGTTTTTGAATATAAAACGCCTCTGCATTTTCATCTGACTGCCTCAGGTAAACCGGAGAGTAGCGCACAAGCAGTCTGCAAGCTTTCCCCATCGCAGCCATGTTAAAAGCCCTATGACTGACTTTAGTCCCATTTTATTACAATGTGTTTAAAGCACAGTTGCCTTCACGAGCCCCTTTGTAGCATCTTAAATAAACCCAAGTGATTGAAGGTGGCATTGAATAAAAGGGGCCACCTGTTTTTTCAGAAGACAAACACTGACAGGGTGGAAGCCGCTGAGGTGCAGAGTGAAATTAGAGAAGAAATGAAGGTAAAGGACCTTGGTGGTGAAGAGACTCACAACAGCATTATACCTGCCCGCAGAGAAATACCCAATAATAGAACGGTGAAATTACTTTAACAGGCTTCTTTTTGAAATCATCACAAAATCAAAACTTTTGAATGTTTTTATTTTGTTGCCTTTTTTCATTTCTTATTAACAATTGTATAAATATTTTCCATTTTTGAGAATTTAAGTAGTTGATGATGGCATACTTCGAAATAAACACATTTACTCCACACATTCAAATTGTTAAATTCTTTATATTATTATATTTATTTTATTATTTATTTTATTATATAACCCCTAAGAAAGTTGTTGTTGCATTACATGCTAAACATTTCAAATCTCTTTCATATTATGTTTATATATTTATATTGAATAGGTATTATTCACTGCAACTATTTAGTCAAGCAAGATGAACCAGAACGGCCTGGTGGTGGCACTATGGTGCAGTCTTTTATGCTTTGTGTCATATTTAGAAGCCATAAGATATAAACAAAAGTCTGCTTCTTTCCTCCCAATTACTTGCCTTAAACATTAAGCTCCACCCGTTTTGAGGTAATTCACATGAAATGCGAACGTTTTCTCAGTCCCCAAAGTGACGGAATCAAAAAGAGACCAGACTTTCGTGTTTGTTTGCTCGTCTTCCTCATTGCTCTTGTTTTGCCTGTCCGTTCTTCGACCTGTCCCTGAGTACTGAACCTGAAATTCAATTAACCTCTTGTATGGCGTCAGTCTGTTTTCAGTAGACAGAGCCGATTGTTTTGGGGTTTGTTGTGTACAAGGAATTGGCCATTTGTGTTATGATAACTAAAAGTAAGACTAGATTTGGTAAGGAAATGTAGAGAACTAGTAAAAGGCTGATTCTAGACAGGGCTTCAGGTTTGTTAATGGATTAGAGAGAAGAATTCGCTTTCTCTTGCTTTTTCTTGCAGCTCTCACACGCAGACGTCATACAGTGTGTTAAAAATGACCTTTGCACACAACACAAGTCTGAATCTTTTTTCCATCCTGTCTACCCATGTTCTTCAAAATGTGACAGAGGTGTAAGGAGTACCTGAAAATCATACTTGAGTAAAAGTATTGATACCTTACTACAAAACTTACTCCAATACGACTAGAGTAAACATATTTAGAGGATCTGATTTTAACAGTGCTTGAGTATTTGATTTTTACTGGCTCAAAGATGCACTAGCCTTCAACACCAAAACGTGTTAATGAAAAGCCAAAAACAGTTGATTTGTGAGGTTTTATTTCCTAAAATACAAAACAAACTGTACACGACAACAACGCATTCACCAAAATCAACACATCAGCCTCTTCAACATGCCAGAATGAACCAAAAATTAGTCAAAAAAGTGAAAGTATCTTCAGATAAAACTTTCTTTCGGCTTCTCCAATTAGGGGTCGCCACAGCGGACCATCCGCATGTTTGATTTGGCACATGTTTTTTGCGCTGGATGCCCTTCCTAACGCAACCCTCCCTATTTATCTGGGCACTAAGGCTTGTGCAACCCTAAAGTATCTTCAGATAACTAACAAAATTAAAGTATAATGTCACAATGTAGAACCATTAGTATATAATGGAGGAATAAAATGAAAGTAAACAATTTTAGATAAAGTCAAACCAAATATTCAGAGCTGACGTTGATTTGTTACACTAGTGATGGGCAATATTTTGATTTCAACAGAGGTGCAAAATGTAATTGGTAACGATTTAAGATGTTTAGTCGCTAGTAAAAGTTGCTTATATCCTTGTTACTCAGTAAAACTAGAAAGTAGACAAAAAAATTACTTCAGCACAGTAACAAAGTACATTTAATCAAAGACTTTACACCAATTTATTATGATTTTCTTTATAACACCACTTATTTCATGCAAACCCAAGCACAGTATAATTATATAAAAGTTTGTTTATCAGTTTTACATTGAGGTACGTACATTTTGTATTTCATCCATTGTATTCCAAAAATTTCACCTCAAAATTTTTAAAATGTTCGCATCTACACCAGCATTTATTTCATTTATTCTACTGTAAGTCGGTTACTATCTGATTTCATCTTTCTGCCAGTAGGTATGGCTTTTGAATATTTGCAGCATAGGAGTAATTTAATTAGAGGTTTACGCTGTTATTTATCTGTATACGTTTGCGCATTGGCCGTGTACAGGATTTTTTTATGGCACAAACAAAGTGCTCTGTAAAGGGATGATAAAGATTTATTAAAACGATTGCCATGCTGGACTATTATTCGGAATTAGTCGCAGCCTTCCAGCAGTCTGTCATTCATTCGGCCACCATGCTGAAAGCTTGTCAAAATAATGCAGATTTATCGAGGCAACGTTTGTATCGGATGCTGCCAGACACTCACAATGCAGGATACAATGCATTATTCAACAGGCGGCTGCCAAAACATTTGGCGCTATCCTCGGGCGAGCTGGAGAGGTCAAATAAACACTGGGTTTAAACGTTTGGAAAGATTAAACTGAGAATGATAACACATTTAAAAGATGGTGCATTGTGAGATTTTGGGTTAAACGGATACATTGGAGTCCCGATATTACCGACTTGGGACTCGACTGGCTCTGGCTGATTAACTTTTCTGAACTGTATGTAATGCAGCTGTGGGTGCTCAGTGAGGGGAATCCTAAAAACATTGTCAAAATCTATACTATGGGTCAATACACAGGCAGACAAAGCAACCATAATTATGAACAACATCTTCAAAAAATAGCACAAATAAGGCTACGGGTGTTGTGGAAAGTTCAAGTCAGGAGTTTCTTCCATCATTTATTCCTCTCAAAATGTTCTTTTTGCTGTTGAACTGATGCTGAACTGTATGTTGGTGCTAAGTAGATATCAATCAAATCAAGTTCATAACAGCATGCGCTATACCGATTGGTGGCTTGCTGCGTGTTTGACCAGTTTTTATCCAATCATAAATTAAAAAAAAAGCGACTGATTTCGCAACATGAAGTTGAGTAAAAAATAAGATATTTGCCTTTTGATATTTGGTATATGCAGGACAATTATTCATGAACTAACACCAAACAAGTTGACACAATCAGTTGATAAACAAAAAACAAGATGGGAACTAGGAACTGGACCAAAATCTAAATGAAAATATAAGAATATAATGCGTCACCATGCAGTGGGGAAATCGGTGACCCAAGCACAATATACAATAGGTATATTTTACTATGCAACACTGATCTCTGCCTCTGATCTTTTCACACTTCGCCTTTTAAACTTTGCACTAAATTGGGTTTGATACTGGCGTTGGTGTTCTGGACAGAACTTCTTTTCATGATGCTTAATGAACAAGGGCTTTTTTGCAGTTAGTGTCTCTGATTCCTCAGAGTGTTTTCAGCTATCTAGTTTCACATCTTCTTTGGTGCCATGGGTAACACCACATGCAGATTCTGGCATTCTGGCTGGCATTCTTCTTGCACCTGACCAAACCACACTTACACTATTGGTATTGTTTAGGTAATATTGGAAGGAGACTCCCAGGATATGTCAAAACCTTTTGTTTGAAAAATCTCGATTTTGATTGGCTTGCAGACAAAACTTCTCTAGGCAATACCTGGATATCAAGGGCAACATTCCTGGCTCCTCTGGGTTTGAGACAGGTTGTTTTCCACCTGTTTAGTCTTTTTTGGTACCGTGGTGCACCAGGAAAGTCTGCAGGGTAGCCAGGTGGCATTCACCTTGAACACATTCCCAAGCCTTCACTTTTGTCATCGGAGTTGCTCTTGAAATATCGGCTACCTTTCACACACAGGCTGATGGGCTTGCATTTAAGTTGATCTCAAAATTAAAGACCTAAGATTTATGGCATTAATTTCAGTTAGCATCCATGTATATAGTCAATATATGAGTTTTGCAAGTGCTACCTGTATCCTCTGGGGTTTCCTTCAGGGTTCTTCAGTTTACACCTGCCTCCCAAAAATGGTGACCAGGGGTTGAAACTCTCTTCATCTCTTTTTATTTCCCCCTCACGTGCTTTTCAGCATTTCTCTTTCACTCTGAAATCCTGTCCAGCTCTTTCTGTTTCGAATCTGTCCTTTCGTCTTGTTTGCTTTTTGAACAAACTTAAACAAATGCATTTATTCTGTGTGTGCATTTGACCATGAGAGTAAAGAGTCTGTGGAGACTGTGACATATTTGGATTTTATTCTTATAATTATTATGTATTAATCCACTTTTTTTACTGTATAGTTCTGTTTGACTGCTACTGTTTGACGTATGTATACAAGGAAGTTTAGTAGTTGAATATAAAAGCATATGCATTCTGTATGTATACTTAAGTGAAAATATGGAAATTAGCAAAAGTGTAAAGTATGTAATTGTGCGAGTGTTTAGGTAAAAAACTGTGTGCAAGTATGTTAGTGTGCAACTATATACATGAGAATGCAAGTGTTTTGTATCCAGGTGCCCAGTATAAATATGCATATTAGGAGTGTAATGTTAAACACAATTTACGGTTCAGTACATACCTTAGTTTTTAAGTAATGGTTTAGTTAAATTTCCTTTCAGGAACTTGAGCTGCGTCAACAACGCTTCGGGTACGCTTCCGTGTTGTCCACGCTCTGAATCATGTGTGTAATCTGCCCAATGGAAAGCGCGGCATCACCGGTGGGGTGACGTCATTACCAGGAAGCTATAAAAGCACATGAAGTGAAGCTTCTGTGTGTGTTTTTGTCCCTTGGTAAGTGGCTATGTCCGAAAAAAATCTGAGAAAAAAAATATATGAAGGCAAGCAAAAAGATGAAGCACACTTTCTGGATTTCCAGCCAATGTGTGGCTTGCCTGAAAGCGGAGCATGCTAAGTTTGTTCTCGAGTGAGCCGACTGAGCAGATTGTGCTTGCATGTTTTTGCAAATGCTCCGCTCCCGGTGGACAATCTTCGAGGAGGGTGCCCCCGCTCCTCATAGTTCTAACTTTGCTCTAGCTGAGGCGAAGTGGCATGCTAGTTCCTGGGGCTCACAGATGGATCTTGCAAAGGGTTTCAAAACAGGCTTGTCCCTTTCTCCTTCCTCACCTGCTTGGTCTGGCACTCGTTTACAATCTTTGGAAGCATGCCTTTCAGGAGTTTCTTTCCCTTGCAACGAGAGCATTCAGCTTCGCCTCTCTTCCACTAAAGAGTTGTCTCATCATCCCTGACACTGCCCACCAAGCCCCTTCGAAGTACGTCTACACTGGTGAGTGAGGCATATGCCTCAGCAAGTCAAGTCGCTGCGTGCCTGCCAACCATGGTGGTGTTACAGGTGTATCAGGCTGACCTGCTACCAGAGCTAGATGTGGGTGGCATCGCGGGTGGCCAGGAAGTCTAAGAGCTCTGCCTGTGCAGCGGTCTGGCTCTTATGGCCACTAAAGAGACTGCTGTGGCCGTTGGCCAGTCTATAGCTGCCCTGGTGTCTACTGAGAGGCACCTATGGCCCACCCTGTCGGATCATTCCGACAGAGACAGGGCTGTGCTGCTCGACACCCCTTTGTTGCCGACTGGCCTGTTCGGCGACTCCATAA
This sequence comes from Silurus aristotelis, assembly GCF_946808225.1. Taxonomy (NCBI): domain Eukaryota; kingdom Metazoa; phylum Chordata; class Actinopteri; order Siluriformes; family Siluridae; genus Silurus; species Silurus aristotelis. Next base: position 15,144,568 of record NC_139598.1, on the reverse strand, counting down.
ATAAGGTCGTCGATAGGTTTCAGGAGGCCAAGACGCAATCGGCAGCATTTCAGCGGTTCCTTCCACATCGCTCTTGTGGGGCTGCTCGGCAGGCGCAGCCCTAAGAACGACCCAGCACCTCCCGACTTCGGTCATAGGTCATATGAATATAATGCTGCATTATGAAACAATTGTATAGGATTTTTTTGGATGTGGTACCATTTGTTTTACTTTTACTTTTACTAAGAGACCTACACTTGTTCCAGCATGACAATGCCCCTGTGCACAAAGCCAGCTCCATGAAGATATGCTTTACCTGGCTTGGACTGGAAGATCTTGAATGGCCTGTAATAGATCTCTAACCTCAGCCCTATTGACCCTTTTGGGATGGATTGGAACACTGACTGGTAAGTGGTAACTATCTTGATATCACCCAAATGAGGATGGGTTCCCCTTTTGAGTCTGCTTCCTCTCAAGGTTTTTTCCTCATAACATCTAAGGGAGTTTTTCCTTGCCACAGTCACCATGTCTTGCTCATCAGGGATAAATACAAATCGTTCACCTTCACTGTTAAATTCTGTAAAGCTGCTTTGAGACAATGTCTGTTGTGAAAAGTGCTATAAAAATAAACTTGACTTGACTTGACCCCAGGTCTCATCACCTTATCTACATCAGTACCTGACTTTATTAACACCATTTATCGACTAATCTCTACAAGCACACGTCAAAATCTAGTTGAACAACTTTCCAGAAGAGTGGAGGTTATTATAATGGCAAATGGGGACTAAATTTGTAATCGATTGTTCAGCATATACAAATCTTAAGGTCTCGTGTCTTCAAACTTTAGTCCATAAATTGTATGTGTAATAAGCTCAGTCTATAATTTGAGACAAAATAAACAGAGACTCATTTTAAATTTTCTGATCAACTGCATTTGCATACAAGCAGCATTAAACATCGTATAATTTTAGTATAAAACAGTTTTTTTAGACAATACATCTGCCTAGAGTGGAAGCACTTCTCGACTCCTCAGAGAGAAGAAAAAGGAGTAAGCTTTGCCTTTACGACAGACACGTGTTTTCTCCCAGGCTGTATAAGTGTTCTGTTTAAACTTAGCTGCTAACATCTGCTGAAAGACGGTCTTTTGTTTTTTTTAATTCTGGTATGATGCAAGCAGATGTTCTTTACTGAGAAATCCTTTCCTCAAGTAAAAGGGTAGGTACTCTTCGGGATTAAATTCTCTGGTAATTTATAGAGGGATTAAATCAGGTACCTGAAAACTGAAGTTCATTTCAAATGTAAAAAAAATTAAACACGCTAGAATTTTTTAAACATTTTTTAACTCACCATGTCATATTCATGCTCTTTCTGAGGAATGTTTGATGAGGCTAATAAGATTTGTTCCTAATTTTGCAAATGTTGGGTAGCAGTTGCTGTTGTAATTGTCTTGATTTGTTGGGAACAAATTCTGAAGCTTAAAACCTTTGTAAATGGTGAGTGAACTTTTTTTATTGCGAATGTCAAGCAAGGTGCTTGCTCTGTGTTGTCAAGCTTTATTGCTTCATCTTTATGATCGGTTATATCACTAGCAGGTCGTGGACAGGTAGCAGGTGCTGCATGTCCAATAATAAGTCTGACAATGTAATGTGAACTGTCAACCCAGAGACAATATTATTAATATATACTGTATATAGTGCAAGGCAGTAAACCGTGTAATTATTTCTTTAGGCCTCAGCGGTGCTCAGAGCATTATTCCTGCATCTGCGAAGGGTCATTAAAAGTGTTTGCAGATGAGTTATTTTTAGGAAATGGTTGCACAGACAACTCGGGGTCGACTCAAGCGGTTTAATATTAACTGGTGAGATTAATTCAATGTTTAAGTTTGATAAAGTACTTTTAAACCTTGTACAGGAGTGTGCTTGCATCCAGATTAGGATACTTTTTCCAATAAGAGCATGTCATGAAGTGTTTTATATGAAAGCCTGTGTACACGACATAAAAAAAAGTTGCTTAATTGCGACTTTATTTCTCAAAATTCCGACTTTATATCTCGCAATTCTGATTATTTCATAAAATGCTGACTTTATTTCTCGCAATTCTGACTTCTAGCAATTCTGACTTTATTTCTTGCTAATCCAACTTTTTTAAGATGTTCAATATTAGAAATATTAAAATACAGCACCTGGAGAGAGCAGACGCAGCCATTGTAGCTTTAGCTGCTGTCTGCTATGTACACATGTTGCACTGTAACATTAAAGTGGGAGCAGAATTTCTTGCAGAAATTGCAAGAAATAAATTCAGATTTTGAGAGAAATAAATTCACAAGTTTTGGCTGAAGCTACTTCATCTAAAGAACTCAGAATTAGCAATGGCAGAATAACAAGATATAAAGTTAGAATTGTGAGAAATAAAGTCAGAATTTGCAAGAAATCAAGTCGAAATAGTAAGTATCACAGTCAGAATGATTTTTCACTAGTGCTGGGAAAAGTACAGAGAATTTATCCTTACAGTATATTTAAAGAAAAAAGTATACGTGTGAAAAATCGTACACAGTTAAAGTATATAGCCAAAATATATTACACATGATATTATAGTATATAGTATACACATATCATATAGATATTTTATCATACTTGAATTACATTTTTATTTGTATAGCACTTTAACAATGGAAATGGTTGATCTTTAATGAAGTAAGTATGCAAAGTAGGGAGTATGCAAGAATACTTTAATGAATTATATACAGAGTTAAACACATACTGAAAAAGCATGATTTTATTATATTAATGGGTATTGCAAAATAGACAATTTGTGTTAGACCGGGTTTAACAATAGCGTCAATCAGTGACCGAGGCAGTGACATTTCATTATTCATCCATGATTTCACCTGATTAAACATATTGCAATATAATAAACCCAGTCCCTTAATGACACAGCCTATTGTCCAGCCTGGCTGCATACATGTGTTAATGGCTGTTGTGTACAAGACAGATGGCTAAATGGTGTGTTGTGTGTTTTGTGTGTGTGTGTGTGTATGTGTGTTTTACATCAGAGCGCATTAACGTCGCTCCGTGTCACCTACTTTACATTAAGAGAGACATAAATCACAGTAAAAGCCTGATGGAGAGGACACTTCACTTTAATGCAGCTAATGCCTTCTTCTTCAGAGCATGTCATTTACGGATTGTCACCGGTTTCTAAATCATGCGGCGCAGATCGCCAGGATAAAAAGGCACAGGAGGGAAGATGGGTTTCAAAGCTGGTGGAACATTCATCTGTGCAGATTTGCCCTGGAGAATTAAAATGTCAGTGAATGTATTCAAGGTGTCCCCGAAGCAAAAGGTTTAGAATGAATATAGTCTAAATACAAACTTGTTACACACTGATATCTGTACAAGGGATTTAAATGGACGATGTAATATGACATGTGTGATGTTTCATTCTTTAATGAATAAATGAATAAATAAATGTATACATCAATCTAATTGCTGTAGTATGAGAGGAATGAAACACTTCAGAACATGCTGTTTCAGGAAATGGACAAATAAAATTCAAAAAGTGAAGTAAAAAGTACATAAATTGAATGATAATTGCATTTTAGTAAAGAGTAAAAGTTATTTATATCTCTGATACTCAGTAAAAAATAGAGTAGCCATAAAATTGACTTAAGTACAGTAACAAAGTACATTTACTCAAATAAGCAGGAGGAAAATCTTCATGCAAAGTAGTTAATATAGTCATATCACTTAGATTTAAATATGGAATTATGCTCAAAAAATGTTACATTTGCTTTTTCTTGTTCATTCTAAATGTTTCTATTCTTTTTGTTTATTGGGCAAAAAATCCCCGACTTTCAATATGGACTTTTCAACTCGACATTTTTCTGGGGGTTAATGGTGTTGGCCTATGCATCTGGACTTCTCTTGATTTACACGGTCACCACGGGGGGCTACACACACATATAAACACACACAGGTGCAGGGTCATTTTCCATTAGCTTGAAAGGAGCACTTTGGATATGAAAATATTCCAGGCCTCATGCTGCTACGACGTTGTTGTCGTGTTTACGGTTTATCCGGCTCTTATTTTAATTTTCTGGGTCAGAACGTTTTGAGGAAGAAGGTTTGGAGTTCTTTTCCGCAATCATCAGCTTTTCTGTTGGTTTGTTACCAATTAATATGTCTTACGATATGATTCTGCGTGTCAACATATCACTTGAAATAATCACGTCCAACAATTTTAAAGCCTAAAAAAATGTTGCAGGATGGAGTTATAGAGCAAATGTAATGGAGCAAATGGAGTTACCTCAGTTTTAAATAATGCATGCTTGATTTATAAGCAGTGCCTTATAGCTTCAGCTGAAACACATATTTTTCCCGCTATGAATGATGCAATAAAAGCGGTTCTTGCAAGTGTACTCAGAGCCCACTCTAAATTTGACAGCAATCCCGATTGCACGTGAAAGTGTGTGTTGCGCTGGCATTGGTCTCATCTCAAAGCGGATCTCCTGTCTGCATTTGAATGCAGATTCGATCAAAGACCCGCACAGACGATTTGCTTACAAATGAGGTTCATGTTGTGCAATATGTTGTAGAAAAGTATGAACAATAGGTTGCTTTGCCAGAATTTCTCTCTGTTTGATTGGAAGTGGGTGAGGTTCGCTTACCAATCTCAAAGCTTTTATCCTTTTCTTATGCATTTCCCAGACTTGCCAAGGTAAAAGGTTACCTAGAATGTTTACCCCACTCTAAGTACACTCTTAAAGCCAAAGGTTCTTTAAAGGTTCCTTTAAGGGTTTATCCATTTCTAAATGGATTCTGCTTTGAATGCTTTAATGAACAAACCAGCACAAATGTACAGAAATAAAACTTAGCCAGTCATTAATTAAACCTGCTTTGTGATCAGCCTGTAAAGATGCACTGATGCTGAAATGGATCTAATCCCCAATAACACATATTGTGGTGTGATTCAAAAGAGGCCTAAAATATGGAACAACATAATGTTCATACTGCTTCTGTTTTTCCTCCAATCTTGTTTAGCCACAAGAGGAACGGGAAGTGTTTCAATATTTATGACCATGTACGTTTTAAAGCTTGCGCATTTCCACCAAGTGTTTTCGTGTACAGCTACAAGTTAAACCTTTAAAGCTGAATATCTTCTGTACATTCTATGAGCAGCGATTATATGACCGCAGTCGTGATTTGCTTCCGCGCTAGAGAAAAGGAGAACTACTCATAATTCCAACTGTAGTTTATCGTTCAATATCAAACAAAGTCGCTGTAAAGCTTGAATGACAAAAACAAGAAGAGGTAGAAGGTCAATAACACAGAATAAGGCTTGCTAATCTGCAGTGCATCACAAAGAATAACAGACTCGTGTGGTTGTAAAGTCACTTCCACAGATAAACGGAACCTAGGTTCAGTTGACAACAATAACAAAGTCATGAAGTAAACGAAGGAGGTGGAAACTAAAACAGGAACGGAGAGTCAAAACACAACAGTGCAAGACCGTGAGAAATGGAAATGAACAAATATAGATTCCAATGCTAGTAGGTCACTTTGCAGCTTTGTTATTGTTTTTAACCATATAGACGTTGTCCAAGCTAATTATTAGCTAAACGTAGCAGGGGATCGAGATCCAAAAAATCCAAAAAACATTAAAGCTAATATACACTATATGGACAAAAGTTTGTGGAAACATGAGCATAAGATTTTAATGGGCTTTTTTGAACATTCTATTCCACATTTAGTTGACTTTTCAAAATCAAAATCAAATCTAATTTTATTTGTCACATACACATACAGTACAGACCAAAAGTTTGGACACACCTTCTCATTCAAAGAGCTTTCTTTATTTTCATGAGTATGAAAATTGTAGAGTCACACTGAAGGCATCAAGGGCTATTTGACCAAGAAGGAGAGTGATGGGGTGCTGTCCCAGATGACCTGGCCTCCACAGTCACCGGACCTGAACCCAATCGAGATGGTTTAGGGGTGAGCTGGACCGCAGAGTGAAGGCAAAAGGGCCAACAAGTGCCAAGCATCTCTCGGGGAACTCCTTCAAGACTGTTGGAAGACCATTTCAGGTGACTACCTCTTGAAGCTCATCAAGAGAATGCCAAGAGTGTGCAAAGCAGTAATCAAAGCAAAAGGTGGCTACTTTGAAGAACCTAGAATATGACATTTTTCAGTTGTTTCACACTTTTTTGTTATGTATATAATTCCATATATAATTCCACATGTGTTCATTCATAGTTTTGATGCCTTCAGTGTGAATCTACAATTTTCATAGTCATGAAAATAAAGAAAACTCTTTGAATGAGAAGGTGTGTCCAAACTTTTGGTCTGTACTGTACATACAGTACGACATGCAGTGAAATGCTTTACACGACTGTCCAACATTTAAGCATAAAAAGGAATGGAATTAAGGATAAAAAAATAAAAAAAAACATTAATAAAAGTATGGACTATAGAAAATATATGAAAATATATGTATTTACATGAATGAGTATGGCAGATATTAGAAGTACAAATTAAAATGATTTAGTGATTGTCCTTAAAGTGTCCGTGTGCAGTATGGTGTGATATTAAGTGACACTGTGCTGTTCAAGTCCAGAGTTGAAGTGACAGTCAGAGTTGAACTGTTATAGTGCAAAAAAAAATAAAATGACGATAACATTTGCTGTTAAAGTAACGTCCACTCTTCAGATGTTCTGCTTTACATTGACGTGTGCTTGTGGAAATTTGTGTTCATTGAGCCACAAGCAGGTGCTGGTGAGGTGAGGAGGCTTGGGGTGCAGTTAGCGTTCCAATTAATCCCAAAGGTGTTCAATAGGGCTGAGATCAGAGCTCTGTAGGAGGCCACCCAAGTTCTTCCACCCAATCTTATGTAAACCCTCTACATGGAGCTGGTTTTGTGCACAAGGCCATTGTCATGCTGGAACAGGGTCTCCTAGTTTAAATGAAGAGAAAATATAATGCTACTAGATTTAGAGACATCCTATACAATTGAGTGGTTCCATGTTTATGGTAACAGTTTGGGGTGCAACCCAATATGGCTGAAAAAGTCAATTGCCCATTGGAATTTGCATTTACGTTGATTTATTTGGTAGACATTTTTATCCAAAGAAACCTATGATTAAAACATCTACTGTACAAAACTAAGGTTTCCTCTAAGCTAATCCTCTGATCGCTAGAGTTTCTCAATGCAGGGGGTCCCCTTTTTGAAACCGTTATTGTAATAGATGTTCTGTTTCTGTCATCTCCTTTAAAAAAGGAGAATGTCATCTTAAACATTTCATACAGTAGATTATCTGTGGATTTACACCCCTTATGAAATCTCTTGCACTATTTCTAACAAAGATGTCTTCTTGATAAAACACCAGATTGCCTCACTTCAACTCCCATTGCTTTTCTCAGTACCTTTCAGAGCCTGCTTGACCGTCCTTGTAATTAAAGCCTTAATGATTCGATCAAGACTGGTGATAGAACTCAGAATCGGCTTTGCTTCCTCATTACGGCTAATGAAGTCAGGACATTGTGCATCATTATCATTTAATTAATTCTCCATTATTAACCAGTCTGCTCTTGTCCCTCAATCACATGACCATTTGTCCAGAACAGGAACTAAGCGCGTTTGGGAAAAGCAATTTTTGAATACACACTATATAGTTGTCAGTGTATTTGTCTGTAAATTTGCCATAAATTGTGGTGACTGACAGATTTGGTAACAGCATTTACCAAAGCTCAAATACCAAGTCAAAGTAATCAAGTGAATTGTGGTGAAATAAAACAGTAATTGCATCTATATTTCTTGTTATTTTACTTGGGGATACTACCTTGGCATTATTCTCTTCTCTTCACATTTTCCCTCATGCTACAGGAAGTACAGAGTCACAGAGACAGAGAGCAGGATCAGTCATGGACACCCTTGGAGAAAATAGGAAATCAAGTGACCAACCATCCTCAGACAGGTCTGTGATTGGTATTTCTCATCCCTTCTCTAAAAATGTACCAATTTTCACAGTCAGTAAGAAAAGGAAAAACTGCCCATGCAGACAGCAGTGAAGAAAAAATGATAGATATGCTTTATGGTCATGCAAACAAGTCCATTCACATTCATTGATACTCATTACACAATGTATCCTTGTTAAGCTATTAAATGGGAGGTGGGAAAACACCCAGCTTGAGAACATATACACCTAGAGACTTGGAGTCATTTATCCACCTATAGTGTTGTGAAAAAGTATATGCCCTCTTTCTGATTTTGCATATTTGCCAAATATTAAATATTCCAGATGAAGCAAATTTTAATATTACACAAAAGCAACTCGAGTTAATATTAAATTTAGTTATAAATGATTTTATTTATTAAGAGATAAAACTGGCCAAAACTGCCTACCGTTTGTGAAAAAGTCATTGCCCCCAAACCTAATAGCTGGATGCGTCATCCTTGGCAGCAACAACTGCAATCAAGTGCTTGCGATAACTGGCAAGGGGTCTTTCACATTGCTGTGAAGAAATTTTGGGCCCCATTTATTTTGCAGAATAGTTTTCATTTAGTTACATTGGAGGGTTTTCAAGCATGAAGAAGGGTTTTTAGGGTGGGAGTTTTGGCAAAGATGCCCAGTCTTATTTTTAAATCATGAACACTGACCTTAACTGAGGCAATTGAGTCCTGTAGTTCTTTAGATGTTGTTCTGGGTTCTTTTATGAGCTTCTGGATGAGTTGTCTCCGTAGACAACTCAGTAGACCGGTTCACCATTGTGTCACCAAGTTTCCCCATTTGTGGATGATTGCTCTCACTATGCTTGCCGGAGTCCCAAAACCTTAGAAATGGCTTTGTAACACTTTCCAGGTTTAGGAGGCAATTACTTTTTCACATAGGCCCAGGCAGCTTTGGACAGCATTTTTTTCTCCTTTTCCTACAGCATCATCATTTTAAAACTGCATTTTGTATTTATTCTGGATATCTTTGTTTCTTATTAAAAACTTTTTCATGATCTAAAACATTTAAGTGTAACAAACATGCAAAAAGATTTTTTTAAATCAGGAATGGGCAAATACTTCCAAATACTTTCACAGCACTGTATCTGCATGTTTGTTTTTGCCATGTGAGAAGAAGATAAAAAAAAGAAGAAACCTGATGCAAAGACAAATTACAAGGAAAGTAACCTGAGCTTAGCACCAATACAATACAGTAAAAAGCAGTGGCTTAAACCTGGCATCTTGCTAGAGATGAAACTTGAACTTGTGAACCTTTAACAGATCTTGAAAGTCCTCAGATATTCGAAGGTTATTCAACAGGCAGCGCCCTAGCTAGTATTTTTGTCAAAATATTGCAGCAGCTACCCACTGGTAAACAGCTACTTACTGTCTATTTCTTCAGATAAGGCTGCAGTCACAGTACACTTTGTGTTTCATTGATGTCCGCATACAAATGCTGGAGACAGGAAACGCAAGCTCAGTGTGAAGATGTTTTACATTTCGCTGCGTTCCAAATTTCCAATTTGTTTCCCAGCAAATTCATATCGCGTGAAGACATGTGACTAATAGTAGATTGGTATGTCACAGCATTACCATTTTATAAAATAGAAGATGGAAAAAGCAATGATTCTAATTTATAAACCACCATAAAATAATATAAAATGGTCCAAACTGTTTATTTTAACATCACGGTTTTCACAGTTAGGCACGATGCATGATCACATCGTCTTACTGTTACATTCTATATACTCTATACACTGCTACAGTACATCTGCTGCCGCTTAGGGCATGTTTGTTAATATATCATAATATAAATCATAAGGGATGTTCTTCCTGTGTAAGAAAATTTCTTTGCAGCCATTCAGCTGATAGCAAACAATGTGATATATATTGTATTTAGATTTTTAAGGTATCCCAGATGTGGAATGTACCATTTTCACCACCTGCTTGTGTTTTTAAATGCTACATAACTACCAGGGTACTGATATTTTAAAACTATTTAAGACTATGCCTAGCACATTACAAACCCTAACACACCGATTGTGCTTCTTATGTCTAGCACAGGACCATTTTCAGTGAAAAATCACTACATTGGTGTGGCAAGCCTATAAGACTTTAACAGCTGTCACCACTGCTTTAAACATCCCACTGTCTGAATCAGTATAATAAAAGGCACTAATGGTGTGTGAATTGGAAATTTTACATGAGTTTTAAATGGGGATCCAATAGCTCTCCCATATGGTATCTGAAAGGAACATTACTAGGCCTTAGATCCCTCTGCATAGTTAGAAAGTTTGAGCACTGACTGCAAGGTGTGAATACGCCTCCTGTCATAGACACCTTTGGAGCCTTCAGGATGGCGAAGAAAGATTGTTTATAAGCTTAGCGACCTTTCGGCTTTGTCACTGAGCTTACTGTCTGCAGGGAGAAACGAAAAGTTTGAAAAGTGATTCAAAAAGCGTGGGTTAACATCTGGTATGGTCTGTAAAGCTTCAGCAAAACAATTTCACTTTTGCATGTTTTTTTTGTTTTGTTTTTAATCCAGAATTTATCTCTGAGCTCAAATCGAATTAATAGTTAGAAATGAGATACTATACAGACAAACGTTTGTAGACACCAGGCTGTAAGAGTGGATTGTGTTTTTTGAACATCCAATTTCCACATTTAGTTCACATTTGATGTTATAATAACCTCTGCTCTTTTGGCAAGATGTTCCACTAGATTTTCGAGTGTGCTTGAAGAGAATTGTGCTCACCCAGCCATTAGGGTGTTTGTAAAGTCTGGCACTGATGTAGGTGAGAAGGTGAGAAAGCCTGGGATACAGTCAGAATACCAATACATCCCAGAGGTGTTCAGTAGGGTTAAAGCCAGAGCTCTATAGCAGGCCACTCAAGATCTATTATTCCAAAACCATGTAAAATATATTTACATCCAAAGACATCTTATAAGAAGGTCAGTTGTCCCAATACATTTGTCTTATTTTATAATATAACAGCAAATATGGACTAAATGTTGTACAAAAAGTTTATTATTTTTGTTCCACTTATTATATTATTTCTTGTTATATTATTTATAACAGACACTATTATAATTTGAACAGACACTATTTCTCTAAATAGTATATATTCACAGTTTATACCAAAGGTTAATTTATGATAAATACTGATGTACACACATTCAGTTACAGCATAATGGAATTTATATATCCTTTAATTTATGTATACTGAGTGGTGTATTTATACAGTATAAATTAAGATGTTTATATTGACATATTGATATATTTCTATTTCCATGTTGTAATTATAGACAATTCTAGAATTTGTACTTCTGGTAGCTTTCAAACTGCACTTTATTTGCTGAGTGCTTTGCAATGACAATACAGATATATATATATATATATATATATATATATATATATATATATATATATATATATATATATATATATATATATATATATATATATATATATATATATATATAAATATTATAATATTTATTATTTATATCTGTCTGTCTGTCTGTCTGTCTGTCTGATTGCTTTGGACATTTTTTGTGCCCCTCACCCCCCAAAATACTATACCATCCAAGTACTTTCCATCCAAGTTTTACATACTCAACAACACAACAATATTTATTGCCAATTGTATGAACAGATTGAAATGTTTAATTTATATTCACCAATTCGTGTTTGGTTTATTCACCAGTTATTGAATACATACAGTACAGACCAAAAGTTTGGACACACCTTCTCATTCAAAGAGTTTTCTTTATTTTCATAACTATGAAAATTGTAGATTCACACTGAAGGCATCAAAACTATGAATGAACACGTGGAATTATATATGGAATTATATACATAACAAAAAAGTGTGAAACAACTGAATAATGTCATATTCTAGGTTCTTCAAAGTAGCCACCTTTTGCTTTGGTTACTGCTTTGCACACTCTTAGCATTCTCTTGATGAGCTTCAAGAGGTAGTCACCTGAAATGGTCTTCCAACAGTCTTGAAGGAGTTCCCCGAGAGATGCTTGGCACTTGTTGGCCCTTTTGCCTTCACTCTGCGGTCCAGCTCACCCCTAAACCATCTCGATTGGGTTCAGGTCCGGTGACTGTGGAGGCCAGGTCATCTGGCGCAGCACCCCATCACTCTCCTTCTTGGTCAAATAGCCCTTGATGCCTTCAGTGTGACTCTACAATTTTCATAGTCATGAAAATAAAGAAAACTCTTTGAATGAAAAGGCGTGTCCAAACTTTTGGTCTATACTGTACATGTACTAGAATGTACTTAAGGTGGTAACGCCATTGATATTACCCAGTAAACAGCCCTAGAGTTACTGTGAGCAATTCATTTTGTGGTAAAATAACTAAAAAAAACTAATTATAAGCTTATATTTAAGTAGGTATTTATTCAGGTATTAGTGCATGAGTATTCCTGTACCATTATTGTAAAGGATTGCGATATTAAAACCCCATCAAGTGCGATTATTTCATTTAATTTAAAGATGAAGGTCGTTCACTCGTCCTGTTATAATGAACGATTTCTTTTTGAAATGATTTTTCCACTTTACCTATAAATTCGATTTGTCGTGTACCACAAAAAAAAAATCTATCAAAATGTAATCACATCATTCTTCCAGGCGAATCTGATGCCGATGTTCTCATGCGATGAGCAAAACTAAAACCCCACTGGTGTCACTGATTCGGAAATTGAGATGTCTCAGTAGCTCAGGGGTCTTATCGATTAAATGCTACAGAGCCGCCGTCATCTGCTTATACCTTAAGCTGATCCTCGGCTCCTTGATTAGCTGCAGCCTCAGATGTCTCAGGGCTTAGCTTAAGTTGAGGTGTGTAATTAGAAAAGGGGAGCAATATAAAGACACAGTCGATATAGTACAAGAGAAGTTAAGAAATATATACTGTATGTGCTACTTCTGTCTTAGTATGCTCTCCTGGGAAGGTCAAAGAAAGATTTCTGAGGGTGCGATTTCTAAGAAATATGACTTATTGATCGCAAACGTTAGTTGTAATTAGCAATTAGTGTCTTTTCTGGTGAGAAAAAAGACGAACTTTGGTCCTCATAATAGTGACTTCAGGCCTAATTTCTAAAATCAATCAGCTTCGTCTAGACAGTTTCATTGCAGATTTAATGGTGTTAAGTAGCCTGTATTTAACAGTGTTTCATTTATTTTAGTACCATGCTTTATATCACTTCAGATTTCATACATGTACATGGTTTTAAAAACTGATAACTTTAGTAATCAATGATTAATTGATATGAAACTTTTGGGATGGTGTTTAATTTAAAGATAAACCACTACAGTGCTTAATTTTGGGAGAGAAAATTCTTATATATTCTTATACAGTTGAGGTTATAAATGTGGAATGGGATGTTAAAAAAAACACAGACACATTTTGTGTTCACAAACTTTTGTTTTTATAGTGTAGGTTGTTATAGTGTAATAAATTAATCAGAAGTAAAGCATTTAAATAAGGAACTGGCAAAGATTCTGGCTATAGTGGCTGAATATAAATGAATAAAAGAGGCAACATCAATACATATTACATTACATTTACAAGATTCTTTGCTTCCTTCAGCATTTGGAAACATTTTATAGAAAGCCATAGCACTACCTACACACAGAAAGGAATGGTCAAGGCTGATAGTGAATTTTCGAAACTTTTTTTTCACCTTGAAAAGATTCATTTTAATAAAAAGCCCGGGAGAACATCTTCGACATGCAGTGAAGCATTGAAGAGACTTCAAGGTTTCTAACGTGTATTTTGAATATTTTAGTAAAAATTTGAGTGGTTATTGCTGAAGAGAATATTCATTTTCAATAATATTTTACTAATGAAGCAAAGCATGAAGCAGAACTACAAGAATTTTCCATTTCTTGTGCAAATGTACAAGTTGAAAAGCAGCAGTTTCGTCTGTTAAAATGTAAGTACAGACTCCGAAGTTGTCCGAATATGCAAATTTTATGGTTTTGTGAATCATCCTTTTGGAATTTAGATGTCTGAGCACAGTATACAAGTGTGTGTGTGTGTGTGTGTGTGTGTGTGTGTGTGTGTGTGTGTGTGTGTGTGTGTGTGTGTGTGTGTGTGTGTGTGTGTGTGTGTGTGCATATGTTTTTCTGAATATCTCTTCATTAAAGCATATGTTAGTGGGTGGGATATATTAGGCAGCAAGTGAACAGTTTGTCCTCAAAGGTAATGTGTTAGAATCAGGAAAATTTTATAGATAGATAGATAGATAGATAGATAGATAGATAGATAGATAGATAGATAGATAGATAGATAGATAGATAGATAGATAGATAGATAGATAGATAGATAGATAGATAGATAGATAGATGTGTGTGTAATTCATATAGAAATTAAAGGATTTAATATAGTAAACAGAAAAATTTTCAAAAAAATTTGAAACATAAAGGCTGGATTTAATTTGGGTTTTTAATTTTTTAACTTGATGTAATTGTTTTTTTTTTTTGTATTATCTATTGTATTAGTATTTATTTATCCCCAAGACACTACATTTATATATTACTACATTATTCGATTTTTTGCCAATAAAAGCTTGAACCACAAAAAGTTTTCTGGCATTGATTCTATTCCAATAAATTTTACACCCACAAGTGATAAACATGCCTACAAAGAAATGACGTGTGTTTCAATCTGAAATCTAGTCAGACAGGTTTAGAATGATTTCATGCTTACTTACTGGCATTTTAGTGATCAGAACAGCATGCAGCATGTTATATATCATTATTTGGGTGTTCTTCATTTGATTAGTAATCAACTTCCTCTAAGCTGTACTTTCCATACTAAAGCAGCTCACTTGCAGATAATGTTCGAGGGAGGTGGTGTGGGAACCAACACACCCAGAGACGGTCGCTTTATTTTGTGCCGTGTAATTTTCTCCTAATCATCTCTGGCTACTCTCAGTCGCATTTCAATGGGGAGAGCGGGTGGGAGGGAAGAGAGTTAATTGTGCAGAAAGTAATTGATTTGCCACATAATTAGCTGAATGCAATGAGAACAGCCAGCAAGATGATGGGGTGATGTTGATGTTGATGTTGATGACGACATCGCTGAAATGTGACAGTAAGAACTCTTGCGGCAGACCAGTTTTTAATGTTTCCAAAACTGGATTAATTTGAGCAGGAAACTGATCTTCACTCAGCTTTTTGGTCTTCAGACAGGAGATCTACAATCTACATTGTTCATTTCATCAATCTGAAATAAAAAACTTTGATAAAAAAAAAATGAACATAAATCTTTTCACTGCGCTTGTTTAATTGTTACACATCACTAAGTGACATTTGCGTGTCATGTGCCTCAGAAAATACACATTATCTCAGCTTTTACATCCAAACAACTTTAATTTGATGCACACAAGGGTACTGAATTGGGTCTTTTGCAAGTTTAAATGTTGCATGTGTAAAATGAACAAATTGATTAAAATCTATCTGACAAACTTTTAATTATCTTTTTTTTTAGAGGGGCCAAGCAGCCAGACATTTAATAATTTTTGTCAAATTTGGTGTTGACTGGACAGTTTGTTAGAGGAGTAGCAAAAAAATATCAAATCCAAGTTGGCAAAAATCCTAATTTGGGCAACTGACATCATAGGTTGTATTGAACTTGATGTAATCCAAATTTAATTTGGAAAAATTTTTTTTGTTTGTTTTGTTTTATTTAGTTTGGTTTCGATTTGGTTTGACCCAAATGTGACCCAATGGTGGCGCTAGAGCATTGGTAGAACTTGGGCCAAATATAGACAAACCTAGACAAAGGAAAAAGAAAAGCTAGAAAAACAATAGTGTGCCTATGCACCTTAACAATAAGTTAATAATAATATAATATAATATAATATAATATAATATAATATAATATAATATAATATAATATAATATAATATAATATAATATAATATAAAAAGTTGGTCATAAAGAGTTAATTCCCTATTGTTCCATAAATCCAAGTATAAAGATGACTTGCAGGTTATTTAATTAAATGAATGGAAAGAAACATGATGCACAATGGCCATTCATGCTCTGACACGTCTTTTTACAATTTACTCAGGATCCTCCTAATCTTATTTCTTATTACATTCCTAAGTAATGTTAATAAAGTGCTGCTGTTACTGTGATCATTAAATGCTAATCAAGATAATCCTAGGAATCTCTATTTAATCAGTAATCACACTGGGTAGTAATGTTAAAATATTAATTGAAGAACAGATGGGGAGACGGGACAATCTGTCAGGTCTTTATAATATGATTTATTTGTGAGACTCGCTATTAGGAACTGGGAGAATTTGGATAGTGGTGTGTTTCTCTCACTGTGTAAAAGCAAAGATTTGTATATTTCTTGATTTAAATATGACCTCTTGACTTTAACATTTGCCTCAACTAATCAAACCGTTTTAAATCAAAGTGTCTGTAAATTCATTAAACCAACTAAAACTGATCGTTGACAAGTGTTGGAGAACCATCTATGGCATCTATGAGCAGAAAGGAATCAGCAGAAAACAAAACAAAATGTTATTTATTAAATGTTAATACATGTTTGGAAGAAATTTAAACATCAGAATTCAAAACTACAAAGTTTGTAACATTATTGGTAAAACAGCCAAACAACTTTAAATAAGGGTCAATTAAGAAAAATAGTTCTATAAGAAAAGGAGGTCCCCTGGTGGTCTAGTGGTTAGGATGCGACTCTCTCACTGCTGCAGCCCGGGTTCGATCGATCCCCTGTCAGGGAACCAACCCCAGCCACTCTTAGTGCCTGTCCCAAGCCCGGATAAAAGGGGAGAGTTGCGTTAGGAAGGGCATCCAGCTTAAAAACATGTGCCAAATCAAACATGCGGATGATCCGCTGTAGCGACCCCTAACGGAAGAAGCAGAAAGGAATTATCCAAGGAGGCCTCAAAAATCTAGACTATTTTATACATGCAAAAGTATTGGGAAAACTGCCTTTTCCGGCCTTATGCGGTTCTTCCCCAAACTGTTACCACAAAGCTGGAGTCACACAATAGTAAACAATGCCTTTGATAGTGGTGGAATGAAATTTTCTCTTCACTTGAAC
Organism: Silurus aristotelis; assembly: GCF_946808225.1. Classification (NCBI taxonomy): domain Eukaryota; kingdom Metazoa; phylum Chordata; class Actinopteri; order Siluriformes; family Siluridae; genus Silurus; species Silurus aristotelis. The sequence continues at coordinate 15,127,509 of NC_139598.1, read as the reverse complement.
CAGGAGACCCAAGCTGGTTTTAGCATGACAATGCCCCTGTACACAAAGCCAGCTCCATGAAGATATGCTTTGGAAGATATTGAGTCTCTGATCTCAACCCATTTGGGATGAATGTGAACTCTGACTGCACCCCAGGCCTTCTCACTTCACCTACATCAGTACCTGATTGCACCAACACGCTCGTGGCTGAATAAGCACAAATCTCTACAAACACTTTCCGAAATGTAGTGGAACATCTTCCCAGAAAAATGGAGGTTAATATCACAGCAAATAGGCACTAAATGTGAGAGAGGATATTCAAAAAGACGCACTGACACAAACTTTTGTCTACTTTTATTTTTTATTTTATTTTCCAAAAGTCAATTATTTAACCAACTGTGTAAGAATCTTCAGTGTTAACACTTTTGCAAAACGTGTTTTAAGGTGCATTTTAAAGTGCATTCTGAATTTTCCGAAAGTGACAGAGAGGAAAAAGAAAAGCTAATGAGAGAACATTTTTAGCTGTTATCTCAAAAGTGATAACAGCAACTAATCTACAAAGTTCGGATCATATTAAATGTATTTCAGAGAGAGAGAAAGACAAACATTCAGATAGAGAGAGAGAGAGAGAGAGAGAGAGAGAGAGAGAGAGAGAGAGAGAGAGAGAGAGAGAGAGAGAGAGAGAGATAACATTCACTACAGTGCTTATTCTGCCATTTAATACTAAAGATGGTGCTGCAATGCTGCTGAAAAAGCTTTTTTTTTATAAAATGTAACTATAACCAGATTTCTGTTTTCCAGTATGATGTTTCATTGCATTCAATTTTTTAAAGATGTTTTTAACAAGGTGCTGTGTTTTCGTAATTCAATATCTTCCTATAACAGCAAAGTCAATAATTTTTTTTATGTTTAAATACATTATAACATGCTTGTTTACCTCTGAAACAGATACTGGTTTATGCATTACCCAGTATGTAGCTTATTGTTTGCCACTCACTGCCTGCAGTCATTATGCTGTATTTCCTCATATCCTTTTTCGCTCTATCATTGCAGCTTCACCTAAAGTGCAAACGATGCTGAAAATGGGCCTTGCAGGTATTAAAAAGAACAAACCCAATCACAAAAACAGGACTGTATCCACCTGAGGTCTGTGTGCCTTCCCCAAACCCCGACGTTGATCTGATACTGTAGTTTCACAATTCAGTGAGATTATAAACAATGCAGTGTGTAAAGCTTACGACTTATACACATTTCGAACACAGCTGCATGTGGTAGAGCGTGGATGTATTGTGTATAGGGAAGTTTCCTCCAGCAGGAAGATTAGAAAAAAAGGGAAGTGGGGGGAAAGGAGGAAGTAAAGAAAAAAGAGAGAATGAATTCTTTATCCAAACAAGGAAGCAAACATCACTTCTCATACCGTGAGACACAAACAAACACTAGCGGTACTCCTACAGAATCATCTGCATGTCTTGAAAAAAAAAACCCAGCTCGAATAACTTGAATCGAGCACAATCTTTTACTATATATTTAAATGTATATAAATGTATCTATAACAGTGCTCGAGTCTTATTTTCTGATATAAATGTGCCTCTTTTGTGCTAACAATGCAAAGGTGTTTAATAGGGTTGAGGTCAAAGCTCTATAGCAGGCCATTTAAGATCTTCCTCTCCAACTCAATATAAAGCATTTTACTATTTCTAATGAAGGAAACATTTCATGGCACAGTAATCCCTCGCCGCATCGGGTTTGCCGTAACACGGGGGTTTTTACATAGAAAATATTTAATTTTGTTTTGCGGATTTTTCTCTGAATCGTGGGATTTTGCGATGTATATAGGTAGTATTGATTATTGTAATTATTTTTATGGTAAAATAAGCATTTTCTAATGCTCTTTTTGGGTATGCAGTACATTCATTTAATCGTCATCACCTTCATCATCATTAGTATTGCGCACCTAATTCATCATCTTCATCATTCAAGTTGTATCTTCACTGGGCGATACCCATATAGAATTTTTATGTATATTTAAATATTTAAGCGTTTAATAGCAGAGGAAAGGTTTATAAGAGTGTTAGGACTGTTTATAAAGCCTTAAGATATACAGGTATTCTGTATACTGTACTGTATACATATTAGGTTGCCACTTAGTGAATTTTCACCTATCGAAGGGGTTACGTTTCAGACCCAGGGATTACCGTACTGCTTCCAAAGACATTCTGTACAATTGTGTGCCTCTGACTTTGTGGTAACAATTTTGGGAAGGAGCACAAATGGCTGGATAATTCAGGTGTCCAAATATTTGTCCATACAGTTTACTTAAGTCTCATTCTTGAAGTATCTGTTGCTCTGTACTTTTTGTGTTTATCATGCTTGTTAATATTATAATTTTTTTGCATGCTCCGTGGTTACTTACTCCGTGGTGTCAGATACTAACCCTGCATTGGCAAAAGTATAAAAGGAATTTGTAAGCTTTTCATTGTGGTATATTTGGGTGATATTTCATTTGTTGGGTGGAACAACAAGGATAAGAAAGTGACATTAATTCTTCTGGCAGCTTGTAAAAAAGTAATTACAAAGATATGGATTAAACCAGAGCCACCTACAGTTAAAGGTTGGATTGATATATTACACAGTATACATATATAATAGAAATTTTCTTCCATCTGAAAGAATCCAGATGGAAGACTCTTAAAAAATTTGAGTTGATGATTAAATTACATTGTACCGATACACAAATTTCTTTAAGAGAAAATGGAGTTTCTGAGTTACTGTATGAAGACTGTAGCTGACCATGTTCTCTTTACGGTAGTTGCCCCCAAGTTGTGAAATGCTGTTCCCTTGAATCTCAGGTCTGTGGACTCTGTGGACACTTAAAAAAAGCTGCTGAACACATACTTTAAACTTGCCTTCTTTTAAATTGTTTGCTATGTTTTTTGTGTATGTATCTCTTTTTTATTTTGGATGTAAAGCACTTTGTGTACTTACTTACTTTTATTTACATACTTACTTTCTTACTTACTTACTTACTTACTTACTTACTTATATACTTATTGCTAAAAACAAGGAACTTCTGTGAAACTAAAAAAAATTAGTTTCCAGGCCTTAATGTACAGTGCATACCACTATAATAACTGTAATAACACTATATTTGTATATCTATATACTGTATCTATATTACTACTTCTGGTTTTTCTGTTGCTTACGTCACTAGTCAACTACGTACATAATAAAATTACTGGTCAACTACAAAAAAGTATAGCCCTTAACACTCTTATCCCCAACTCCATCCCACATTATGTAGTTTATTACTGTACCTCAGGAACTTTTAACTTTTAACTCGTAACTGCTGTCTAAACATATGGTTTCATATGTAGGTGTTCAACAAAGGTGTTCACACAGAAAGGAACATGCCGTCTCTCATTTTCTTCAAGAGCTCTTTTACTTTCTATTCCTCCTTTCCAGAAGCGGACACATTCCTGGTGTTTTTATCAGCCAATAAAACCTGAAAGTCAAGAACAAGACTGAGTGGGAGGAGAAAGGCAGGAGAGAAAAAACCAGAAGGTAGCTCCAAAGTACACCTGCCCACATACATTTACACACATACTGTACACACACACACACACCTGCTAAAGGGCATGCTTTACCCTGGATTCTTCAGAGATGGAACAGAGATAGAAGACCGCTCACGGCACATGTCTCATGTCTCTCCCTGACACGGAGGGGAAAATTACTAAATTATGTGTTTTTGTCCCAATTTTGATTTTGAAAAATTGCTCTGAATATCCGTGGAGTCCTGAGAGGGAAATCAAAACCGCTTGTCTACATTTTTGGCTCAAACTCTGCTATGGAGTTGGATTTGTGGCTTCTGAGAGCAGTTTTCTTCCTGGTGTGGTGCTCAGGTGAGTTGCACTTTTAGTTTTGAGTGGATTTTCGTGACCAATTTTTGTCACAAAAAAGGTCAAATGTACACTACAGTTAAAAAAAAAAAAAGCGATTGAATAAAAAAAAGATAGTATTACATATTTAAGAAGCATTTTGCATCTTTTAATTGTTTTTCTTTTTATTTGGGTCTGAGATCAGACCTCAGTTAATTACAATTACTTAATCTTTCTGGAAGGTTTGAGTCTGATTGTCATTCAGCATGCATCATCTTTTGGGCTACAGTGATTGTTTATTTTAGACGTACAACATTTGTGCTCTGCAATCCAGTGAAATGGACACCAGTTTACATGATGTATTTCCTCCCCTGATTGCTGAGTCTTTAATTTTTACAATCTTTTAAAAAAAATTTTTTTGCTCAAATCCATGTTTTATTTCCTTTTTTTATATTAATAAACCACGTGTCTATAAACCATCCACTCTATAGTTATGCAAAGTGTTAACCAGTATACAATAAAATTGTGATGGTGAATTTTCATGAAAGCATTAACACACAAATAGAAGGTTTCAATCGAGAATATCTGCTACAACAACATATGAATATACACTATATAGACAATTGTTTGTGGACACCTGACCAGATTTGTATGTGCTTTTTGAACACACATTAAGTCCCTGTTTGCTCTTATGATAACCTCCACTCTTTTTGGAAGATGTTCCACTAGATTTTGAAGTGTGTTTGTGGAAATTCAGCTACAAGGGTGTTAGTAAAGTCAGGTACTGATGTAGGTGAGGTGAGGAGGCCTGGGGTGCAGTCAGTGTTTACAAAAATCCCAAAGGTATTCAATAGGGTTGAGGTCAGAGCTCTATAGCAGGCCATTCAAGATCTTCCTCTCCAATTTATGTAACACAACCTATGTAATCTTCATGGAGCAGGACTTCTGCTGTCATGGTGGAACAGATTTGGTTCACCGAGTTTAAGTGAAGGTTAAATTGAATATCCACAATTCTGTGTGAAAAGTTTGGAAACAAACCACACAAGGCTGGAAAAGGTGTCAGGTGTCCAAACAATTATGAATGTAGAAAGCTTGCAAGAAACTGAAGATTATACTAAATAAAATGACTCCTGTGTCACATGACTGTTTGCTCTCTGTTAATTAGTTCCACAGTTCGCAAATTAATATGTATCATAAAATGTCCTCGTTAAAGTGTTTTATTGCTCCTCGCTGTGAATAGATATAAGTACAGTGGCCCAAGAGGTAATGCTACACAAATAACAAAAAAAAACCAACCATAATTCTGACTAATGCTTTTGTCTGAAAAGCATAATTCATGTTTCTCCACGGCACCACATCCAGCTGTGCACACAAGGAGGGGTTTTTGTATTCACTCAAAAGGTTGTGAGGAAACTTTTTTTTGTCGTTGTTACTATCAGGTTTGTTGTGTTATAGGGTCTGGTTTTGGGGTAGTGATAGCTCAGTGGTAAAGATGTTGGACTTCTGATTAGAAGGTTATAAATTCAAATCCCAGCGCCACCATGTATGCCCTGGTGTGTCTGCTTGTAGAAATTAGATAACTGTAAACTACTCTGGAAGAGGGTGTCTACCAAATAACTGTAATAAGTTTTTAGTTTTAGTTTTGAATCTCTGTTTTTATTTGTTTTTTGTGCTGTGGGAAAATATTACAATAATTGTTTTGTTTTGTTGGTGTGGTAATTTTGTTGTATAGTTTTTGTATTTTGTGTGGTGAAGTAAATTTGTTTTATTGTTCTTTTGTGCAATTATTAGTATTAGTATTAGTATTAGTATTGTTCTTTTGTGTTTTCAGATTTCATTGTTTCGTAGTTTTGGATTTTGCATTGTTGTATGATTGATTTTGTTGAGTTTTAGTAGGAAAGTTCTAGAAGGCCATACATTATAATATTCTTTTCTTTCTTGTTTTATCAACATAACAAGTAACATATCTTCTGATCTCAACATAACAAGAGATGCTTTTTTTTTATTTTAGTTTTCTTGTTATCATGACTTCCTCACGATGTGAATTGTATCACAAGAAAATCTCACGCATTGTGATTTTTCTGGTTTATATCATGGAGTACGAGTTGGCATCTAAAATCTCTATCATAAAGTTACTAATTTAGACTTTATTGAGTGAGTTCCTGATCAAAGTTAAAGCGAATGCGATCATCCATGATGCTGAGACGATGCTGCCACTAGAAAATGCTTTTTTGCCGAATAAACAGAAAAATTAAGTACTGATCACGAGGAAACGATGTTTGTTATGTCAAGATCGTGAGAACATTAAGTCATGATAACGAGAAAACAACTTTTTCTATGGTGAGATAAATACATTTTTCTTGGTCATTTACAGTCATTTGGATTTTCTGTGGTTTTGTGGAGTGGTAAATTTGTTTCCTAATTTGTATGAGGTTTTGGATTTTGTTTTGCACTGTGATCGTGTTTATGCTGTGTTCTGCTCATTTTGTTCTTTGCTAAAGAAACATTGCTTTTGTTCGTTTACTTGTATAGTCATTTCTGGTTTTTTTGTGTGGTGTGCTGCAAAAAAAGTCTGTATTTAGTTGTTTAGTGGTGTGCTGGGTGTGTATATTGCACAAATTTGTTTCTTGTTCTTGGATTTTGCTTTGTGGTGGGATCCTTTTTATATAGTGCTAAGATCACAGCAATTTTTGCTGAGTTGTGAGGTAATTTTTTTTTATAGTGTGGTCATTTGAGTTTTGAGTGTGAAAATCTGTTGTTGCTGTGGTGATTTTGTGTCGAGATTTGTGTGTGTGTGTGTGTGTGTGTGTGTGTGTGTGTGTGTGTGTGTGTGTGTGTGTGTGTGTGTGTGTGTGTGTGTGTGTAAAACTAGCATGCTTTGTAGTATGACAAAATAGTTTTGTGTTTGTTTTGTTTTCAGGGTGTCTGCCTGTGCGACCCGTCCATGCGAGTGATTATCGTTGTGTGATAGTAGGCTTGAACGCTTGTAGTATTTTACATGTAATTCTTTTTATTGTAACCAGCAGATGAACTGATTATATTTAGAAATGTATCCAAATAGAGTCAAGGTTACAAAAAGATTACATGAACTAGTCTGAACTAGTTTTTCATTCATAACTTTCTAACTTTTTATAATTAAAATTTAGATTTGCTTAGTTTTGTCTAACACAAGATGAACAGTAGAAAAGTAAATTGGAAAAAAAAACTATTTGAATCATAATTCAATAATGTATTTGAGAAGCACTTTTTGTGCTTGTTTTTATTCTGGGTGGTATGAGATCAGTTCAGTTTACGTCAGTTGATTACAATTATGCAATCTTGACTTTCTCAACTGTTTTGCGAATTCTTACTCCGCATGTCATTCAGAATGCATCATCTTTGTTGGTATAGTGATTGTTTATTTTAGCCGTACAGCATTTGTGCTCCACAATCCAGTGAAATGGATGCCAGTTTACCTGATGTATTTTATCCCCTCAATGCTGCTTCTTTTATTTGTCATTTTTTTACACAGAACTTTAAAAAAAAAAAAAAAGGGAAAAATAAGCAGCTTACATTTTGGCATGGATCCAGGCATGGTCATGTTGTGTTTTAAGGGATATTTGAGTCATGAATTTTAAGAACAAGCAAAACCAGACATTAACAGGTTTAATTTGTTAATTTGATATTGTTCATATGTTAGCTTTGTGGCCATTTGTTTTGTAGTGTGATTATTTTGTTTGGTAGTGCACTTATTTTGTTTTGAAGTCGAACCATTTTGTTTTGTAGTGTGCCTAGTTTTGTAATAATTGTTTTAAGTATTCCCATCTTATTTTTTGGTATACTTGTTTTGTTTTGTAGTGTGATTATTTAGTTTGATAGTATGCCCATTTTGATTTATATTGCGATCATTTTGTTTTGTAGTGTGCCCATTTTGTTTTGTAGTGTGCTTAGTCATGTATTGTCACCATTTTGTTTTGTAGTGAGCCCATTTTGTTTTGTAGTGTGATCATTTTGTTTTGTAGTGTGATCATTTTGTTTTGTAGTGTGCCTATTTTGTTGTGTAGTGTGCCCATTTTGTTTGCATTGTGTTAATATCACTTCATATTGTGATAAATTTGTTCTGTTGTGGTAACTCTATAACACTGTGTTCATCTTGGACATCGTACCCCTCCTAGACCTTCTTGCTTGTATGATTTTTTTGCAAAATTAGTGTCTACGAGAAAATGAAACACTGCTTATGATTACTGAGATCTACAATGGTTTGCCAAAATATTGTGGCACAGTGATAGAAATATAAGCCTGAAACACTTAAAGCTCAAGTGCATTTGCTTTTTTTTTTTTCATGAAGAACAGATCGTGTATGACCTAGTTACAACAAGTGGAGATTAAAAATGGAATGACTGAGGCCTGACAAAAGGATTAGCGCTGACCTTTTCACTACATCACCTGCTACACCAATGGCAAAGCTAAGCCTGAGATTAAGGCTCTGTGTGTGTTTGTGTGTGTGTGTGTGTGTGTGTGTGTGTGTGTGTGTGTGTGTGTGTGTGTGTGTGTGTGTGTGTGTGTACGTGTGTACGTGTGTACGTGTGTGTGTACGTGTGTGTGTACGTGTGTGTGCGTGTGTGTGTGTGCGTGCGTGTGTAGTTTTCTATCCACACCCAGCTCTTCTGACCACTATAATATCACATGTTAATTTCACTCTGCAGTTTTTAATGCTTAAAATCTTTTTAACGCATAACCGCTATTTAAACTCTACACTTATTATACTACACTTCATCTACAATAATATTTACAGAAACTACATGCTGAAATTTCGGGGACATCCTTTGCAATTTTTTTTAGATTCTCTTGCTGTTTATTATATTTACAAATTCAAACCTAATTGCATTTTTCTTCCCTATTTTTGTCTGCAGGCTCCTGGTGCAACGATTGCAATATGACAAAGGTCTACTTTGAGTCCCACAATTTTCACAGCAAGCTCCACTGGGAGGAAGTGAAAATCCCAGGCCGCGAAGTTCGCTATAGCGTCAGATATCATGCGTGAGTGTAATGTTACATTCTGTTTTGTCAAGTCAAGTCAAGAAGCTTTAATCGTCATTTTAACCATATATAGCTGATGCAGTACACAGTGAAATGAGACAATGTTACTCCAGGACCCTGGTGCTACATAAAACAACATAGAGCTACATAACTGTCCTGGCTACATAAAGTGTATCGTGTGCAACCGAGTACAATCAGTGCAATACAAAAGACAATGCAAACAGAAAATACAAGACAGTATAGGACATATAAACAAAACACACAATAGCGCCCCAGTAAACCTATTGTATAAGGTGTTATGCAGTACAATGTGCAAAAGAGAACTGTATACAAGAGTGTATTTGTAAATTAACACAAAATGTAAAAATTAAAGGTGGTACTAGTAAAAATTATTTTGTATTAAAAAAGAAGCAAAGAAGAATTTATATAAATATATGGATATGGACATCATTCAAAAAATATGAGAAAACACAAATAATTTTACAATCTATGATGCTAATTCTACACTATCATGCTGAAGCAAGGTTACACAGTATAAATGTGTGAATATGTTGTCATTGACAATTGGACAAAGACCAGGCATTGGATTGGATCCGAAAGTCGTGAGCTCAAATCACAGTCACACCAAACTGCCACTCTTAGGCCCCTGTGCAAGGCCCTTTCCTTAACCTCATAGCTGCTCAGTTGTATGTGATAAATGTAAGTTTAATGCTGTACATGAAAATAAAAGCTTCAGATCGAGTCTTTCTCCTAAATTTGGAGGGGTCTGGCTATCTAATGCAACTACCCAGACAAATTTATTTTAAAGTTTGGTGTTGAAAATTTGGAGACTGATCTTCTGAATATCCTTGAAATATCCATGTGTTCTTCAAGGTTTTCGTGCCTCATAACTAATGTTGAGTCACCATTTTAGGTGTGTTAACTGGCACTGTAATGAGGAACAGGTGCTGCTCCCATAGAACATGTTGTAAATCCATTTGTTTATTCTTTTCCATCTGTAATCATAAATCTCAACCTCATGACCCTCTCATGCCTCAGTGCATTTCCCTCCTATCTTGTCCTTTGGCCTTTTTTATCAGGAGCTGTTCTCCTATCTTTTCCAGCTTGATGTAATTGCCTACATTCACATGTCCTTGCCTGTGTTGCCTTGGAATTTAATTATTTCTTTCTTTACTCACAGCTTGGAAAAAAAAGACATTTAGCCAAGAAAATTTCCTCACCCACTGAAATCCTTCTGTTTGTCAATAAAGAGAGTACCCTTAGTTAGTGAACTGAAGTGATCGGGTTTTGTTTCAGCCTTTTCAGACTCTTCCCATGGTCATCATCTGCCCTCTTTAACAGTTGAAATAATGGTCATTGAGACTGGCTTTTGTAATCTAAAGAATATACTTCAGAAAAAAAAGGAATAAGAAAGATGAGTGGAAAAAATCACCTGCAGTTAGAATGGAAGTCCAACATGTTGGTTAAATTTTTCTCCACAACCATGAGGAAGACCAGACACTGGAAGGTCCAGCAAATCAAATTAAATCAATGTAACAGTCTGCCAGTATTTTGGCTTTATCTGAGAACTGGCTGTATGATTGGCTGTGGAGTTTCCATTGGGTTGAAAACATACCCAACAAAATAATTTGAAAGATTCATTGCCTATGCCAACATATAGCAGCACTTCTTTAGTCTTGTTTATCAGACACTAAACGCTTGCTATTTATACTCAGATTTCAGTGTTTCTTTCTTTTCCAATGCACCTAACTGACCTTATCTAATAATGATCATCTTTTCAAAAGCGACTAAGAACAATAACAAGTGTCAGGTCAATGGTAACGTGATGTAGTTTGAGACCTTTGGGATTTTTGTCATTTATTCTCTTTACACTTTTTTTTTACAGAAAACAAGGAAACAAAGAAGAGTGCTGTTTAGAGCATAACTTAATATCCAAAACTCTTTATCAACACAACACAGAAAGGATTCAGTTTGCCTTTGATATTCAACACCGATAATGTGATATGTGGTACCTATGCGGTGCCTTGCCACTATCTCTCAGATCACTCTATTTTTGGTTTTAAACTCAGTTATGTAATTTACCAGGGGTGTGGTTGGGGGTTCATTTTCTCAAGAAATCTGATGATGATTTTTGGAATTCTATATCCTGGTTAGTCAGAAGATGTTTTATTTTTTGTTTGTATAACTACAGCTGACAGAGAAACTGGTATGGTAGACAATGCACATTTGCATTTGTTAATATGGAAGAGGGGAATGAGTCTACAGTGTCAGGACTTTGTAATGGTCGATATCGATATACAGTAGATATATTTCATTGTCATCGCTAATGTAACGATTCTGTTTACTTGCAGATACGGAGAGAGATCTAGGCTGATGACTGGATGCAGGAACATCTCAGAAACATCCTGTGACCTCAGCTCAGTAATGGCGAACGTTCGTTCAAAATATTTTGTCAAGATCATGGACAACGAGTTATGCCTCGGCCAATTCACACACTTCGTTCCATTAGAAAGAAGTAAGATTGTGTGGGCCTGTAATTGTTTAGCTAAATAATTGGAAATCTCTGCAGATAATGTAGATCTCATGATACTAATTTGTGCCCTTTACATCCTTTCTTACTTCTTTTTTTGCATTCTTTTTCATCTTGGTCAGCTTCTCTGGAACCTCCTGCACTGTCTGTGACGGCGACCAGGTCCTCTCTCTCCGTAACACTCACAACTCCTATGGGGCCTCAGAACCGCTCAATTAAAGAGATCAGCTGTTGGGAGAGGTGCCAGGATTCTGGGATATCATCTGTTAAATACATTGTCCATCTCACACACCCAGAGTCTGAAGCTGGAAAGGTAGTTATTAGTTACTAGCATATTACTGTATAGTAAAGATCATGCTGTATATTTATTTTTATCCCAATTAGCATTCCAATATATATCAAAGGTGTTTAATAGGGTTGAGGTCAGAGCTCTATAAGCAGGCCAACCCATGTAAAGCATATCTTCATGGATCTTCATGCTGGAACAGGTTTGGGTCTCCTAGTTCAAGCAAAGGCTGGATAATTCAGTCGTTCCAATACTTTTGTCCATATAGTGTATAAGATAATTAAAAAGCTGAGGAGACGATTCTATAAACATTGAATTGAGGCAAATTAGCTGCCATACTGGTTCTTCTTTTCCACATAATGTAAACATAGAGTGTTTTCAAGCAATTCAGACTAATTGCGTGTTTGTTTCATGTGTACAGAAGCTCTGAGCCACAAATTTCTTATTCATCTTCATAGCTCATTGTTTCATGAAGCACTGCCTGGTAAACAACAGATGATGATTTGTAACCTAATAATCAGTAACGTAAATTCCAAGATTCTCTATTGTGAAATAATGAGATGAAACGCCCAAACAAAGAGATAAACTCGAAATACATGTTCACTAAGTAGCGCAAAATAACATACTGTAATAATGCCAATGTATATCGCAGGCATCTATAGACGTTACATCAAAATAACAGTATATTAAGTCAAAATACTTGTTTTATTGAATGCTAAATGTCAAATGTTTTGGTCTATAATAAGTTAACATTATTACTTAATATAATTAAGAAAGTTTTCAATGTAAGCTAGATTTTGATATATTTATATAAATATATATACACACACTATATGTGTAATATGTGTAGCATATATACAGAGTGTAAATATGTCTTTATTTTACTATTTTACTCATGAGTAAAGTGTGAAAGTGTATACAATAAGGCAAAAATTCCTGTCATTGCTAAGCATGAAAAGCAAACTGCCAAGTCTTAGGCCTCAGCATTTAGGACTAAACTATTGTCCTAAATACACAAGTTGCAGCACATACATGTCAAGTCAAGTCAAGTCAAGTCAAGTTTATTGCTATAGCGCTTTTCACAACAGACATTTGACATTTGACAAAACATGTGACATTAAGCATTCAATAAAACAAGTTTTTTTGACTTAATATATTGTTATTTTGCACTACTTAGTAAATATGTATTTCAAGTTTATCTCTTTGTCTCAAAGCAGCTTTACAGAATTTAAGATTTAAGGTAAACGGTGTGCATATATCACTGATGAGCAGTCATGCGACCGTGGCAAGGAGGAACCAGACTTAAAAGGGAACCCATCCTCATTTGGGTGATATCAAGAGTGTGATTATAAATCTTTAAACAATACAGAACAATACATACATCTCAGTCATCTATAGGCATTATGTAAAAATAACAACATTAAGTCAAATTTTATATATATATATATATATATATATATATATATATATATATATATATATATATATATATATATATATATATATATATAAAGAGAGAGAGAGAGAGAGAGAGAGAGAGAGAGAGAGAGAGAGAGAGAGAGAGAGAATGTTAAATGTTGGTCTTAATACATACATAACTAGTATGTATTATTACTTTAAAATAATTCAGATATTTTGGTCTTGAAGATTAGCTAGCTAGGTCAGCTTGCTAGCTTCTTGTTTTTCAATTCTATACAAAATAAAGAATTGTTTAAAAAAATGTAGAATTGATATTAGGAATATTGAATAGTGTTGAATAGTTAGGATTAGGACTCCAGTATTTGTATGTATAGAATATGTACAGAGTGTAAATATGACAATTCCTTTATTGCCCTGAAACATGAGATAAGTGCATACATGTATTACGTGTATAGATTGAGGCAAAAATTCCTGTCATTGTTACAGTAAGCATGAAAATACAAACTGCCAACTCTTAGGCCTCAGCATTTATGACTAAACTATTGTCTTAAATACACAAAAAGTTGAACTAACAAACACTAAATCAAGTATCACATATTTCTTTTACAGGTGTTTCACAACACGTCTGGCCTGATTACAGTAAGTCATTTAGAAGTGAACACGGAGTACTGTGGCATTGCATCATATGAGCTCACTCATCCGTCCATAAAGCGGCAGAGTGAAAACACCACCTTCTGTGTGACTTTGCCAGGTAAAAAAAACGAAAAAAAAAACGGAGTATTTATTTATTTTCTATTCTCTATTAAAAGGTTTAACGTGGAGACGCCAAAAACCAGTATGATTAGAACTTTCCTAGCATCACACCTACATAGTATTCATAGGACTCACTTACACCTTATGACGTGTGAAGTATGAGCTCTAAGTCCAAGCCATTGTATTTTTTGTATGTCTGTAAAGATATCATTTTCCAGGAAGTGTGCACTTCTCAAACCTGCTCATTCTTACCCAGAGATTAACTCATATAGGCACGTTATCCTAAAAATCTGAAATGTATGGTTTATTTGCATAAGCTTTATTTTTGGTCTGTTTTTGTTTCTCTCAGCTACATACAAGCCCTGGATTGTGGTATTCATCATGTCTTTGATAGTGACCCTTTTCCTCATGATTACATTGGCGTTGATTTTGTGCCAGCAGTACGTCACAAAGAAGAGGAACCTGCCCAAGGCGCTGGTAAGACTTAGTTTTTTTCCCTCTATCAGGAAATTGTTCTAGGAAAATTCCCTTTGTAAGTATACCTGAAAGGAGGGGCTCTACCTCTATGTTCCTGGCATTGACAAGGTGTGTGTGTGTGTGTGTGTGTGTGTGTGTGTGTGTGAGGAATGTGCTTCACTCACACGCACTCACACTTCACATGTGTAGATTTTGGCCTGCAGCCAATTTTCCCTGAATTCATTATTTTTTTAATTATTATTATTAATGTGATTTTCTTCTCCTTATGTTGTCTATACATAGCATACAATATATTCTGTATGTATTATTATGACATAATCTGATTAAGTTCTTGTAGTGAGAAAAAAATGATAGCTTGGAATATCCAATTACCCTTGAGTTCTGTCAATAAGTATTTAAAATATCCACACTGATTTGATTGTAACGCAATACATAGGAGACAATTTTCCCAAAGCTGTTCATACAGACATATAACTTCCAAGTCAATAAAAATAAATTTGGGTTAATGATGCTTTTTTAAATATTTGTATGCACTTTCGTGGGGTACTGTGAGGTGTAGCATTGGCTGTGATCCATATTTAGATTTGCAGATCGAAATCAAAAGACATAAGTATTTACAAGAAGAAAGTTTCTCGTATTCAGAATCTGGGTTTGCACAGTCAACCTGCACATTCAAGTGTTTGTGTCTTTGAATTGCATTCAAACCATGCACCATGTTTAAAGCCAAGATCTTGACAAAAGAAATCAAATCTATTTTTGACACTGTCTGTTTTTGAGGTCTGAATACTGACATATTCTTTAAATCTAACTCCATAAATTTATATTTGACATGTATGGCATTTGGCAGATGTTCTTACCTTATTTATGCATCTGAGCAGGGTTCAGGGTTAAGAACATGGCTTAAGGGCCCAGCATTGGCACATTGGTGGTGCTGGTATTTCAACTCATGGCCTTCTGATTAGAAGTCCAACATTTTAACCACACAGCCCTTAGCCACAGAAGCCTCTACGGCCCTTTCTCATTCTTTATATAGTAATAAAAATATAATAGGTTTCTTCTTCTGTTAATTTCCAATATCAAGATCCAGGGTTGAAAAATCACACAACAATCATCAAAACAATAAAAGAGATCTGTTGTATAAATGTGAAACTGACTATAAAGCTAATTTATACTTCTGTTCTCTTTGACTCTTAGCAATTCATTTCAGTGGACACCATTCCTAATTTCAACCCAGAGCCCAAACTGGAGATAACCACCCTGATGTTATGCACTGAATCTCGGAAGACTATCAAGCCTGAACTAACTATTTTAAATGTACTGAAGCAGTCGACAGCTGTGAGCATGACAGGTTACCCAGTCTCAAACTATCATAATCAAGACTGGCACTGTCATTCTTACACTAATCAACAGGCAGCACCAGTTAGTGACAAGAGTGCTGAGTCCTGCACCAGTTATAGCATGGTGGTGGGCGTGAAGATACCCCATGAGCAAGAGGAGCTGTCCAGTTGTGCTACCAACAGTGGAGACTCCATCAGCCCTGGGTTGTCCTCTTGTACAGAAGAGGATCTTTTCCCGGTGATGCTTAATACAGATCCAGAAGAGGACCTGGGCATGATAGAGCCAGTCTCCACCAGTGAGCTTTTGGTGCTGCCAGTGTCACGTTTAAATGATGGCACACTGGAGTTCACCGGCTTAGCACCCCAGCGTTTAGTTCCAAATGTAATCCATAGCTCAGAGATCATGTCCCTTGGGGTAAGATCACCACCTGAGGAGAGGACTCTTCTGCTGACAGATCTTTACTCCACTGAGGAGTCAGACTGCACGGACAATGAATCAAGTCCTAATTACAGCAAAGCCTACCTACCAAACAGAGTCCCTCAGAGCTGTTCGGAGTTACCATTTACTGAAACCAAAGGCCTGTTATCAAACTTTACTTCACACTACAGAGACAACTGGGTAGCAGGAATCTTACCAGATCCTCTGGCTAATGATATGAACGGCATCGTGAGAGACACTCTACTTCATGAAACAGAAGAGGATGCAGATGAATCACCATCAGTAATTGAAGCAAACTTTCTACATGGATGGATGGTTCAAATCCAAGGATAGTGTGTTTTTGGGTTAAGCTCTTGGTGCTGGCTTGAAATAAGTCTTGATGTTAACCAAAAATGAAACCCGCTCATTGAGCAAAAGAATGCAAGACTGGGTTCTTGGTCAGCTACGAGCAGCAGATGTTAGGTAGGACTACAGGAAGGATGAGGAGACTGAAGAAGCTCTTGAGTGCTTGCTAATGAGTACATTTCCCATATGTCTCGTATTAATGGCCTTTGTATTGGTACTCATACTGTAGCTAAGCCTGAAGGATTACAGCTTCACACCATTTGAAGTTTAAGATGCTCCAGCACTTGTACCACACACACCCCAGCTCTGACTTATTAGTTAAATGTCAAGCAGTTGAAGCAAGTGTGTTCAACATTAACTCTAAGCTAGGTGGTGAGGTGTGAAATGTGATGGAAGAGTTGAAACTGGTTTACGTTTTTGCATCTAATATATTTTTTATGTAGTTTGACTGAAATCAGCTGTATAGCCAAAGGTATGGGGACACCTAGACATCATACTCATATGTGCTTGCCGTACATCATTTTTAGGATCTTTTACCCATTCAAGTGCATAGTAAAGACAAGAAAGATGTGGGCTAAGGAGGCTTTCTGCACAGGCAGCATTCCAATTCATTTTATATTTGTCAAGTTAAGATCAGGGCTCCTTCAAAGCTTCAAGTCTTTTTTTTATGTAACCTTGGCAACCCATGTATTGTTTTTTTCATGCAAGAACAAATACGGGCCCCATAATTTTAGTGAATTAAAAATCTTCATACAAAGTAATTAATTAGTTTGTTCCCTAGGGGTCTAGTGGTTGGGATGCGGCGCTCTCAACGCTGCGGCCCGGGTTTGATCCCCGGTCAGGGAACCGACCCCAGCTATTAGGGTTGCACAAAACCTTAGTGCCGGTCCCAAGCCCAGATAAATGGGGAGGGTTGTGTTAGGAAGAGCATCCAGCATAAAAACATGCCAAATCAAACATGCGGATGGTCCGCTGTGGCGACCCCTAATGGGAAAAGCCAAAAGAAAGTAGTAGTAGACTTAGTAATTAGTAAAATACATACAAAAAGATCCCAGCCACATAGCACTGTGACAAACACATATTAGAGTAAGAGCTCAGGTGTTCACATACTGTTCGCATACTTCTGGGAAATTTGTGCAGCTCAGGTAGCAGCCAAACATCGAGCCAAAATAACTTACTAGTTATGTCTTTTTTTTTCTTATCTGTTTATTTATTTCCTGCTTTGACCAGACAGAAGTTATTAGCTGACTGTAAATAGGCTCTTTGTTTCCTGGTGAAACCATGCCAAAAGCTCAGCAGTAGAAGAGTGAGGGTTTTGATGTATGAGAATAAAATGGGGATGTTGTATGTTGTAGTGCCTGGTAAATTGTCATTATCTCAAGTGGTTGCTATGACGTAAATTGTAGAAATTATTGTAAAGTTTATTGTATCATTAGATACAATACTTGACTTGACTTGATGTCTGTAGCATTATGTACTACCTACATTATCTTATACTGTAAGAATGTCATGTGCATGTTTTGTTGAGAAGTTGAAGAGGCTGTGATAACGCTTGATGAATGATTGTAGTCCCATTTCTGATTTCTGGTGTTCAAATGAGCTTCAGATGTCATCAAGCCATTAATGAGGGTTGTTGTTGTTTACTTTAGCTATCTTTCCGAATTAGAAACATGTATATTAGCTCAACAGAGAGCCAGTGTTTTAGAAGTTCCCTAAAAAATATTTCTGCCAATCACTGTAAGCTTCACTTGCTTATACCTCATAGCTGCAGTGCAGAACCAGATCCAAGATTCACACACTACATATCATATTTTTTGGAATGTCTTTTTTTTAATTGGCTGAAGTACTGCTTTAAATATCACTGAACATGCATGTCGAATCGATTACATTTTTTAAGCGTTTACATATGAAATGGAAAAAAATACTGTACGTCATGACTGATAGACCTGTTCAATGTTTATACTCGATTTACCTGTAACTCTGTATTTGTTTTGTATCATTGTTGTGTCATTCAGCAACATGTGACCTGTTGTATATACAGTTACTTTTGTCAATCTTTTGTCTACGGAATAAGAATGTGATGATATTGTATACGCTGAAATGTGAATTTTGAAAAAGCAGATCGAGTTTCTAAGGCTTTTGGGTGTGGATGATCCTTGGGGAGGCTTGCTGGTTTGGGAGTTAACTTCAAACATGCTCATTTGAATCTGAACACAATAAAGTGGAGAAACGGCGTTATCTTCTCCTGTATTTCATTTTTACAGATTACGCTTCACTCTTTTGCGCTCCTAATTATATATATATATATATATATATATATATATATATATATATATATATATATATATATATATATATATATATATATATATATTGTTTGATTAAAACTCCCTTATATATATATATATATATATATATATATATATATATATATATATATATATATATATATATATATATATATATATATATATATATGTATATATATATATATATATATATATATATATATATATATATATATATATATATATATAAGGGAGTTTTAAACAAACAAGGCAAAGGTCTGACTTGCCTACTCTGTCTGGTTAGTTACAACTGGTACATCACAATCAAATCGCTTTATGACCTGAACAGCCGTGTGAAGTTTGCAGACTACGTGGCAGTTGCATGGTCAAATATATTATGTGAAAATGTTTTCACAATGTCTCAAATATTCTTCCTTTTTTATTGTATTTTGGATCCTAAACAACAGACAACAAATTAGCTGCTACAGTACCTTTGACTTAAGCTCAATAACTGGCTAAAAAAATAACGCTGTTTTTTTATTCAACATTAAATGTATAACATTTAATGTAAGCAAAAGCTACACTACAAGTAAGTTTTTAGTGAGTAATAAGTTTACAGTGACAGTGCAAACAAGAGTGTTCAAAATAAGAAAGAGGTATTATTGTGACTAGTATTTAGCCATCGTTCTAATATGAACCGTGTCATGTAACGAACAGGAAGCGGATGCAAAAATATTAAATAAAGTCCACACATACAAAACAAACACAGTGAAACGAAACCGGGATAAAGACAAGAGGTACAGCAAATGGTACATCTATATTTACTGATCAGGTATAACATTATGACATTATAACATTATGAGCGGTGAAGTGAATAACACTGATTATCTCTTCATCGTCTCCTCATGCTTTTATCCAGAGTGACATAAATTTATCTCATTCAAACAACTGAGCAGTTATTGAGCTTTAGCAACGTCATATTTATTACATTAAATGATCTTCTTCTTCTTCTTCTTCTTCTTCTTCTACTACTTTCGTCTGCTCCCATTAGGGGGCGCCACAGCAGATCATCCGTCTCCATACCTCCCTGTCCTCTACAGCTGCCTCTTTTAAACCAACTACCTGCATGTCTTCCCTCAGCACCTCCATAAACCTCCTCCTTCCTGGCGGCTTCATTCTTAGCATTCTCCTACTGATATATCCCATGTCCCTCCTCTGCACATGTCCAAACCATCTAAATCTCGCCTCCCTCACCTTTTCTTCAAAACATTCTACATGCGCTGTCCCTCTAATAAACTCATTTCTAATCCTGTCCATCGTCGTCACTTCGAATTAAAATCTCAACATCTTCAGCTCTGCTACCTCCAGCTCCACCTCCGGTCTTTTACTCAATGCCACTGTCTCTAAACCATACAACATCTCAGGTCTCACCAAACTCTTTCTCACAGATACTCTTCTATCACAAATCACTCCTGCTATCACTCTTCTTCACCCACTCCACCCTGCCTGCACTCTTTTTTCACTTCTCTAACACACTCTCCATTACTTTGCACTGTTGACCCCAGGTACCTGAACTCCTCCACCTTCTCCACCTCTTCTCCCTGCAACGGCACCCCTCCACTGCCCTCCCTCTCATTCCCACACATGTACTCTGTCTTACTCCTACTGACTTTTATTATTACATTCAATAATGTAATAGCTAGTCTTTAGGGTACAATTTTGTACCCAAAACAAGTTATAAAGGTACAACATTCCAGATTCAGACATGAAAGGTACATTTTTGTACCTTTGAATTTTTTTATTTGTTTGTTTGTTTATGCATGCATCTACCCAAAGGACCAAAATGACTGGAACAGTATCCTGAGGTTGCTTTTTATTAAGGTACACTTTAGTGCCTTCATTGCAACAATTGTGTTCCTTGGTGTACAACATTGCCCCTTGAATGATACAAAGGTAGAAGGTACAATTTTGTACCTATTGGAAGCACAAAATTGTACCCTTCAGGGTAGCACCCCAGGGACGAACACTTGTACCTTAAAGGGTACAGTTTCTTTCTGAGAGTAAATATATTCTTCTTCTTAAATGAAAAGGATATACCTACTGTTTTTACTGGAAACGTATTTGCGCATATAACTATGTAATTTTTAGTTCTTGCTTCAACAGCTCCAGGAATTTTAAACACCTACCAGCACGGGTGAAAAAAATTCCTTACGCCCACTGAGACCTGGCTTTAAAGAAGCCAAATCCTTTTAAGGCAATTAGATTCTCATTAAAGGCGGTTTGAGGATTTAGGGTGAAATAAATACAGCAACAGATCAATATGTGTGTCTCACATATACTCCGTTCTACAGTTATTCATCATGCGTTTTATTCGTCACATATACGTTAGAGCAGCGGTCCCCAAACTTTTTGGCGCCACGGACTGGTTTAGTGTCAGACAATATTTTCACGGACCGGCCTTTAAGGTGTGGTGGATAAATACAACAAAATAAAATGATACGTGAATCCACTGTGTTGTTTTTTGTTCATTTTGCTCGCTTGGAGGTTTCAATTTAGCGGTAATGTATTATGTGTTACCGGCCGGAGCAACCCCTTTAAAAAGGTAGGGGATGTGTGGACATGTGACCGAGGCATCATGACATGCATCAAGAGTGAGTCATAGACAGATGTGGCGGAGAGAATCTGGTAATTTTCCAAAATAAAACATTGTTCAGAATCAAATAATAAATAAAACGGAAATAATGTAAGTTATGTTTATTTTTTCTGTGCTGTACTAATTGACCCACGGACTGGTGCCGGTCCACAGCCTAGGGTTTGGGGACCGTTGTGTTAGAGTACGGTAAAATTCTTTCTTCATATAAACCAGCAGTGTTAGACTACTGAGATCAGGTCAGTCATGATGCAGGTACCCCTGGAGCACAGAGGGTTAGGGGCCTTGCTCAGGAGCCCAAGAGCTTGTTTGTAAAAATGCTTCATGACTTTGTTAGCTTCACCTTTACAACCTTGTAAGATGGTTTAGACAGATATATTGGCGGTAAAAAAATACTCATTGAGACAAAAAAGAATTGTGGAAATTTCCATTAATTATTATAAGAACATATAAAGCCATGTTTCTTGATGGGAAAATTGGAGGGAAAAAATGCAAGTGTTAAAAAGTGCATTAATTCTCAAACAGGGTGCAACTGCACATTTGCTAAGAGGTATATAAGATCATGGTTGGTGCCCTTTCTCCCCTCCAAAAAAAAAGGGGGCAAATACTATACACTGCATAACATGCAATGGCGCCCCCCCTATGTGCGGCACACCTGTGCACTGCAGATACTGCATACCCCATTTTTACATCTCTTCCAAACTGGCTTCATATTAAAAACAAAAACATGCTAATATATTATATATTATTACATTTACTGCACGATTTCAATGAGCACTCTAAAAACATTAAAACCAAATAGAAGTCTATTGAACGTAATAAAGGATGAATCGATTCGATTGATGAAATTTCTATATTTAATTCTATTATCTAAATCTTTTAAGATAAGAGCATCTTGATCATCGATACATATTTTTTTCTGTGAAATAAAGGAATGTACAATTTGAGCAATTGTGTACATTTAATTCCTGCCTGCCTGTGAAATGTATGTAATTGGAGTGTGGGGGTGTATCTCCACATTTCTCTGTCACATTCTGTCATGAAACAGCTTCATGGATGACTGGATAATTAATATAATACAACGTTAGTCGCTCTCACACTCTCCTCTCTTTTTCTCTCTCTCTCTCACACACACACACACACACACACACACACACACACACACACACACACACACACACACACTCGTAATGTATATTCACATACATTTTGGAGCTTAATTGGTCTCCAAGAGTGTACAAGCTTCATTACATTCTTAATGAACTGCCGGTTTTAAACTTTTTATAAACAGCTTGTGATGCACACATTAGTGTGTATGAATAGTGAAGCATGAACTGGTTAGACATGAGTCATTAAAGGCACACAATAAATATTTTCAAAAAGAGAGTTTTACAACCGAAATCCAGGTATAGCATTAGTCCAATTATCAGATCAAATATAAGATTCACTGATGTTATGGCAAAAATAAGATCTATCACAGTAACAAGGATGGAGAAAGACTCAATTTCTCACGATCCCCAGCCCTGACACAGGATCCCGAAACCTGTCACATCATCCCCAATCCTGTAAAATGATCCCCAAATACTGTAACAGGATCTTCAGCCTTTTTATATCATCCCCAGACCTGTAACCAGATCGCCAGCCTGTTACATGATCACCGGCACTGTCACATGATCATCAAGATCAAACAAACCCCTATAGCCTACTGATCATTCAAACACAGTTTATCTCGCTCCAATTTGCATCTGCACCTCTTTGTTTTGACTTATGTTGGTTGTTTTGTTGTTTTGCATTGTTTTGTTAATTCCTTTTTGTCTATCACTTTGAATATTGTCAAGCCGTTTTGTTCGGAGCTTCCTTTTTTTTAACAAGGCATGATCACAGGATAATACAAATATATATACTGTATATACACATATATATATATATATATATATATATATATATATATATATATATATATATATATATATATATATATATATATATATGCATATGCATATGCATATGCATGGCACAATGACAGTGATTTCAATATGCCTTTTTGTGCCAGTTCAAAACTAAAGGTCAAGTGTAATGTTCATGTGGATGAAACACATCACAATTATGCACTGAATATCAGCATGACTGCGATTTGTCAAAGTTGCAAGCATGATACTAGGTTCATTCAACAGTTCTAAGAAACATTGTGGAAGAAATTTCTCAGGGGACCCTCACTGGGGAGGAGCCTGTTGACTAAAAATGTAAAAAGTTGTACATTTTTTATTATTAAAGACAAAAAAAAGTTTATTTCGGCTTCTCCCATTAGGGGTCGCCACAGCGGATCATCCGTATGTTTGATTTGGCACGTGTTTATGCTGGATGCCCTTCCTAATGCAACCAATTTATCCGGGCTTGGGACCGGGTTCCCTGACCGGTGATCGAACCCTGGCCTCAGCGGTGAGAGCGCCGCATCCTAACCGCTAGACCACCAGGGAACCCTACATTTTTTATTAATAATTTATAATAATATTTTCATTTTTTTTTAATTAGACGTGACGTGTCATTTTGCTGCCCTTGGTGTCGAATGGTTAAAGAGATAAAGAGATATCATAAACTTGCATTTCCTTCATGACAAATAAGAATTGTCTCGGCAATAATATATAAACCACACCTTCATCTAACATTTTACCTTCACCAGGTTGAAGCAAACAACCAGGAAGTGGAGAGAGTGTAGTTTTTTTTTCAGGTAAAGTTAGCTAATTTGTTGTTTTCCAAACCTGAGTGACAAGAAAATAGTGAAGCTAAAACTCTGCCTAATAATTAGCATCCCTCCATTTAGTAATCTTTTGGACAAAAGAAGAAACCTACAGCTTCTTTTTTTTACTATTTCTCTAATGCTTGCAGAGCTCATGAATTCAGGATTGAATTAAAGTGGATGTGGCACACAATGAAATTACACACCACTAGAAGGAAATTCTGTTTTAGACTCCCATATTACTTCATACTCAAAGCTAAAATTGGCTTTTGGACAATTTGTAATTGGTTTGAATTTCTTTTTCTTTAATCAGCCATTGTGTTGGCACTATATGTGTGTGTGTGTGTGTGTGTGTGTGTGTGTGTGTGTGTGTGTGTGTGTGTGTGTGTGTGTGTGTGTGTGTGTGTGTAACTAGTGTTTTATTGCTTCTTTAGTAATTATAGTAATTTGTCTATTTGATGGTGTTTTTGCAGTTCAGTCCACTGCTTTAGGGTGTTTTTGGAGTTATTGACTGTCTAGGGCTTATTATTACTAATAAAATTTCAACTGAAGCCAAGCTACATAACTATTCCTTCAATGTGCTTCTTGTTAAAAAATATATATAGTGTACTTAAATGTAGTTATTGCCTACTTAAATTATATGCAGAGTGCATATGTTAAGTTTATTGTTATACATAATACTTTTCTTACTTATACTTCACTTTATATCTTTTTTTGCCAAGATACAGTAGTTTAGTTCCAATTTTCCATTATAATAACCTTCACTCTTCTGGGTAGGTGTTCCACTAGATTTTGGAGTGCTGCTCATTCAGGCATACATGGCACGCAGTCTGCATCTATTTCATTTCAGAGGTGTTCAGAGTTGAGTTTAGAGCTATATAGCAAACCACTCAAGATCTTTAGCCACATGTAAAGTATATCTTAAGTTTTGGTCTCCTAGTTTAAGTGAAGTGAAAATGTAGTGCTACCTCACTCAAGGACATTATATTTAATTGTGTGCTTCCAATCTCTTTATATTATGGGGGAAGTGGTAGTTCAGTGGTAGTTCAGTTCAGGCACTGGGTTACTAGGCCTTAGTGTTGACAAGCTGCCATTCTTGGCCCCTGAGCGAGGCCCTTAATCCTCTGTTTTCCAGAGTTGCTGTAACATGGCTGACTCTACACTCTGACCCCAGTTTCCTAACACACTGGGATATGCAAAGAAAGAATTTCACTTTGCTGTAAAGTACATGTGACAAGTATAAAGTACCTTTCCTTCTTTCTTTCTTTCTTTTATTGATGTCCTGACACTGCATAAATTTGTTCAGGAATGATTTAAGGAAAATGACAAGGATTTCAAGATGTAGACTCTAATATTTTTGCGTTGTGTGCGGCAAACATGTCCGATTTAAAGAGGTTCAACCTTGCAACTTACACAACAGCTATTGGTGCGAAATATCGATATATCTGGTGCTAAATAAATCCTTGGATTAGTCAGAGTTGTTTTGGTGGCACAAGGAAAACCTACACCGTGTTTTGCATTTTGTATTCAAATGAAATGCATTTTCCCTGCGTAGTTTGTGTTAATCGTCCTCCAGCACCTCGTCAGGTGTTTCTCACTACAGACCCAACACAGGCTGAAAAAAGTTCTGTTCTGTGTATAATCACACATGAAATGAGAGTCATTTGTAAAATTAGATCTTTGCTGTAGCCTTGTCCCGACAACAGTGGCTGAGTTATTCTTAGTCTAAATGTGTTGAATGATATATGAGAACAGAAAAAGCCTGGCACCTCCCCTGCATTGTTTACAGGACCAGGTGTAGTCAGTAAAGGCTTATAAATAACACACACTCACAGCACATGGCCTTGTCTGGTGCTATGCTGTTTTTATATCTAAATCGACTTGGAACAGTGACACTTAATGAGACAGCGCCAGAGCTGCAGCTCCATTATAAAAGCCTGCAAATGATTAACGGTTTCTTGAATTAAAAACGGCCCGAGAATGGGATTGTGGGTAAAGGTATATTTTTAAAATGCATGGGCTCTCTTAAAATAATGATGTAATATGTTTAGCATATTGTATTTTTATTTTTAGCATATACAAATGCATTCTTGGGGGTTGAAAGCTTTACCCTAAAGGATTCGTTTAGCCCCTATGGAGTAACGCATAAAGTTTAATATAGAACAAATATTTTCCCTCTCAGAGAACTCGGAGAAACAAGCAAAAAACTATTTTGTGAGAGTGTAGAGAACTCATTTTAATACCTAAATGAATTATTGATTGTGAGTCAAACGTTTATTATAAATGCCTATAATAGTTGTTACCTCATTGCAAATAAATTGTATAACCAACTGTTCTCTATTGTATTATGGCATTATGTAGTCTGTAACAATTATGGCAAACATTTTGTATCAAGAATCAATCATTTACATATGCATCAGTTACTTATTTACTGACTAAATGAATTTTGTATTCAGATTCTATGACAGTTATTAGCTATTCTTGTTATCTCTGCTAGCATGCAGCACCAGGGCAAAATTAATAAAGGGACACTAAATATGCTTCCGCTAATAAGTGCCGAATAAATCAGCATCCTCATCTCATAGCTAAAGAATAACAATTGTATAACCCACTGCTTTCTATACAAACTACATCCACAGGTACAAGTGGTTCTTGATTCAAAATGGCCGCCACTAAAGTTTAGCGAAACAGTAGTGTCAGTCATTTCAAACTCATTTCAAAAGGTTTCCACAGTTGTTCAACCTGAGCTAAGATCACTGGTTTAGCTTTTAGCTCATTATCCATAACTCCATTTCACCTTTTGTTTAATGGAACAGAAGGAAGTCTGGAAGACAGACGGATTGCAAAAACGGGAAATAGATAATAGGAGCTTGTGTGTTTGATAAAAAAAAAAAAAACATGTTTCTCCTATTTTTGTTGTCTTTCTGTCCTCTAGTCAGCCTTTCCTCTAGTTCTCCTTTCATCCAGTCTTATTTCTTTTATCCCACCTGTTTTTCCTCCGGTCCTCTTCCTCTGTCTTCTTTTCACTGAAAGAATGAGGGTTTATAAAGTTATTTGTAATGGAAACCATTCAGATTAACGTACTGGTTTTCAGCAGGTGTGCATTGAATAGACCCTTACAGCCGTGGCAGCCATTTTTAATCAAGAATCACTTCAAAAATTACTTTATTTATATATCGTTAATTAAACATAAATTCTGATGTGCATTTGATAATGTTTGGCAAGCAAGTGTCTGTTAATTTTTTACAAGACCTAATAGAAAATAAGTCATTTCTACTTGTCAAATGTACAGAACAGTGACATTTTTTCTTCACATATCCCAGCAATGTTTGGAAGCTGGGGTTAGAATGCAGAGTCAGCCATGTTACAGCACCCCTGAAGTGCAGATGTTTAAGGGCCTTGCTCAATTGCCACAAGATTGGTCATACTAGGGCTTGAAACCCTGACTTTCCAATCAGTAACCCAAAGCCTTAACCACTGAGCTACCACCTTCTTACAGATGGCAGCCATTTTCATTCCTTCATGTACTTTTTGCATTCATCATTTACATAAATACTACATTTTCGGTAGATTCTTACCTCCTTAGCCAGGCTATTTAGCTGGCATCTGAGGATTTATGAATGCAGTTTCTATGTAGAAGTGAAAATCTAATAAATTGACATTTGGACACAAAGCACGTATTTAGCTGGGAGCTCAATCTCAGGACAGGGAATGATTGAGTAAATCTAGACAGGAAAAACCCTGCTGTTATTCATCACACACCATGTGCTACGCAGAGTAATCCTGTCCTAATCCCGATGCACAACTGTATTGCCAGTCAGACAGGCCCAAAGCTGGTGTTCGCTTTAAATCCCCCATACTCACAGAAGTATTCGCTGTCTTGTCCCATTGTGTCATCTGTAAGTCTATCCGGACAATTCGAATTGACCCGTGCATTTTAGACCTTGGTCTATATTTACTACCATGAGGTGGAGGCCGCTTGGTTCACATTGCATTCTGCCAGTGAAGGACACTGTCTGTCTAGTGGGGTCACCCTCTTTTTGCAACTCTCCACACAAACATACACTTACACAGAGGGGAAAGGGACAGAAAGAAGCGAAATAATAAGAGAAGGACACATTGTGGATCTAATATTCCTGCACACTTGCTCCTGATAACGTGAGTTACATTTTAATTTGTCATTCTCTATCCCAAGACACGTACTCTCGGAGTAGCATTCATCTTAATGACCCTGAAATGATTAACCTTCTGTAATGACAGACATGAACATAAATATTGCATGTCTCCTCTAATTGGTCGAAACATGTCATTGTCTTATTATAGGTCATTAATTTCATATTACAATGATGTCAAATAACGATTAGCAATATTGTTCTAATTTTAATTCAAAATACTACAGATTACAAGAACGTCCAAAAAAGAGATTATGATTTAAAGAGATAAAAGTGTAAGTGAAAACAGCTAATGAAATGAATCAAAAAGCTCCTCAAGGCAGGCCAAGTTCAAGCAAAACTGAACACATCCACACACACAAAAAAAACTCAAAACGAGCTAAAATGGTACAAATTATAACTCCACCCCAGACACTAATATTAACCGCCATAACTTTTTTCAAAAAATATTAATTGTAACAAAAATTAATACGTTTCAAGGTTTAAATCTTTAATTGTGTAACAATCATTATTATAAATGACAAATAGGTTATTACACATAACATAGGCATCATATTCTATAAAAATGCAAGTAAAAGTGGAGTAGATGGGCATCGTATGTATCATTTGAGCATATACACATTACATCCCAGCCACAATCACTTTTCCAAATGAATTAATAAATAAATACACATGCACACAATATAAAATAAAGGGGGAGGAAAACAATAAAAAAATTTCAATAGACAGAAGGTATGGTTTCACTAGGCTTAAAGCAAGTTCCATTTCTTAAAATAAGGTATTTTAGCCAGAACAACTACTTTGTTCTGTCAACATTCTTGGGTGCCTTTATTTGATGTTTTGGGTCATTCTGCTGTTAAAGTTCCCATGCTGAGCTCCTCAAGAATGGTATGACAGCCTTGTGATATCATTGTACCGTGCACAAGCTCAAGATTCCTGTGGCAGGTGCAGGAAAACAGCCACAAAACATAATTCATGTTTCTCAATAGGTATCATGTTGTTTTCTTTGAAAGCTTCGTTTTTGCATCCATGAGCGTATCTTCATCCATGCCTCCCCAAAAAACTACAGTTTGGTCTCATCTGTTCAAAGTCCATTCTCGCAAAAGCATCATGGTCTGTCGGTATACATCTGAGAAAATTTGAAAGAATTAGTCTAAAACATCACAATAATTTAATTATTTTTACTTCCATTCAAGGACTACGAACAAATTTGTATGTCTGTATAGATTCTGGAAGCGTACGTATTTGTACATTGATATTCACCTTGTACATGGAATTGGTATCAAAGCAACTTTTAAAGAAAATGAATCAATACATTCTGACCAATCAGATTTGATAATTGAACATTAACTTTCTTTCGGCTTCTTCCATTAGGGGTCGCCACAGCGGATCATCCACATGTTTGATTTGGCACATGTTTTTACGCTAGATGCCCTTCCTAACACAACCCTCCCCATTTATCTGGGCTTGGGACCGGCACTAAGAGTGCACTGGCTTGTGCAACCCTAATGGCTGGGGTTGGTTCCCTGACCGGGAATCGAACCCGGGCCGCAGCGGTGAGAGCGCTGAATCCTAACCACTAGACCACCAGGGACCCTTGATAATTGAACATTACTGTGGTAAATAATATGGTAAATTGTATACCATTAAATATTAAAGGTACATGCCAACCACAATAACAAGAATCATATACTGGTGGCCTTTTAGACATGAGAGGCAGGAGAGTGGAATTTGATTTAAAATATAAAACAAAATAATTGATAATGAATAAAAACAAGCACTTTTATTTTATAGCTTAAAGCCAGTGTACTTTTTTCTTCTATATAAAACCGCTCGCATAGTTTTACAGATCATATTCTGAACAAACCCACAATTTGATTCAAGACCATGTCTTGAGATCTCTAGCATCACAAGACAAATCACACTTCTTCAACCTGAAGCGTTTATCACAATTTTAGTCATAAATCTTCCACCAAAACGAGGCTATTTTATCCCCTGTTCATTCCAGTGTAGTGTATTTTCAACTCCCTGATCCTTTTGTGCACTAGATTAAACAATATAAAGAAATCCAACAGGACAATAGGAAGGGGGGGAAAAAAAACACTCAGGTTGTGATAGTAAAACAAGCGGTGGCTGCGAGTTCACTGTAAATAAAGTCATTCCTCAAAAGTGGCCTAGTTCTGCTGAGCATATGCGTGTGAATGTTTTTCCCATAGTGCCTCCTGTGATAAATGATTTCGAGATCACAGTGGGCAGCATGCAGACCCGAACTAATTAAGTATTATTCACTCAACAGGCCACAAAGGGGCGTTTAAGGGGGTTTCTAACTCTGTCTCCTCTGGTTCTGTCTTCTTTCCTCAAATCATGTTCTTTGTAATAGTGGCTGATGTTGTAATATTTTCATTTAATGTCGCAATGTCAAATTAATTATAAACCGAACGAGCATAACATTATAAGATAAGATAAGATATACCTTTATTCGTCCCACAGTGGAGAAATTTCTTTGTTACAGCAGCAAGAAAAAATAAATAAATAAATGCAAATATATAAAAGAATAGACGAATAGACATACTAAAGTATACAAGTATTTACACAACACAATGTTTAAATACAAATAAGGAAAAAGTACGTATTGCAGGTAGTATTATGACATTATGAGCGGTGAAGTGAATGACACTGATTATCTCTTCATCATAGCCAACTGTTAGTGGGTGGGATATATTTATTAGGCAGCAAGTGAACATTTTGTCATCAAATTTGACGTGTTAGAAGCCTGAAAAATGGGCAAGTGTAAGGATATTAGCGAGTTTGACAAGGGCCAAATTGTGACGTCTAGACAACTGGGTCAGAGCATCTCCAAAACTGCAGCTCCTGTGGGCTGTTCCTGGTCTGCAGTGGTCAGTTTCTATCAAAAGTGATCAAAGGAAGGAACAGTGGTGAACTAGCGAATAGGTCATGAGCGACCGAGGCTCATTGATGTACGTTTGGAGCGAAGGCTGGTCCGTGTGGTCCGATCCAACAGACGATCCTATAGCTCACATTGCTAAAGAAGTTCATGCTGTTAATGCTCGAAAGGTCTCGACTCTTTTGACAGCATAAAGGGGACCAACACAAATTTTAGGCAGGTGGTCATTATGTTATGCCTGATAGGTGGCCATAAAGTTATGCCTGGTCGGTGTATGATCGCTTATTCTTTGCAATGTTAACATGATAAAAGGAATGTCTTGTCTCTTCTCCCAATATAATTGTCCACATTTGAAAATAACAATATCTATATAATTTACTAACTAACCCTATTTTCATACAATAATGTAAAGGTGCTTTTTACTTGTCACATGTAGATTACAGTGAAATTCTTTCTTTGAATATCTCAGCACTGTTGGAAAGCTAGAGTCAGCTATGATACAGAACCCCTGGAGCACAGAGGTTTGGGGGCCCTTCTCAAGGGGTCTAAGAGTGGCAGCGTGGCGAAACTGGGTCTTGAACCCCCGTTCTTCAGATCAGTAGTGTTAGACTTAACCACTGAGTTACCACTTACCTGGTTTTTGTTCATTTGAAAGAAAATACACAGATGTTCGAAATTCCTTATGAACTTGTTTTTAAAACCACTCACAGATCTGTTACAGCTGCCCAAAAAGCCCAAATCTAGGCTAAACGCACTTTGCTAGCTGTATAGTGTAGCATTTACTTTTCGCTTAGTTATTTCCAAAGTATCTGCACTACATACTTCACAACATTAGCAATGAACAGTATGTATGTTTATACAACTACCTCAGGAATTACATTATAAAAAAATGTAAAGTTCTTTGAGTTTCTTTTGGGGAACCCTCAAAGGTAGAATCTCAGAACAAAGAACTTTTTTTAATTTTTGTATTTTTGGAAGCTATGAATTATGTTAAATACTTGCAATTTAGGCTAAGTGTTATAACGATGAAAAAGAAAAAGGATGAGAAATGGAAAATAAAACATTGTATGCAGAGATGTAATTAAACCAGGGATACAGTAGCGTTGCCTTCTAGTGCATCCATAAATGAAACTTTAACTTCATTTTGATTTCGTTAGCCGCTGCTGCCACTGCTGGATGCTGACGTGCAAATTTTCCGGGAGTGAAAAAAGACCCATATATATATATATATATATATATATATATATATATATATATATATATATATATATATATATATATATATATATACACACACACACTGTATAATGAAGTGTGTTTACCTAGTACTTAGTTGGTTGTTGCTAATGTTGGTCACAAGTCACAATACGTCTGTCAAAACAAAAGGTTTAAACCTAAGAAAAATCTCCAGTTAAGTCTCTGCAAACAAATTAGTTAAAAGTGTTTAGTCATCCTTTATCCAGGGCTAAAGAGATAAACAGAGCATTAGCGTTAACTCGGTTTTGGAGCTTATTTTAAACTTTGCTTGGATCCGTTGTTTTCTAGATCCTTGAAATTATCCACACTGATGTTAATCAGATAAAGCAAAGATGGAAGGATTTAACATTTATTTTAAGATATACACAAAAGCATTATGTCTATGAGCGTTACCATGGTTTTACATTGTTTAAAAGCATTCTGAAATGCTATTCTGTTGATCATGGTTCTGACGAGGGTGTACTTGAGTTGCTATGGCCTTCCTGTCAGCTTGAACCAACCTGAAACCAATTTTTACCCTGATCTCTATCATCAACCTGCCTCCAAACATGGAACTGCCATTGACTGGATGTTTTTTATTTTTTTTTTTGCACCACAACTATGTAATGACTGCTGGCAAGATTTCTGATGTCAAACATGCATAAAGCTCTTGTTCTGTGTTTCTATGATTATATCCATTGCCCTGCTAACTCATGGTCTGCTAATGATAATTGCATATATGAGCAGGCGGTAGATAAGGATATAACAGTAAGGCGGTAATCACAAAACTATGTTGACAGGGACATTAATGCTGATGCTAATGGTGATTGTATAAGCAGTGATAGCAAGCAACACAATTTATTCTAATTGAACTGTCCTTCAACTATACATGCAATGTTTTTGCAGGTTTAACATGGCAGCTAAAATTGTGACATACCGAAGCCAGGAGGAGGAGACGGCACAGATGTCCCACAGCATGGAGCTATCATCGCAGATCAAGAAGAGGAAATTTAAATCCAGGTATCCAGCTTTATTTTCATCATAATCATCATCGTCATTGTCACCACCATGTATAATAAATCATAAATGCATGCATTCTTGGTAAAGCAACATAAGATCATCAAGTGTCACCTTACTCATCCTCAGCATAGGTTTTTCTCTGGGTTTGACTTTTTACAGGGGATAAATTCAAATTAAATAGCAAAATAGCAACCAAAAAAAAAAATCTTACACCACAGTTACACCATAGCTCCACCAAGGACGTAGTGCAGTCTGGGTTATTTTGGGATGAGCCACATTTTACCCAGGAGCACTTGGATTTTGGAGAAGATTCATAACCATACAAGCATGTGTACAGGGAATGAGTAGCAGTGGTGGACGAAGAACACAAACCATGTACTTAATTTAAAGTAGAGATACATAAGGTAAAATATTACCCCAGTAAAAGTAAACGTATTTCTTTTAAACTTTCAATTGAGTAAAAGTACAAAAGTATTTGCCTTCAAATGTACCTAAGTATTGAAATGATTTATTATAGCTATAATTTTCCTATTATTGTTTTTGTCACAAGACTCTTGTTTAAGCAGTATATCTGAAAATTCTCTAATGTTACTCTTAAAACTCCAATCTATTAATATAATGACATTAATTAATCAAACACTGAATTGATATGAATTACAATTATCATGAGCCCAAAACCTTCTTTTCAACTACTTCAAAAAAAAGTTTGAATAATGTATTCCTTCCAAAATATTCTGCTTGCTGACATTGAATTGTATGTTTGTGCTAAGTAAATACCACCAAGCGACAAATCAAAACAAGTTACAAACACAGTATGCGCTCTACCCTGCTTGGTGACTTGCTGTGTGCTTGACCAGTGTTTATCCACGTATAAAAAAAAAGGTAAATGCAGTAAAAGTCTCCCCAAATGGAAATACTTAACTACACTACAAATGCGTGAAAATACTTAAGTACCCTGATGAATTACGTTTACTTTATTGCTGTCCAATGATGAGTAGCCATGTTACAATACACATACATGTTGAATTTGTTTGTAGAAAATAATATCTATGTGCTTAACTGATAATAAGCATACTCATTATCCATGGTGTCAGGGTTTCATTGTATTCACTTGTGCACAAGAACCATAAACATGTTACAGTTTGAAACCCACAAAATAACACACTTAAAAACCAGATGTTCCCTGCTATTGTTCCGAAGCGCCGAGCTTCCCCTCTAAAGTCCAATTTGACTTTCAAAGTGGTTGATAAACTGGCCTAGCTGTCCGTAGTGTCTTGCCAAGCTGCACTGTTTACAATACAAACCTCACTTTACAAACCCAAGCCATGTGTACTTCCTCTTTTTTCCCCTATTTCTTCTTCCCACCTCAACTTCTCTGCGCTTCTGAACCGAGCGTATAGACTTCTGCTTTTCTGCTCACCTGTTCATCTGTTGTCACGGAGTCAATATCATCCCGCAGGCTAAGCCTTATCATCACCAGCAAAAACAAGTCAAGAGGAAGGTGTTGCCCTCGTTATTATCTTTTATTTGAGTTTTTATATGTTAGGTATTGTGTCTATGTTTGTTCAGAATAAGCAATATGGGATCAGGCGCTTTTACACTGTGTAATTGCCTTAAACGTAGATTTATACAAGGTGGAAAATTTTGGAACTAGGATTTGGCAACCATGAGGCGTCTACAATTGTTTGGAACCAGTGCTAGCTGCTTTAGAACCCCTCGCCATTAGTTATAATGAAGCAGGTGCTGCGAAAGGGAATTTCGATGATTAGGACGTCATGATTGTGTCCCTTCTGCCCATGCGATTACAACATAGGTGCGTAATTTCGAAGAAACATCGATGATGCATGTTGTGGAATGGAGCAGCGAGGGCTCCTTTAAATGGCAACTTGTACAGCCTTGATATTTTTTTGGTATGCTGCCCTTTGAACACCATCTGGGGACTTCTTTTTTAAGGCTGAACCAGTTTCTTCGAAATTAGCAGACGGGACACAGTCATGACATCCCAACTGGTAATGAAGCCGAAATTTCCTTTGCACAGCACTTACACTATCACCATTCTTATAAAAGGTTTTACAGCGGACGCTCTTTACACACCACACCACTGCTCCATTATTATTAAGTCCCAATGTCGTCAACTCCAATTTCAAAAATGTTCCATTTCCTTCACATTACTGTATTTACGGTATTTGACATACACACAATCCAAAGCAATTTACAAAGTGCTTTAAAGTATTTATCAGTAAATATATTCTGATACTGGTTCATTGGGACACAAACTAAATACTGTCAGTCAAACTCTGTTGGGAGAGAAAGCAAATAGGTAGGTCTTCAGACATCATTTGCCAGAGACTCAGCAGTTCAGACCTCCAGTGGAAGTTCATTGAACCACCTAGGTGCTAGAAGAGATAAGAGTCTAGGAGCAGGTCTTCCTTGTACCCTGAGAGATGTTTTTTGCTTCATTTCACTAGCCATTATTAACATTTAAAGTATTTTGGCAAACGCTCTTATACAGAGCTATATAAAATGATCTATATTTAAAAAGCTGAGCAGTTGAGGGTTAAAGGCCTTGATCATAGGCCCAGCAGTGGCAGCTGTGTGAGGCTGAAGTTTAAACTCACAACCTTCTTAGCCAAAATCCAAAGCACAGGCACAAACTTAAAATTATTGCTTTACTTATATACAATATAATTATGCCACATATGTCATAAATCAGATATCAAATTGCAGCTGTCCTGTAAGTTTTTAGCATCCTACACCATTCTAATGCTTTCAAAAATATTTAAAAAAAAAAATTGTTAATTCAGTGATTTGCTGCCTAAAGTTTGATGCCCTAATTTAGTTGGTAATAAACTATACTACAGAATCACTTCTATCTAGAACCCAAATTTTTTTATATTTTTTAATTACATGCTTTATATTTGCAAAAGACCATCTGTGGACCATAGTGAGTTTTTGGCAGAACAATGGTACGGTTGAAAGAAAAACCAACAGCAATTTCCCTCAGCTCTGAAACATGGTGGTGGAAGTATCAGTTATTGAGACTGAAGCATTGAATTCAAAAACAAAAATTAAAAAATCTATCTGTCTGTTTATCTGTCTGTCTCTTTGTCTGTCTAGCTCCATATATGCCAGGCAGACTTCTTTACATTCAATATCTATGCATTTCTTTTTCATTCAAACTGTCCAATTTTTTTGTCTGTCAATGTCTGTCTTTCTCCATCTGTGTCACTGACTCTCTCATTCTCTCTCTCTCTCTCTCTCTCTCTCTCTCTCTCTCTCTCTCTCTCTCTCTCTCTCTCTAATGCTATGTGCTGCACCTCTGGGCACATTAATATGACTTGAGCATGCACAGTGCCTCAGTTGTAAGCTTTTGTAACAACAGCATGAAGATGAATTACTCGATTAATTAAAGAAGAAGAAGCCTGCTGTCTGTTCTCAGCTTTCCAGAGCGTGTTACCCGCTTACACACCTTCACATTTCATTAAGGAATCTTTCAGTCTTTTAGACAACAGCAATACAACCTCAAAGCTCTGGTGTAATCAGTGGTCAGAGTTCAGTTTAAAGCATCAACCTGAGGAGAAGATCGCAGCTCCATCTCCTGGACTGAAGTGGAAAATTCACTCTGGCCTGCAGGGAGAACGAACACGTACAGAGCTTATTTAATGAGATGAATCTATTTAAGTAAGTGTATTCTATCTAGGTTAGTTCCCTGTAAGGGTGCAAAGCCAAATCGTGACACATATTACTAATGGCGCTGCTGAAGGTTTTGTTAAATCGGCTCTTCTGAGAACACTTGAACGTTAATGATAAAACTCCCTAATCCATGTGTGTGTGTGTGTGTGTGTGTGTGTGTGTGTGTATGTGTGTGTGTGTGTGTAATTATGTACATTTAGCTGTGTTCTTTAATGCTGTGCTGTTATTTGTATCAGGTGATCGATGCCCTGCTGCAGGTACCAACTGGGAAAGAAGCATTGCTCCCAAATACGAAAAAAACTAAACAAAAATTAATCATTTTATCCACAACATTATTTTATTCATATTATTAGACATTTATATTATTATAAGAGTGTATTATTAAGAGGCATTTATAAGAAAAAACACATTACAGTAATATTATTATGAGAAAACATTGTATTATTACAAAATCATTCTTACATATTTACAAAAATATACTTTATTACAAATGTAATAAGTTTGCAATTTGTTTTTTATAATTTGCAAACAGAAATGAAGGAGCAGAACAGGTACACAAAAAAGTGATCAATCGTGAACAGTAAGGCTTTGTAAGTCAAACCTCACCAGAAGAGTTTGTAAATAGAAGTCTTTTTGTTTGTGTGTGCTCAATCAGAAGATTGAAGATGCAAAACAGGAGACAGTGTGTGTGATTTAGAAATATGAAGTTTTGCGGCGGCCATTTTGGGAGGCCGCAGTCGTTCTTGGGATCTGGTTCCCAACTCACAGCGGTCTGACAATCTTGATATGCACCACATCCCTGATTTTAGCTTTTATCTAAATCTACGAAAAGACAAATATAAAAATGACCAATCGCTATATGTACATCTAGTAGTTTCTATTTTTTCTTTTTTTTTGTCTACTTTTTTCGATCTATATTTGTTCTGAGTATATGTACAGTAAAATAATTTTTATAATGTATTCAGTTACAGTAATCCCCCGTTTATCGCCGTGGTTACGTTCTAAAACCGCCCGCGATAAACAAAAAAACGTGATAAACGGTTGCCACCCCAAAAATAGTATTTTATATATACAGTACTGTACTGTATTAACAATTCACTTCCTATTATAATTAATAATTATATTTTTATTCATACATTTTATTATTTCAACATAAAATTCAACCATTTTTGGTCTATCGTGCTATCCGCGAAAGACCGGGAAGATCAGACAAACTAATGAGATACGTTGCAAATGCAATTCCGCGATAAACCGTAAAAAGCGCGGGATTACTGTATATTATGTCTGACGTACATCTGATGGTGATGAATATTTAAAAGTCATTTTAAAAAAAAGACATTGCCCCACATCATTACCCGAATTTAGTACTGGGTTTAAAAAGAAGAAACTCTTATGCATGTTGGTGTTATCATTTTAAAAAGGTGTTACAGTTTAACAGTTACAGTACACTTTTATTTTGACACAAAATTAAAATATAAATTATTTAAAATGATAAATAAAACATTGCTACATCAGATTACAAAAAATTTTGGTAAATAATACTTGTTACATGTCCATATTACTATTATTATTGCTATTTGAAGTTAGATGGGGTTGACTTTCTGGTTTCTGGTGGCCAGTTGTTGGAAGCTGCTACTGATCAGCTCTGTTGCTGAGTTCAATTGTAAATCCTTTCTATAAAAACATCAGGCAAATGTATAAATGTAACAGTAATTTATCAACACCTGCTTAATTAAAATCTCGAAATCTTTAGTTTAAGACCCTTTAGGACCAATTTCATTGTTGTTTCTTTTGTGGTGTTGTCTCCTAGTGATGAAGAGGCCTCCCTGGCTGAGTTCTATCCCATCATCCCGGGTGACATCATGTCTGTCAAAGAGATTCTGACAGAGCCAAAGTTTCCACGCCACAGGACATGGTACTGTAACACCTCATACACAGCCAAAATGAAGAATTATATTCTATTGCTGATCTGTAAAGTTTTATACTTATTGTGTTTATTCTAAGACATTATAATATTGTAATACATGCTACATTACAACAAATAACAAATCTATTCAATCAAGAATACTATATTTGAAAATTCATGCTACATATTATATGATGTATTACTCCAGCACAGCTTAGAGTCTGTAATACAGACTGTATACAGTATGTGAATGTGGAGTCTCTATTGAGGATATGAGAATTTGAGGGTGAATGAGGAGTATGGAGGATGTAAGGATGGATAAGCATTCTGTAGATGATTTGAGGATGAATGAGGATTCTGTATTGAGAATCTGAGGAGTGTGAAGGATTTGAGGATGAATGAGGAGCCTGTATAAAGAACGTGAAGATGTATGACTAGTCTGTACTAAGAATCTGAAAATAAACGAGGGGTATGGAGGATGTGAGGATGGATAAGCATTCTGTAGATGATTTGAGGATAAATGAGGAGTCTGTATTGAGAATCTGATGAGTGTGGAGGATTTGGAGGTGAATGAGGAGTCTGTATGAAGAAAAAGTGAAGATGTATTAGAAGTTTGTACTAAGAATCTCAGAATAAATGAGTGGTATGGAGGATGTGACGATGAATAAGCATTCTGTAGATGATTTAAAGTTGAACGAGGAGTCTGTATTAAGAATCTGAGGAGTGTGAAGGATTTGAGGATGAATGAGGAGTCTGTATAAAGAACGTGAAGATGTATGACTAGTCTGTACTAAGAATCTGAAAATAAACGAGGGGTATGGAGGATGTGAGGATGAATAAGCATTCTGTAGATGATTTAAAGTTGAACAAGGAGTCTGTATTGAGAATCTGAGGAGTGTGAAGGATTTGAAGATGAATGAGGAGTCTGTATGAAGAAAGTGAAGATGACTAGTCTGTACTAAGAATCTGAAGGTTAATGAGGGGTTTATGGAGGATGTAAAGATGTGAGGATGAAATAGAAGTCTGTATAGACAAATGAGTCTGTGTGGAGTATGTGAAGAATGTGAAGTCTGCATGGAGGATGCGAGGATGAAAGAGAAGTCTGATTAGAGGATGAAAGGATGAATGAGGAGTTTGGAGGATGTGAGGATGTATGAGGAGTCTGAATTGAGGATATGTGGATGAATAAGGATTATGTATGGAAACTGTAAGGATCTATAAAAAGAGTATTCAATGAGGCTAAAAGTTTACAAATGAACACGAGTTTGTGTGTTCCATAGTTTAGTCTACACTCATTCATCTGATATCAAATTTGAGATTTGTTCTTCATCTATCTTTTTTTCCTGTGCTGTATTCTACCACAACTTCAAAGTAATTAGAGAGCACATATACATTTCTGTGTGGGAGAGTAGAACAAGGTTGCACTACTTGAGTGAGAGCATGCGTGTGATGACAGTCAGGCGCGGCTACTGGAAAGAGACTCGAGGGAGGAATGTGAACAAATCAAAGTGAATATTCAATCACATCAACAGCATCCTCCTATAAGCAGAAGACCGATCGCACAGCTCAAAGAGCTGAAGCTCTGTGTGTATGACGCACACACACAAGCTCACCTGAAATCTCTCTATACTTTCTTTCCTTATAATAACGCCCGTTTTGACTCCAGATTGGAGCATTAAATGTGTTATAACTGGTGTAATGAAGGTTTAAAAGATTTAATTCACTAATTAAAAATTGAAACTTTTCATGCAAAGTTTACAGTAAGGTGTCTATACTTTTTTTTTACTCAGGTATGATTTTCAGATACTCTTAACACCTTGGATACATTGGTTCCTATTATCATTTTTGTCACAAGAATAAATCTGCTTAATCAACTCAGATTATGTAAAAAGGCTCTAATGTTACTCTTAGCACATAGATCTATTAATAGAATGATATTAATGAGTCAAACACTGATTGATATCTATTACAATTATCATGAGCCCAAAGCCTTTTTTTTCCAAAAAAAATAAAATAAAAAAGAATCATGCAAGGTTACGGGTGTTGTGGCGAGTTCGAGTCTGGAGTTTCTTCCATCATTTATTCTTCTCAAAATGTTCTGCTTGCTGTTAAACTGATGCTGAACTGCATGTTGGTGATAAGTAGATACACCATGCGCCAATCAAAACAAGTTTAAAACAGAGCGTGTGCTCGACCCTGATTGGTGGCTTGCTGCGTGATTGACAAGTTTTTATCCATTCAGAAATAAAAAAGAATGACTGATTTTGCTAAATGTAGTGGGGAAGAAAAAGTAATATATTTGACTTTTAAATGTAGTGAAGTCACAATAAATGTCCCCTCAAATTGAAATACTTCTCCTCAAAGTACAGATTAAAAGAAAATTTAAAAAAGCTACTCAAGTACAGCTATTGCTGCATGGACCTGAGGCCTCATATTCAGATAATTGCAAAAATAAGCACTTTTACAGGTGTTCCTATAAAGTGGTAGATGAGTATACTGCATATTATGCATTACAAGGACAAATACTTACAAAATTATTACAATTATTATAAAAGTTATATTTTCAATGGGTGTGGAAAAGCATTCTGTGTGTGGCACAATAAAAACCAATGCCCAAATATCCTCAAAGACATGAATAACTAGCATTATAGAATAAATTGAGAAATCAAAGCACTCTAAAGTGAGTGTTGTTCAAGTGTACACTTCAGCTAAAAATGTCTGAAGCCTCCTCCACAAGAACTCCCACTGCCGTCATTTCGGGGAGCGTTTCTCCCCGTTTTCTTGGCTTTTCAAGGTAACGCAGGCCAATCTAGATTCAGAAACATGCACTCGACGACCTCCTCGCGAGCTCTTCAGCGACAGGCGGAAAAATGTCACGCAGTGCACGTCTAAGCACAGAAAAGTTCAAGCAGCTTGAATCATCTTCGCAGTCTGTTTATTTAATGCAGGCAGAAGGAAAAAATATGTGTTTCTGGCTTGAGAAAGAAACATGTTATAGTGTCGTGGTTTTTGCTGGAGTATCCTTATAGTGTGTTTTTTTTTTAATGGTGTACCTCTGGTAAATGATTTAAAAAGGAAATCACTGAGTCACTCATTAAATAACACGCAATGTAAATGGCGGTGTGATCTCTGGAGGGAGTGGTGTAAATCAGAGCTGAGCTGTGAATTATGTGTTAAATAAAGGGCGCTAAGAGCACAGATTTATACTGTCACTTTAGTAGTATATGTGTGGGGGCAAACTGCGTACTCAGACACATTATAAGGGTAAAAATAGAGATTCCCTATGCAAAATATTATTACTTCAAACCCTTCATTACTCACTTTTATTTTACATTATGCTCCCTCCTAAATATTATCAGGGTAATTAATTAATAATACACAGTAGGTGTAGGTCCCAGAGTGTGGAAGAAGAGAGGAAAGGCACAGAATCCAAGTTGCTTGAGGTCCAGTGTAAAGTTTGCACAGTCAGTGGTGGTTTGGGGAGTCGTGTCATCTGCTGGTGTTGGTCCACTGTGTTTTATCAAGTCCAAGGTCAGCACAGCCATCTACCAAGAAGTTTTGGAGCACTTCATGCTTCCCTCTGCTGACCAGCTTTATAAAGATGCTGATTTCATTTTCCAGCAGGATTTGGCACCTGCCCACACTGCCAAAAGCACCAACAGTTGGTTAAATGACCATGGTGTTGGTGTGCTTGACTGGCCAGCAAACTTACCAGACCTGAACCCCATAGAGAATCTATGGGGTGTTTTCAAGAGGAAAATGAGAAACAAAAGACCGAAAAATTCAAATAAGCTGAAGGCCACTGTCAAAGAAACCTGGGCTTTCATACCACCTCAGTAGTGCCACAGACTGATCACCTCCATGCCATGCCGAATTGAGGCAGTCATTAAAGCAAAAGGAGCACCAACCAATATTGAGTACATATACAGTAATGAACATACTTTCCAGAAGGACAACACTTGAAGTATATCAGTCTGTGTGTGATAAATCTATATAGTATATACGAGTTTCACTTTTTGTATTGAATTTCTAAAATAAATCAACTTTTTAATGATATTCTAATTTATTGAGATGCACCTGTATATCGTCTATGTGTGCACCTGTTTTTATGCTTATTTTTTTTATTAGTTTGTTTGTTTAAACACTGTTGTGTCTGTGGATTAGTGTCATGCCTTATTATGCTTTGTCTGTTACGTCCAAGCCCTTGTTTTCTTCACATTCTTATTTCACTGGACATTACAGCAGTAGTTCATAGAATAGTTTTGTGTAATGTGACGTTACAATATAATTTCCATCTCAGGCAAGATAGTAAATGGAAGTCTCAGTCATCATATTTTTTTGCCATTAAAATTGTCAGATTTTAGGATGTTTTGTAACATCAGTCCGGCTGTACTAAAAAATATCAGACCTATAACACCTGAGCCAAATAATAAATTGTCACTGATCCAAAGTTTTTCACATATGAAACATTTTGGCCAACTTTCTGGTGTATAATCTGCTTCCACAAACATTGAAATTCCAGTGTAAAGACGTGATTATGCTTCTCAGGGAGGTCCTGAGGGAAACAATGGATAACGATGAGCTTCGGGAAAGAGACCAATGGACCATGTTTGGTAATGAGGCAGAAAAAGTAGAGATCGAGGTGATCAGGAACCAGCACATGGTCCGGCAACGCATAGACCGCCTGGCACTGCGTAAGGAGGTAAAGCTCAGACAGAGGAAACTCCAAAGAAAATGTCAGACAATGAATGTTGGTTTTCAATCCTGTGGAGAAAATTTTTTTTAAAACTGTGCCAGCTCATGAATAGAATTATGGTTTGCTAATGAGTTAAAACCAGAATGGCGGTTCCTCAGGACTTGGGCTAAATCCCAGTACTCTGGAAGCTGAAAGAATTTTTGAATGCACAAATATTACCATTGCTAATAGCTAATTAAAATAAATAGAAATAATAATTCTAGAAGGCACATCCCTCAGGTTTTGAAAACTTTTAGGCTTTA
Source organism: Silurus aristotelis (assembly GCF_946808225.1). Lineage (NCBI taxonomy): Eukaryota > Metazoa > Chordata > Actinopteri > Siluriformes > Siluridae > Silurus > Silurus aristotelis. The sequence continues at coordinate 15,083,445 of NC_139598.1, read as the reverse complement.
ATTTTAAGAACACTGTAGTTGAACACTGTGGTTGAAGTCCAAATGTATGTACTAATGTTACCTTATTGTTTAAATTTTTTATTAAGAAATATTTGCTGATCAGATAATTCTCTTAATTGATTGATCATTGGTTTCCTCTCTAAGCATTCTTCCCTCCTGTCCTCCATCCCTCTGCCTCTCTGATTCTCACAAGCCATGACTTTGATCAAATTTTCATATTCACCCTCAGGCAGAAAGGAAGCTTTCAACACACCTGAAGTTTCTGGATGACTTGAGTATGAAGACTCCGGATTTTTCCATCCCTCTTCGTCCCCACACTGTCTGGGAGGGAATGACTGTTACACTTTCCTGCACTGTTGAAGGCTGTCCATCACCACACGTCACCTGGTGAGGGATGGAAGCATAGTTTTTCATCATCTTTACTTGGAAAAAGCGATTCACCCAGGGTCTATAGTTGGAGTAGTGATACTGGATATGTATAGCAGTCTGAGGAAAAACCTGTAAATGAATTTTTTCTGGTGACTTTTAACACTAAATATATACTGTATTTCCCCCAAATAAAATAGATTTTCATTTAAACTATAACTAAAACTCTGTTTTTTGAAATGCTGCTTCCATTTTGTTCAGGTATAAAAATGGAGTTCCTCTGACAGCGTCCTTAAAACCCTGGAACTACAAACTGCTGCAGAAATATGGCCTCAACACCCTGGAGATTAGAAGGTGATCATACTTTTAAAATTCATCCCACCTGCTTGACTTTAATGGTGGCCTAGAATTTCTTATACCATCTTCAATGTGGTTGTGTTGTTCAGGTGTTGTGTTGCTGACGCTGGAGAATACAAAGTGGTGGCTAAAAGCTCCTTGGGTAAAGCAACAACGTACGCCAACCTTGTAGTGAACTGTAAGTAATCTACTTTATCGATTTTCTTTTGACCACTGGTTGACCATTGATTGATTCAATGGAATTCTACTTGCACTCAAGTCATTTATGGCATTTAGGTCTTGTGTGTGTGGCAGATGACATTAGTCAGTTTTAAAGTGACAGATTCTATTAGTCAGAATGAATGTGTGTTTTTTTTTAAGTATCACGATGCAATACAAATCACCCCTATTATGATGCAGGTATTACGATGCATTCCTAACACAATGCGATTCGATTTATTAAGTTACAATGAAAGAAATACAAAGCAATGCAATTCATTAAGGTACTGTACAGATTTTTTTTTTCTTAGACAGACAGCAAATCATAAATTTACTTAAGTGCCTCCTGACTTCTAATGCACTGCCCTTTCACAAACATGCTTTTGTAGTGCAAAAAAAGTAATGAGATGCAATAAAACCAGACTTTTCCTGTTCTGTCTCGAGGAAGATGCAGCTCTACCTCTGCCATGTTAATCTTTATTGAAATTGGTCCCTAATGCAAAGTTTGCATACATACAACTCGACCAGACAAAAAGGAAACGACTTATCAGACCCATTAAGTGTAGTCTTTACTGCAATCCGAACAAATGACCAAGAAACTTTGTGTATCAAAGAAGCTGAAAGGCACTTCAGATTTCATCTTGCCAGGGGAAATCATGTGTCTCGTCCTCAATCTATAGAACAGGGCACTTCAAGCACAATTCGACCTTTATTGTTCATATTTCACAGACTTTTATATTTGACAATTGTTCAGAATGTATTAAAGGGAATGTTTAATGGGGCTACTAGTAATTTGTGTGTCAGTGTGTGTGTGTGTGTGTGTGTGTGTGTGTGTGTGTGTGTGTGTGTGTGTGTGTGTGTGTGTGTGTGTGTGTGAAGACTGATTTCTAATTTTCTCTCTTTCTCACTTTACCCACGTTCTCCTCTCTCTAAATCAGCAAAGCGTGGACTTGAGGCTGGATTGAAACACACCCAGGCAGTGGGTAAGTGGTGAAATGAGACACGTCCTCTTTCCCTTTCATCTGCCTTTTTGATGAAGAGATTGGAGGATTATTATTAGTAACTACAGGGATTTTATACATGTGTGTATTTGTGTGTGTGTGTGTGTGTGTGTGTGTGTGTGTGTCTCAGTGTCTCTTGTGTTGTCTGTTTATCCACTATATATATATATATATATATATATATATATATATATATATATATATATATATATATATATATATATATATATATATACATTTGTTGAGTGTAGCAGTACTAGATTGTGTTTAAGTGCCTAAGTGACTTGGTCCAAATAGTAAGTGCACCCTCAGCCCTCGTTCCTTCAAACTGCTTCCTATTGAGGCTCATTAATAAGTAATTAAACACTCAGTGCTATGTGGGAATGATCAAATAATCCGTTTGGTGCTGTAATGTGGCCCGGTGTGAATCGGGGTCAGTGTTAAACACTCTGAAGTGTTCAGTCGCTCTTTCGCCAAAAATTCCATTATATAATTTTACACATTTTTATTAAAAAAAAGTTTTTAACAAAATGTCATTCTTTTTTTTTTATCCCTATTTAATCTCTATTCTTCAAACTGTAATTATAAAGAGATCAAAAGTATATTTTAGATTCTCCTCTACTCTATTTCCTTCTCTTCTTTTCTCTTCTCTTCTCTTCTCTTCTCTTTTCCCTTATTTTCCACTCCTAACCTCTAATACCTTCTTACTTTCTTCTTTTTTCTTTTTTTTTTTACATTTTTTCTCTTTTTTCTTCTCTTCTCTTCTCTTCTCTTCTCTTCTCTTCTCTTCTCTTCTCTTCTCTTCTTTTCTTTTCTTTTCTCCCACTTTCTTGGCTTCTTTTCTCTAATGTAATATAACTATAAAGCAGTGGTCCCCAACCTCCGGGCTACAGACCGGCCCCGGTCCGTGGGTACATTGGTACCGGGCCGCACAGAAAGAATACATCACTTACATTATTTCCGTTTTATTTATTATCTGATTCTAAACAATGTTTTATTTTGGAAAATTAAAGATTCTCTCCGCCATCTGTCTATGACTCACTCTTGATGCATGTCACATGTCTTACCTCCATCCTCTACCTTCTTAAAGGGGCTGCTCCGGCCGCTAACACATAATACATTACCACTAAATTGAAACCCCCAAGCGAGCAAAATGAACAAAAAAACAACACAGTGGATTCACTTTTTCTTTATTATTATATTAAGAAAATACCAGTTTTTATGCCGGTCTTATGATTTTATTTTGTTGTAATTATCTGCCATACCTTAAAGGCCGGTCCGTGAAAATATTATCGGACATTAAACCGGTCCATGAAAATCTTGTCCAACATTACCTCGGTCCATGGCGCAAAAAAGGTTGGGGACCGCTGCTATAAAGGAATACAAAATATTTCTGTCTCATTTTTTTCTCTTCTTTACTCTCTCCCTTTTTTTTTATTGTTCCTCTATTTTTCACTTTTCTCCCCTGCCCCCTTCTCTTCTTTTCCACAGTAACTATAATGGGATAAAAAAAAGTATGATGTGTTTTTTCCTCCCTCATGCTTTTGTCTTCTCTTCTCTTCCGTCCCATTCTCTTCTCCTCCACTCTGAATCTCTAATCCATTGCTATAATCAATTTCTTTCTTTTCAACAGTATGCTATGTTCTCTTTTTCCCTATGCTATTCTCTTCTTCTTTTCTCCTTTTTCTACACTACAAATATTTAATTATGTTTTTTTCTTACTCTTTTTTTTTCTTTTTTCTTCTCCTCTCTTTTCCCCTGCTATCTACTCTTCTCTTCATGTAACTGTAATGGGATAAAAAAAAAAGACATGTTCTCTTCTCTATTCTCTAAGTATTATGTTCTCCATTACTTATTTCTTTCTACACTAATTTCTTTAATCTTCTCGTTCCCATCTTCCAGTCTCTTCTCTTCTCTTCTTTTCTTCTCTTTTCTTTTCTTTTCTCTTCTCTTCTCTTCTCTTCTCTTCTTTTCTTTTCTTTTCTCTTCTCTTCTTTTCTTTTCTCTTCTCTTCTCTTCTCTTCTTTTCTCTTCTCTTCTTTTCTTTTCTTTTCTTTTCTTTTCTCTTCTCTTCTCTTCTCTTCTCTCTTTCATTTCACCACACTTTTTGGCCACACTCTACTTTGTTTTCTCTTTCTATAATGACTCCAGCTTTATCTCTGATTATTATTCTGCATGTGTTTTGATCTTGCTGTGGTTTGATTCCTGCACAAGGCCTAATAAAGGATATGATTTCCGCTCATTAGATGCAGAACACACTCTGTATCTGACTCTCGACTCGTTACCGTGATGTTCCTTCCCAAGTTTTCCTTAATGCTGTTTCAAGCCATGTGAAATTCCAGGGTAAATAATAAACATGGCTGATTTCTGTAAAAGCTGATATTTTCCGCTCGGGTGAGTTGTTACACCGCTCGAGCGTCTCAATTAAGTATTTTAGTTCGTTGTTGGTTGTGGTGGCGTGTGATGAGGTGAAAGCTCATCTCCTTCCTTCCCCTCTCCTTTCGCTTCCTGCAGATAATTAGGCGTGCTTCAGTGACAACATGCCCATTTCCATTTCTATAGAATTATAATCAGCTGCTGAATAGCCTGATTATTTCTACATTTATAGACCCTTCATTTTCTCACTAATAACAGCTGCTGCCTCCAAACTGCTCCTTTATACTGTCTTATTATCTTATCAACTTCACTTCTCTTCTTTCTCCTCACCTCTTCTCTTTTCTTCTATCACTTCTTCCTCACCTCTTCTCTTTTCTTCTATTACTTCTTCCTCACCTCTTCTCTTTTCTTCTACTGCTCCTCTTTTTTTCCTCATCTCTTTTCTTTTTCTCTATCGCTTCGTTTCTTCCTCAACTCTTTTCTTTTCTTCTATCGCTTCTCTTCTTTGCTTCCTCACCTCTTTTCTTCTCTTCTTTTCTTGCTGCCTCTTCATTTGGAATGTAACGGTACACGTATTTGTGCTGAAATTTTTCGGTGGACCGCAAGTTTGTTTAATCTCCACCTGGCACTTTGAGTGCATTTTTTTATTGTTAATACAGTGGAACCCGGTTATGTCGAGGGCCTAGGGGACCCCAAAAAGCGTCGCGATAACCGATGATCGAGATAAACGAAAACCAATATGGCGGCAATATATTAACGTGCTTGAAATTTCTTTATGTACATGATGTGCGTTATTAAATGAGAATGTAAATGCACGTGTTTTTAGAGGGTTTTTTTTACACAACAGCGTTGCCGCGATTTGATTGATTGGTCATGCGGATCGAGATAACCTGTAATGCGGATAAGGAGGCGGAAGCTGAAGTAAACGCAAACAAAGTTTATTGAGAATACTCAGGAGATAATCCACCAATACTTGTAGCGAAGCAGTAATATCCAGTGGTGCGCCCCGGGAGTGTGGTCCACGAAGTTCTGTGAAAGTTTTCACAGAATTTGTGCAAATTTAATTGATTACTTAATTTAATCAATCTAATTAAAAGAGTCTTGAATTAATTTGATTTATCTCTTCTCTAATTTTTAATTATTTTTCTCCTGTCATCTCTCTCCTTTTTGTCTTTTCTAATCAACTTCTCTTCTCCTCTATCCTCTTCTCTTCTTCTTTTTAATTTCCTTCTTATCTCATATACTCTCTTCTACCCTCCCCAACTCCTGTTCTTCTTTCTTTTCTCTTTTATCTGCTAAGTGCATCCCTTCTCTTCTCCTTCTTTCTTCCACATCCTCCTCTTCTCCTTGTCCCTTATTCTAACCTGCATTTTTTTTGTAATACCCCTCTCTCCTCTCCTCTCTTGATGCTGAAATCAGATATAAACATTTTCCTTTTTTCTTTTTTTCTACTCTTGCTTTTTCTCTTCTTAAGTCGTTGTATCGGAGGACGAGGCATTGTTCGACACCGCCTTTTCTCCATCTTATATAAAAGAAGGGGACACTCTGACTCTGAGCTGCTGTTTTACTGCTCCTCTCCTCCCTTTCCAGCAGGACGTGGCCTGGTTTAGAGACGGTACCAGTCACCTGACACGTTTTTTGTTCACAACAACGCAAACACACAGACAAGTTCACGAAAGGCGTCAAGGTTTATTTTATTATAGCGCAAATTATGAGGTGGTATAATAAAGTTTCGAGACGAGCTCTGTTTACAAGAAAGTACTTTATTTATCTATGTTTGCACACTATCACCTTCAAAATATTCCCATTGCACAGCAATACAGCGCCCCCTGCATTCCTGCCACTTCTGAAATGTTTTCTGAAAGTCTTCTGTCAAGCATCTTCTGAGATTTGCGCTGGATCTCCACAATGGTGTCAAAACGCTGAAGCATCTTTGGGAAGAGGGTGAAGTCTACAGGACCCAAATCTGGCGAGAAATGAGATCATGTTGTTTTCTGAAGGAACTCGCTATTTGTTTTAACTTGCTGTCCAAGATGAAATCACAGACGTGGTAACCCACATAGTCAGAATAGCACCAGTTGCACAGCTCCTGATTTACAAAGGATGATGACTTTTGGCTTACTAACTTATGAAGGTCGGTGCTCCCTGTGACTGTGCGAGTAGCCTTGTGCTGCCCTCTGTTGGCATGTTACAAAACTAGTCTTTAAACTTTTTGATACCACCTTGTAGAGTCCGTATGACATTTTACCCCACAAACACAATGCCCCGCAAATCTAAAAGCAAATTTGGATGACCACACACACACACACACACACACACATACACATACACAAAAAATAAATAACCCTCACACACTCATCACCCCAATGTAAGAGAATGTAGTATTTAACTTACTGTATATGGACTAGTTTTGTTATTTGTTAGTGTGTAATACTAGTAGTAAAATAAAGTTTGTGTGTGTGTGTGTGTGTGTGTGTGTGTGTGTGTGTGTGTGTGTGTGTGTGTGTGTGTGTGTGTGTGTGTGTGTGTGTGTGTGGAGGAGTTCCTCTCCATGCATCCGGTCGGCTGGACGTCCGCACGGCCCTACGCTCCTCCACCCTCAGCCTGAATGGCATGCACAAAGAGCACGAGGGTCTTTACACCGTCCGCCTGCGCACCCGAGACGGCTTCACCGAGCACAGCGCCTACATTTATGTCAAAGGTCAGACATATTTAATAGAAAAATAAATACAGATAAAAGAATAAATAACTAAATAAAAACGTTCAAGCTCAGAGTACAGGAATTTATAGTAGGACAAACTGATGTAAAATCTATAAGAAAAAAAAACTGTCAATGCATATTTTGTTCAAAAATCATGTCTGCTTTATTAATAACAGGATAATTTTTATGCAATATATTTAATATATTTTTTCTGCTGGAAAAGTTTTTTGGTAGAAAAAAAAAGATTAACAGGAAATACAGTGAAATGCCATTCCGTGTCCGGGTCCTGTTAAAGAGTTCCTGTGGTCCTCCTATCTCTGTGTGTCTATCTCAGATGGTCCTGCAGCAGTGCTCGGAGCTCCAGGTTCTCCGCTCCACCTCGAGTGCTCCGATGTGAACAAAGATTACGTTTTCTTGTCATGGGAACCTCCAAGTGCTGAGGGCGTGAGTCCAGTGCAGGGCTACTTCATTGAGAGGTCAGTGTGAAGAAGGTGCAAAAACTTTGCAAAAAAGTGATACATTTACATTCAATGCATTTGGCAGATGTTCTCACTCAGCACTGCTGGGCCCTTGAGCAAGGCCCTCAACCTGGAGTTAACTCATGACTATCATGCGTTTAATAATAAATAATTATTGTTTGGTTACTATTTATTATATCACTATGTGCTATAAAGTGGCAAAGGAACGTGTTCAATTTACAGTATATTTGCCCAATAGGCTGAAATTGGCTGCATGATTTTCCAACTGCATTTAACAAAATAAAACTTTATTTATCCCTCCCAAAATAGCAGTCAGTTGCTGGGAGGGATGTGTATGTCTTCTTTTGAGACCCTACAATGTTCAGAAGGTGAAGACAGAGCAGGAGAGAACAGTGAGGAAGAAAAAAAACAAAAAGAAGAGAAAAAGAGAGGCGGTGATAGGAGAGACAGAGAGGGATGAGGTCCTTCCAGCTGGATTAAGTGTTATCTCCTCTGCAACCTTCTGTTTCCTAGCAACACGTCATGGTTCCTTGAGAAGTTGTGTTTTCTCCTGCGTAATTTTGCAGGTAATGGCGTATCTCGCAGGGAACATGGGCCACTTTGAGAATCAGCCTCGATTTCAAGAACCTTTATTTTGATCTCTGATGCAGGATGCTGGGCAAGCGCCTGTTTTAATGGTGCATGTGGAAGTTGTTGGCTTTTCAGTACAGAGCTTTTTATTACGAGATCTGAGTCATGCAGGTAGACTCCAGCTTAATGAACTCCTAGAAGCAGTGGTTTAGCTGACTGATATGACCAGTAGGATGCATCATGAATCACATTAAATGTCTCATTATATTGTAATGTGCTTAGAAAGTTTCCCCTCTCTGGATCTGTTCAGGTGTGAGATGGGCACGGGGATGTGGAAGCGCTGTAACGAGCTCCTCCAAAAGCTCTGTCATTATCCAGTTATGGGTCTGAAGGAAAACACCTTGTACCAGTTTAGAGTGTGTGCAGTGAACCAGGCCGGTGTGGGCCGTCCGTCTAAACTGTCTAACCACATCATTACCTCTGACCCCATGGAGCCGAGCAGGACAATGGGTAACTTTCTATTTATTTATCTGAATGGGGTATTGTGAAAGAAGATATGGCATGGCACCTTTTTAATCCATTATTGCAGGAGATGTTATAGAAACACCTTGGCAAGCTAATATGTCATCAGACCTGCTCTTGGTTACATACCTCACACTAAGACAACTCTCAGACTTTTTCTTATCTTTGAATAAGCATTAAGAATCATGTCTGCTTGTCAGGTTTTATACTTCAGTTAAACTTTACGGACAGAGGTGTTGACCCCTAACTATACAGTATCTCACAAAAGAGAGTACACTCCTGACTCTGAGACTCTGAAACTGAGTTACAGTACAGTGGCCAGGGTCATACAGAGGTTTTTTCAAGACGGGTTTCAGTCTGAACAGACCTCGTGAGAGTCGATCGAAGAAAATGACTCTTCGTGCTGTGTAACAGGTGCAGAAGCTGCTTAAAAAAAAAGATGCATGAGTGCAGCTAGCATTGCTTTAAAGGTTGCAGACGAGGCAGGTTCGCTTGTCAGTGCTCAGGCTGTACGCCCCACACTGCAACAAGTCTGTCTAAATAACAGTCATCCCAAAAGGAAGCCTCTACTGAAGATTCTCACAAGTAAGCCTGCAAACAGTCTGCTGAAGACGACCTGCCCAAGAGCATCAATCACTGGAACCATGTCCTGTGGTCTGATGAGACTAAGATTAACTTGTTTGGCTCAGATGGTGTCCAGCATGTGTTGCGACGCCCTGGTAAGGAGTAAAAAGAAAATCTTGTCTTGCCTACAGTCAAGCATGGTGGTGGTAGCATTATGGTCTGGGGCTACATGAGTGCTGCTGGTACTGCGTAGCTGCAGTTAATTAAGTGTAACATGGATTCCAACATGTTCTGTGACATTTTCGAAGCAGAACATGATGCCCTCCCTTCAAAAACCGGGCTGAATGGCAGGTTTCCAACACAATAACCATCCCAAACACACCACCAAGATGACAACTGCACTGCTAAGGAATCTAAAAGTGAAGGTGATGGAGTATGTCTCCAGACATGAACCCTATTGAGCGCCTGTGGGTCATCCTCAAGCAGAAGGTAGAGAAGCACCATGTGTTTGACATCCAGCAGCTCCGTGATGTCATTATGAAGGAGTGGAAGAGGATCCCAGCAACAACCTGTGCAGCTCTGGTGAATTTCATGCCCAGGAGGATTAAGGCAGTGCTAGAAAACAAAAGTGTTCCCACAAAATATCGACACTGTGGACATATTTTTTGACATGTTGACTTAGGGTGTACTCACTTTTGTTGCCAGTTATTTTGACAATAATGGCTGTATGTTGAGTTATTTTCAGAGGGCAGTAAATCCAATACTGCTATACAAACTGCTTCCACTAGACTTTGTAGAGTGATTTGGAACAGGAGGCCTGGGGTGCAGTCATTCTAAAGGTGTTCAACAGGTTTGAACTCAGAACACTATTGCAGGCTGCTCAAGACCTTCCCCTCCAACCATATCTTCATGGAGCTGGCTTTGTGCACAGGGGCATTGTCATCCTGGAAAAGAATTGGGTCTCCTAAAAACTTTATGTTACCCCATCCAAAGGCATCCTATACAATTGTATGCCATCTTTGTGGTAACAATTTAGTGAAGAGCCACATATGATTGAAAATGTCAGGTGTCCCAATATTTCTGTCAATAACCACAATGCCATCTATTACCACTTATTAAATCATTTTTATCTCACCTTTTTCATTATTACTGCCACCAGCTGTGTCTATCTGTTCCTAAATCTATTTATTTTGTCCTCCCTATGTGTAAGTGGTCAAGGTGGATAAAGGCAGAGAGATCGTGATCACCAAAGACCAGCTGGAAAGTAAGCCTGAGCCAGTTAATGAACATATAAATGATGCCCTTGACACAAAAACACACATATTCTCTTAAGCACACATTAAAAATGGTAAATTAGCATTATATTTATGCTAGTCAGAAAGTTTATTTAGATCATTTAGTTCATTTAGTTCTGCTAAATATATAGTAGAAACCTTATTAAGGGTTAACTTAAGAGAAGATTTCAAGCTAGCGGCTCATTTTTGCTACTTAGAAATGAAATGGAGTTATCCAGACATACTGTTCAGCTAGTTAGAGAAATAATTGTGCTAACATTAAACATATTCTAATCAGTATAACAGTTATGCTAGTATGATAATTGGTTACGTTAGTTAGAAATAAATGGTAAGTTAGCATTATATTTATCCTAGTCAGAAAGTTGTGCTATATTTATTAAAAATATACAGTTGATGTGGTTGTATAGTAAGTGGTAAATTATTAGATAGTAGCTAGTTACAAAAGAAATGAAGTCATATAAAAGTATGCTAGTCAAAGATACAGTCAAACTAGTCAAATTTAAAATTGGTTAGTCAGAGATATAGTTGCACTAGTTATAGAAAAAGTTAATTTAGCTAGTGATACAGTATGCCAGTCTGCAACACATTTATGCTAGTCATATATAAAGTTAATTTAGCTAGTAATACACTAGGTTAGTTAGTAATATAGTTAGGCTAGTCATATATAAAGTTAATTTAGTGATACGGTTATGCTAGTCAGGGATGATCATGTTAGTTTGAGACGTTCAATATCAATTTATCGTAGTGATATGGATATGCTAGTCAGAGATCCTCTTTACCATTTTTTATCTTTTCTTTTGTATTCTCTTTTTCCATTCTGTGCCTTCTTGTCTTCCTGTTCAAAATATTATTTTTTGTTATTTTGTCATTTTTTGGTCTTCTTCTCTGCCCTCTCCCTTTCTACTACTGCGATTTATTTGCTCTTCAAACTACTTAACCTCTTCTCCTCTTTCTCTTTTTTGTCTGCACTTTTGCTTTTGTTTCTTTTTTCTACAATCTGCCCTTTTCTACTCTCCTCAATCTCCTCCACCTCTTCTTGCTCCTCTTTCTCCTCCTGTAGGTCAGATCCGAGTCCCGTTTTCCCCGACTGATGTGAGAGTGTATGAGTTAAGTGACACTTATGTGGTGATGTGCTGGACTGAGCCGGATCCACGGGGCAAAGAGCCACTCAACTACTTTGTGGAGAGGGTAAACGCTGGCCTCCTGTCTTTAAACACTGGGCTTCAGTGAATAGCTATAAATACAGTTATGCTAGTTTGGGATGTGATTACAATGGTGGGAAATACAATTATGCTAGAGAGGAAACTGGTCAGAGATGCAATTATTCTGGTCAGAAATGCAGTTGGATACAGTTATGCTAGTTTGAGATACAGCTATTCTAGACAGAAATAAAGATACGCTAGTCTGAGACATGGATATTCTAGTTAGAAATATTGAGCTAATCAGAAATACAGATATTCTAGTGATGTAACTGAGGAGAAAGTGTTAACAGAAAAACTATTCAATTAAACAGTATAGTTCTAGCACTAGTCATGGTCTTAATTGAATAATTATTCACATTTGAGCATTTGGCAGACACCATTAAAGTGACTTCCAATTATCTTATTTAGACAGCTGAGCAGTGGCAGCTTGGTGGTGGTAAGATTTGAGTTCACAGCATTCTGTTTAGAAGTCCAACATTTTAACCAATGAGCTACCAATTATTATACTAGTTTAGTAGACAGCACAGCCATGAAGCAGCTATAGACACAATTATGCAAGTTAGACACTTGAGTGAGGCGTGAAACCTTTAAAAGAATTAAACACTACAGCCAATTTAAGGATGAAAAATAATGGTAAAGGTGCAAAAATATACAAATAATTAGGTTCGCTTTTAAGAGTTCTGTTTTACTGCTACGGCTGCTCATCACGCATCTTTCATGATTTGTTTTGCCTTTGGTGGAGGTTTCCAGTGAAAACAGTGGGTGGTGTTTAAAATTTTTTTTAACTATAATCATGTGGAACAAAGATTCTTTTTCTTTGTTTTAAACTTTTAAACTTTTCTGAAGCTTAGTCATTTAATAGGGCCTAGAGCCAGTCTTCAACTGGCAGAAGTTTCGGTTTCACATGTACACAGGAAAGCTAAAAATCGCCAATATCATACAGTGAGAAGGACGAGCAGCTGGTAATGAGCCAACAAGGCTGTGAACTGCCACAGGACATCCAAGTTTTATTGGACTTGTAGAAAAATAAAGCTCTGTAATAAAACCTAATACATCAAGAGTATCCAATGTTGTGGAACTCCTCAAGTTCTGCCTGAATGATATGAAAAAGACTTTGCGGAATTGGGCTTTTTATTTTAATGTAATTTTGATGAAACATAAGACGACAGATGCGGGCAAGTGCATGCATTAAAGCAGACTAGAAAGCAAAAAAAATAAAAAAATTATTCCAAGGATCTAATAAATCAAAAAAAGACTGGAAAAGCTTGTCCAAGTATGACACCTTTTCAAAAAGATCCCTTTTTTTAGTTTTGGGTAAATGAAGGATGAACGCTGAATACCTGATTCAGTTCGGTTTGATGTTGAAAATCTATGCAAATTTGACATAATGCAAATCTGATGAATATTCCAGTCCATAGCCGATAAGGAGAGATGGCACCTGGCCAGCCTGGACATGACGATCAATGCTACGAGGTTTGCTGCATTCGACTTGCAGAAAGGGATGGCCTATCGCTTCCGTGTGCGTTCTGTGAACAAATACGGTGTTAGTGATCCCTCAGAACCCAGCCAGCCCGTCACGTTTGGAGAACCTCTTGGTGAGTGAAGTGTTGACAAGGACTGTCAAAATTAAAAGGGCAAGCAGGAGTAGGTCGATATAAATGCATAACTTTTTTTATTAAGGCTTTTAAAAGAATTGTAGTTTGAGTCCAGGTAAGTGATAGACCACAAGTACGAGGTGGTATCAAAACATTTCGCGAATAATGGTGCTATTCTGACGTTACCATGTCTTCGATTTCATCTTGGACAGCAAGTTAGAACAGAGAACAAACGTGAAATTCTGCGTGAAACTGGGCAAATCTGCCACAGAGACCTGCAACGAGTCGTTCGAGATGTTTCGAGTGGCATGCGCACTTCAAGAGCGGAAGAACAGCACTGGAAGACGACGAAAGATCAGCAGGACCTTCAACAAGCTCAACCTGCGAAAAATGTTGAAACCGTTCGTCAACATGTGCATGATGATCGTCGGGAATCAATCCACATGATCTCACTTCTGCATCTGCCAGATTTGGCTCTCGTGGACTTCACCCTCTTCCTGAAGATAAAGATCCGGCTCAAAGGTCACTATTTTTACACCTTTGCGGAGATCCGGGGCGAATAGCAGAAGGTGCTTGACATTGAAAAGAAAAGAAGACTTCAAGGACACATTCCAGAAGTGGCAGGAACGCTGGGAGCGCTGTATTGCTCTGCAAGGGGACTATTTTGAAAGTGATAGTGTGTAAACATAGATAAATTAAATGCTTTTTTTTTTTTTTTTTTGATGTCGCCTACTAACCCTAGGAGAAAGAATGACAGTGTAATTTTCCAATGTATCATCATGAATTTCTTTTTTTCTTTCCAAGCTACTCCTCTTACTATTTCTTTGCTGATTCTCTATAATGTTTCACAACTTTTTCAATGATTCTGTTTTAGACCCCTTACACGATATTGACGTGATCGCTGAGTGTAACACAATTCACTGTGGCATAAGCCGGTGGCATTCGGTCAAATGTTGAATTTCTATCAAAGGAAAATGTCAAATGGAGGGCTTTTAACATTACTGTTCAAATCTTATTGGAATAGACTCTGGTATCATAATTCAGTGCAGAAAACAGACACACAAGCCATAGTTTTGCATTAGATGGTCTTTGTTGGCATTTCAAGGACATTTTCATTACTTTATAACTTTCTACAAGGATTCCTCTGAAATTGCAACAATAAGCCACTGAGATAAAAAAAAAAAAGGGAGATAAAAATGACAGGATAAATTGGCTCTTTTTTAAATAAAGTAATGGAGGGCATAATACTGAAGGGTGCAGGACATGATTAAATATTTCAAGGTGTTTCTTTTCAGGGTAAACGACAAAATAAATAGCATTTTTCTGTAGAAGAATTTTCTTAATAGAATTAGTTCTTGCATTGAAAATTCACCAAGGAAGTCTGTATTATACTGTGAGCTCATAATTTGCCTTAGTCGTCAAATAGGGCAAGCTTGCATAACAAATGTGTGTAGAGAAAAACTTTATACAATGACACACACTTAAATATCAGTTACTCATATAGATTTCTAAGCAATACAATTGGAAGAATATCTATATAAGAAATGTTTCGCAAAAACATTTATCCAAGTATCCAAAAAGGTGTTTCATTTGAGTAACTGACATTTTCCTTTCAGTCAAATAGTTTGGAAATAACCTTGTACTTTTATCCACACAGCGCATTTAGGATACACCAATACAGTGGCTAAGTGGACATGATCATATACCAAAATTTGAGCAAAGAAAAAATTTCTCTGTTTTGTTGATCAACATTCAAAAAATAGAATTTGCTAAAAAAAAAAAAAAAAAAAAAAAAAGGCTAAACAATAAAAATAATTTCATAGCTTTCTTTGGTCAGAGTTATAAAGGGTGCCAATATTAGCAGAGGGATTTGTATACTGTAAATTTGTATAATTTAATTTCTGGCATCTCGTTTTTAGGCGTCCCCGCTGCACCCCATTGTGTTCAGGCCTTTAGGGACACCAACAAGTCAATTCTTCTAATGTGGAAAGAGCCAAAGAACACGGAGGGAATCTTGGGATATTACCTGTACTGCAATGAGCTGGGGAACTCGGAGTGGAAAACCATTAACAACAAACCAGTCATATGCACCAGGTATCAATATTTTTTAGACAATATACTGTTCATCTTGTTGAATGTTAGTGTATAAACAATACAAAAGTGTCAGCATTTTTACAGGTCAAATGTGTCTAAATTAACTAAGTTTATAAATGTTTTATCAATAGATGAGTTATGATGAAACTCCAAAGTAAAATAATAAATGAAACTCCAAAGTAAAATTGCACTTTGTGGTGCTTCAACACATAGCAGCACACCCAAGTATGTAACAAAAAAAATGCAATAATAGTTCTAATATTTATTTTCTAGTTTTACTTAGTAGTATTTATTGATCAGACATTGCTGAATTATTTGTTTTAAAAAATATTATTTAAAAAATTAAATGAGTTCAATTAGTGATAATTAGTTACTTACTTACTTAGTTTAGTTATTTAGTATCTATGAACCAATCTCTTGTCTTGTCAAACATTTTGTAGTCAAAGAAAAGAATGTACATTTACTGCATTTAGCAGATGCTCTTATAGAGAGCGACTTACAATTATCTTATTGTACACAACTGAAAAGTTGAGGGTTTTGCTCAGGGGCCCAGCAGTTGGAGATTTGAACTCACAACCTACTAACCAAAAGCCCATCACCTTAACCTGAGCTGTCACTTCCTCATATTGGATTTGCATATTGGATTTTACATTCTTAGGACAATAACCTTATCCTAAGTACAAAATAACTATATCATTTATAATAATTAAAAAAAATATTCCTTTTGCAAAGCTTTTGTAAGCAACGTCATTCATTTGGTTACCGGGAAATATTTATATTTCATTTATAAGGAAAAGCTTTTGGTATCAATCATTGTTATGTTTTCACTATTACACAATGTTTTTTTGTTTTTGTCTTTCTAAACATTTCAAATGGGCACTTGACCTGATTAGAACAATAAAGTTTATTAATTATAGTGGTTTCTAAAACAGTAATTAGTTTTCCATACAAACTTACAGAGATCTGCTTCCCGGAATGAGAAACACAGAAGTAATAGAGAGAAACCTTCAGAGGAGTGTTAACAAGAGGAATCTGTCTCCTCAAGTTAACAGCAGATAGTGGGATAACAAGTTAAAAAAAAAAGGACAAAAGTACATGATTTTGTATTTTAATGAAAAGATTCGGCTCAGAGTAAAAAGTACTGAGAAACCAAAAGGAGCCTGGCAGATCAGTAAAAAAAAAAAAAAAAAAAAAGAGTGAATATAATTTTTTTTTCTTTTCAGGATGGATTTGGCAGACATGCAAATGTGTAGCTAATTACCAACCATAACAGCAGATAATGTAAAATATGTGGTGAAGAATTAAATGAAAGTGAATTTCCAGTGACACAATTTTTTAATGATTTCAGCTGCTGTAAAAGTCATTATGTTTTATCTCAGGTTCACGGTGCATGGCCTTAGAACCAATAAGCAGTACGTGTTCAGAGTGAAATCAGTGGGACGAGCTGGAAACAGTCGTTACTCAGAGGAGACTAAGCCAATCCTGGTCCAGGCAGCGAAACGTAAGAATGTAACATGCTCCTACACTGCAGAGGTTTAATTGAAATATTCAGCCTTGACATTATTTAGTAGTGATGAATCACTTTCTTTGATTTTGTTAGGTGTGTGATGATTTGGTTAAAACTTTGACCAGTGGCAGGCCGTGCATCACAGACAGGAATCTTATACAACAAGAATGAATGGCATTACTAAAGCAAGAAACCCAAAGAACACAATTCAACAAGTCTTCTTTCACTGCAGCCACAGCTGAATTGGCTAATTGGCTGTTTTTGTGCAAATTCTATAGCAAAAAATCAACTAAAAATCTGATTGTTCAAGCAACAGGCGCCCGTGCCTTAGATTGCTGAAATCTGATTGGATAGAAACTCCAACGTAAACTTTCACCCTTCAAGGGACTGCGCAACCAAGAGAAAAGCTATGAAATGAAGAAAATTGACTATTGGGAATATTGTAATACATATTCATGGGCATTTACATTTACAGCATTTGGTGCCCTTATTTACAGCAACTTACATTTATCTCATTCATACAACTAAGCAGCTATGGATTTAAGGGCCTTGCTCAGGGGCCCAGGAGTGGAAGCTTGGTGTGGCTGGAATTTAAACTCAAACACCTTATGGTTTAACTTACCACCTCGCCACATAAATGGGAGACATAAATATATTAAAACGTTAATCAGGAATTCTTACATTTATGGCATTTGACAGACGCCAATATCCAGAGCGACATACAAGTGAGCAGGGGAGGGTTAAGGGCCTTGCTCAAGGGCCCAGCAGTGGCAGCTTGGTGATGGCATATGCATGCTGACTCGCAGCGCTACAATAAATAGTATTACATCAAAATAGAGCTAAAATACGCCAATATGTTCATCAGTGATGTGTCAAAGTGCATTTTTGACAGTTCCTATGCTTATTTTTTTAATACAAAATGAGCATATAAGATGAGAAAAAACACATACAAAGAGGGTAATTATCCAGATGTCTGTGTTACAATATCAGCAGTAGACCTTGCTAGAAGATTTCATTATTTACGCATGTTAAACTCTGGCTCTATCGGTTTCCATCCCGTATATCGATCTAAAACTCATGTTAACTCATGAGTTGTACACCATAGAGATATACAATGCGTGTATTTTCTCTTGTGGTCCCAATAGAACGGAAATGAATTGAGATAGTCTGGGGTGAGTGTGGCACAGCTGTGGTCTGTAATAAGCTTCTAGATAACGTGCTCTCGCAATGCTGCTCGGCGTAATGGCCACTCATTTTTGCTGTCACTCACGCTCCAGCAATTTACAAATACACCCCTGGCCGATCAGACAATGATAGGCTTGACATTCCGTTCTTCCAGTCCGACAAATCTCAGCATGCTTCGCAATGAATAGACGGACGAATACACAGACGATCCTCTTAGCAGATGCCTGTTTCTCTTGCTCGGGGATGTTATTCGTCCATGCCGGCGCACCACATTTTGATGGTTTAATTTCCGTCCCACAGAGGAGATAGAGCGCGGTAAAGATGTGTGGGAAGCATTGTGCTAGAAACCCAGGAGCGGTTGCGTCACTCATCATGCTAATTGAATACATTTATATCAAACCTACAGAGTTTTACTTTGTTAATCTAGCAACTTCTTTATTAGCCTTATTTATTACTGTAGCTACTAGGCCCTGTGCTAGCTAGCATAACTTTGTCGTAGTCACATGATGAGATGCTATATTTTTGGGCTGCACTACACCATCCATGTTGCTTATTTCATTCCTATAACAGCTTTTTACCAAAGATTTATTCCTCATGTAATAAATGAGCTGCATATATGTTTGCATTTCCTGTTTCCCTCTATACAGTCGCCCCATCTGCTCCATCTGCCATTTCACTTCTTCACTGTACGGGCACTGAGATGGTGATCAGCTGGCGAGCTCCTGTCAAAAATGGCGGAGATTCGGTGCGTGGCTACTACCTGGATCAGCGGGAAAAATCCCAGAGCACCTGGAGAGAGGTCAACGTTAAACCTGTCAAAGAGAGAGTGTACAGAGTGAGTCGTTCACATATGTGCTCCTGTCAATCCAGTGTACAATCAGTGAGCTTCTGCAAGAAGAAATCTGACATCGTATTCGTTCAAAGGGCATCTGAGGGTACATCTTGTAGGCTGCAGTGCTGAAAGTGCAAGAGGGTTTCCTGTAGAGTTCAGGTGGTTTTTAATGGCAAGGCTGAGAATTGAACATTTATAAGGTAACATGGCATGCTGGGGTGGTTTTAATGGAGGCACTAACAGGTGGGGTAGTTTCTATTTGAGCTATGGTGGGTGTTATGAAACTTGGGAATTTTTCTATGAAAGCAAGGATGGGTTATATGGAATTACTGAGAGTGGGAATGTTTTTTAAAAAAGGATTGAGAGCTGGGGTGATTTCGATAGAAGCACTGGAAAATGGGCGCTTTCCATGGTAGCATAGCGTGTTAGGGTGGTATCTATGAAAGAACAGGGAGCTGGAATGGTTTCTTTGGAAGCTCTTGGTGCTGTGGTGGGATCAATAAAAGCACTGAGTTTTGGAATGGTTTTAATGGATCACTAAGAGATTGGATGGTTTCTACAGGATCATTGCAAATTGGGATGGTTTCTATGGGATCTCTGAGAGTTCGGATGGTTTCTAATTGAGAGTTGGGATGGTTTCTATGGGATTGCTGAGATTTGGAATAGTTTCTATGGGATCACTGGAAGCTGGGATAGTTTTTCATGGAAGCATTAGGTGCTATAGGGTGTTTTCTAGGGAACCGCTGGGATCTTGGTTTCTATGGAAGCACCTGGTGCTGGGTTTCTGTAGGACCACAGGGAGCTGGGTTTCTTTGGAAGCACTGGGTGCTCGGGCGGTTTCTATGGAAGCAAAAGAGTTGGCATGGTTTCTACAGAGTTT
The DNA here is from genome assembly GCF_946808225.1 of Silurus aristotelis. Lineage (NCBI taxonomy): Eukaryota > Metazoa > Chordata > Actinopteri > Siluriformes > Siluridae > Silurus > Silurus aristotelis. The sequence continues at coordinate 15,063,721 of NC_139598.1, read as the reverse complement.
ATTTATTAGTGTGGCTGAACATCTGAAAGGGAGCCATAAGGATGCATGAGCACACAGCGCCCTCTGCTGTTTCTCAAACACTGCATCCTATTTTTTAAACAAATCGTGCAAAAAAAAAAAAAAAAACCATTGGGATATTTTTTTTTTTTTTAATCCATCTACTTATATGATGAATATTTCATTGTGTTTTACTTCACTTATTTAGACTGTACATTCTTATGCTCTATTTGCCAAAGGTTTGGGTTTCGTATGGAAAAAATAGAGGCAGAGTTGCTATGACAGATGCATTTTGCAGTGTCTGAAAATAGCCAAAAGGTTGATTGGTTCAATGGTTTATAAGCTTGAATATGGATGAGCACATACCATTAAATCAATATTATGTACTTCATCAGGAATGTGACATGAACTATTTCCTCTAAACAAGAAGCAAATGATCTGTTCACACTGATTAAACACTGTGTGTATTACACTGGTTTGTGCACAGCAACAGAATTCTCCTTAATTGCTTACTGAGCAGCAAAGTATCCTCAAATGAACTTCTGCATCATATCGCCCACACTGACAGGTTCTGATCTAGTTACAGAGCACCAAAGTTTCAATTATAAAACTAATAGTTGGGTAATAATGTCGTAGATGTACCTGTCTAATAGAAGAGTGTGTTCCCATAATCTTGAATACTTCACATTACTAATGATCCAAATGATTATGTTCATTGGCAATTATCTTTTGCCATTCATTGACTTGAAGCAAGAGATTTTGGAATGTGCAGATGTGCAGAGTACTTTGCGAATAAGTGGCCATCAGTGTGAGGAGATCAATGCTCTGAGACGTTCTGTAGATATTAGTACATTAGTGTTACACTGCTTTTTGTGTAATGGGTATGTTTAAAACGGTATCTAGACTTCTTACACAAATCACAGTTAGCGAAATATTTTCAGGTTGAGGTGGGAATAAGCCAAGCTGTTTAAGGCATCTAGTCCTGATTTTCTGTTCTGAAAGGAAATACAGTATGTTAGCAGACAGAATTAAATCACTTCAACCCTCATATCATAATAGATCTTTTTAACTGTGCTTTTAATCCTATTATCATTATGCATTAGGATTTTTGACTGTACCTGGTTGTTGGGTTTCAAAATAGCTACAAAGCAAAATGCTTCATTTTTTTTACCATTTGGTCAAAAATATCCTGAACATCTGTGCATAATAAAAAAAAACTTGTGAGACAGCATCTGTTAATCCTTCATTCTCGTGTTTAATCAGCATCCACTGTCTGACTGTGAATCACGTGTTTATTTAATCAGCTATTATTTTTTTTTCCCTCTTCGTCCTTGTTTTTTTGAAAGGTTCCTGGTCTACTAGAGGGGAATTATTACCAGTTCCGTGTAATCGCAGCCAACATGGTCGGAGTAGGCAAACCCTCTGAACCGAGCGAGGCTTTTCTGTGTGAGAAGTGGACAATGCCTGAGCCTGGTGAGGGTCAAATATTAACATTTGAGATTCCTTTCAAATTGTCTTACTAATAAGGTAGAACACAATTCAAGCACCAAGCTGCACAGTAGGTTTTAGGGTATATTCAAGTTTCCATAACATATACAATATTACGCATTTAATCCTGAGCTTGGTTCATGTCTAGGTAGGGTTTCAAAAGTTCTTTTAATTTCCAGGTGGGATTTTAGTAGATTTTTAAAAGTATGCTAGTAAGTGGATTGGCTGCACTCGATTGTCCCTTGGTGTAAATGGCGATCATCCAGGGTGTTTTCTTGCCACTCAACTAGTGGCCCGATGATAGACTACCCCATCAGCCCCATCCTAATCTATCCTGATCATGGTTTGAGATGACTGAAAAATTACTGAAATTATTCCATTTGTACAAGCACTTTTCATTATTTGCAATCAAGTGATTGTTTTTTTTCCAGGATCAAATCCGGTTGTGTCATGGAAGACCACCTTTTAAAATGAAATTAGTCCAGTCCTGGTCAAATTTCATAAGCTTTATTGAAATTGCATTTTCATGTAAAATCTCAAAGAACTACCAACCTGAAATTCCATCATGCAAGGGATTTATCAGACACAATCATGAATATTCATTTTTCCTAAAAAAAAAAAAAAAAGAAAGGTTGATTGGATAAACAAACTAACAAATCACCATATTCCATCCCCCTCTCTTCAACCATATATGTACTTTTTCCTGTCCGTCTTCATCCGTCTGGGTTTTCCTTACACCGGTATAAATGTCTGCTATGTTTTGGTCTCCTGGTGTCTACAGGGCAGAAGATAACAGGAGGTGATGCCATAAAAATGATAACCAAAGTGTTCTATTATTCCTATATATGCATTCCCCAAAGGTTAAACACAGGTCAAGAAGGACAATGTCTTAATGCATAATACAGCCAATCTTTACATTAAAAACATTAATCACTCCATCAGCAGAAACTCTTATTTTAAACATAAATAACAGGAATAATACAATATTCACAATCTTTTGTACACACAGGACACTCATACCCATAAACATGGCATGAATAAACAACTAAATACAAAGCATTACAGATGCCCCTCACTTAAGAATTGCTTATGCCCTTCTGCTGTGCTTGCTTTATGACTATATAGAGAGAGACAAACTGTGCTAGACAACATGGTTTGTAAAGTCCACTGAAGTTTAAATCATTATAACGTGACTGTGAATCAATTAACCGCATTCAAACGGACAAAACTGTACTTCATTACACGGAGTCAGAGCCCCTGCAGTACTTTATCACTATATTATTATCCTGCCATAGTGAAGGTGTCTGTGTGGATGTTATTTTGAAAAGCCCCTGTAGAATGCAGGGTCGATCAAGACTATTATTTTTCCTTTGTTTGTTCTCCATGTTGCCTTCTTGCTGTTAGAAGAGCATTTTTTTTCTGTGAAGAGAAATACAATACACAAGTATCATCAAGACAAGAAGCTGTCAAGAGCATTTTCCTCTTTAGATATGTCAGTCAGCGGGTCGGCTTTTCCACATGATGCAATATGCAGTAGTCTGACTTCATGGACCGATAAATGGATAAATGGATAGCAAAAAATGACAGCTGTTTTAAGAACTATAGAAAGTGAAAATGCATGGCCATAAAGTGGGATTTTCTAAAGCTGATAATGTGTATTTTTCCATTCTGCACCACAATGTTTTGGTAAGAACAGGGACAGTAGGGAATCACTTTACCAACATACCATTTAAATAAAATAAGTTTAAACGTAAAGTCACTGATTGGGTTGTTAGAAGCATAGATGGAAGGACAGCTGGATGGATAGATGGATGGATGGATGGATGGATGGATGGATGGATGGATGGATGGATGGATGGACGGATGAATGGATGGACGGATGGATGGATGGATGGATGGATGGATGGATGGATGGATGGATGGATGGATGGATGGATGGATGGGCTTTTGGTTTGGTAGATAAATTGTTGGATGGATGGATGGATGGATGGATGGATGGATGGATGGATGGATGGATGGATGGATGGATGGATGGATGGATGGATGGATAGGCTTTTGGTTTGGTAGATGAAATGTGGGATGGATGGATGGATATATGGATGGATGGATGGATGGATGGATGGATGGATGGATGGATGGATGGATGGATGGATGGATGGATGGATGGATGGATGGAATTTTGGTTTAGTAGATGAAGTGTTGGATAAATGGATGGATGGATGAATGGATGGATGGATGGATGGATGGATGGATGGATGGATGGATGGACTTCGGTTTAGTGGATGAAGTGTTGGATTATGAGATGATTAGAAAAATTTGTTAACCTGTCAATAGTTTTAGTTGACTAGAAGGGCTGATGGACAGTTTGACAGACTAATAGAAGAAATGAAATAGCTAAACTGCTAATAGTTTGGCTGGATAGATAGATATACTGATGTTTTTTTTTAAAGGATGGATTAGTGGACCTAAAGATGTTAGCTGTAATAAATAAACAAATGAATTAATGAATGTATGAATGGATGGATAAATTGATCATTAAGTAGACTGCTCAGATATCTGGAAGATTGGATGTCTGAATGAACTAACCATTTTTACAAGCCAGTTAGATGCACCAAAAATGTAGGGGTTTTTATTATACACTGTTCCGATGATGTTCTTAGGCTGCCCGTATGACGTGGAGTTGAGAGAGGTGCGTCAAGAATCTCTGGTTCTGCTGTGGGTGCAGCCTCTGTACCAAGGTCAGTCACAAATCACTGGTTATGTTGTGGAGATAAGTGAAGGGGAGGAGTCAGAGGACTGGACTGCAGTGACCCAGGAACCAATCACAGACACACACCTGAAGGTCAATATATATAGCATGTAATGATACGTTTCACATGCTAAAGGATCTTAAAGTAAATGGGCAACCAGTGTTTTACGAGAGATTTATACTGACTTTGTTGTCAGGTTTCTGGGCTAAATGCAGGTAAGACCTATCGTCTCCGTGTATGTGCCATCAACAGTGCTGGAGTGGGAAGACCTTCACTGCCTACAGATCCCATCACAGCCCAGACTGACGCAGGTCAGTTTCCTTTGAGTTTTGTTCAGCTGACTAAAGGTGTCCTCAATAGCTGATGAGCATACATTATTCTCTAATATACAGCAACCAGAGATATTGAGATTGGGGTTGATGACGATGGCTTCATCTTCTTGAGCTTTGAGGCACCTGATGCTCTGGACCAAATGCAGTTTGAGTGGAAGAAGAACTACAGACAGGCCATCGATGCAGGACGAGCTCACTTTGAGACCAAGCAAAATAAGTGTGTTTATTACATTTATTAGTAAAAAATGCTCTTTTAAACATTTGGAGCGGTAGATGTTTGTGCCAGTTTTAAATAAACAGTGTAAAATTATTACATTTTAAGACCTCGAGGTGCAAATAAATAATAATAAAAAGCTTTCAAATAAGTGTAAAAATTATGATAGGAATTAGTGGGATAGATATGCTAAGGAGAATCTTTTTAAGGTGTCAATATATGGAGAAAGTACTAAGGTGTGGGAATTGGGAAATAAAATATAAATTGCAGCAGTAAACAAACAAAAGAAATAAATTGCATAGTATTATAGATATAGAAATGTTAAAGTAAAGTGTAAAATAAATGTAAAAAAGAAGTAAAGTTGTTGCATTAAGTTTTTGCACCAACTTAACTCTGCAACACCAAATTATTAGCAAAGAAAGTAGAGAAGCAAATTTGAGTTATATAGGTGATATAGCATGGTATAACAATGCAGTTGTGCTTTGTGTTGCAGATCCATTCTCACCTTCACT